>NC_064635.1:140164079-140789079 GCF_023864275.1 Schistocerca cancellata
AGGTCAGGGTGGCAATAAACAGTCCGCTTCCCTTTGTGTGTGCCTTGCTAAACCACGAACCAGTCTGTGCCTTACCCGAGTTGGGAACTAGCGTTTCTTATTAAATTACAATTGGTGCCTGAGACACCAGTCAGTGTGTAAATTTCCTAAATTCCTTATCGATGCTCAGGCGCACAGGACAGTCAATGGTGAGCCGCTGTCCTTAGTTGGTTCATTAGGGGGCAGCTGTGCAACTATCGATTTCTCCTGACCTTTGAATCTTATTGTTGCCAAAGGGTTGAGTATTAACTTCCTGTTGGGCTGTGATTTTATTCAGAAGACTTGTATAATCTTGGATTGTGCTAGTAGGTAATTTTGTTTTAAATTACGTCTGGTACAAAAATTTAGGTTTTGTGGGTCTTCAAAATTACCACGTGTGTCTAGTATAGTTATTGAAACTGGGTAGTTTGATACTGCTCATTTCTCAGTGAAGAGGGCTCAAGATTTGCTCGTCATGTTCAGAGAATTTCCTGACGTGTTAACTGATAAAATGGGCGTGACTACTGTGGTAGAATACTGCATCCTTCTTTTGGATGAGAGCGCGGTACGAAAGTCATCTTACAGATTAAACCCTCCCAATATGAAGATTTTGCGTCAATTTGTTGAGAATTTGTTCAAATCTCCAAACGTGCGTGAATTCCTAAGAGACCAAAGCGCTGAGGCCATCGGTCCCTAGACTTAGACAATACTTAAACTAACTTAAAGTAACTTATGCTAAGAACAACATAGACACCCTTGGCCGAGGGAGCACTCGGACCCCCGGCGGGAGTGGCCGCGCAATCCGCGACATGGCGCCTCAAACCCGGCGGTCGATCCGCGTGGCTGTTGAGATGATGTTGCGCGATTGAGTGACTAGGCCATCCACTTCGCTATACGCATCTCATCTCCTATCTTCTTAACGGCAAATGGGAATGGTTTAACTATTCTTGTTGCATAGTTTTTACCCATTTTCAAATAACTTCCCAGAATTCAGCCAGGTAACACTTTCAGCAACCGCCGATATTTCAGCGGGAGAGCACCCCGCCATTTTCAAGGCAACTGCAATGGACAGGCGACGTACATGCAAATTTAAAACCTCGGTTCTCGGACTGATGCAGGAAAGATAACTCTCACACTCGACACTAGTGTCACCAAAGATGACCAAAGTCAGAGCTATCGACAGGGAGACTACAAATTCGCAGGTGAGGTAGCATTGACTCTGTCCCTCTGTTTTTTGACAAGGGAGAGAGGCGGATTCCAAACAGAGTTTAAACAAAAAGCCCCATCCCTGTTAACGAGGTTGCTTGGTAATTTAATCTCAACTGCCTCTTTAATAACACTGTCCCAATAGCTGGACGTGCATGTCAATATCACAGTGTTATATAACAATATGGGGAGTCCAGTATCCAAGCAATGTTCAGCAATAGCAGATCTACTTGGCTGCTGTAATCGTGTGTGCCGTTTATGCTCAGTACATCGGTCCTTCACGATCCTGATAGTTTGATCAATATGTGCCATCCCATAGCTACAAGGAATGCGATATACACCCGCCTGACGCAGACCAAGATAATCCTTAACAGAACTCAAAAGCACTCAAATTCTGCTTTCATCACCATTCTTCCAGACATGTGTCCGGATTTCGTGTGTAGCGTTGTGAAATGTGCATAGCTGTCCTGTGTTCGTAGTTGACAAACCCTCTTCTGTGTCAGTTGCAACTCGAATTCTTTCAACGTCTTATTTCATGTTGCACAGTAGACACAATATCAAGGATATACTGGTACAAATTTTCTTTTTTGTTTGTGCTATTTTATTCCTGATTATATTACTGCATTTGGTCATTTCGTCAGGCTTTTCTATTTTAAACAAAATGGATCTTTGATACATATTTGTCGAAGACGACAATGAGAATGATGAGAACAATGTGTCTCAAACAGGATTATATTCGAGGGCGTGCTGATAGGTAATGCCTCCGAATTTTTTATACGCAAATTCTTAAAGATGTTAAATAAAACGAACGTTATTAACATATGCATATGTATGTCTGCATATTTGTTTCTCAATACAGTCACCCTGGGGACGAACACATTTCTCGCAATGAGGGACCAGTTCATTGGTACCGGCACTGTAGAATGTCTGAGTTTGTTGATGCTGCCACAACCTCAACTCTGCTTGCAGCACTTCATCACTATTACAATTAGGGCTCGAAGGTGTTCTTTAAATTTTGGAAGCAGATGAAAATCTGAGTTCTCAAGTGAGGACCGGATAGAAAATTATCTGTGACAGTGAATGTGAGGTGTCTGATTGTAGGAGGTATCGCAGTGATCAGGTGTGGTTTGGCAATGTGGATGAACTCTTCGAATTTGAAGCTCTTACATCACACTGTTTCTCACGCTCCTATATAGTTACTTACTATCACGTCACAAACTACAATTCAGGGCCCTGTACTGGTAGAGAGCAGCAAATATATGGATGTGAAGACGAAAGAGGTAGAATGTTAATAACATGTTTTATTGAAAAAGCTTTGAGTGTTTACAAAAAAGTTCGGAGGCATTACTTTACAGCACACTCTCATAACTTTGCCATTACACAGTTTGTAATCCAGGCAGAGCTATAAACAAAAGGTGTTTTACTTACTTTGGAAAAGTCCAAAGTTCTTTCTGTATGGTGACTGCTTCAGAGTGAAGCAGCGTTCACACATCTACTGACTTGTTCAGTTTTTTTTTACTTTATTTCTTACAGCAATTCCTACTTCAGTTTAACAGTTCCTGCAAGCTGTAGTTCAGCAGACTGCCGGCAGAGGCAGTGGCGGCGCCTGTCCGGCCAGAGTCGCTGTGTATCGGGTTGCGTGGTGGCTCCTGCAGATGCTCTACTCACACGACTATAGCAGGGAAATATACTGCAGATGGACAGAAGGGAAATGCGGGAGGAGCGAAAATGTACTACACCAGTCAGACGGAAGATCTACTTCAGGCAGTTTGTGGTAATGCGTCTCATACCATCAGCACGACATCTTTGTGTGAAATGTATGATTACAGGTTGTTCTATGATTTTTTTTAAATTAATAATTAACTAATAATATGATTTTAGATGATAGGCACATACCATGATGCCAATGTTACTACAAAGTCACATTGTAATAAAGTCATCTGTGCTGCTGCCAGATGAGTAAGTTCAGTTTTAGATCTGAAGTGAAGATACATTCTAACTGTAGCAGCTATATGCTGGTAATAGGGGCATGGTCAAACAGAGAGTGGTTTCACATAGCATGAACCATACTCCTATCAAGTACTTTTTAACAGCCAAATATTCTACAAAATTAGTGTGTACTAGTCATCAGTTTTTTCGATTTTTGGTGGGTTTGCATGACAGGAAGCTTACCCCTCGTTACTTACATTAGTTTACAGATCTAACTTTACCACTATTGTAGTAATGTCAATGCTGTGATTTTAAGTACTACATAAAGATGGATACACACAATGATGTCAAAATTATTTTTGTGTTTTATTTATTTTCAAAACGTGCAGCAGTGATGCAGTGAAGTCCCCTTCATTTTACTCGAGAGACGTTTGTCGGGCTGCACAGCAGCGCGTCTATCGCCTGCTGGTGGCCGTGCTGCTCGGCGATGTCTAGCGGCGTCAGTCCCCCGATAGTTAACGCCCCCCTGTCGGCCCCGGCCTCCAGTAGCGCAGTGACGGCCTCCACGTGATCCCTCCATGCTGCGCAGTGCAGCGGCGACCACCCGGTTGAGCTCCTACCGTTGGGGTCAGCCGACGCCGCCACCAGCAGCCGCACCACGGCCGCGTGGCCACCCCTCGCGGCCCAGTGCAGAGGCATGTCCTCATTGTTGCTGCACCTCGCGTCCAGAGGTGCCCCAGTCTTCAGGAGCCACCTCGCCGCCTCCAGGTGCCCCTTGTCCGCCGCCCAGTGCAAGGCAGTGTTCCTCTCCTCGTCCTTGGCCGCCACATTCGCTCCAGCCGCCAACAACGCCCACAGTTCCTCTACTGCACCACGCTTAGCCGCCTGGATCAGCCTCGTGTCCTTCTCCTCTTGAGATAGGCTCCTGCAGAACACGCAGAAATTCTCACATTTTTGTGCACGCGCGAGCGCGCCCACACACACACACACACACACACACACACACACACACACACACACACACACACACACACTTCCAATAAAGGAGACTATCATTGAAAGGAAACTGTAACCATTTCTAAAAACAAATGAATCTATGACAATCTGTGACAAATGAATCTATAATTCTCTCCCTCCTGTGACACGAAACAGCAGAAGGTACAGTGGGCTCAGCGTCTCAGAATCTTCATTCACTCTCCATTAAAAATTCTTAGACTCCATTTCTCAATAGCTTTATCCATCACATTGCATCACATTGATTCATGGCAATAAGTACCTTTGACCTCAGGACACTACTGTTAAGCAGTCATTTCCCTCCACTGAAAGAGATGCTTCATGCAGCACGACTGATCCTATGCAGCAGTCCATTATGACTAAGTCTAGAAATTAAGACGTAATTTTAAGCACTTGCTTAGCTATGGTTACAACACATGAACATCCTACTTACTTAGCACCCAAATGGTTATGATTGAACTTATGTAACATCCGTCAACATGGGCCATATAGAATAGATGGTCACTACTCAAGATTAGTATATTTGACCTGAAATGGTCTAGAATCAAGTAAAAAACTAATGCATGTGCCTGATCTTGACGACATTATGGTTATGAGTTGCAGAAAACACTAAAGTAGGGGATAATGTGGTGGCAATGGGGTCATAATAATGACGATGTTGGCTTTGTAATATCCTTCCCAATCCTCAGTTCTTTTAAGTGATTCAACTTCGTGCTTAAGCACAAAATTCTCCCAGACAGGCCATACCTTGTAACCACATAATGTCTTTCTCATATCATGACCAATGAATACTTCATAACTGTTAAGACAGTCGATCTAAGTACCTTCTGCTCAGGATAACATATACACCCTTTTCCTAAGCTATACCTTTTGTTTCACGTTACTAGTAAATTTAAGGTCAGGAGTTAAGTTCGCATCTTGTCCCAACAAGTAACTAGCACACAGTTTATGTGCAGGAGCGAGGTATTGTGTCCGCCTAGGCGGGCCTCATGACGCTACCGTCAGTTCCAGTACAGCACTCGTGGCTGTCACATCGCGGTCGCAAAGTGGGGCCGAGGCAGTTTCAGTTAAGTTTTTACAGTCTGACGATAATTTATGGATTTGTAGTTTTATCTTGATGTTCACTATGGGCAAACGGTAGTTACTTTTATTCTGAAAAAGGTTGGATTATCCCAACTGAAACCTAGGTAAATTCTAGGTAAACGGTGCAACTGAGGCTGATGGTCATTAAAATTAATATTTATACAGTTGCTGACAGGGCCGCGAAATGTTAAAAATATTTAAGTTCTTACTTCGGTGCCTACTTGTGGTTCCACCTTCACTCAACCACTTTCTACAGCTGCTGATGACTTTGGCACATTAACAACCTCGCCATTTCTTGCACGACCGTTCCTAGTCACATTACATTCTAACCTTCATCAAGGTTGGTTATGTCAGTGGATTTTCCCATTCGTGGCCCACATCGTCGCTAGAGCGATCCACCAATAAGTATAATGTGAAGTAGGTATAAATTGAATGAAAATACGCCAAAATGAAGGGAAATTGAGTGAGAATGAGAGAGCACTTCCATGTCTGCTTCGTGCAGGTAATTTCTTGTACACAGGAACGAGTGTACAACAGCAAGAAGAATTCGACATAGAAGTACTGGGAACCAGGGAAACAGCAAATTTCGCCAAAAGCGATAAGAAATCTGGAATAGCATGTTTAATGTGTATCACTACCAAATCCATAGTATTAAATTTATATACATCAGATCACAAACCCAGTATGAGTTATCAGCAATCACCTTACAGATCTTTATAAAGGGTCTGGACATATGATTACAATAAAATTCATGTCATCCTTAGCTAAAGAGCATGTATTACCAGCTGGGGGACTGCAGTATACAACTACAGAATAGATCGTGTGTTTGAAGCTGTGCAAAACTATTTAAGTGTTTTAAACTCCAACAAAGAGTATTTACAATGTGTTTCTTTGTACTCGCTATGAATCACAACCTGGCAGTGTCAGCTAACAAATACCTTACAGAAAAATTGCTGCATGGTTTTAACAACATTCTCCTGTATGTCCTGCAAAAGAGATCCATCAGCATCTAAATTGATATGAATCTGTGTTAAAGGATGATAGATTTGTAACGAGGTATGATTCGATGGTAGACTAGATTTGTTTCGGTAATTCTCTTTGGTTGCCTCAGTTGTTTGGTATAACCTGTGTTCGACTCTAATGTTCTGTGTGCGACTTACAGCAGCATCCACCTGCAACCATTAACAGCAGACCTCCCCAAACCACTGTCAACAGAGGACTTCCAGTGCATGCATGATGAATCATGTCGACCAAACCAATGGAAAATCTATTTTGGCTGCCTCCTCTAGACAAACTAAGAGGTATGCGAAATACTCCATTTCCCTGCCACATCTTGGATATAAACTGAGTCTTCTGTTTCGTAACTGCAGTGATTCTACGTCAGTGACAGGGGTTTGTGTGATACTGCAGTCCATGTGCATACTAACGAAAGGTACTATTGCCTCTATTAGGTTGTATTGTGCTTTATTAAAATCGTGTTATTAGCTACCTTCGGCCATGAGCCATTATCGAGCACATTTGCTGTGTCATGTTTTATGTATCATGCTCATCGCACAGCAAATGTGTTTGATAATGACTCATGGCCGAAATTAGCTAATAGCATGATTTTAAAAAACACAATACAGACTACAACAGATAATGTATTATTCTGTTAAACACTTAGAGGCTATGGATCCCTGCAGAAGCAAGATCTCCCTGTGTATGCATTTGCTTGACAGATGATGTGTGTGGAAGAGACTATTCTGTTCACAGAGTTAGTGGAGCATGGCATGTAATTTCACATGCCAAACACTGCTGCTACACATTCATAGAGAGGTAGAGAGAGGTAGAGAGAGAGAGGTAGAGAGAGGTAGAGAGAGAGAGGTAGAGAGAGGTAGAGAGAGAGAGGTAGAGAGAGGTAGAGAGAGAGAGGTAGAGAGAGGTAGAGAGAGAGAGGTAGAGAGAGAGAGGTAGAGAGAGGTAGAGAGAGAGAGGTAGAGAGAGGTAGAGAGAGAGAGGTAGAGAGAGGTAGAGAGAGAGAGGTAGAGAGAGGTAGAGAGAGAGAGGTAGAGAGAGGTAGAGAGAGAGAGGTAGAGAGAGGTAGAGAGAGAGAGGTAGAGAGAGGTAGAGAGAGAGAGGTAGAGAGAGAGAGGTAGAGAGAGGTAGAGAGAGAGAGGTAGAGAGAGGTAGAGAGAGAGAGGTAGAGAGAGGTAGAGAGAGAGAGGTAGAGAGAGGTAGAGAGAGAGAGGTAGAGAGAGGTAGAGAGAGAGAGGTAGAGAGAGAGAGGTAGAGAGAGGTAGAGAGAGAGAGGTAGAGAGAGAGAGGTAGAGAGAGGTAGAGAGAGGTAGAGAGAGGTAGAGAGAGGTAGAGAGAGGTAGAGAGAGGTAGAGAGAGGTAGAGAGAGGTAGAGAGAGGTAGAGAGAGGTAGAGAGAGGTAGAGAGAGGTAGAGAGAGAGAGGTAGAGAGAGAGAGGTAGAGAGAGAGAGGTAGAGAGAGAGAGGTAGAGAGAGAGAGGTAGAGAGAGAGAGAGGTGTAGAGAGAGAGATGGGGAGAGGTGTAGAGAGAGAGAGGGGGAAAGGTGTAGAGAGGGGGAAAGGTGTAGAGAGAGAGAGGGGCAGAGGTGTAGAGAGAGGGAGGGGGAGAGGTGTAGAGAGAGGGAGGGGGAGAGGTGTAGAGAGAGGGAGAGGGAGAGGTGTAGGGAGGGGGAGGGGGAGAGGTGTAGGGAGGGGGAGGGGGAGAGGTGTAGGGAGGGGGAGGGGGAGAGGTGTAGGGAGGGGGAGGGGGAGAGGTGTAGGGAGGGGGAGGGGGAGAGGTGTAGAGAGGGGGAGGGGGAGAGGTGTAGAGAGAGGGAGGGGGAGAGGTGTAGAGAGAGGGAGGGGGAGAGGTGTAGGGAGGGGGAGGGGGAGAGGTGTAGGGAGGGGGAGGGGGAGAGGTGTAGGGAGGGGGAGGGGGAGAGGTGTAGGGAGGGGGAGGGGGAGAGGTGTAGGGAGGGGGAGGGGGAGAGGTGTAGAGAGAGGGAGGGGGAGAGGTGTAGAGAGAGGGAGGGGGAGAGGTGTAGAGAGAGGGAGGGGGAGAGGTGTAGAGAGAGGGAGGGGGAGAGGTGTAGAGAGAGGGAGGGGGAGAGGTGTAGAGAGAGGGAGGGGGAGAGGTGTAGAGAGAGGGAGGGGGAGAGGTGTAGAGAGAGGGAGGGGGAGAGGTGTAGAGAGAGGGAGGGGGAGAGGTGTAGAGAGAGGGAGGGGGAGAGGTGTAGAGAGAGGGAGGGGGAGAGGTGTAGGGAGGGGGAGGGGGAGAGGTGTAGGGAGGGGGAGGGGGAGAGGTGTAGAGAGAGGGAGGGGGAGAGGTGTAGAGAGAGGGAGGGGGAGAGGTGTAGAGAGAGGGAGGGGGAGAGGTGTAGAGAGAGGGAGGGGGAGAGGTGTAGAGAGAGGGAGGGGGAGAGGTGTAGAGAGAGGGAGGGGGAGAGGTGTAGAGAGAGGGAGGGGGAGAGGTGTAGAGAGAGGGAGGGGGAGAGGTGTAGAGAGAGGGAGGGGGAGAGGTGTAGGGAGGGGGAGAGGTGTAGGGAGGGGGAGAGGTGTAGGGAGGGGGAGAGGTGTAGGGAGGGGGAGAGGTGTAGGGAGGGGGAGAGGTGTAGGGAGGGGGAGAGGTGTAGGGAGGGGGAGAGGTGTAGGGAGGGGGAGAGGTGTAGGGAGGGGGAGAGGTGTAGGGAGGGGGAGAGGTGTAGGGAGGGGGAGAGGTGTAGGGAGGGGGAGAGGTGTAGAGAGAGGGAGGGGGAGAGGTGTAGAGAGAGGGAGGGGGAGGGAGGGGGAGAGGTGTAGAGAGAGGGAGGGGGAGAGGTGTAGAGAGAGGGAGGGGGAGAGGTGTAGAGAGAGGGAGGGGGAGAGGTGTAGAGAGAGGGAGGGGGAGAGGTGTAGAGAGAGGGAGGGGGAGAGGTGTAGAGAGAGGGAGGGGGAGAGGTGTAGGGAGAGGGAGGGGGAGAGGTATAGGGAGGGGGAGGGGGAGAGGTATAGGGAGGGGGAGAGGTGTAGAGAGAGGGAGGGGGAGAGGTGTAGAGAGAGGGAGGGGGAGAGGTGTAGAGAGAGGGAGGGGGAGAGGTGTAGAGAGAGGGAGGGGGAGAGGTGTAGAGAGAGGGAGGGGGAGAGGTGTAGAGAGAGGGAGGGGGAGAGGTGTAGGGAGGGGGAGAGGTGTAGGGAGGGGGAGAGGTGTAGGGATGGGGAGAGGTGTAGGGAGGGGGAGAGGTGTAGGGAGGGGGAGAGGTGTAGGGAGGGGGAGAGGTGTAGGGAGGGGGAGAGGTGTAGGGAGGGGGAGAGGTGTAGGGAGGGGGAGAGGTGTAGGGAGGGGGAGAGGTGTAGGGAGGGGGAGAGGTGTAGGGAGGGGGAGAGGTGTAGGGAGGGGGAGAGGTGTAGGGAGGGGGAGAGGTGTAGGGAGGGGGAGAGGTGTAGGGAGGGGGAGAGGTGTAGGGAGGGGGAGAGGTGTAGGGAGGGGGAGAGGTGTAGGGAGGGGGAGAGGTGTAGGGAGGGGGAGAGGTGTAGGGAGGGGGAGAGGTGTAGGGAGGGGGAGAGGTGTAGGGAGGGGGAGAGGTGTAGGGAGGGGGAGAGGTGTAGGGAGGGGGAGAGGTGTAGGGAGGGGGAGAGGTGTAGGGAGGGGGAGAGGTGTAGGGAGGGGGAGAGGTGTAGGGAGGGGGAGAGGGAGAGGGAGTGGGAGTGGGATAGGGAGTGGGATAGGGAGAGGGAGGGGGAGAGGGAGGGGGAGAGGGAGGGGGAGGGGGAGAGGGAGTGGGAGTGACGGAGGGAGTGACGGAGGGAGGGACGGAGGGAGTGACGGAGGGAGTGACGGAGGGAGTGACGGAGGGAGTGACGGAGGGAGGGACGGAGGGAGGGACGGAGGGAGGGACGGAGGGAGGGACGGAGGGAGGGACGGAGGGAGGGACGGAGGGAGGGACGGAGGGAGGGACGGAGGGAGGGACGGAGGGAGGGAGGGACGGAGGGAGGGACGGAGGGAGGGAGGGACGGAGGGAGGGACGGAGAGGGAGCACATCTAGAGTTTCGCTTAGAATCCTTAGCCAACAGGCAAACAAAGGGGCAGCTCGCTTTGGAATAGAGCACAGGGTGCTGCTATGGATATGATTCGTTTGTTGAGGTGGTAATCATCAACGGTGTTTGTGAGCTCATTCAATTTCCGACCTTATCCTACCCCAATGCGAGAATACTCCACACAGGAGGAAATGTTCATCGTAATAAAATCTTACCCAGTTTATAATGTGATATGTTTAAGGAACGTTGTCTCTGCACCTCCTCTCTGCTGCTGGCTATCGCCCACGCTACGAAACAGTATTTGTGTCATGTGATGTTGGCAACGTAACAGTGTTCACAGTATGCCCACATGCATATAGCACTTGCAAAATACAGGTGGTATTCATTTAACAATGATACAGAAACTGAGAATGATGCTGCAGTGTCACTGGCTGAGTTCACAAGATCGAAGCAATGAGACGTTTTGTTGACGTGAGAAGTCTTCAAGAGCAGTGGTTTAGAACACGAGCAATTGGGTAAATGCGGTGAAACTATGGAAAAACTTGGTAAAATTGAGATACTGATGGAAAATAAGTAAAATCGAGGAAACATAAGACAAAAATGTGGATGAATGGGAATAGTTACATGTTCGTTTGTGTATATGAAAATCATTCTATTTCATTCCTCGCTGTGTTCTGGTGTCTCTGAGTAACGGAAGTGCACTGAGGGTTCCCAACAACACGATGCAAGTCAGTAGTGGTCTCCAACGTACACACCGTCCACTGAACCATGGATCTTCCAGTAATAGTGTAAGGACAGTGTGTGGATGGGAATATACACCCATAGCCGCTATTTTATCACATCAGTGTATGACGATGCAGCACTCGTGGTGGAATCTGGAGATCAACACATATATTTACGACTTCCCAAGAGTAGAATACATACAGTCTGTTCTCGATTCTCATTGACTGGAAGACCTATATGTAAATCATTTCGTGGAACTGGCAAAGTGGAGACATCTCGTGGGAATGGTACATCTGTGGATCTCAGGTGATGTTTTCGTATAAGTTAACTGAATACCTCTAAGATACTCTTTTTACAATATGTCTTAAGAAGTGACGACATTTTAATTGCAATTACGCCCTTTATTCTTCGACAAATGTGATAACGATGATGTGGTGGGAAGGTTTTGCTACTGGGAAGCTATGGTAGGTCGTGCGAAATTACACCTTGCTTTTGAGTGCGCATGTATGGAGACATACCACAATTTTTTGGACTCTGTACGCCTATAAATGATAATCACGCGATTTTCCGGGAATGTTGTGCCGTTGGAACGTAAAGTTACTGTGGTTAGTGCTCCGACATATCATCAGACGTGTGTGGGAAGTATTCAGACTACTATTCCAGCTGTAAGGGGAGGACAGATCTGACGTGGGAAATTGTGATTTCAACACTTTTTTTATGGCTTTAGGGCGCAAAACTGCTACAGTCATTAGCGCCCAGTCTGTGACTTAGGAAAAGGTAAAAAAATGAAACTGGAAACCAGCATAATTGGGAACAAAACTCAAAAAATTGGGGAAATTAAAAACAGAAGGAAAACTTAAAAAACACTATAGAAGGGGATTGTTTGTCCCTAAAAAGAGCTTCAAATGACTGACCTCACTGGCACTATTAAACCCAAGAACGCAATCGGCTGAACGCATGTCATTTGCTAAAATGGAAGATATATCAGGCGACAACTGTAGATGGGCGCGTAACAGTAAAAGGTGTCTCACCGTCCACAGCTGAGAGCAGTGGGGACAGAGTGGGGGAGGACCGCCACTTAAAAGATGTCGATGGCTAAAAAGACAGTGCCCTATCTGGAGTCTAGTTAAAATTATCTCCTCCAGACGACGAGTTCGGGAGGAAGAGGTCCAAGCACAGGGAAGAGCTTTCACGTCCTGCAATTTATTATGGGGAAGTATCAACCAATGTGCGTACCATAGAAGAACAACGCGACGACATAGAACACTCCGTAGATTGGCGAAGGGAATCGTACGAATAGCTGGCTGAAGAAGAGAGACTGCAGCCTTGGCCGCTATATCTGCCGCCTCATTTCCACAGAGACCAACATGTCCTGGGATCCAGAGGAACGCCACAGAGACGCCCCCCAAGTGGAGCAAGTGGAGGCAGTCCTGAATCCAGTGGACCAGAGGGTGAACAGGGTAGAGAGCTTTGAGACTGAAGAGAGAGCTGAGCGAATCTGAGCAGATAACATACTGTATCTGCTGATGTCGACGGATGTATTGGACAGCCTGGAGAACAGCGTAAAGCTCCGCAGTAAAATCCGAGCACTGGTCGGGAAGCCGAAATCGATTGGGGGTGTCGCCAACAATATAGGTACTCCCAACTCCAAACGATGTTTTGGAGCCATCAGTGTAAATAAATGTGGCATCCTTCATTTGTGCGAAAAGAGCAGCAAATGCCCGACGATAAACAAGAGAAGGGGTACCATCCTTGGGAAACTGACAAAGGTCACGGAGCAGGCAGGTCCGGGTCCCGAACCAAGGCGGTGCTGTACCCCAGGTTGTCAATAAAGTGTTAGGAAAGGGGAAGGAAAGAGAATGGAGCAGTTGACGGAAGCGGACTCCCGGTGGTAGTAGGGAGGAAGAGCGGCCTGCATACCCTAAATCCAAGGAGGCGTCGAAAAAAATGTAAGGAGCCGGATTTGCAGGCGTGGAAGACAGATGGGTAGCATAACGACTCAGAAGGACAGCTCGCCGATTGGACAGTGGAGGTTCAGCAGTCTCAGCATAAAGGCTTTCCACAGGGCTGGTATAAAAAGCTCAAGACACTAAACATAATCCATGGTTGTGGACAGAGTCGAGACGCCGAAGAACAGACGGCCGAGCAGAGGAGTAAACTATACTTCCATCGTCCAATTTCGAGCGCACTAAGGAGCGATAGAGGCGGAGAAGGACCACTCGGTCCGCTCCCCAGGAGGTGCCATTCAGGACACAGAGGGTGTTGAGGGATCGCAGACAGCGAGCCGAAAGATAGGAAACGTGGGAGGACCAGCACAGTTTTCTGTCAAACATAAGACCCGAGAATTTTGCGACGTCCGAAAACGGAAGGTTGACAGGGCCTAGATGTAAGGAAGGTGGAAGAAACTCTGTACGACGCCAAAAATTAACACAAACGGTCTTACTGGGAGAAAAGCGGAAGCCAGTTTCGGTGCTCCAAGAGTGGAGGCGATCGAGACAACCTTGAAGATGTCGTTCAAGAAGGCTGGTCCGTTGAGAGCTGTAGTAGATCGCAAAATCGTCCACAAAGAGGGAGCCCGAGACATCAGGAAGGAGACAATCCATAATTGGATTTATGGCAATGGCAATCAGTACAACACTTAGCACGGAGCCCTGGGATACCCCGTTTTCTTGGGAGAAAGTACGGGAGAGAGTAGTGTTCACCCGCACTTTAAATGTGCGCTCTGCCATAAATTCACGAAGAAAAAGGGGCAGCCGTCCTCGAAAGCCCCAAGAGAACAGTGTGCGGAGGATGCCTGTCCTCCAACAGGTATCGTATGCTCTCTTCAGATCAAAAAATATTGCCACTGTTTGGCGTTTCCGGAGAAAATTGTTCATGATATAAGTGGAGAGAGCAACAAGATGGTCAACTGCAGAACGATGCTTCCGGAATCCGCATTGGGCTGGTGTTAAAAGACTGCGGGATTCCAGCCACCAAGCTAAACGGTAATTCACCATACGCTCCAAAACCTTACAGACACTACTCGTGAGAGAAATGGGGCGATAGCTAGAGGGGAGATGTTTGTCCTTTCCAGGTTTCGGAACAGGAACGACAATAGCTTCCCGCCACCGTTTGGGAAAGGTACTGTCGGTCCAAATTCGATTATAAAGGCGAAGGAGGTAACGCAGACTAGGGGTTGATAAATGCAGCAACATTTGGACATGGATACCATCCGGTCCCGGGGCGCAGGAGTGAGAAGATGAGAGGGCATGTTGGAGTTCCCGCATGGAGAAAACAGTATTGTAGCTTTCGTGATTTTGAGAGGAGAAAGCAAGAGGTCGCACTTCCGCTGCACGTTTCTTCAGGAGAAAAGCTGGCGGGTAATTTGAAGAGTTCGAAAACTCAGCAAAGTGTTGACCCAAGGAGTTAGAAATTTCGACGGGGTTCACTAATTTATCATGCGCGACAGTGAGCCCAAAGACTGGGGAGAAACTAGGTGCGCCAGATAACCTGACTCCAAACTTCTGAGGAGGGACTGAAGGTGTTAAATGAGCTAGTAAATAAGTCCCAGCTTGCCTTCTTGTTACCGCAGATGACGCGAGGGCATCGCGCACGGAACTGCTTATAGCGGATACAGTTGGCCACAGTAGGATGGTGCCGGAGCACGTGAAGAGCACGTCGCCACTCACGTATTGCGTCTCGGCATGCCTCGTTCCACCAAGGAACTGGGGGACGCCGGGGCAATTCGGAGGTGAGAGGTATAGAACGTTCCGCAGCTGTAAGAATAACTTCTGTAATATGAGTGACCTCATCGTCGACGCTACGAAAGTGACGGTCATCGAGTGTCGCTAGAGACGAAAAGTGTGTCCAATCGGCTTGGGCAAACTTCTAGCGTCTCGGGCGCATATATGGCAGTTGTGGCTGCAATCTAAGGACACATGGGAAGTGGTTCGAAGCGCCGAGCTAGCGGAACAGTACCGACCGAAAGGTCCACATGAGAGAAATTTGTCATGGAGGCCGACAAAAATGTGGGGTCCCCAGTGTTGAGGCAAACAAGATCCGCTTGGTGGAAGATGTCTATCAATAGTGAGCCGCGCGGACAAGGACGCGGAGATCCCCAAAGCGGATGGTGGGCATTGAAGTCCCCAACCAGCAAATAGGGAGGTGGAAGCTGACCAAGAAGACGAAGGAGATCAGCTCTTGCCATTGGTGTGGACGATGGCATGTATACAGTACAAAGAGAAAAGGTGTATCCAGAAAGGGAAAGGTGGACAGTGACAGCTTGGAAGGAACTGTTTAAGGAGATTGGGTCATAATGGACAGCGTCATGGAGAAGAATCCTGAGTCCTCCATGTGTTGGAGTGCCTTCAACAGAGGGGAGATCAAATCAGACGGACTGAAAATGGGGAAAACATAGCAATCGTGGGGACACAGCTTTGTTTCCTGAAGACAGAAGATGACTGGCGAGTAGAATCGTAAGAGGATCGACAATTCATCCCGATTGGCTCAAATGCCACGGATATTCCAATGGACATTGGGTGGACAGAAAAGGGAAGAGAGTGACCAAGGTTGCCATCAACTCAACGACTGCTCAGACCTTGCGACCGACCGCGTGGAACAGCTATCAGCTGAAGGCAGTGCGCCTCGGTGACACACAAGACTGCCGAGGGAGGTTACCACCAGGTGGTGCTGTAGAGGAGGCACGCTGTGGTGGAGGAGGAGAGGAACTGGGTTTATTATTAGCCTTCTTGGAAACTGGACGTTGAGATGAAGGAGGAACCAATGGTTGTAAAGGTGGGATACGTAAAGAATCTTCATGAGTAGGCTCTTGTTTCGAACTCCGGGTGCCAGATTTTGGGGCTCGAGATTTAGCAGAACCCAATGAAGGGTGAGCCGTAGAGTGAGCAGGCCAGAGTGGGGACGTTGAACGGGCGATCTTCGCGCTGGCCGATCTGACTACCAAGGCACTAAAGGTGAGATCATAAATCTGTGTGGTTGCCTCCTTCGTTGGCCAAGGAGAGGCAAGGACGGTGCTGTATTTACCTGTGTGAGGGACAGTGGGCTTTCGACTGGCGAATAACTTTCGAGCAAAACTTTCCATCACTCTGATTTCCTGAATGAGCCGTTTGTCTTTAAAAATGGGGCAATCTCGAGAGGAAGCAGCGTGGTCACCCGTACAGTTTATGCAATGAGGGGATGGAGGTGGACAAGCTCCCTCATGGGCATCCTTGCCACATGTAACACATTTGGCCGGATTGGAACACGACTGGCTGGTATGATTGAACCGCTGACACCGACAGCAACATGTAGGGTTTGGGATGTAAGGGCAATCGGAAATAATCTCATAGCCCGCTTTTATGTTCGATGGACGTTGAACTTTGTCAAATGTCAAGAAGACAGTTCGGGTTGGAACGATGTTTTTGTCAACCCTTTTCATGACGCGATGAACAGCCGTTACGCCCTGGTCAGGCAGGTAGTTTTGAATTTCCTCGTCGGACAATTCGTCGAGGGAGCGTGTATAAACGACCCCATGTGATGAATTTAGGGTGCGGTGTGCTTCCACCTGGACAGGGAAGGTGTGTAGCAGTGAAGCACGCAGCAATTTTTGTGCATGGAGGGCACTGACTGTTTCTAACAACAAGGTGCCATTTCGTAATCGGGAACAAGACTTTACAGGACCTGCAATTGCGTCGAGACCTTTCTGAAAAATGAAAGGGTTGACCATGGAGAAGTTGTGACCTTCGTCAGACCAAGAAACAACAAGGAACTGTGGCAACGATGGAAGAACTGTCTGTGGCTGAGGCTCATTGAACTTACGCTTGTGAGAAGACATATTAGATGATGAGGAAACCATTGCAGAAGTATCCCCCATGATTACCAGTGTCTCCGATGGCGTGCTCGTTCCTTGTAGGGGCCATCTCTGAGGACACTCCCGCCTTAGGTGATTGTTCACACCTTAGGTCACACCTCCCGAGGAATGGACGGTGGGACCAATCGGCACTTTCAGAAGGTATCAGCTCCGGTAATCACCCCTCCCTGGGCATGGCCGTTACCAGGGGGTACGTACGTGTCCAACCTGTCTACCCGGGGCGGGGCATTGCGCGTTACTCCGTCACCGGCTATGCATGGGAATGCGTGGGTCAGCCTTCAGACACGCACTGGGAGGAAAAAAGAGAAAGGGAGGAACAAAGGAAAGGAAAGGAAAGAAAAGAGTTCTCAAACGCCGCAGTGGAGAAAAGGACATGGGAAGGACATGGGAAGGCCAGAGGAAGGGCAAAGACTTGCCAGAAGAGAAGGCATAGAAGAGAAGGCATAGAAGAGAAGGCATAGAAGAGAAGGCATAGAAGAGAAGGCATAGAAGAGAAGGCATAGAAGAGAAGGCATAGAAGAGAAGGCATAGAAGAGAAGGCATAGAAGAGAAGGCATAGAAGAGAAGGCATAGAAGAGAAGGCATAGAAGAGAAGGCATAGAAGAGAAGGCATAGAAGAGAAGGCATAGAAGAGAAGGCATAGAAGAGAAGGCATAGAAGAGAAGGCATAGAAGAGAAGGCATAGAAGAGAAGGCATAGAAGAGAAGGCATAGAAGAGAAGGCATAGAAGAGAAGGCATAGAAGAGAAGGCATAGAAGAGAAGGCATAGAAGAGAAGGCATAGAAGAGAAGGCATAGAAGAGAAGGCATAGAAGAGAAGGCATAGAAGAGAAGGCATAGAAGAGAAGGCATAGAAGAGAAGGCATAGAAGAGAAGGCATAGAAGAGAAGGCATAGAAGAGAAGGCATAGAAGAGAAGGCATAGAAGAGAAGGCATAGAAGAGAAGGCATAGAAGAGAAGGCATAGAAGAGAAGGCATAGAAGAGAAGGCATAGAAGAGAAGGCATAGAAGAGAAGGCATAGAAGAGAAGGCATAGAAGAGAAGGCATAGAAGAGAAGGCATAGAAGAGAAGGCATAGAAGAGAAGGCATAGAAGAGAAGGCATAGAAGAGAAGGCATAGAAGAGAAGGCATAGAAGAGAAGGCATAGAAGAGAAGGCATAGAAGAGAAGGCATAGAAGAGAAGGCATAGAAGAGAAGGCATAGAAGAGAAGGCATAGAAGAGAAGGCATAGAAGAGAAGGCATAGAAGAGAAGGCATAGAAGAGAAGGCATAGAAGAGAAGGCATAGAAGAGAAGGCATAGAAGAGAAGGCATAGAAGAGAAGGCATAGAAGAGAAGGCATAGAAGAGAAGGCATAGAAGAGAAGGCATAGAAGAGAAGGCATAGAAGAGAAGGCATAGAAGAGAAGGCATAGAAGAGAAGGCATAGAAGAGAAGGCATAGAAGAGAAGGCATAGAAGAGAAGGCATAGAAGAGAAGGCATAGAAGAGAAGGCATAGAAGAGAAGGCATAGAAGAGAAGGCATAGAAGAGAAGGCATAGAAGAGAAGGCATAGAAGAGAAGGCATAGAAGAGAAGGCATAGAAGAGAAGGCATAGAAGAGAAGGCATAGAAGAGAAGGCATAGAAGAGAAGGCATAGAAGAGAAGGCATAGAAGAGAAGGCATAGAAGAGAAGGCATAGAAGAGAAGGCATAGAAGAGAAGGCATAGAAGAGAAGGCATAGAAGAGAAGGCATAGAAGAGAAGGCATAGAAGAGAAGGCATAGAAGAGAAGGCATAGAAGAGAAGGCATAGAAGAGAAGGCATAGAAGAGAAGGCATAGAAGAGAAGGCATAGAAGAGAAGGCATAGAAGAGAAGGCATAGAAGAGAAGGCATAGAAGAGAAGGCATAGAAGAGAAGGCATAGAAGAGAAGGCATAGAAGAGAAGGCATAGAAGAGAAGGCATAGAAGAGAAGGCATAGAAGAGAAGGCATAGAAGAGAAGGCATAGAAGAGAAGGCATAGAAGAGAAGGCATAGAAGAGAAGGCATAGAAGAGAAGGCATAGAAGAGAAGGCATAGAAGAGAAGGCATAGAAGAGAAGGCATAGAAGAGAAGGCATAGAAGAGAAGGCATAGAAGAGAAGGCATAGAAGAGAAGGCATAGAAGAGAAGGCATAGAAGAGAAGGCATAGAAGAGAAGGCATAGAAGAGAAGGCATAGAAGAGAAGGCATAGAAGAGAAGGCATAGAAGAGAAGGCATAGAAGAGAAGGCATAGAAGAGAAGGCATAGAAGAGAAGGCATAGAAGAGAAGGCATAGAAGAGAAGGCATAGAAGAGAAGGCATAGAAGAGAAGGCATAGAAGAGAAGGCATAGAAGAGAAGGCATAGAAGAGAAGGCATAGAAGAGAAGGCATAGAAGAGAAGGCATAGAAGAGAAGGCATAGAAGAGAAGGCATAGAAGAGAAGGCATAGAAGAGAAGGCATAGAAGAGAAGGCATAGAAGAGAAGGCATAGAAGAGAAGGCATAGAAGAGAAGGCATAGAAGAGAAGGCATAGAAGAGAAGGCATAGAAGAGAAGGCATAGAAGAGAAGGCATAGAAGAGAAGGCATAGAAGAGAAGGCATAGAAGAGAAGGCATAGAAGAGAAGGCATAGAAGAGAAGGCATAGAAGAGAAGGCATAGAAGAGAAGGCATAGAAGAGAAGGCATAGAAGAGAAGGCATAGAAGAGAAGGCATAGAAGAGAAGGCATAGAAGAGAAGGCATAGAAGAGAAGGCATAGAAGAGAAGGCATAGAAGAGAAGGCATAGAAGAGAAGGCATAGAAGAGAAGGCATAGAAGAGAAGGCATAGAAGAGAAGGCATAGAAGAGAAGGCATAGAAGAGAAGGCATAGAAGAGAAGGCATAGAAGAGAAGGCATAGAAGAGAAGGCATAGAAGAGAAGGCATAGAAGAGAAGGCATAGAAGAGAAGGCATAGAAGAGAAGGCATAGAAGAGAAGGCATAGAAGAGAAGGCATAGAAGAGAAGGCATAGAAGAGAAGGCATAGAAGAGAAGGCATAGAAGAGAAGGCATAGAAGAGAAGGCATAGAAGAGAAGGCATAGAAGAGAAGGCATAGAAGAGAAGGCATAGAAGAGAAGGCATAGAAGAGAAGGCATAGAAGAGAAGGCATAGAAGAGAAGGCATAGAAGAGAAGGCATAGAAGAGAAGGCATAGAAGAGAAGGCATAGAAGAGAAGGCATAGAAGAGAAGGCATAGAAGAGAAGGCATAGAAGAGAAGGCATAGAAGAGAAGGCATAGAAGAGAAGGCATAGAAGAGAAGGCATAGAAGAGAAGGCATAGAAGAGAAGGCATAGAAGAGAAGGCATAGAAGAGAAGGCATAGAAGAGAAGGCATAGAAGAGAAGGCATAGAAGAGAAGGCATAGAAGAGAAGGCATAGAAGAGAAGGCATAGAAGAGAAGGCATAGAAGAGAAGGCATAGAAGAGAAGGCATAGAAGAGAAGGCATAGAAGAGAAGGCATAGAAGAGAAGGCATAGAAGAGAAGGCATAGAAGAGAAGGCATAGAAGAGAAGGCATAGAAGAGAAGGCATAGAAGAGAAGGCATAGAAGAGAAGGCATAGAAGAGAAGGCATAGAAGAGAAGGCATAGAAGAGAAGGCATAGAAGAGAAGGCATAGAAGAGAAGGCATAGAAGAGAAGGCATAGAAGAGAAGGCATAGAAGAGAAGGCATAGAAGAGAAGGCATAGAAGAGAAGGCATAGAAGAGAAGGCATAGAAGAGAAGGCATAGAAGAGAAGGCATAGAAGAGAAGGCATAGAAGAGAAGGCATAGAAGAGAAGGCATAGAAGAGAAGGCATAGAAGAGAAGGCATAGAAGAGAAGGCATAGAAGAGAAGGCATAGAAGAGAAGGCATAGAAGAGAAGGCATAGAAGAGAAGGCATAGAAGAGAAAGCATAGAAGAGAAAGCATAGAAGAGAAAGCATAGAAGAGAAGGCATAGAAGAGAAAGCATAGAAGAGAAAGCATAGAAGAGAAAGCATAGAAGAGAAAGCATAGAAGAGAAAGCATAGAAGAGAAAGCATAGAAGAGAAAGCATAGAAGAGAGACCGATGTACAGTTTCGAGCATCCATCTCCGGACGTAGGCACTAAACATACTCCCCTGAGGGGGAGAAAGGGAAGGGAAGAGGCGGAGGTGAGGGGGGGGGGAAGATGGGGGATGGGGAAGGATGCGGAAAAGGAAGATATGCAGCCCGGAAAGGAAGGAGGGCCACACTAGCTCGGGGTCCTGTGCTCGCTACACACGTATCCACAAAAGAGTTGTGGACACCCTGGGGGGATTTCAGCACATTGACGGGTATGTCCAACTATGAGGAGTGATAGATTTGTTTTGTAAATACCTACACAATATTTCAGTGCAAGGGTACAAGTGAATCTGCTATAGTGTAAAATCATGGATATGCAGAAAGTTCTCTCATCAGCTCCCCTAAGCAGATCCTAACATGTTCTTTGTCTACACCAACCAATACTGGTGATGTCTTTCGAACCCTTTTGTCTGTGAAAGCGCTGTTGATTGCCTCATAGTGTCGGCCACCTGTGCTTTTCAACACTTGTTTGAGAGTGTCTTTGTGGGATGCAATACCTTCTGGAAGTACGATGGAAAATACCTGGAGTCTATTCTCCAATATGGTTGGTTGGGAGCCCTAAATAGCAAATAATTTCCTACAGTAGAGCAGAATCGAGACACTTCGGTGGTGTGAGAGTGGGCATACCATAATTTTATTGGTCGTTATAGTCACCCAAACGATAATTGCATTGCTTTTATGAAATGTGTGTGTTGTAGTGGAAAGTAAATGTGGTCTGTGTTGCAAGATGTGCAAAGAAAATGGTGTGGGTGGGTAGTGTACAGACAATGTCCCGCCCAGAGAATCTATAGCCATAAGGGATGAGAGAGATTTTATGTGAAAATTATGTCCATCATTAAGGAGGATAGAGGTTTGCTTGGGGAACTGAAATTACCAGAGCCACAGTCGTCACGAGGAGGTATTTCAGATTCTTCGCTTATTGCTGTCACCATACTTGTAATTACAATGATAAATATGTGACTGGTTTCCTGGAATGACTCTGCTCGGTGTCCTGCTATGTGGCAGAAGGAGCCGGTGGGTAGAATGAATGAACATTTGTGGCTTAAGACGCGAGCCACTGCTGAGCCTCCCAAAGTGGTCAGAAGCGTTATAAGGCTGCAGTTGACCTAAGCATGCCGCTCTCTGGGCGGGCGATAGCGAACTAACACTCAGCATGTGTTGCGATAGCGTTTGTTGCGAGGTGTCTCCTATTTCAGCATAAAAGTATCACAAACATCGTCATTTAGGCGTGTAACATTTTGCTGCTGATATCTGTTTCGAGATCGGTAAATTAATTCACGATTCATGAAGCTTTACTCATCGATAGAGCTCAGAATTCTTCTAGTACCGAAGTCTGAAGTGGTCGCAAATTGTTGCAGGTACCATGACAATAAGCAGACTAGGCTGGAAACAGAACCATTAACGCACACCTTTGTGTTGGAGCACTGTCTTTGTACTGCAGTTTGCACTTTGACACCTGCCTGCGGAGGGCTCCCACCCAGCACATGTGGGTGCAGTTGTCCTGTGACCGTTGCCTGTGGTGGATGAGCGACCAATCTCAAAGGTCAAGTGATTTCGGCGGTGGGTTATATCTAGTGCTACCACTACATGTGGTGCATGTGCTTCGGTTTTTGGGATCTGTGTCTTTGTGATATATGTTGGAGTGTCTGGAGGTCGACATCTACGTGCAGCATGCAGAATCATGATTTTGTATGGTGTAGAGATGGGGGATCCGCTCTTGAACTAATTCATAGAGTTCAATCTTTCAAAGTTCACAATCAGTGATTCAGAAAAAAAGAACGGTAGCTCCAAACGTTTCCCACGGCAGAGAGAGAGAGAGAGAGAGAGAGAGACGGAGCATATCAGCAGCGCCTCTGCTGGTCAGAGCACAGTGCACGCCACACAACACAGCCAGCGCCGGCCTCTGCTCTGCTTCTACCTTGGCTGCCTGCATTGTGCAGTGCCCCATTGGATTTTGTGTTTCACATATGCCGTGCCGTCTCTGTGCGTCGTCTGCCGTGTGCACTGTGCAGTGTCTGGCGCAGCTTAACTTCGCATCGCACTCTGTCGGCGATCGTTTCAGTCGCACGTCCTGCCCTCTGGGCAGTTGATGCGAGCAACAGGACAGAGAGCCACCTAGCGGATAACATAGGAACTACTTGCAAAAACCTGCTCGCAAGGGAACGGACGATTTGTCTCGGAGCGGGTGAGTTCACCGCTCCCCCCCACCCTCGGAACTCGCCCGCTCAACGCTCACCCCACCATCTCGACTCTAACCAGAGCGTCGAGCAAAGCGACTCAGGTGTCACTCTGGTCTCTGCGGTCTCAGCCCATGCAGTAATACAGCTCGCGGCTCGACCTGCTCGACTCAGCGCCTCTGCATCGGAGTTCGTCCCCACTGGATATTGTTCTTCGTAGTAATACCGCTATGTATATTTCATTATTATGTTATGTATACATCAATTGTTTTTATTTTATTTTTATTTGTTTAAACTGATTAGATTAGGTTCCTGATGACTCCTCTTACTACAGGATTTTTATTATGGACACTCGAATTTACGCTTTAATTACGAGCGAACCGATAAACGTATCGCAAAATGTGATACACCAATATTTTCCTTGTTTTATTCTGCGTAAGGCTATATGCAGCACTTTCGTTTTACAGTCAAATTTATATTTTTGTTTCTTATTCTGGTACGGATTTTGCGATTTTAGGCGTCTTCGGAAGGAAACGTTCACTTTAAAAATATATGGCTTGCGATGTATTTTTATGAGGTTAATGAAATTTTAATACATTATAGCCAAATATATTGTTAATGTAAATCTCAAGTTACAACATTTTCCGATCACCCAAAAAACCACGATAGTGCAAAATAAACCAATAATCAAAAACTTTGTCATATCGTGGAAATTTCAATAAACAATACAAAATTCTTACTCATTATCTGTGTTACTTCAAAATAGGATCAAATAAGATCAAAATACAGGTATAGTACTGGAATAAACCAAGTTTAAAGGGCAATGTGCCTTCCATTTATTTTCTATTGTAAATGAGTGGTGAGTCATGAAAAAGAGCTAATTCATTTCAGGGAGTGAACAGTTCTGATCCAATCTCTGAAAAGAACAGTTTTGCCCATCTCTAGTATGGTGAGGGAAATGAACTGGGCTTACTATAGCGATGTAGCAATATGGTATATGGTGGTACAATCGTTTGTGGTGATATAGCCTAGTTGGAGATAGATTTCACACAAGCACAAGCTTCCCTCGACAGTAGCAGAGCAGCATGTCTTTGGCAGTAGTTTCCGTATTTCATGATCTGTAGGTCACTTTTTCATCATTTAACTATCAGTGCAATATGATGGCCTTACGTTTTTCGATGTGTACAAAACGTTTTCCGCTGAAATTCTCGTCATTTGTCCATCTTTAGAAAGTGGCAGACAGTATGCACCCATAGCAGCAGCAATTTGGTTGGTTACATTCAATAAGCAATCAGGATGCTCCATTCACAGGAAGTCCCATGATGTCAAAAAGTCAGAAGACATTCTTCGTGGGGAGAGGGGGGGGGGGGGCGGGGGCCATGACAGTCCTTACAGAATGGTGTAAACAAGACAGGGGCAGAACAAGGCAACAACACAAAGTTCCATGGACGTCAGAGAGTCCCGTGAAGTCTTCTTCTTCGAGTCCAGGAAGACCAGGCTGCCCTGGTTTGGACAGGTGGGATGCTATCTCACACCTGCCATTGTGGCTTCAGAGTATCTCCAGACCAGCAGTCATAGGATATCGAAAAGTCACCTAATATTCCAGCCATTTTCCTCGTCTGTAGGTCAGTGCTTCGAATTCTAGGAGAATCTTTTAGACATCTGATCTGCTGTGTCTGCTTTTTTCTTTTTTGTCTTCTTTTCTTCGAGACCTGTTGTGGAGTTTTGAAATATGTCACGAACTTTTAGATACAGAATTGTTCAGATTTTCCCATATGTGCTTAGACATCAGAGTGGGTTTCCCACTGTAGAACTGTGCTTCGAAAAGTGAGGAAAATACAAAGTAAGAGCCTTAACGGCCCTAAATTCAGCAGCAAACTAAGCCTGCTTAGAATTTCAGAAGAATTATGAAAACTACAGTAGCTGTATGACTGAAATTTTTCTCTCTGTTACAGTGCCTCCAAACAAGCAGCTGAAACGCGAAAAGTGATGGCGGAAGTCCGCAGAAAGTGGAGGAGGGGGCAATGCAGTACACAGAAAGTAAATGAAGTACAACAACCTAACCTACCTCTCCAGCAGTTGAGCACAGATGGACAATTTCCTTCCAATTACAAGGTGGGGTGGCTGTGGAGGGAGGTGAGCGATGCCATAAGAGTGGGAGGAGGGGTAGGTTAGTGGAGGCTGCCTAATTGAGGTGTTTCTCGCCAAAATGTGAAATTTCCTCCAATTTCCAGGTTGTGGTGTGGCAATGTGGCGTGCGGAAAAACAGCCGCCATTTTGAATAAATTATCTGTTCCATGACAGACTGTCTTACTACTCCTGCTTTTTCTGTTTTGATTTCTGGACGACACAAAAATATTAACTAACAACAGAGTCCACAGCAATACCACTAAGCCTCTACAATCTTTTAAAACCGTGAATGTATTGCAGTTTATCTCTAAATAAAGTTTCGTACCCACCCATATCATCTACATTACATACTGTGCCATAACCAAGTTTTTAGTTTTTGTTGTTTTCTGCTTCCAGCAAGAAAATTATATCTACAGTTACTTTGTTGTGCAAAACTAGTCTTTGAAAGTTTGTAATGGTTTTTATGCGTGTATACAGTTAATGATTAAAGTAGTTTTTAGTCTGTCACGACCTGAGATTTTTTGTGTAACGTCTTTTTTCCATCTCCCTAGCCATCTAGGGCCCAACTTAGTCACTTCCTTTAACATTTACGACGTTATTCCTATTGGTACCAAGTGTAATAATACTCTTTCTTGACACATGTTGTGCTCTCCAACCAAGTTTTCTTATCTTCACCAAGAAAGTTTTCACTCCATTTTTAAGGATTCTTCCAGTTTGCTTTATTTCCTCCTCCAATGGATCCCTTAACGTTTTTTGATAACCCATTG
Source organism: Schistocerca cancellata (assembly GCF_023864275.1). Taxonomy (NCBI): domain Eukaryota; kingdom Metazoa; phylum Arthropoda; class Insecta; order Orthoptera; family Acrididae; genus Schistocerca; species Schistocerca cancellata. The sequence goes on from NC_064635.1 coordinate 140,190,099, forward strand.
TTGTTGAGTGTGGAAAGTTTTCGCCTGTTTCTAATTGGCGAAGCTATAGTACTGCGCTGCATTGTGGCAGCTGCATTGTGCTAGAGTGAATGGTGCGTCTCCTCTAATTCCACTGACTAGTAGATACAACGCACTCCTAAGCTTGTGAGACGTTGAGTGTCAGTATCCTGCAGTGAGTTCATCAATACCACGGCAAGCCAGCCCACATGTGCCGGCACGTGGTGGGATGTTTGTGAAATCTGGCACTGGGAGGTGCCAGGCTATTGACTTGTGGAGGGGCCCACCTGTCAGCTTTGAGGTGTCGCCTTGGCCGCTGAATGTTTCCTGCAACATGTGACCATGGGGCTGATGCTGGTATAACGGTATGGTTTACTACATCTGATAGTTGCAACAGGTCAGTATTCACAGCATGGCAGCATCAGATATGGAAAATTATGGATATCTAGCTGCCTTCTTTGAACTGTGCTGCAGCATAATACATATTTCTTGGTGCTGGTAAAGAATGACATACTACTCTTCTATTACTTCCCTTTACCAGTAATGATCAGGCAGAGTAAGATCCAAGTACTCGCCTACCTGTCTGCAAACAGCACCCTTTACTGTGTCTGCTTCAACACTGAGCCGCACATAGTTGAGCTCTTAGCAAGAATATCTCCTCCTTTACTGTGTCTGCTTCAACACTGAGCCGCACATAGTTGAGCTCTTAGCAAGAATATCTCCTCCTGAGTGCAAAGTCAACACATACTTTGTACAGAAGCTTGACGCCAATGCCAAAACCTAAATAACAACATGTTGCACACACGCTCGTGCACACACACACACACACACACACACACACACACACACACACACACACACACACACACACACACACACAGAGAGAGAGAGAGAGAGAGAGAGAGAGAGAGAGAGAGAGAGAGAGAGAGAGAGAGAGCGCCTTGGGATATGATGGTTTTCTGTAGTGCTTACCTGGTTTCCGTCGGTGGCTCCCTGAGCAGCCGTCTCACTTCGGCAATGTCTTCCGGCTGCTCAAGCTCTGCATCGGCCCAGCCCTGCGTGGAGAACACCTGGGGGTGTGCTTTTATGAAAGCGATGGCGGCCAGGGCAAGGCTGGTGCAGGAGTACCTCGCGGCCACCACAGCGGCGGCCGCTGCATTCTCCATATCCAGCTGCGCGATCAGCTGCCGCTCGCACGCCGCTTTCAGCCCCAAAACACCATATTTGTCTGCGGCTGCCAGCAGCTGCGAGGCCAAGCAGGGCAGCTGGGGGGCCAAGCTGGGCAGCTGGGGCGCCCGGAGGGTATAGAGGTAGGCCACCAGCAGGCTCAGCTCGGGGCCCCCCGTGTCTGTGATGGTCACCTCGCTTCTCCTGGCCTCCAGGGTGTCGTGCCGAAACATGGCGGCAAACACAGGGCTCCTGGCCGCCAGGACCGCCCTGTGCACCACCAGCCTCGTCTGGCCCGACACCAGCTCCACGAGGCCTCCGCCGCCTTCAGCTTCCAGCATGGCGGCCAGGTCCACAGTCGCGGTCTCCTCCACATCGGTAACAGTATCCATTGCCAACGACTCTGAAACACAGCACCACTGAGCTGGCTTTTGCCGCTTCACAGCACCTCCATCACTCGTATGTTGTACAGGCAGAAGTTTGAAACTTCCTGGCAGATTAAAACTGTGTGCCCGACCGAGACTCGAACTCAGGCCCTTTGCCTTTCGCGGGCAAGTGCTCTACCATCTGAGCTACCGAAGCATGACCCACGCCCAGTACTCACAGCTTTACTTCTGCCAGTATCTCGTCTCCTACCTTCCAAACTTTACAGAAGCTCTCCTGCAAACCTTGCAGAACTAGCACTCCTGAAAGAAAGGATACTTTGGAGACATGGCTTAGCCACAGCCTGGGGGATGTTTCCAGAATGAGATTTTCACTCTGCAGCGGAGTGTGCGCTGATATGAAACTTCCTGGCAGATTAAAACTGTGTGCCCGACCGAGACTCAGTAGCTCAGACGGTAGAGCACTTGCCCACGAAAGGCAAAGGTCCCGAGTTCGAGTCTCGGTCGGGCACACGGTTTTAATCTGCCAGGAAGTTTCATATCAGCGCACACTCCACTGCAGAGTGAAAATCTCATTCAGGCAGAAGCTTGTCGAGCAAGAGTTTGTAAAAGGTAGCCTGCTACGGGTGAATCAGAAGCCCGTGATATCCTTGCCGTGTTGAACAGCAGCAGGTCTCCACTAGGACAATGGTAATAGTTTCAGCACCCTCATTATGCACAACATGTCTACAGAATGGGCGAAGTCCTCATTTCTTTAACTTCTAGTGTCACTTGAACATGAAATGTTTCAAAATGGTGATATAGCACATTACTGGCAAGGCCAGAAGGTCTATGTTGGTATTTCGCTAAACGACTTACCATCCTACCGAGCGGGGTGGTTAGCACACTGGACACGCTTTCGGGAGGACGACGGTTAATACCCGCGTCCGGCCATCCTGATTTAGGTTTTCCGTGATTTGCCTACATCGCTTCAGGCTAATGCTGGGATGCTTTCCTTGAAATGGCACGGCCAACTTTCTTCACCATTCTTCCCTAGTCCGATGCAACTGATGATGTCGCTGTTCGCTCCCCTCTCCCACATCAACCAACCAACCAATTTATCATCCTAATCTCTCGTGATATTTAGGGAAAAAACGATACATTACTCCTGGAATCGATGGTAGTCTGCTCATAACAGACAGCACTACAAACTAATGAGCCAAAACATTATGACCACGTGCTTAATAGCTGGTTTGTCCACGTTTGGAACGAAATACGTCACTGATTCTGCATATCTGGCAGTCGGTTGGTATGTTTCTGGAGATACGTAGCATTAGATGTCTACGCACAGGTCGTGTAATTCGCGTAAATAACGGGCCGCTGATTTTCGTGCATGGTGATGGCGCCCGGTAGCGACCCAGACGGGTTTCACAGGGCTTACATCAGGCGAATTTGGTCGCTGAGACGTAAACGTGAGTTCATTACAATTCTCCTCAAACCACTGTTGCACGGTTCTGGCTCCGAGACACGGAAAATTATACTTCTGAAAAATGATATCACTGTTGGACATCAAGCATGAAGGGGTGCACAATGATATAGATTTGGGTTGAGGGGGCTCGACATCATGGTCATCAGCGCCCTGACGAAAAGTCAGCAAGCAAATCTCATGGATGGGGACGAAGGCTGTCCCCACATGCGGAACACTTTATAACGTATTATAGTCTGCCGCCCTTTCCCACCAATTTAGTGATGAGGCATCACAGTTCACACAATTTTACCACCGTTGTAACACTGTAATCGCTATCTGCGATGATGGCGGGCAGATCTCCAGCGAGACTGAGGGCTGTCCTAATATCTGTTTACGGGATATACATAGGCACAATATGCTAAATGGCTCTGAGCACTATGGGACTTAACATCTATGGTCATCAGTCCCCTAGAACTTAGAACTACTTAAACCTAACTAACCTAAGGACAGCACACAACACCCAGCCATCACGAGGCAGAGAAAATCCCTGACCCCGCCGGGAATCGAACCCGGGAACCCGGGCGTGGGAAACGAGAACGCTACCGCACGACCACGAGATGCGGGCGCACAATATGCTGAACTGAAAGCAGCACGCCACAAACTTCACAGAGTACTGTCCGAAAGAACAGACACCATATCCATATAAGTACATAGTTCTGGCAATACCGGCCATCACCTTCTATTCGGATGCACACGTAATCCCCGAACTCTTACGGGACTTGGTAAGAATGTCTTCCACGAGTAATGAGTTTGGTGGGGTGGGACACTACGAATGTAGTGTGTGGACATACAAGGTGAGAATGTGGGTCTCGCGGGAGGCGTGCGCGATATCTCCCTACAGTCGCACTACCCTCTGTGCCCTCACTGGCTCAGATGGATAGAGCGTCCGCCATTCAACAAATGGTCAAAACAAACCATTAACTTGCACCACGATCACCGAATGAAAAATGGAGCGCCACAGTGATCACAAACAGTTCGCATCATCACGATCGAAGGCAAACTTCTTGGGAGTTACGAACCGTGCAGGACGTTCAGCTAGGATCCACTCTTAAACAATGCGTATATCACATTGGTGTAACGGGCTCATGAGAACTGGTGGAATGAGATAGCACGCAACCGAATGCGGAAGAGTTCGTTGTGCAGCTTATCGTGAAACTGGCGTAGCTGCAGATACTGCGATAAAAAGGCACGGAAAACACAAACATCCAGACGGCGAGCTTGTCCAGTGGTTTCAGGTGGTGTGAACTGCAACGTCACACTTTACTTCAGGAGGGATAGTTTGCTCTAAAGATGGTTCAAATGGCTCTGAGCACTATGGGACTTAACTTCTAAGGTCATCAGTCCCCTAGAGCTTGGAACTAGTTAAACCTAACTAACCTAAGGACATCACACACATCCATGCCCGAGGCAGGATTCGAACCTGCGACTGTAGCGGTCGCGCGGTTCCAGACTGCAGCGCCTAGAACCGCTCGGCCACTGCGGCCGGCGCTCTAAAGATGTATGATTTTTATACGCAGACCGGGAATCAATAGAAAGCAACTTATTTTGACCAGCTATCGGCCAAAGGCAGCTCTTATACCACATTTGTAGCTCTCTCACGCCCATTATCCCACTCTTGCTAGCTGTGACGTAAATATTCCCTATTGCCCTTGCAAGATCACGCACACGAGAAAAAATATTAGGGGCAGGGCACCTCAACCTTCTCCCAACACAATGAATAACTTTCCAGCCAATTTACTTGCCATCCAGCTTAGCAGTCGGCGCAACTGAATGCGAATGTGTTAAGGCATTGGTATTAATTGATCTTGATACAACTCTCTTGGTACCTCTAATTTCCAGGGTTCCTTTCATATGCATGTCCTCTTCAAGTTCCTCTTGGTGGGAGTTAAAAACAAATTTCTTACTGAACGATGGGATAAGTTTATGTCGTTTACAAATTTTCTGGCCGATTCCACAGTTTGCTGCGCATCTTCAACTTGACTCTTCGTTTGAAGCTTCGTTATCTTACGTCTTCGAGTTTCTTTGTTTGAAGTTATGCAACCGTCCACTGCTTCCCTACGAACCACCATAATCTATGTCGAGCGCCAATCCTCTGTTTTTTTCTTATGCACTTTACGGTCATATCACTTATTACACGACATCTGTTCATAAATGTGGTTTTACTATGGTGCGGATGATCTTCCACGTACTTTTTTATGTTTAGATGTTTAGAACCCTCTCCTTGGACAGCTACTGTCCTTCATTACGTTTGACTGGAGTCGAGATTTGTGGCTCCCTATTCGACAACGATAACGAACTGCATGCCTCGACATCCTTTTCTTTAAAATTACAGGAAAGTTCGTGCAGGGTGACAATTACTGAACTATAACGTAAATTAGCTACAAACTACGGCGGGCACATGTTATTCAACATGTAAACGTCACTACCGATATTCAGATTTAGTTTATGACATGTTCGATATGCCTGCTATCGTCGGCGACAATGTGGCGCAGACGAATAGCGAAATTCTGGACGATCCGCTGAAGTGTCGGAACATCGATGCTGTCTATCTCCTGAATGGCTGGTTATTTCTGGGTTATTTCTGTAAACTTTGTCTTTAATACAGCCTCACAAAAAGGACTGGCATTTGTTCAGATCCGGAGAATAAGGCGGCCAATTGAGGCCTATGCCAGTGGCCTCTGGGTACACCAGAGCCAGAATGCAGTCCCCAAAAGCGTTCCTCCAGGATCTCAATCTCCTGCTTCGATGGGGTCGAGCTCCGCCTTGCATAAACCACATCTCGTCCAAATCAGTTTGGATAATAGGGATGAAATCATCTTAAAAAACCTTCACGTACCGTTTGAAAGTCATGGTGCCATCAAGGAATGTCTCAAAGGTTATTCCGTGAATGGACATTGCACACCATATATTCACTCGTTGAGGGTGAAGAGACTTCCCGATAGCGAAATGCAGATTCTCAGCCCCCAAACGCGCCAGTTTTGCTTATGAACGAACCCTGCCAAATGAAAGTGGGCTTCGTCGCTAAACCAAACCATGCATGTGAACGCTAATTGCCATCATGTTCCACGGCCAACCGTGTAATTTGAACGGCCTAACGCAAACCGTTTAGAAGTTATGACAGTTTCATTTCATATAGTTCAATAATTGTCACCGTGTAATATTTCATTACCGTTCCACAAATGTTTTTGCTGATCTTTTTTACCAAGAAGTAATGAAAATAAGAGGGTCAGTATTGCACATTTCTAAAATTCATTTTTATACTCAGTTTACTCTCGGCTAATGCTCATCGTAAATAGTGCTGCAGCTCCTTTCGGTTCCTTGCTTTGGTTTCATTGACACCATTGTCGCGTATCTACTTACACACCCATAATTTAGGGGGAATGGGGTCATATTCTTAAGGCTTTTTACTGATAGTAGTGGTTACTCGCCACCTCCACCTCCAATTTCTACCTCGTTCTCTTATAGAGAAATGTATGTTTACTTTGTTGTCCTCGCGTAGTCCTAAAAATTAATCTTAAAACTTACATCCATTCACTGAAGATGGTCATAAAACACAGATATTTACTATCGTGTCTCTAGTTCAGGAAGTAGTTGCTGACTGCAGTTATTTGTGTTGATACGTGCTGGTTTGTGACACGCGCAAATCATTTTTCACTGTTGGCGTAGAGCACCATTATCAGTTCTGTGAAACTCGAAATGTTTCGCACTTTATCCCTGGGTTGGTAAGGCTCCAGTCTGAAAGAGAACTTGCCCTTTTAATTGGACTCTAAAAATATTCACGACATTTCCTTGCGATCGGAAGTTAAGCGTATTTCTTGCTACAAGGAAATCAGCGAGATTCGCCACACAGTGTAGAAGGAAGTTTCATCAAGGCGTTCATTTCGGAGCTTTCTGTTTTGTATCCAAATTGCAGTAATTGTTACTAACATTCATCATCAGGGCGGACGTGTTCACATTTTCACTTTTGTTCGTGGGCAATACACAACTAAATCACAACAGTTGTCACGTTGTTCCTTACTGAATGTTCTCGCCACTCTTGTCCATTCAAAAGTTTCTGAGTAAGATTAAGTGGACACGCATTGCAGCTTGCGAGATGCGATTATCAGTGACTGGTGTAACGGTGCTTGGCTTTATCTAATATGAAAAACGTGATTTCTTCCATTTAATTATGTTGCAGGCCAGGCGTGCTGTACAATACAATGCAAATCACTTATTTTTAGTCCTCTTATCGTTGTTGTTGTTGTTGTTTTCAGTCCTGAGACTGGTTTGATGCAGCTCTACATTCTACTCTATCCTGTGCAAGCTTCTTCATCTCCCAGTATCTACTGCAGCCTACATCTTTCTGAATCTGCTTAGTGTAATCATCTCTTGGTCCCCCTCTTATCTTACGATGAAATTATTCTACACGAGAATCATGACATAGGAAATAAATGTAATGTCAATCAGAGGAGAGCGAATAGTGGTTGGAATTCACAAAATGTTGTTGTCTTCAGTCCAGATACTGGTTTGATGCAGCTCTCCATGCTACTCTATCCTGTGCAAGCTTCTTCATCTCCGAGAAACTACTGCATCTACATCCTTCTGAGTCTGCTTGATGTATTCATCTTTTGGTCTCAGTCTACGATTTTTACCCTCCACGCTTCCCTCCAGCACTAAACTCGTGATCCCTTGATGCCTTAGAACGTGTGCTACCAACGCACCCCTTTTTCTAGTCAGGGTGTACCACAAATTCCTCTTCTCCGCAATTCTATTCAGTACCTCCTCATTAGTTATGTGATCTACCCATCTAATCCTCAGGCTTCTTCAGTAGCACCACATTTCGAAAGCTTCTATTCTCTTTTTGTCTAAAGTATTTATCGTCCCTGTTTCACTTTCATACATAGCTACACTCCATACAAATACTTTCAGAAAGGACTTCCTGACACTTAGGTCTATACTCGATGTTAACAAATTTATTTTCTTCAGAAACGCTTTCCTTACCATTGCCAGTCTACATTTTATATCCTCTTTACTTCGACCATTGTGAATTATTTTGCTCCCCAAATAACAAAACTGAAAATGGTTCAAATGGCTCAGAGCACTATGCGACTTAACTTCTGAGGTCATCACTCGCCTAGAACTTAGAACTAATTAAACCTAACTAACCTAAGGACATCACACACATCCATGCCCGAGGCAGGATTCGAACCTGCGACCGTAGCGGGCGCTCGGTTCCAGACTGTACCGCCTAGAACCGCACGGCCACTCCTAATCTAATTCCCTCAGCATCACGTGATTTAATTGGACTACATTCCATTATCCTCGTTTTACTCTTGTTGATGTTCACCTTACATCCTTTCAAGACACTGTCACAAAAATGTATACGAAAAGTGTCACGGAATAGCAGTAACTTTCCCTGCCCACTGGGGTGTAGCCGGTGTTTTCATATCACTAGTGCACAACCTAAAATGACAGACCCCGTTCTTTGAGAAAAACCACCCCTACGCTTACGTAACCACAACTCAAACGGTGGGCAAAGACAGTGCCGCTATTGTAGCGATCGAGGTATGTGTTGTCTTACTAAGGGCATTCATTTTCTTTTTGTGTTTCTTCCGTTTACAAATTTGTAGAAATAGTAGTGTTAAAAGGTAATTACATCAACAAGGAATAATAACAACAGAGGCGAATAATTTTCTCAACGACCTAGATTACAAAAAATTAAAAATTTAATCCTGGTCGCTTTATAGAGGCTCTTTCGCTCATTCCGTCACACGTTTTCCATGTCGTTCGCACAACTACACGGATGCTGCTTTTCATATAAGGATTCCGCCGACAGCATCTAACGAATGCAATCTTTGCTCAACCATACCGTTCCTTCCGAATATTCGACGGCAAACAAACTTGATATCATTTAAAAACATTTCTTTCGCAAATTTATTCTGATGCATACCACGCTTAAAATAACATTGCACTGAAACAAAAAAGAACGCTGCTAAAAGTTAATCAAGAATTGTGTTGTGCATCGCTGCTGCATCCGTATGGCTAAGCAATTCCCGCGGGGTCTCCACAAGCACAAAGCAATTTTGATGTCTCGAAATGAAGTTCTTAACTTAGTGATAAAAATAAACGTCACAGCCGGCCACGGTGTCCGAGCGGTTCTAGGCGCTCAGTCCGGAACAGCGCGACTGCTGCAGTCGCAGGTTCGAATCCTGCCTCGGGCATGGATGTGTGTGATGTCCTTAGATTAGTTAGGTTTAAGTAGTTCTAAGTTGTAGGGGACTGATGACCACAGATGTTAAGTCCCATAGTGCTCAGAGCCACTTGAACTTGCACACTTTGGTGTGCAGTTTGGCGATATTATTTCTTCCATGCAAGTCGGTTGACCATCTTCATCTATTAAAATCCTTGACGGTGTTACACTGAAGCGCCAAAGAAACTGGTATAGGCATGCTTATTGAAATACAGAGAGATGCAAACAAGCAGAATACGGTGCAGCTGTCGGCAACTGCGCCAGACACTTGTGTAGCGATGAAGTGGGCATTTTCCCGTACGACCGTTCCAAGAATGTACCGTAAATATCAGGAAATTCCGGAAAAAGATTCTGCAAGAACGGGACCAACGACGACTGAAGAGAATCGTTCGACGTGACAGAAGTGCAACCCTTCCAAAAATTGCTGCAAATTTCAGTTCTGAGCCATCAAAATGCGTCAGCGTGCGAACCATTCAACGAAACATCATCGTATACCCTTGATGACTGCACTACAAACAGCTTTTTACACTTCACCTGAGCCAGTTAACACCGACATTGGACTGTTGATGACTGGAAACACGCTGCCTGGTCGGACGAGTCTCGTTTCAAATTGTATGGAGCGGATGTACGTTCACGAGTATGGAGACAACCTGATGAATCCATGGATGTTGCATGTCAGTAGTGAACTGTTCAAGCTGGTGGAGGTACAGTAATGGTGTGGGGCGTGTGCAGTTGGAGTGATATGGGACCCCTGATACGTCTAGATACGACTGACAGGAGACACGTATGTAAGCATACTGTCTGATCACCTAATCCATTCTTGTCCATTGTGCAATCCGACGGATTTGGGCAACTCCAGTAGGACAATGCGACGCGCCACGCGTCCAGAATTGCTACAGAGTGGCTCGAGCAACACTCTTCTGAGTCCAGACACTTGCGCTGGCCTCCAAACTCCCCAGATATGAACATAATTGACCATATCTGGGATGCCTTGCAACTTGCTGTTCAGAAAAGATCTCCACCTCCTCATTCTCTTACGGATTTATGGAGAGCCCTGCAGGATTCATGGTGTCAATTCCCTCCAGCACTACTTCAGACATTAGTCGAGTCCATGCCATGTCGGCCGGCCGATGTGGTCGAGCGGTTCTAGGCGCTTCAGTCCGGAATCACGCGGCTACTACGGTCGCAGGTTCGAATCCTGCCTCGGGCATGGATGTGTGTGGTGTCCTTAGGTTAGTTAGGTTTAAGTAGTTTCATGTCTAGGGGACTGATGACCTCAGATGTTAAGTCCCATAGTGCTTAGATCCATTTGAACCGTGCCTCGTCGTGCTGTGGTACTTCTGCGTGCTCGCGGGGGGCCCTAAATGATAGACTGGTGTATCAGTTTCTTTGGTTCTTCACTGTAACTGAATTCTGATAAATGATGGTGCGAATGGCTATGATGGCTAAGTCCATTTGTCAAAGTTGGCTGTGCAAGGTGAGCCACCTGACATGTTCCTACAATATGAGAGGAGATGAAAACCAGACGGACGTCAGATTCAGCATGAAAACTGCCTAGCTATCGTCCAGTGTCTTCTCTGCTTGCTAGGGTCGTACACCCCTACCGAACGAGTATTTTCGTTGATAAATACCATGCGCCCGTAGGAAAAATTGTCACTTCAAGTTCAAAAACTACGTGCAACATACATTGCAAAACGGAATACTGGCAGAAATGAAAACCACAATTACTTAAAAAGACACATTTCAGAAATGTGAATTTGAAACTAAATAAATAATTCAGTAACGTACGCTTCTAACAACCTGATTTCAGCGAACCCACCGCCCTCAGTCACTTATCCTCCATCCTCTACCATACCGACAGGAATGTCACACATTGCTTTTTAATGAAGCTGGCAAAAGAGACACAGAAGATAAACCACAAATTTCTTCTGGCCATTAACAAGAACACTCAAGTGCAAGAGGCCTGAAATTCTGCAAATGCGAAATAAACTGAGAAAAGCCGATGTCGAAAGCAGTCTACTGCGAAATCAGATCGCAGACGAAAACCGTAAAGCAGCCCATCATTCTAAACAGAGAACGAAATGGAAAATTATTGTTTCCACAATGTTGAGAAATTTCAAGTGAAATTAACACACGAATACGTTTCTGAGCAGCACAATCATAAAAATTAAGTCTCTTAAAACATGTAGGTATTGTTTGAAGCATATGGTGTAGTGAAATGCTTTCGAAAACACAATATCGAAACTTAGTAAACATTCCGAAATACCGATAAACATTAACACACATATACAGATGCTGTGGTAGCCACGGATACTATTTTTGGAAAGATCGAAACAAACGTTTCAGTGCATCGAATTTTGACAATGTTGAAGGTTCAAGAAAAATTGCTATTAAGACTAGTCTAAAAATTAATGGCTACGTTATGTTAAGGGAATTAACTTGGAACGATCGGAGGAACAAACTTGTGAGTCATGCTCCACTATTTTTATTTGTTGCCCTGCTGCACAACTGGATTCAGCTGTCGTTTGCGAGAGCCCATCGCAATTCCTGTAAATGTTGATTTGAGGTATTATTCAGCAAAAGCAAGCCGGAACGGGAAATAATGAATTAACTTCTACTGGCAGTGAATCAAATACACTTCGTCTGGATATGTCTCGATATTAGAAAAAGTTAATTTACTTCCTCTATACTGCATCGAATTGACTAACCCGACGGGAAATGGGTATCTTCAGACGCCTTTCATCTAAGAAAGTGTGTAAAAAATACTTTTGCTATAAAATTGGTATAGTTATTGACGATGAGATGATCTGTTACAAACACACTCATGTTTGGGAAAAACATAACACGTTGAATGACTAGAGATAGGACGTTCATATTCATATTCATAGGACAAGTACATTAGTGCGTTCTTCAGAAATGATTAGCGTTTCAATCACACCTGTTCGACAGGTGTCCTGTTGCCTAGTACCCACAGGGTCCGCCACGGGCCCTGATGACTTGTCTCGTGTGTTACAGCATCAACGCGCTTAAGGCACCAACAGCCTCCATCCAGGCTACATTCACCTGGTTCCAAAGTTCATCCGTGGTGGTCGGTACCCATCGTTTGATCATACCGCACTCATTTTTTATTGGCGACAAGTCTGCTGATCAGCGGGCCAGGGCAAAAGGCTGACTGCAGCTACACGTGGTCGTGCATTGTCTTGCTGAGAAATGGCGTATGGGGTGTTGTGCAGAAAGGGTGTGGCTACAGGTCGCAGGACGTCATTCAGGTACGTCACACGGGTCACAGTGCCCTGGACACACACCAACTGTAATTTGTGGATGTACCCAATAGCAGCCCACACCGTAAGGTCTTGAGCTGGCGCCGTATGCCTTGTGCGTCTGCAGTCACTGTGATGCCGTTCCTCCGTTCTGCGCCGAACCAAAATTTGGCTATCTTAGTCAAAGAAACAGAACATGGATTCATTCGAAAACACTATCTGATGCCATTCCTGTCCCCAGTGGCGTCTTTCCAGACGCCATTGCCATATAGCAAGTCTCTGCATATTCGTCAAATGTAGTCGGACTGTCACCGCTGATAAGTGTACGATGTGTTCCACTGTTGCGCCAGAGTCGAGGAAGACTCACATCTGTCCTGCAGTGCCATTCGGATGAAGTGTCGGTCCTCGGGGATGGTCTGGGTGGTGCGACCTGAACCATCTCGTCGTCTTCTATGGCCTTTTGTGAACCATTCTGCTCACATCCGTTGCACTACCGAAACACTTGGTCCCACACGAGCAGCAATTTCCCGGATTAATGCATCACATTTAGTCATGGCAGTAATGGACCCTCTTTCAAACTCACAGGTTTGACGGTACGGTTCGTGTGTACGTCTTCGAGGCATACTGCACGTCTGATCAAGTCACACTGATCCATTACCTTCGCTTTATAGCGACAACGAGAGCGGCAGGCGCATTTTACAGGTAGGTGGTGTTGCGACACTATATAGATGTTAACCTCGAACCTGTGGGTCAACATGGTTCAAATGCTGATTATTTCTGCAGGACATACTAATGTACTTATCCTGTGAATCTCAACATCCTGTCTCTAGTCGTTCAAGTTTTTTTTTTTTCTCGGACATAGTGTATTGTCGATTAGTCTACCAACAGGATAAATCCGCAGAATTTGCTGGTTTGAAAGTTTTCCCACAAGTTAGTCCCCACTCCCTTGGATTCGACATCTGTTCAACGAATGGTATTAACCCTGCAGTTAGCCGACCGCTCCGCAGCCAATGACGCAAAATTCTTCCGGGAAACAAAAGCTGTAGGGTTTGAAAGTGGTCACTCAACGGAATCATTCACAACGGGAATGAACAATCTGGTGGGCCTCTTTAAATCTTCTTAAAAGTACTTCGCATAAAAACTCAAGGACCGTTATTAAAATCCAGAAACATTCCTGCCGTTAAAAGTAATCCCATTGGTTTTGAAAGAAGTCTCCAGTCCCTAACCATAACTATTCAAAGTGTCTTAAGAAAATCTGAACACTTGTGGAAAAGAGGATTCAGCTACGTCCTGGCAGTAAGACTAACAAGGGGAGGCCGCCAATTGTGAAATTCAGATTCGATTCATACTGCGCATAATAAAAGCTGATGGCCAGAGGTGTAATGTGGCAAAGCACCAAGATACACTTCTCAGCCGTTGTCGAGAAAATCGACAGTTAAAAGAAACCGTTGCGGTGAAATACTCTCTACGATTAGTAGTTACATACAGCGTCGTGGCGCAGCGGTAAGCGCCCGGGTTTGGAATCCGAAGGTCGCCGGATCGAATCTCGCGCCATGCAATTTTTTTAATTATTAGTTTTTTGTAATTCATATATATATATATATATATATATATATATATATATATATATATATATATATGTGTGTGTGTGTGTGTGTGTATATACACACATTTGAATTACAAAAAACAAATACTAAAAGAAAAAAAAATTGCATGGTGTGAGATTCGATCCGGCGACCTTCAGATTCCAAACCCGGGCGCTTACCGCTGCGCCACGGCGCTGTGGAAAGATAGTAATCGTAGAGAATATTTCAGCGCAACGGTTTCTTTTAACTGTCGATTTTCTCGACAACGGCTGAGAAGTGCATCTTGGTGCTGTGCCACATTACACCTCTGGCCATGAGCTTTTATTATGCGCAGTATGAATCGAATCTGAATTTTACAATTGGCGGCCTCCCCTTGTAAGTCCACTTCAACGCCATTTCGCAATCGTTAGATCTTAGTAAAGACTTCCTCAATTTGCAAGTGAGCCTGTAAATCTGTCACCTTCCGGTGGGAACTATGAAAGAAATTGTTAATGTTCGGTGAAATGTTTCGATAAGAGAAACATTTCAAGTGAAAGAACAAAGGAGATTTGGAATTGGAAAACATATTTAAGAAAGCGCCACCTGTTCCAGGTATCTCGACATAAGCTCAAAACGTCTCACATCAGATATAAGCAGTCTAGTTATGCTTGATTCGTTAAAAAATTCCAGGAAGCGTAAGTGCTTAAGTGTAAGAAAGAGAATCAGAATGCGAGAATAGCGTCATAACAAATGGCACCTTAGCTTCGATTGGAACGAGCTACTAACAGGAACTTCTACGAATGATTCGCAAACAGAAGGTGACGAAAACGCAGTTCGAATTTACAGAGCAGACTCACCCTCAGCGTTGCTTGCACATGCGCGGAGAATGACTGAATAGCGGATGGGCCTCTATGTGTGCGTCGCGAACTTGCGAGTGAGAGAGGCACATAAGGAATTGTAGAACAGGAAAAGAATACAGCTCGCATGACGAGAAACGACTTGAACTAAAACTATACCTGAATGAAAATCTATAAAATTTGTAATGCCAAACTTTTTCAACATACAAATAATAATATCATTTGTTCGCAACCTTGAACCGTTTATGAGATACGGCGATTATTCTCACGACCACTCGATTCACGATGCGCAGGAAAGGATTCGGACGTAATGCGGGATATACCGACCAGTATCTCGAGAATGAAAACAGGTATCATTCCGCTCTCAACTTTATAGACGATTTAGATATACTGGTTACATTTCATATGCAGTAAGGTATGGCCTAAAATGGACTATACGGAAAGTCTACACAATGTGATTTTGCCTCTGTAAACTCTTAAAAATATCGTGCAGCCATGTACTCGGTTTAGTGCAGTACAATAACGGTGAAGAATAATGTAAATAAGTTCAAACCTTTATCGAGTAAATATATCAAGCGGCAAGGTGCGGAAGAATCAAAATTTTTCACCGAATAGTTTAGACAGCAATCGCTCGCTATCTGTTTGGCTCTGAGGCGGTCTGACGTTGCTGGACTCGCCTCTACAGCTACACTGCGGATTATTTCGATATTTCACTTCATAGTTTAACATCTTGATAAAGTCTGCAATTAACAACCAATGAAGCTGGCGCGGCGCTCCTACCTGCTATATTCACACGCACGGCTGCACAGCTGAGGAGCTGAAACACACAGTAGTCTCGTCCGCCACGTCTCTTCTCTGCCACGCCCGGCGAGCAACTGTTCGGGGCCGCCGCTCAGACGTCGTGTCACTCCGAATGATGGCGGAGAAGGCCGAATGCGAGCGAATGCTGTATTCCGAGTGAGTCATTGGAGCCTTCATTGCTATACTTACATCGGCGTTTCGCCGTAACGACACAGTTGCAATACGGTTGCGTCATCATGGGTAATACATTAATTTTGGACCATATTGTTAAGGATTTTACTTTCCCTTCGAGGATTACAACTCCTTTTAACTGGAAACGAGTACCTTCTTTGAATACCTTCTTTTATTTGTAGGATTTTTTTGACGTGAAAACTTGCCCTGCAGGCAGTTCCTACTCCACGCTGTTGCAAAACTGGAGTATTCATTTTTATTGCGATCATGCCCGACATACTCTTACATTACATGTCGTGTCGTGGACGTTTGTGTTAAACGTAGCTGATAATCGTCTGTACACTATATTCACGGCGTGCGTCCGACTCTACAATGAAATACTGCTTCAGCACGTGCTCAAGGCACTACTGAGGTCTTGGAGGAATGTAACATGTAGACGAACTTTAGATGAACAAATCGTGCAATTTATATAGTTCGTTTCCTTGCGAGTGATCACATTCACATTCATACGAGCATCTACTGTATATCGGGCAAGGAGGCATATCTCACTCACTTACCAGTCGTAGAAATTAGATCCCTGCCATATGACACACGTAGTGTGGATTAACGTCGGGTACGACACACCAGACGTGTTTTCCGATGGAGGATTCGGTTGACTTGTCGCCTTGTCGTCAAACGTTTGCGGTTCCCATTCGAAAGCCACTTCCTTTCGGCTGGTAACTGAGTAGTTGTGCAGAATCAACTGTCATTGTAGGTCCCGAGATTACACTTCACTGTTGCAAACGAACGTTACATCACAACACAGACAGATATTTGAATACAGCGAACAGCGAAAAAAAAAAAAAATAATGGCGGGAGGGAAGTTTGAACACGGCTCGCCCGTGTCGTAACCTAACACCGTGGCCACTTTTTTTTCTGATCTGATTTTGTTCGTTAATGGTCGTTTTATTTATACTTTGCGACGTCATCCGCGAAACATCCGCGGGCGTTGCGGTTAGATAAGTGACGTTTCTCTTACGACGACGTCACTCGCCGAGCGGCCGCACGTGCAGCATAGCGGCACAGAGGGACGGCGCCTCGTTTCTATGGGAGGAGAAGGCGTTCGCGCCTGACAGTGTATAAAGCTGTCGATGACATTCAGATTAAGGCCCCTTGTCCACGACAAGTCGGCCGGTGTGGCCAAGCGGTTAAAGGCGCTACAGTCTGGAACCGCGTGGCCGCTACGGTCGCAGGTTCGAATCCTGCCTCGGGCATGGATGTGTGTGATGTCCTTAGGTTAGTTAGGTTTAAGTAGTTCTAAGTTCTAGGGGATTGATGACCTTAGAAGTTAAGTCCCATAGTGCTCAGAGCCATTCGAACCATTTGTCCACGACAAGAATATTCGCCGGACCAGCGTTTCTGCCGGCCGGTAGAAAACCGGACGCCCTTGTCCACGAAGACGGCGCCGGAAATACTACAGTCGAGTTGTGTGCAACGGAGCAGTAGGATGGATAACAGCGGCCGGCCGAAGTGGCCGTGCGGTTAAAGGCGCTGCAGTCTGGAACCGCCAGACCGCTACGGTCGCAGGTTCGAATCCTGCCTCGGGCATGGATGTTTGTGATGTCCTTAGGTTAGTTAGGTTTAAGTAGTTCTAAGTTGTAGGGGACTAATGACCTCAGCAGTTGAGTCCCATAGTGCTCAGAGCCATTTGAACCATTTTTGATAACAGCGACCTTTGCACTCTCGTTGCACTACATTATTTTTACAAAAAGAATCAGCGTCGTCGTAGGAAGTATTGGATGCATCCTGTGCTGCAAGATCGATTTAAATTTGGTGCCTTCAGCACGCTACATGAAAAACTACGACAGGACGACACAAAGCAATTTAATCTTTACAGGATGTCAAAAACAACGTTTGATAAATTACTGTAAATTTTACAAACTCATCTGCAACATGAAGACACCAATATGTGAAACTCCAAATCTCCTACTGAAACGCTTGCAGTCACACTGAGGTACGTACACAATTGAAAATTATTTATTAGAAACTATTAATTTGGTGTATCAAAAATTAACACCACAGTTTAAAAACGCTCTTGATAAAAAAGTGGAATGACAGTGAATAGTGTTTTCTTATTTCCATTAAGATGAAAGAAACAATGTCGATTTAGAATTACTTTGAAAAATCAAATGTTTCGGAAATTTTGGATACGGTGGATGCAGGACTTGCATACGTTTCCAAAGACATGTCTTCATTAGGTGGCCTTGTACAAGTTGATACTTGATAGTGTTCTGCAGAGGTGTACGCCGAATAGTTGCTGATTTGGCCTTGGTGTATGATACGATGATGTACCACCAAAAGTTTGGTATTCCTGTGAGGCATAGTTCCAGGAATCTTGGGCAGATCTGATGCATGTTTCTGTATTGTGGTTTCGACCTAATTCTTTTTATAAGTTTCATGACTTCGTACTGGAAGTCTACGATATCATCATCGTTAAATTTATCTACAGTTGGGGCAATCCCCCTAAAAAAAGACATACTTCTACTGTGGCTCTGCTCAATAGAGGCGTCAACGATAGTCATTTTTCTGTCCAACTCATTTGTAGCTGTTTTGTTTTTCTGCGGCTTTTCTTTAAATTGGTGACAATGTTTTTCAGACTGATTGTCAGCGGGGTTTACCTCGTCACCATTATCCGGCATATTTGGTGAAGTTTCTAGTCTGTCTGCTATCTTTTTAAGAAAATGTAGCTACTCGTAAAATACATATTTCCGCTTCTTGCTAGCTCCAGAACCACTCTTATTTCCTCCGTTTAATTTGCTGTGGCATTTCATCCAGTTATCTCTTATGTTTGCACATTTTTAACTACCATCTTTCCTGAAAAGAAAAGAAAGCCGAGTAGAATCAAACCCATATGTGTTTCTCACTTCAGGTACCTTGCAACAGGAAATACTTTCACCGATCTCCATTACAGTTTCAGACTGGGAATAAAAACAATTACTAGAATTGTACGTTAGGTTTGTATGAAGATGTGGTTGTTATTGCATAACACATACACGCCCATTCTGGAGGAAAGTGACTGGCTGAATATAGCGCGTCAGTTTGAAAACACTGCAAAATTTCCAAACTGCGTAGGGGCCATTGATGGTAAACATAACAGAGTTATCAAGCCACAAGAAAGTGGATCAATGTCTTTCAGTTATAAAGGCTGTTATTCGTTAGTCCTGATGGCGGTATTGGATACAAACTACAATTTTATTTATGTGGATGTCGGTGCTTATTGTGACTCAAGTGTTTTGAAAGAAACGTCTTTATGGAAAAAGTTGGCAGACAAACAAACTGAACCTACCTCCTCCTAGGGCATTCCAAAATATTCCAGGGGAATTGCCTTGTGTTTTCGATGCAGATGAAGAGTTTGCATTGCATAATAATTTACTTCGTCCCTATGGTGGGCGAGATCTTGATATCATTAAGCGTATTTTTAACTATCGCTTAAGCAAAACAAGACATGCGTTTGGCGTAATGGCCAATAAATGGAGGATTTTTCTCCAGCCTTTAAATGTCTCCATTGATTTTGCGACTGACAAAGTGAATGCTTGTACTGTTCTACAAAATTTCATTCATAAAGAAGAGGGTCTTAATACTCTGTGTGCGGATACTATAGATGTGGACTCTGACGTGCGAGAACTGCCACGTACACAAGCAGTAGGAGGTGGCGTGTCCGCGAACGCTATCAGAAATCAGTTCGCTACTTACTTTGTTTCTGAAAATGGGAAAATTCCGTGGCAAGACAAGTTCGCCTAATGTATTCATATTTTATGTGAAACAAACAATAGTATCTACATTTACATCTACATGATTACTCTGCAATTCACATATAAGTGCTTGGCAGAGGGTTCATCGAACCACTATCATACTATCTCTCTACCATTCCACTCCCGAACAGCGCGCGGGAAAAACGAACACCTAAACCTTTCTGTTCGAGCTCTGATTTCTCTTATTTTATTTTGATGATCATTCCTACCTATGTAGGTTGAGCTCAACAAAATATTTTCGCATTTGGAAGAGAAAGTTGGTGACTGAAATTTCGTAAATAGATCTCGTCGCGACGAAAAACGTCTTTGCTTTAATGACTTCCATCGCAACTCGCGTATCATATCTGCCACACTCTCTCCCCTATTACGTGATAATACAAGACGAGCTGCCCTTTTTTGCACCCTTTCGATGTCCTCCGTCAATCCCACCTGGTAAGGATCCCACACCGCTGAGCAATATTCTAACAGAGGACGAACGAGTATAGTGTAAGCTGTCTCTTTAGTGGACTTGTTGCATCTTCTAAGCGTCCTGCCAATGAAACGCAACCTTTGGCTCGCCTTCCCCACAATATTATCTCTGTGGTCTCTCCAACTGAAGTTGTTCGTAATTTTAACACCCAGGTACTTAGTTGAATTGACAGCCTTGAGAATTGTACTATTTATCGAGTAATCGAATTCCAACGGATTTCTTTTGGAACTCATGTGGATCACCTCACACTTTTCGTTATTTAGCGTCAACTGCCACCTGCCACACCACGCAGCAATCTTTTCTAAATCGCTTTGCAACTGATACTGGTCTTCGGATGATCTTACTAGACGGTAAATTACAGAAAAAGAATGTGGTGTGTAATGAAAACGAAAGAAAATAAATTTGAGATGAAGTTAAACTACATACCTGTATCATTTCTTTCCTTATCTCCAAGCGTTTTTAAATTTTCTTTGTGTACACACATTCTTCCACGCTTCCAAAGTCAGTCGTCTATCCTTATATTCTTCGGTTGTCTTATTGCACAGGACTGGTCGTTCCTCCACCAACGCAATCAAAACTTCACAATCGATATTCAGTTCAGCATTCATCTTGAAACTGAACAGGTAGCACGTATGACGGCTCCAGGCGCGACTAAACTCTCCCGGCACCCGGCGAGCTGCCGTCTCGTAGACACGCAGACGTGTTCCAATATGTCCAACTGACAAGGGAACCTCCCCATCGCACCCCCCTTCAGATTTAGTTATAAGTTGGCACAGTGGATAGGCCTTGAAAAACTGAACACAGATCAATCGAGAAAACAGGAAGAAGTTGTGTGGAACTATGAAAATAATAGCAAAATATACCAACTGAGTAGTCCATGTGCAAGATAGGCAACATCAAGGAGAACCTGAGCTCAGTAGCGTCGTGGTCCCGTGGTTAGCGTGAGCAGCTGCGGAACAAGAGGTCCTTGGTTCAAGTCTTCCCTCGGGTGAAGAGTTTATTTTCAGACAATTATTATCTGTCCGTCTGTCCTTTGCGAGGTAACTGCGCCTTAGCATGAGGATGCTACACCTAAACAAACATCGAAACACACGACGTCAGTCGACAACAGCGCACGGGAGAGAGAGTATTCCTGCTAACGAGGCTCCCTGGCTGGCAGTTGACTGGTCGCTACTTTGGACGGGAGTGCATTAAATACGTGAGATGTATTCCGTGGGCAATATGAATCCAGCAAATATAGCTCGCGGCTTCAATAACAAGGCCAATGAATATTTTCCGAACTGTAAGTTTGCGGTGCGGTCGCAAAACAAAGACACTAAACTTATTACAGTGAACGAACGAACAGATAATAACTTTGCGAAAATGAAGGAAGAAAAATTTTCACACGAGGGAAGACATGAACCAAGGACTTCTCACTCCGCAGTTGCTCACGCTGATCACGGGACCACGGCACTCCTAGGCTGACATTATCCTTGATGTTGCATATCTAGCACATGGACTACTCAGTTTGTACACTCCTGGAAATGGAAAAAAGAACACATTGACACTGGTGTGTCAGACCCACCATACTTGCTCCGGACACTGCGAGAGGGCTGTACAAGCAATGATCACACGCACGGCACAGCGGACACACCAGGAACCGCGGTGTTGGCCGTCGAATGGCGCTAGCTGCGCAGCATTTGTGCACCGCCGCCGTCAGTGTCAGCCAGTTTGCCGTGGCATACGGAGCTCCATCGCAGTCTTTAACACTGGTAGCATGCCGCGACAGCGTGGGCGTGAACCGTATGTGCAGTTGACGGACTTTGAGCGAGGGCGTATAGTGGGCATGCGGGAGGCCGGGTGGACGTACCGCCGAATTGATCAACACGTGGGGCGTGAGGTCTCCACAGTACATCGATGTTGTCGCCAGTGGTCGGCGGATGGTGCACGTGCCCGTCGACCTGGGACCGGACCGCAGCGATGCACGGATGCACGCCAAGACCGTAGGATCCTACACAGTGCCGTAGGGGACCGCACCGCCACTTCCCAGCAAATTAGGAACACTGTTGCTCCTGGGGTATCGGCGAGAACCATTCGCAACCGTCTCCATGAAGCTGGGCTACGGTCCCGCACACCGTTAGGCCGTCTTCCGCTCACGCCCCAACATCGTGCAGCCCGCCTCCAGTGGTGTCGCGACAGGCGTGAATGGAGGGACGAATGGAGACGTGTCGTCTTCAGCGATGAGAGTCGCTTCTGCCTTGGTGCCAATGATGGTCGTATGCGTGTTTGGCGCCGTGCAGGTGAGAGCCACAATCAGGACTGCATACGACCGAGGCACACAGGGCCAACACCCGGCCTCATGGTGTGGGGAGCGATCTCCTACACTGGCCGTACACCACTGGTGATCGTCGAGGGGACACTGAATAGTGCACGCTACATCCAAACCGTCATCGAACCCATCGTTCTACCATTCCTAGACCGGCAAGGGAACTTGCTGTTCCAACAGGACAATGCACGTCCGCATGTATCCCGTGCCACCCAACGTGCTCTAGAAGGTGTAAGTCAACTACCCTGGCCAGCAAGATCTCCGGATCTGTCCCCCATTGAGCATGTTTGGGACTGGATGAAGCGTCGTCTCACGCGGTCTGCACGTCCAGCACGAACGCTGGTCCAACTGAGGCGCCAGGTGGAAATGGCATGGCAAGCCGTTCCACAGGACTACATCCAGCATCTCTACGATCGTCTCCATGGGAGAATAGCAGCCTGCATTGCTGCGAAAGGTGGATATACACTGTACTAGTGCCGACATTGTGCATGCTCTGTTGCCTGTGTCTATGTGCCTGTGGTTCTGTCAGTGTGATCATGTGATGTATCTGACCCCAGGAATGTGTCAATAAAGTTTCTCCTTCCTGGGACAATGAATTCACGGTGTTCTTATTTCAATTTCCAGGAGTGTATATTTTGCTTATTTTTTTCATAGTTCCACACAACTTCTTCCTGTTTTCTCGAATGATCTGTGTTCAGTTTTTCTAGGCCTATCCACTGTGCCAACTTATAACTAAATCTGAGGGGGGTGCGATGGGGAGGTTCCCTTGTGAGCACCCGGCGCACCGTCCGGCTGCCGGCTTTGCAGTGGGCAACCGGAGGTGCGTCCGGCAGCCGGACCGGTCGTTTTGCCGTGTCGCCCCGCGGACAAGCCCTCATAAGAAACGATGTGTCACTACAAACCCGGCGAGTCTGCCGGACTGGCGGCCGGCGGATATTCTTTTCGTGGACAAGCGCCCTAGTACTAACAATGGTGTGGGTGCACAAGTGATTCAGTGTTTTGCGGATGTGTAATGAATTTTACGCCTACGAACGCAGATGCGAATCGACGTGGCAATGTCTGGATGCCCTGAAGTAGACACTGTTGCAGGGTTGAGATTTTAAAAAGTCGACAAATTATTGCTTATCGGACATTTCAGATATGTGAGCTGTCCAACAGAGACATCCGTACATCTTATTATACAGGGTGAGTCACCTAACGTTACCGCTGGATATATTTCGTAAACCACATCAAATACTGACGAACCGATTCCACAGACCGAACGTGAGGAGAGGGGCTAGTGTAATTGTTTAATACAAACCATACAAAAATGCACGGGAGTATGTTTTTTAACACAAACCTACGTTTTTTTAAATGGAACCCCGTTAGTTTTGTTAGCACATTTGAACATATAAACAAATACGTAATCAGTGCCGTTTGTTGCATTGTAAAATGCTAATTACATCCGGAGATATTGTAACCTAAAGTTGACGCTTGAGTACCACTCCTCCGCTGTTCGATCGTGTGTATCGGAGAGCACTGCAACATACATAGCGTTTCTACAGAATGATCTGCCAACGTTGCTCGAAAATGTCCCACTAGAAACGCGTCGACGTATGTGGTGTCAGCATGATGGTGCACCTGCACATTCCGCAATTAACACTAGGCTGACCCTTGACAGGATGTTCGACGGGCGTTTCACAGGACGTGGAGGACGCATAAATTGGTCAGCCCGTTCTCCTGATCTTACACCTCTGGACTTCTTTCTGTGGGCTACGTTAAAGGAGAATGTGTACCGTCATGTGCCTAAAACCCCAGAGGATATGGAACAACGTATTGTGGCAGCCTGCGGCGACATTACACCAGATGTACTGCGGCGTGTACGACATTCATTACGCCAGAGATTGCAATTGTGTGCAGCAAATGATGGCCACCACATTGAACATCTATTGGCCCGACATGTCGGGACACACTCTATTCCACTCCGTAATTGAAAACGGAAACCACGTGTGTACGTGTACCTCACCCCTCATGGTAAAGTACATGTGCGTCAGTGAAAAATACCAATAAAAAGGTGTTAGCATGTGGACGTAATGTGCTGTTCCGGTCTCTTCTGTACCTAAGGTCCATCACCGTTCCCTTTGGATCCCTACGTAATTCGGTGCTCTCCGATACACACGATCGAACAGCGGAGGAGTGGTACTCAAGCGTCAACTTTAGGTTACAATATCTCCGGATGTAATTAACATTTTACAATGCAACAAACGGCACTGATTACGTATTTGTTTATATGTTCAGATGTGCTAACATAACTAACGGGGTTCCATTAAAAAAAACGTAGGTTTGTGTTAAAAAACATACTTCCGTGCATTTTTGTATGGTTTGTATTAAACAATTACACTAGCCCCTCTCCTCACGTTCGGTCTGTGGAATCGGTTCGTCAGTATTTGATGTGGTTTACGAAATATATCCAGCGGTAACGTTAGGTGACTCACCCTGTATGTCTACAAAGCTGTTGGTTGTTACGACGAGGAATCGTCGTAAAATAAATGTGTCGGAAGCTGTATCAGTATGAGTTAAAGGAGCTCTTCACTGTAACTAGATTAAAGTTGTTCCTGACGGTACACAGTATTATAGAAACGAAGTAGACAGTTTACTCTTCATTCCTCACCCTTGCTGCAGTACTTAAATCTCTGGCATAAGAAATTATCGTACTTACTTCACGATAAAGTATAGGGGCTGCAAAAGATAAATTAACTGCGTTAGACATCCTATTCTTACGTAGCTGCTGTTGCCGTAACGGGCGGTTAGCAGTTGCGCGTCTTGTCATTCGGACTGCCTGTAACTGTCCTATGTGTAGCAGCTCTGAGTTGCACGTATGTACACCCCGTGTGCCGAGTTGCATCCGTACTCCCCAAAACTTGTTACGGTCTGTGTGACGAGTGGTACTTCAGGTGCAACTGTCTTCTACCACTCTTCCTGTTTCGTTCGCGAATACTGCGTCGTATGAATGATTGTCGTTCACACAACGTACATCAGCTGCGAATTTTTCTATTGCATCGTCGTGGTGTTTTCGCGACACGTGTTGGGACGAACTTATCAAGTTGCCCCAGTCTTCTTGCCAAGTACGCTTTCGTAACCAACAGAAAATCTGTAAGTGATCCAAAACATCCTCTCGTACTTCGTTTGGCACTGGCGTTTGTTGAGGACTTCCGTAATGCTCTCGCGTTCTGCATTTCATCTTCTCTCTCTCTGTATCTCTCTCTCTCTCTCTCTCCATCGCTCTTAACGTAGAGGAAGATATCAGTCGTCACAGGGCTCTGACAGTATCTAGGACGACGGGTCCTACAAGGAATGTTAAGAAAGGTAGGAAGATACATCTGCTCAGCATGGGTGACAGGATACAAATTTCAGAATAACTCAGCAGTCAGCATGTTCAATGATGAGGGCGAAGCTGTGGAGAACGAATGGAAAAAAATTCAAAGGCATCGTTCAATATGCCCTAGACAAGTACATTCCGAGTAAGGTTCTAAGCGATTGGAAAGATCCACCATGCCGTGTCAGAAAAGCGCTACGTAAACAAAGAGAACTTCATCTCAGATTCGGGAGAAGTAAAAAGCTAGCTGACAAACAAAAGCTGAACAAAGCGAAAATGAGTGTAAGGAGACCAGTGAGAGGAGCGTTCAATGATTTTGAAAGTAAGACCTTGTCAACCGACCTGTGTAAAACCCTAAGAGATTTTGGTCCTACCTAAAATCAGTAAGTGGGTCGAAATCATCTAGTCATTCTCTCAGCGGCCACACCGGTTCAAAATGGTTCAAATGGCTCTGAGCACTTTGGGACTTAACTTCTGAGGTCATCAGTCCCATAGAAATTAGAAATACTTAAACCTAACTAACCTAAGGACATCACACACATCCATGCCCGAGGCAGGATTCGAACCTGCGACCGTAGCGGTCGCGCGGTTCCAGACTCTAGCGCCTAGAACCGCTCGGCCACTCCGGCCGGCGACCACACCGGCACCGAAAGAGATGACAACAGAGAGAATGCCAGAACACTGAATTCGGTCTGCTATTTCACCGCGGAAGATCGTAACACTGTCCCTCCTCTCAGTCGTCGTACGAACATCGAAATGGCAGATATTGAGATAATCGATCGCGGAATTGAAAAGCAGCTACAATCGCTTAGTAATGGAAACGCTTCAGGACCACATGAGAAACCTATAACATTCTATAAAGATTATGTGAAAGAACTTGCTGCACCTCTAGCAGTAATTCAGCGTAGATCGCTTGAGCAACGGAAGATACCCAACGACTGGAAAAAAAGTCAGGTCATTCTCGTTTTTATGAAAGACCGTAAATCAGATCCACACAACTGTAGGCCTATATCGTTTACGTCACTTTGTTGTAGAACTATGGAACATGTTTGATGTGTTGTGTCTAGACAAGACAGCCTAGACACACTGGGAGGAAGCCGAAAGGCACGCGCTTAAACTCACGCAAGCTGGCGTGAGGTCTGAAACAGGATACGTAATGAATGCTATAAAGAAAAGTACGTAGCTTCTGGAATACTTAACTTTAATCCACATTTGTAGAACATCGCTCTTGATGATACATTAATAGAATCTCAATATCTATACTGGTAATGGCGCCTTGCTAGGTCGTAGCAAATGTAGCTGAAAGCTATGCTAACTATCGTCTCGGCAAATGAGAGCGTAATTCTCAGTGAACCATGGCTAGCAACGTCGGCTGTACAACTGGGGCGAGTGCTAGACCTGCCGTGTGGCGGCGCTCGGTCTGCAATTACTGACAGTGGCGACACGCGGGTCCGACGTATACTACCGGACCGCGGCCGATTTAAAAGCTACCACCTAGCAAGTGTGGTGTCTGGCGGTGACACCACATGATGCTCAAGAATTATGACGTTTTTGGAAAATGAACATCTCGTCTATTAAAATCACCATGGATTCCGCAAACAGAGATCCAGCGAAACTCAGCTCGCTCTGTTCCTCCATGAGATCCACAGCGCAGTGGACAACGGCGCTCAGGTTGATGCCGTGTTCCTTGATTTGAGTAAGGCATTTGACACCGTCCCGCATTGCCGTTTAATGAAAAAAATACGAGCTTACGGAGTATTGGAGCACACTTCCGATTGGATTCAAGACTTTCTTGCAGATAGAACTTAACACGCCGCTCTTAACAGAACAAAATCGACAGATACAAAGGTAATATCCGGAGTACCACAGGGAAGTGTGATAGGACCGTTGCTGTTTACGATATATACAGAGGGGTCCAAAAAAATGTATCCACTTTTTAAAAGTCCATAACTGGCAAACTAATTGACGGAGTTGTCTCATCTTTGGTAGTGTAATAGCTTGTAGTTCCGGCAATCGCCACAAAAGTGTTGTAGGCGTTGTTTTGTTTTGTCAGATGACAGTCGCCAGCTAGTCAGTGTTTTGTTCTTAGTTGCACCTAGTTACTCGAGTAAACGTGGCTGGCGCAAGGCTTACATTCGATGAAAGGAAGTCAGTTTTGAAGAGGTATTTTAAGTACGAAAACATTAATGAGGTTCAACGGAAATGGCGAAATGAATATCAAACAGAGCCACCGACACGTTTAACGATTCGTCGCATTCGAGACGAATTTGAATCCGAAGGCTGTGTTAAAGATGTACACAAACAACGACGTGGACGACCTGTAACAGTAACAAGTCCAGCAAACTCCCATCGTGTGTTACAACAATTCACTCGCTCACCACAGAAGTCTGTGAGACAGTGTGCCCGTGAAACTGGAGTGAGTCGCTCAAGTGTTCGGCGAATTTTGAAGACAGCAAAGTGAAAGTGCTACATCCCACGACTGCTACACGCAATGAACGAGTACGATCCAGATCGTAGAATGGAGTTCTTCGAGTGGTTTACTAACATGGTGCGCAACGATGAAGAGTTTGCAGAGATGACTGTGTGGTCTGATGAGGCACAGTTCAAACTCAGTGGTACAGTAAATCGCCACAATTGCATCTATCGGGCCGCCGAAAATCCGAACGTCCATGTAGACAAAGCCTTTGTAGATTTTCGTCGCGGTACGACCTAACACGATTTTGGTAGTGGACTGGGGCACCATCTTGTTGAAGGTAAACTCTTCCGTCTCCATGCAAGTCTCGGATGGCAGGTAAAATGGATGTCTGAAGCTTCTGAAGGTACACCGCCCCGGAACTGCCCCATCAAAGAAGAATGGCCCAATCAAGCCCCGGTAAGACAACCCACACCACATATTTATTCCAGGAAAATTCACGTCTTTGTCTACATGGACGTAGAGGTGCTGTGGAGTATCCATCACATTCCCCAGACATAACTCCTCTGGACTTTTACCTGTGGGGACCACTAAACGACGTCATTTATCTACAAAAGCCACGCACGTTGGATGAACTTTGAGAATCCATTGTACATTCGTGTGCAAATATCCAACTGAACACGTTGCAGTCAGTAGTTCGTGCTGCAGTTCGGCGGCATCGTTTGTGTGAGGATGTTAATGGTGGGCATTTCGAACACCTACAGTGATATCTTTACGTTGGACTTTAAGCTACACTTTTGCCAAACTCCGTCAATTAGCTTGCAAGTTATGGACTTTTAAACAGTGGATACATTTTTTGGACCCCTCTGTATATAATGATGTAGTAGAAAGGGTCAGATGGTTTTTAAGGCTATTCGCAAATGATGCAGTGGTCTGTATCAAAGTAGCAACGGCAGAAGATAGTAAGAATTGGCGGAACGCCCTGCAGAGTACTGATGAATGGTACAGGCGCTGCCAGTTGATCCTGAAGGTAAATAAATGTGAGATATTGCGCTTATATAGGAAAAGAAACAGCTTGAGACAGCGTCTGCCGTAAAATATCTAGGCGCAACTACACAGAGCGACCGTAAGTGGAAAGACCACATAAAACAGACAGTTGGAAAAGCTGATACCAGACTCAGATTAATCGGAAGAGCGTTAAGGAAGTGTAACTCATCCACGAAAGGATTATAAGGCGCTTGTTCGCCCGATTTTTGAGAATTGTTCATCTACCTGGGATGCCTGTCAGGTAGGACTGATAGAGGAGACAGAGAAGATCCGACCAAGAGCGGCGCATTTCGTCACAGGATCGTTTAGTCGGCGAGAGAGCGTTACGGAGATGCTAAACAAACTCCACTGGCAGACGTTACAAGAGAGGCGGTGTGCATCACGGAGAGATTTGCTATTGAAATTTCGGTACAGCACTTTTCAGGAGGAGTCAGACAACACATTACTTCCCCCAAACACATCTCACGTATTGACCAAGAGGAGAAAATTTGAGAAATTAGAGCCAATACAGACAATCATTCTTCCCACGCACTATTCGCGAGTGGAACAGCGTTGGAGGGATCATGTAGTGGTACAGAAAGTACCCTCTACCACACACCATTATGTGGCTTGCTGACAAGGGAACCTCCCCATCGCACCCCCCTCAGATTTAGTTATACGTTGGCACAGAGGATAGGCATTTAAAAACTGAACACAGATCAGTCGAGAAAACAGGAAGAAGTTGTGTGGAACTATGAAAAAATAAGCAAAATATACCAACTGAGTAGACCATCTGCAAGATAAGCCACATCAAGGATACACTGAACGCAGGAGCGTCGTGGTCTCGTGGTTAGCGTGAGCAGCTACAGAACGAGAGGTCCTTGGTTCAAGTCGTCTCTCGAGTGAAAAGTTTACTTTCTTTATTTTTGCAAAGTTGTGATCTGTCCGTTCGTTCATTGACGTCTCTGTTATAAGTTTAGTGTCTGTGTTTTGCGACCGCACCGCAAAACCGTGCGATTAGTAGACGAAAGGACGTGCCTCTCCAATGGAAACCGAAAACATTTGATCGCAAGGTCATAGGTCAACCGATTCCTCCAAAGGAAAATATTCATTGACCTTGTTATTGAAGTCGTGAACTATATTTGCTGGATTCATATTGCCCACGGAATACATCTCACGTATATACATCTCAAATGACAGCCAGGGAGCCTCGTTAGCAGGAATACTCTTTCCGTGAGCTGTAGTCGACTGACGTCGTTTGTTTCGATGTTTGTTTAGGTGTAGCGTCCCCATACTACGGCGCAGTTACCTCGCATCGGGCGGACGGACAGATAATAATTGTCTGAAAATAAAAAATTAAACTATTCACTCGAGAGAAGTCTTGAACCAAGGATCTCTCGCTCCGCAGCTGCTCATGCTAACCACGGGACCATGGCGCTTCTGAGATCATAGCATCCTTTATGATGCGTATCTTGCGCATGGACTACTCAATTTGTATATTTTGCTTATTTTTTTCATAGTTCCTCACAACTTCTTCCTGTTTTCTCGATTGATTTGTGTTCAGTTTTCCAAGGCCTATCCACTTTGCCAACTTATAACTAAGTCTGAGGGGGGTGCGATGGGGAGGTCCCCTTGTGAGTATGATGTAGATGTAGGAGAGTTGAGAGGGCCTCTTTCGGCATCTCTTTCCGTCTCCAGCGAGCGCTCGCACCCACTGAAATGGCTGTCGGCAGCTGCTTATCAGCAATGCGTGCCATCTGTCAACATCCGAGCCCGACGGCCAGTGCCGCCCTGCATTTCGCAACCGCCTCCCGGCCTTCTGACGCTTTTGTAGGCTGCGACAGAGCCACGGAGCTGCGGACGATGCAGACAGCGTGTAGACGATAGCCGGACCTCAGTGGTGCGGGGCAAGTCGACACGGACAGTTTTACCAACACCGACTCAAAGGAAGGCCTCGGGCGCTTGTTCGTGAGGAGGAGGAGGATATTAGTGTTTAACGTCCCGTCGACAACGAGGTCATTAGAGACGGAGCGCAAGCTCGGGTGAGGGAAGGATGGGGAAGGAAATCGGCCGTGCCCTTTCAAAGGAACCATCCCGGCATTTGCCTGAAGCGATTTAGGGAAATCACGGAAAACCTAAATCAGGATGGCCGGAGACGGGATTGAACCGTCGTCCTCCCGAATGCGAGTCCAGTGTGCTAACCACTGCGCCACCTCGCTCGGTCGCTTGTTCGTGACGTCACGTCAGCTAGGCACGGCGAACGCTAGGTCTGTTGCAGGCATACTCATAATGGTGGTGTCTCCCTCTCTGACACAGGAAAATGTGAAACTATTGGCGGTAGTTGACCAACACACATTGTTCTGAGAGATTTCTGCAATCAGTTAATTGTGCAATTCATTACACTTCTTAACAGATAGTGTACTCCTCAAATTAAATTTCCATCTGTTTTAAGGATTGACATACAAAAACAACTTCATGGGTCCAGCAGCAACAGAATTCGTGCTTCTTTACCTTATTTGTAAATCTGAGGAAGTTACGTTTGTACTGGGTTGCTTTTACAAGAAACTGTGAACATATTGGTGCTCTTCTTTAGGTATCCTGGTTGACTATGGGGTGAGGAGCACTGAATGTTAATGAAATATCTTGCGATTGTACACGTTGGGGGAGGGGGTGGGGGACAGAAGAAGAGGCAAAAGAGAGACACTTGTTTTATAAAAAAAAATTTTTGTACCTTATAAAGTTTCTCCTTTCAGTTGCAAGAGGGGAATATTTATCTTTTCTGATACGCATGTTTAAAAAAGTTTAAGCTCAGCAGTATTTTCGATGTATCAAGCTATTTTCTTTCCTGTTTAGAATTCCTTTCGTTGAAAACGACTGTAATCTAATCACTGGCAACAGTTGGACATTTACATATGTAAATTAGTTCACATTTCCAGTGACGATGTCAAACGAAAATAAATAAATAAATAAATAAAAGAAACGAGTTCATTGTAAGGGGGTTGGGGTAAGTTTCGATAACAAAACGGATCAAGTAAATATAGTTACTTGAATGTAAAATTTTCGAAGCATGCAATGGGGCAAAGCATCTTCTCATATTGATCTACATTTGTTTCGACAGGATTCAGTAATACAGAACTATGATCTTCATTTGTAGCTTTACGATAGTAAGAAAATCTTTCATCTAAATAAAACTGCAGAATCCAAAACAATACCAAACATAAGAGATTTATAGTGATAAGCACGCCCAGTCGTTTCTGC
The DNA here is from genome assembly GCF_023864275.1 of Schistocerca cancellata. NCBI lineage: Eukaryota > Metazoa > Arthropoda > Insecta > Orthoptera > Acrididae > Schistocerca > Schistocerca cancellata. The sequence continues at coordinate 140,222,653 of NC_064635.1, forward strand.
CTGCAACAGGCCTGGCGTTGGCCGTGCCTAGCTGACATGACGTCACCAACAAGCGCCGAGGCCTTCCTTTGCGTTGTGTTGGTTTTACACGGGACGCTTGGAGGGAGGCAACCTCAGACTGGGCTACAAAGGCCACGCACGCGCGCCTCCGAAGTTTGGATATTGTCCTTCCGTCGTCTTACGCCACAGGTTTATTCCCTCAGATTTTTCAAAACTTTTTTTCACTTATATTAGTAACACAAACTTTCCCATGTGAGTAATGAGACGAAAAACAATTTTGTAAGCGTTATGCAAAAATAATGCGCGTTTATATTTCGATCTAAAGTTAATCCTTTGTCATAGGAAGAAGGCCAGTCCAACAAAACTTTTGATTTTCCGGTGTTAAAACTTACACAAACGGAAATTTTACATTTTGTAACTACAAGAACAAGCTGTTTTTAGTATTCGAGGACGGTTTTAACGAGGAAAAGGAATGAGGTTCAAAACGACGAGAGGACAATCAATACGGGAGGCCGCGCGCATGCGTTGTGGGCCAGTCACTCTCCCCACCTGACAGAACACAAGAGAGGTCCGAAACAAACTGCGCGTCTCGACTTTCCCTACACCAGCGTGGTGCGCTGTAAACACTTGTCATTTACACCCGCTATATACTGTAAAAAGAATTCCCTGCAATTCTCACTTATTGTACTCCCAAAACCGTTACAGCGCGGAAAGCGTGCAGAGAGATTAGAAGAAGGTCAGTGTTGGCCGTAATATTGATGTTTTATTGAGAGCAAAATCGATTTTCAATCACATAGTGATCATCTTCAGTGCTGGAAGTTAAAAATTTCACATAGCGATCAGTGAATAAAAAAACAAAAGACAACAAATACACCTGAGTATAAACCAACTGTTGGAAAGAACGTACCTTTGGTGTACAAATTAAACTCATAGGCTCTGGTATCAAGTTATTATCAGTATCCAAAGCTTAATAATGAAACGATCAAAATAACTGAAGCCGCTGTTTACGTTCAGCTATACAGCAGACCTTCGTGTGAGAGTGTCTTGGGAACGCCCTCTATGTGGCGTGTGTCACGTGAAGGTTTAACAATACTTTATTTGGCAAGAGATTACCACAAAATACCAAACTGCACTTGAAAATCATTCATTGAATATTTCAAATTTAAAATTCTACATTAAAAAATGCATATCAAAAAAGAAAGGGGGAAATGCACATCTTGCCAACATACGCTGGTGTGTTATTTTCCAACAACTTAAAAAACATGTAAGAATAAAAATCAACAGGTAAAATTATATGGTGTCAGATTACACGACTAGTAAAGAAGAAAAATACACAAATAACATGACATCAAATATAACAGAACTTGTTTTAGCACAGTAACCACCATGTGGTGTAGGAAGTCAGAGATACAAAGTTCTTAATTTATGTAAAATATTACGTTGAAACCAAGAAGTCAAATACATAAACAGTGGTAATTATACAATATATGTCACGATATAACAGGTCAAAATACCATGAAACGCATTACGTGTTATAAAAATTTTTTAGGGTGCAGACTAACAATTTTTTATCGTATTTAACAATGTGATGATACACACATCTCATTCGCCCCGTTGGGACATGTAAACACTTTATAAATATTTATGAGGCTTAATTACAAAAATCATCGTAATTATGAAAGCAGAATGTTTTAAAAGCACATTGTGGATGCAGAGGTCGTTTAGCGCACTCATGAGTGAAAACTACTGTTACAAATTGCAAAGAATTAATTATGTGTTGGCTAGAGACAAGTGTACGAAATACGCTAGCTTGGTAGATACCTACACTATCACACCTATTATTCATAGAAAAATTTCTCATATGATACAAATAGGACTTGGGTATAAGGAAACAGTGTTCTCCTTAAAGTATAAAGGCTTTGTCCCAAAAAAATACATCGCACTCTACTTATACACTTTTGCACAAGTACATTTACACTTGATACAACAGAACTGAAAACTGTCAAGCAAACAGTTTTGGACATTCATATGCAGGAGATAATTTTGTTACATGCCTTGTAGCAGCAGTGGGACCCCTTATAACATGAAAGCTGATTTTGAAAATGCCATAACAATTGATCTAAAATGCAAGTTGTGGTTAAGTAGTAAAATATATATATATATAGCACATCCAGAAAAAACGTCATAAGGTAGGAAACGTAACAGTACAAATTATTCCCAAAATATACATCGTCACCCTTAAATAATTCCGTACTGGAGCGAGACTGACGGTTCAAATGTGGTACACTGCTGTATCGGACCTTGGTATAAGATAATTTTAGAACGTTTGAAAAAACCTTGCTTCGTATGCATTTTAGGGCCAAAAAACACGTTCTTCTTGGTTTTTATTGAAGTGCGCCTCTTCGATTCTTTTACATTTGTCCAAATCGGTTCAAACTTTTGAGGAAGGTACACAAATGGTTAAAGTCAAAACGAAATTATTTTTATCCAGTAACATTTATCCCTTGTCGAGATACGATGGTTTAATGTCGAGCTAAATGTAGCACGTAAAATTCATTCTCGCGTGAACAGAATGCTCGGAAACGATTTAAAGTGAATCAGACAAATAAAATAGGTCTTCTTACGATACAATTGGAAACTCGCTTTCAAAAATTTAGCTTGATTCGGATTTTACGAGCAAAAAAACCCTTTTTGTGGTGTTTTCTTCTCGCGGGCCACTTCTTTGTTTCAAACTTGTGTGAGTCGGTTCAAATTTTGTAACAAGATGGGCAAATACATGTAAGTAATCGTCGCGTATTATTTTGTGAAAGCTTAATCCGCTGCGACGATATAAGCGAAGACAACAGAAAAAATCTATACTGGATGAGTTGTCACCCAAATCAACAGAAATCTACATCGACTGCCAAGCTTTCGCGGTCTAATGTCAAAATTATGGTAGAGTAAAAGTGGGAAACCAGAGTCAAAAATGGTTATCAAAGCACGCAAACAGGCGAAAATGTCCTGGGCAGACTTAGGGCTGTAAAAGAAGGGAACTAGCTTTTCGCCTTATCTGCCAGTTTCAAAGATGTTTAAATCATAACATCTGGACACATTCGCGCTTTTTCACCAGTTTACCCTTCTTCCTCAGCGCTGTGAGTTCTCTTAGACGCAAGGTATTGGCACACCTGCGTATTGCTATTTATAGGTTCAAGTTCCTGTTTAAATGGTTCAAATGGCTCTGCGCACAATGGAACTTAACATCTGAGGTCATCAGTCCCCTAGCACTTAGAACTATTTAAACCTAACTAACCTAAGGACATCACACACATTCATGTCCGAGGCAGGATTCGAACCTGCGACCGTAGCCGTCGCGTGGTTCCAGACTGAAGCTCCTAGAACCGCACGGCCACAACGGCCGGCACCTGTGTTCAAAATGCAGAAGATTCATAGGAAACAATATATTTTATCATATGGCTGAAGGCCATCTTGTAATATTTGAGAACGTTTTTGTTGGGGGGTTAAGGTTTCTGGGTATGAATTAGCTCCTGGAGGACGCTAAAAAAGTGTTTTGATTCCTGGGGAAGGGTGGGCGGTTGAGTGGGGGGTTATTTTTTCCCCGAGGGAATACCGCTTCAGAGAAAACTAGAAGACGCAGTTCAGTTGCATGACCATTCTGATTTATAAGGAGGGGGGGGGGGGGGGGTTAGAATGGAGAGCCGTGCCGCTGAAAATGTCCGAGAAAGTTATGCACGTTGTATTGTTCTGAACTTATTATCTGAAGATTAGTGGAACTTTTTGAACGACTTATGGCAGGGGTCACCGGTGTTGATAAAGCTGCGGTAGCATCCGACACTACGCATGTTGAAACGAAATGTGGAAAAATGTGTTTTTGTTTATTCAGTTACAGGAAATAAGTACCAGGGTGTCTGAGATGTCATCAAATACTCATTCCTGACGTCAGAGACGTGGAGCACGAATGGGTAAAATTCATAAAAACTGTACGATACGCAATAGACCACTACGTGCTGAGGAAAGTTGTGAGGGTAGGAGGGAGCCGCCATGGTTCAGTGCCGTACTAGAAAGTTGCCACGAAGATAAAGAGAGCTTCATTGCAGATTTAAACGAAGTGATAGACTAAAGAACAGGTGGATGAAGCTAAAGTTGAAACGTTCCCTTAGAGAAATTATAAATGACTGTGCTGATAAACCTCTTTCTTTATTTGATTTTCAAACAAATGAGCAAACCTGAACGTACTCAGACATCTCTCTCTTTACTTATTCTGATCGTCACTAAACTGACACACAATATTTTTAGCGCAACGCAATCTGACTTTCAATAATCCTTACAAAAGAATGGCCCTGACTAACAATAACCTATACCTTTCATGAATCACTTACCTCACAAAAACCTTCGTTACTCGAACTACTGCAATACAGTGAGCGCCAATACTGGCAGCTAAATAAAAAATTCTAACTACTAATAGGCATACTTAGCTAATGAAAGATTTTGATATAGAACAAACAATGTATTTACCTTAATAGTGTTAAAAAGTCATTATATTTATCAGTCCATGATATCCAGTCTTACAAATTTACTCTCTCTGATGGACACACGTCCAGATCATCCGCTCTCAAAACTCTGCCATCTCTCTCCCCACATCCACCACTGCTGGCGGCTCACCTCCAACTGCGCAACGCTACGCGCTGTTCACATCCAATTGCCCAACACTACAATAGAAAATATTCCAACAATGCAAACCAGCCACAGACTGCACACAGCAAAGTCAGTGATTTTCAGACAGAGCGCTACGTGGCGTTACCAACATAAAAATCTAAACAGCCCATTTACAAAGTGACTGTGAGGATAACAATGTGAGAAGAAGTGGTAAATGATTTCGTTAACATATTATTGCCAACCTATCTGAACAATATTCCAGTAATCTTTGGCCTTATATAAAGTCACTAGGGGGATCGAATCCACGTATCTAGCAGCTCTCTGACCACTCTGGATCAGCATCGAAAGATGACGGACAGCGAAAGATCTTAGTACGGCTTCTCCTTTCGAAAATCACACAACTCCGAAATGGCAGTTGTTGAGGTAAGTGGCCGGCCGGAGTGGCCGAGCGGTTAAAGGCGCTACAGTCTGGAACCGCACGACCGATACGGTCGCAGGTTCAAATCCTGCCTCGGGCATGGATGTGTGTGATGTCCTTAGGTTAGTTAGGTTTAAGTAGTTTTAAGTTCTAGGGGACTTATGACCACGGCAGTTGAGTTCCATAGTGCTCAGAGCCATTTGAACCTTTTTTTTTTTTTTTTTTTTTTTGAGGTAAGTGATCTCGAAATACGGAACTGACTTAAGTCGTATTGGACTGGACGGCTCCAAAGTTCTGCAGAGGTTACTTGAAATGGCTTCCTTTTCTTCTGTCATTTTCTTACCATATCAGTTTATCGTACGCAGATAGCTGGAGTAAAGAAGCATACCGACCGACAGAGAAAATTTCAGGGCGTTCCCTTTTTCAAGAGGGGTCGTAGGACAGACGCGCGTAATAATATTGGTGACGCCTATATGTTACGGAGCACGAACATCTCTATAAAATTCAACGAAGGTTCAGTGCACAAAGCGCTCGACAAACACAGTTCCGCCTCTTCCCCCGTGAGGTCCGGAGCATTGTACACCCGGGCTCCCAGCTTGTGCCGTCTGCGTTGAGTTCAGGAAGGCATTCGACACAGGTGCGCACTCTCGTTGAGTGGAGAAAGTACGCGCTTACCGAGCACAGGACCACATCTGTGGCCGAAATCAGCACTTTTTACCACACGCAACTGAAAATTTTCTTAACGGGACGAACTCGGAAGATCGTATTGTTATCGGAACGGAAAATGCACAACAGTAGCGAGTATCTCCTGGACCGAGCTAGGGATCTAAAACAAGGAAACTAACTGTCCGACTTATATCACGACAGTTTGATTTAAACGTCTTTGAAATTTCCAGATATCCGTGCTTTTTTAATAGTTCGTATTAATACCCAAGTCGTGTAATACGATGCATCGTGTCAAGTGACGTAGCATGGTACATGATAGATGACGTAATGTCGTATAACGTGACACATACCACCATGCCATCCGACATGGCAGCTTTAGACTGTGATGAATGACGAGACTGTTTGGCAAGACAGAACAAGCTTCGTGCAAAATGTGCTGACGTATGCAACTTGTTGACTGTAGGCATCTTTCGTTCACTTTATTCACGCATTACGTGTAGCAGTACATTGTGCCTTCAATAAATGTGACAGGGAAGCTTTTCAGAGGGAAAGCGGGAGAGCAAAATATTTCGCGAGTGCGCTGAAAGATATTCAAGGTTGTCTTTCACAAGCCGTATTCCCGTACATAACGACGAGCGAAGTATTTTTACAGGAAAAAAGTACCGACTGTGTGAGAATCAACGGCTTCTTATGTCGGTCCACTACAGTCATGATATAGAAACCGAGGCTAGTTGAATTACTGTCTCAACACATGCAGAGAACACACTAGAGTTCTTGAAAAGATGTGACATGTGTGGCAGTATTTATGAAATGTAATACCCAAATGTGAAATGATAAGTCTGCAGTTATTATAATTTGATACGGAACTTTAACACCGTATCTACAGGGTGTCCCATTTATCTTGACAGGCCTAAATAACTGTTTGTCCAGATGCAAATTAAAAAAATGTTTCAAGCAAATGTTCTTAAGCTGTCAGGGGGACATCAATCAGCATGATTGCCTTCGTTGTTGCTTTGTTTTTAACAAAGATATGAACAGCGGTATGACTTTTTTAAATGACCCCCTGTATTTTTTATTCGGTAGTTCATTTCCTCTCCTAAAGACCTATTCAAAAAATGTATCGCAGTGTACCATTCACTGAAACTCAACGTTATTAATTACATAACACAACACTGACTTTGAGCCCGGGATCACAAACTCGTCCACTTGCTGCAGTCGTCAGGAAACAAATGAAAACCAAGTAAAAACATAACACAAAATTGACTTCGACTCTCCTGTACCATTGCCCAGGAGTAGAACTTTCAAAGGTGCTCTAGTGGTGACCCTGGACCTTGATACACTGGTGCACTCGTTGAATGAAAGAGTTATTTTCTGCTTCCAGTGTTGTCCGCTGAAGAGAATTAGAAGCAGGCACGATACATTCCTGCATGTCCTCTGGAGTTGTTGGAATATCGCGATAGACAACGTCTTTAATACATCCCCCAAAGAAAAATGTTCAGAGGATTTAAATCAAGAGACCTAGCAGGCCAAGTAATGGTTCCTCTTCGACCAATCCATCTGGCAGGATGCCTTCGGTTCAGAACACGGCGTACACGCAAGGCATTATGTGCTGGGCATCCGTCGTGTTGATACCACATAAGCATTCTGGTTCCTAGCGGCAGTTCATCCACAAGACCAGGAAGAATTCGTCTGAGGGAGTTGGCATACGCTGTGCCGTTTAGAGTACCATTGATGAAATAAGGGCCAATAATTGCAGTACCAAGAATCCCACTCCAGACGTTAATTCTCCACTGACGCTGATGTTCCACCTGTCTAAGCCACCGTGGGTTGTCGCTGGACCAATAATGCATGTTCCTTGTATTTACCTGTCCTTTGTTTGAGAAGGAACATTCATCGGTAAATACACTCCTGGAAATGGAAAAAAGAACACATTGACACCGGTGTGTCAGACCCACCATACTTGCTCCGGACACTGCGAGAGGGCTGTACAAGCAATGATCACACGCACGGCACAGCGGACACACCAGGAACCGCGGTGTTGGCCGTCGAATGGCGCTAGCTGCGCAGCATTTGTGCACCGCCGCCGTCAGTGTCAGCCAGTTTGCCGTGGCATACGGAGCTCCATCGCAGTCTTTAACACTGGTAGCATGCCGCGACAGCGTGGACGTGAACCGTATGTGCAGTTGACGGACTTTGAGCGAGGGCGTATAGTGGGCATGCGGGAGGCCGGGTGGACGTACCGCCGAATTGCTCAACACGTGGAGCGTGAGGTCTCCACAGTACATCGATGTTGTCGCCAGTGGTCGGCGGAAGGTGCACGTGCCCGTCGACCTGGGACCGGACCGCAGCGACGCACGGATGCACGCCAAGACCGTAGGATCCTACGCAGTGCCGTAGGGGACCGCACCGCCACTTCCCAGCAAATTAGGGACACTGTTGCTCCTGGGGTATCGGCGAGGACCATTCGCAACCGTCTCCACGAAGCTGGGCTACGGTCCCGCACACCGTTAGGCCGTCTTCCGCTCACGCCCCAACATCGTGCAGCCCGCCTCCAGTGGTGTCGCGACAGGCGTGAATGGAGGGACGAATGGAGACGTGTCGTCTTCAGCGATGAGAGTCGCTTCTGCCTTGGTGCCAATGATGGTCGTATGCGTGTTTGGCGCCGTGCAGGTGAGCGCCACAATCAGGACTGCATACGACCGAGGCACACAGGGCCAACACCCGGCATCATGGTGTGGGGAGCGATCTCCTACACTGGCCGTACACCACTGGTGATCGTCGAGGGGACACTGAATAGTGCACGGTACATCCAAACCGTCATCGAACCCATCGTTCTACCATTCCTAGACCGGCAAGGGAACTTGCTGTTCCAACAGGACAATGCACGTCCGCATGTATCCCGTGCCACCCAACGTGCTCTAGAAGGTGTAAGTCAACTACCCTGGCCAGCAAGATCTCCGGATCTGTCCCCCATTGAGCATGTTTGGGACTGGATGAAGCGTCGTCTCACGCGGTCTGCACGTCCAGCACGAACGCTGGTCCAACTGAGGCGCCAGGTGGAAATGGCATGGCAAGCCGTTCCACAGGACTACATCCAGCATCTCTACGATCGTCTCCATGGGAGAATAGCAGCCTGCATTGCTGCGAAAGGTGGATATACACTGTACTAGTGCCGACATTGTGCATGCTCTGTTGCCTGTGTCTATGTGCCTGTGGTTCTGTCAGTGTGATCATGTGATGTATCTGACCCCAGAAATGTGTCAATAAAGTTTCCCCTTCCTGGGACAATGAATTCACGGTGTTCTTATTTCAATTTCCAGGAGTGTAGAACATTGGAGAAGAAGTTCGGATTGGCGAGGATTTGCTGCTGTGCCCACTGACATAACTGAACACGATTCTGGGAATCATTCGCATGCAATTCTTGATGAAGGTGTATATGGTAAGGATGAAACCGGTGAGGTGTAAGAATATGGTGTACACTGGTTTTAGGAATGCCTGTCTCGTGTTCAAGCTGTCGTACGCTCACATGTGTATTCATAGTAACGGAAGCGAGAACAGTAACTTCGGCAGCTTAGTCTGCGCGAGTGCTACGACGATTGCGTTGTCGTGGGTTGAAACTTCCAGTTTCCTGTAGTGTCGCAACAAGACGAGAAAACATCCGTCGGGAAGGTGAGTTCTGGTCAGGATATCACTCTCTGTACAGTTCCGCTGCCTGCGTAGCATTTCACCTACCTTCAACAACAACAACAAAATAAGAAACGTTATGTCGATATAGTTTGTAGGAAGGACAGGCCTTACTGTATACCAACTGTACACAACAGCATTTAAAAGGACTAAACTACTATACTAAATGTACCCGTATATAAGAAAACAGTATTGCAATTACTGTTCTGCTAACCTACATTCCTCATAGATGAGTAGCATTCCTACCTTCTCTTTGTTGGTGTACATTATACTCACACAACTCTTCAACTGACGATGGTTGACGGAACGACGGGTGTGCATTCTACTTACGTTTACATTGTCGTCTGTCAACGACAGCACGTGGATGTGTTCTATTACTCCGAGTACCTGCACTAAGCGCTGGGAGCGTCAACGTCAGTGTTGCGTTATGTATTTAATAACGTTGTGTTTCAGTGAATAGTACACTGCGATACATTTTTGAATAGGTCTTTAGGGGGAGGAAATGAATTACCGAATAAAAAATACAGGGTGCCATTTAAAAAACTCATACCGCTGTTCATATCTTTGTAAAAAACAAAGCAACAACGAAGGCAATCATGCTGATTCATGCCCCCATGACGGCTAAAGGACATTTGCTTGAAACATTTTGCATCTGGACAAACAGTCATTTAGGGTGGTCAGGATAAATGGGACACCTTATATAGCTTTTATCAAGTAAAGTACATACGTCGCACAGGAGTAAACGAATCTATTATGAAGTCACCTGAGTTGAATGTCTTGTGTGGTAATCCACGATGTTAAACTGCCTGCAGTTAGTTTGAAGCTACAAAATCTGTCGTGAAAGTTTGGATAAAGCAGCTAAGCTTTGCAGAAGAAACCTTTCTGTATGTTGGCATCGCGTTTTGTGCCATTACACTTTAAAAAATGGTAGCGAGAAGCGAGAGTTCTAGATGTGGCTTTTTTTTTCACCTACGTTTAAACACAAAACCTGCTAAATGTGGCCGGCCGGAGTGGCCGTGCGGTTCTAGGTGCTACAGTCTGGAACCGAGCGACCGCTACGGTCGCAGATTCGAATCCTGCCTCGGGCATGGATGTGTGTGATGTCCTTAGGTTCGTTAGGTTTAATTAGTTCTAGGTTCTAGGCGACTGATGACCTCAGAAGTTAAGTCGCATAGTGCTCAGAGCCATTTGAACCATTTTGCTAAATGTGGCACAAAAGTTCTTGGATTGATACCAGATGAACAAACATTCAACCGAACCATTCCAATGTCTAGAATGGCCACCTCTTATGAACTAATCCGGTTACCTACTTGTGACCTATCAGCTTTTCCCTAATGTTTATATCCATCTAAATTCTGTCAATATGAGGGGAAGCTCATATTTCGTTCAATATGCTTATAATTCCATTGGAACTACTGACGAACTTGGGAGAGCCAGTCCTGACAAAACTCTACCATCTGGTGAGCAAGATGTATGAAACAGGCGAAATACCCTCAGACTTCAAGAAGAATATAATAATTCCAATCCCAAAGAAAGCAGGTGTTGACAGATGTGAGAATTACCGAACTATCAGTTTAATAAGTCACAGCTGCAAAATACTAACACGAATTCTTTACAGACGAATGGAAAAACTAGTAGAAGCCGACCTCGGGGAAGATCAGTTTGGATTCCGTAGAAATACTGGAACACGTGAGGCAATACTGACCTTACGACTTATCTTAGAAGAAAGATTAAGGAAAGGCAAACCTACGTTTCTAGCATTTGTAGACTTAGAGAAAGCTTTTGACAATGTTGACTGGAATACTCTCTTTCAAATTCTAAAGGTGGCAGGGGTAAAATACAGGGAGCGAAAGGCTATTTACAATTTGTACAGAAACCAGATGGCAGTTATAAGAGTAGAGGGACATGAAAGGGAAGCAGTGGTTGGGAAGGGTGTAAGACAGGGTTGTAGCCCGATATTATTCAATCTGTATATTGAGCAAGCAGTAAAGGAAACAAAAGATAAATTCGGAGTGGGTATTAAAATCCATGGAGAAGAAATAAAAACTTTGAGGTTCGCCGATGACATTGTAATTCTGTCGGAGACAGCAAAGGACTTGGAATGGATGGTGTCTTGAAGGGAGGATATAAGATGAACATCAACAAAAGCAAAACGCGGATAATGGAATGTAGTCGAATTAAGTCGGGTGATGCTGAGGGTATTAGATTAGGAAATGAGACACTTAAAGTAGTAAAGGAGTTTTGCTATTTGGTGAGCAAAATAACTGATGATGGTCGAAGTAGAGAGGATATAAAATGTAGACTGTCAATGGCAAGGAAAGCGTTTTTGAAGAAGAGAAATTTGTTAACATCAAGTATAGATTTAAGTGTCAGGAAGTCATTTCTGAAAGTATTTGTATGGAGTGTAGCTATGTATGGAAGTGAAACATGGACGGTAAATAGTTTGGACAAGAAGAGAATAGAAGCTTTCGAAATGTGGTGCTACAGAAGAATGCTGAAGATTAGATGGGTAGATCACATAACTAAAGAGGAGGTACTGAATAGGATTGGGGAGAAGAGGAGTTTGTGGCACAACTTGACCAGAAGAAGGGATCGGTTGGTAGGACATATTCTGAGGCATCAAGGGATCACCAATTTAGTATTGGAGGGCAGCGTGGAGGGTAAAAATCGTAGAGGGAGACCAAGAGATGAATACACTAAGCAGATTCAGAAGGATGTAGGTTGCAGTAGGTACTGGGAGATGAAGAAACTTGCACAGGATAGAGTAGCATGGATAGCTGCATCAAACCAGTCTCAGGACTGAGGACCACAACAACAACAACATGCTTATAATTCTGGATCTGAACGCCAAATTTTGAGCATGTTGTTAAATTCAAATTACAGTTAAGATGACACAGAAAGAGTTCTCCCACTTGCATCATGTTACGCAGATTCTTTCTACGAGTATAATTAATGCAAAAAGGAGGCTCATTTTACGACAGGGCATCATCATCAGCTCAAGCTACAACGTGCGCACACTTACACACATAACCTACCTGCAGCTGCGCGGTGCACGACCGGGGGTACTCAGTTCCAATACAATCTAACTTGTTCCTTACTGCATTCGCTTACTGGGCGGTGAAAAACTGTCCGTCTGCATATATCTACCGTATACGCCGCTCACCTTACCCTTGAAACCCGTACGTTCAATTGTGTGTGAAATCTTATGGGACTTAACTGCTAAGGTCATCAGTCCCTAAGCTTACACACTACTTAACCTAAATTATCCTAAGGACAAACACACACACTCATGCCCGAGGGAGGACTCGAACCTCCGCCGGGACCAGCCGCACAGCCCATGACTGCAGCGCCTCAGACCGCTCGGCTAATCCCGCGCGGCTCGAAACCCGTAGGCTAGCAGGGTGGCAGCGCGGTCTCTGTGGAGTATCGGTTATCTGAATTTAGCGGAGAGGGTCGTCTTCATTCCAGGGATTGCCATCTATGCTCCTCGACTGTTCCTGCTATACTTTCGTATGGGCCATACGGACGAGTCGTAGCAGCTCGCCTCCGAATTTGTCCACTGTTTGTCGCCATGCGTAAGTGATAATAAATTCAAATATTTCGCAGTAACCAGACTCTTTAGAGATACACCGCCTTTTCCTAGAAGCGTTACAACAAACCGCGCGGGGTAGCCGCGTGGTCTCGGGCGCCTTGCCACGGTTTGAGCAGTTGCCCCAGTCGGAGGTTCGAGTCTTCCCTCGGGCATGGCTGTGTGTGTGTGTGTGTGTTGTCCTTAGCGTAAGTTAGTTTAAGTACTGTTGTAAGCCGAGGGACCGATGACCTCAGCAGTTTGGTCCCACCACCCTACAACAAAACCGAGTCTTTCACTTGCCTTCCATAATGCAGATTCTGTTGCACCGGCCCCTTTCACACCGGTTCTGAATACAAGCACTCAGTACTTGCGCAGTGTGATCTGCTAAAAGTTACCGACTGAAGGGGTACTATCGGGCTCCTTCTCTTTGTCAGAGGTGATCCACATTTAAGTACATCTCCAGCTACATCTACATCCACACGGATACTCTGCAGATCATATTGAAGTGCCTGGCAGAGGGTTCTTGGAACCATCATCACAATAATTCTCTTTTGTTCCACTGTCGTACAGCGCTCGGAAAAAACGAACACCTGTATCTTTCGGTGTGAGCTCTGATTTCCCTTGTTTTATTATGATGATCGTTTCTCCCTAAGCAGGTCGGCGTCAATAAAATTTTAGTACGTCTGTCACATTTTCTGAGCGTCCTTCTAATAAAACGCAGTCGGGGGTTAGCCTACCCCACAACATTTCTTATGTGTTCCTTCCAATTTAAGTTGTTTGTATTCCTGGATATTTAGTTGAATTTACGGCGTTTAGATTTGACTGATTTATCGTGTAATCGAAGTTAACGGATTCCTTTTAGCACTCATGTGGATGACCCCACACTTCTCGTTATTTGGGGTCAATTGTCAATTTCTGCACCATATAGATATCTTTCCTAAATCGTTTTGGATTTTGTTTTGATCTTCTGATATTTACTTTTTTTTAGTTTCGGAAACCAGGTCACAATCTTTCACCCCAGTATAGGACCACGTTCAAGGCTTCTTTCTTGCCCAGCCATAGATCGTCGGGGTTGCGCCTATAAGGCTAGTTTGGGCAGGCGAGCAGACGCTCCACTCCGTGTCCTGCGCACCGCCTCAATCGAACTTATCACCCGTAGTTCCACCGCACCTAATCGTGTTTGTCATCACCGGCGCCACCGCTCCTTATTCGGTTCAGTATCCTCCACGTCTTCTACTTTGCGCTGATTCCACTGGGCACTTCCTGTGTAGTTGGGTAATCAGCTGGTGGTTCTTCTATTATCGTCGTCAAGAACCTTTTACGGGATTTCAGTTGCCCGGGTTTACACTCAGTGCCAAAGAGGGGATGACGATCGTCAATAGTTTGCCTGAGCCTCTCAGTGAATTCATGTGATGTTCTCCGAGAGTTGGGATTCGCAAACCCGGCAGCTCTATATAGTTTTGGTATGGAAGTAGGTTTAATGCATCCTGTTGGTAATCGACATGTTTCATTAAGACTTATGTCGACTCCTTTGCATGGGTTGATTTGGACCATACTGGGCAGGCATATTCGGCTGTAGAGAAGCACTGGGCTTGGGCGGTGGTTCTTAATATGGAAGGTTCAGCACCCCATTTACTTTCAGCTAGTTTCCGCAGAATGTTATTACTGGCAGTTAGCTTTTGTTGCATCTTTTCGCAATGGTACGCGTATGTCAGAGATCTGTCGAGCACCACACCCAGGTAAGTTGGTTCGTCGGTGTGATCCCGTGTGGTATTCTTCCAAGAGAAGTTAAGTTTGGGATTGATTAGCTTGCCACGATCGAAGATGGAAGGCGCTCAGTTTTGTTTTGTACGGATTTGGCTTAAGAAAGTTGTTTTTATAATACTCTGACATTTCTATAAGAGCTTTCTCCAGCTTCTGTTCTACATCCTCAAAGGCCTTCCCTGTGCTGTAATTGCCAGGTCATCCTCATACAGAAAATGTTTTGTGTGTTTAGGCGTCGGTTCGCCGTTGGTCTACAGATTAAATAGGGAGGGCGCCAAAACGCTTCCTTGGGCCAGGCCATTTTTCTGGTTTCACCATCTGCTCTTCTACCCATTGAAGACAGCATAAAATTGTCTATTTTCTAATTTTTTTTTTTTTGGTCATCAGTCTACTGACTGGTTTGATGCGGCCCGCCACGAATTCCTTTCCTGTGCTAACCTCTTCATCTCAGAGTAGCACTTGCAAACTACGTCCTCAGTTATTTGCTTGACGTATTCCAATCTCTGTCTTCCTCTACAGTTTTTGCCCTCTACAGCTCCCTCTAGTACCATGGAAGTCATTCCCTCATGTCTTAGCAGATGTCCTATCATCCTGTCCCTTCTCCTTATCAGTGTTTTCCACATATTCCTTTCCTCTCCGATTCTGCGTAGTACCTCCTCATTCCTTACCTTACCGGTCCACCTAATTTTCAACATTCGTCTATAGCACCACATCTCAAATGCTTCGATTCTCTTCTGTTCCGGTTTTCCCACAGTCCATGTTTCACTACCATACAATGCTGTACTCCAGACGTACATCCTCAGAAATTTCTTCCTCAAATTAAGGCCGGTATTTGATATTAGTAGACTTCTCTTGGCCAGAAATGCCTTTTTTGCCATAGCTAGTCTGCTTTTGATGTCCTCGTTGCTCCGTCCGTCATTGGTTATTTTACTGCCTAGGTAGCAGAATTCCTTAACTTCATTGACTTCGTGACCATCAATCCTGATGTTAAGTTTCTCGCTGTTCTCATTTCTACTACTTCTCATTACCTTCGTCTTTCTCCGATTTACTCTCAAATCATACTGTGTACTCATTAGACTGTTCATTCCGTTCAGCAGATCATTTAATTCTTCTTCACTTTCACTCTGGATAGCATTGTCACCAGCGAATCGTATCATTGATATCCTTTCACCTTGTATTTTAATTCCACTCCTGAACCTTTCTTTTATTTCCATCATTGCTTCCTCGATGTACAGATTGAAGAGTGGGGGCGAAAGGCTACAGCCTTGTCTTACACCCTTCTCGATACGAGCACTTCGTTCTTGATCGTCCACTCTTATTATTCCCTCTTGGTTGTTGTACATATTGTATATGACCCGTCTCTCCCTATAGCTTACCCCTACTTTTTTCAGAATCTCGAACAGCTTGCACCATTTTATATTGTCGAACGCTTTTTCCAGGTCGACAAATCCTATGAAAGTGTCTTTCTTTAGCCTTGCTTCCATTATTAGCCGTAACGTCAGAATTGCCTCTCTCGTCCCTTTACTTTTCCTAAAGCCAAACTGATCGTCACCTAGCGCATTCTCAATTTTCTTTTCCATTTTCTAATAGGGACTCGATAAACTTAACAAATCGACAGACTCTCAGTTCATTGTAGAGCTTCTGGAGCAGCAGGTTGTGGTTATTGTATGATACGCAGAGCTAAGGTCGACCAGTTATCTTTTTATTTTCGTATCCCTCTTCTATGTGTTCTGTTAAGCACAGAATTCGGCTAGCACATGATTTTCCAGATCTAAAACCAGCTTGTTAAGGAATAAGTTTCATCTCATACGATTTATAATAAGTATCTCATACAGTTTGTAAAGATGACACAGGAGAGATATTGGGCGATATTTCTTTGGTGAATCATGTGCCTTCCCGGGTTTCGAGAGTGCCACTATCCTCGCCTACCTCCACATCTTGGGGATCTTACATGTTTCGCGCCATTGATTGAAGGGTCGCAGGATCCAGTTCTTTGTACCTGGTCCAAACCGTTTGATCTGCTTCGTGCGCATGTCATACGTCCCGGCTGCTTTGCCGCTTTTCATTTTGCTGAGACCGTTGTTGAATTCCTTCACTGGAAAGGGTGTTAAAATCCTATTAGTTTCTGATTCTAATGTCCTGTTAATATTTACTTTCTGTTGTTTTGTATTAGCCTTTCCATTCAGGAGAAGTTGATGAGCCACTCGATTAGGTGTTACCGCTACAGACTGTTGGGACCATTTGGGTCTCCGTCAAGTTTTTTTTTTTTTTTAATAAGATTCCAGGCTATTTTGCTGCTATGTGTCATATCCATCCTCTCCAGGGTCTCCATCCATCTATTTTTCCGAGCTTCACTTAGCATTTCCATCAAAGCCGTACCACATGTTATTGTTTCTTGACTAAAGGGGTGCTTTTGGTGTAGTTCCTCGCACTTGGCTAGGAGATGCCTGGAGTCCTGTGAGAGACCTGGGATACACTGCTCTCGGCAGCCTCCCGTGATATATGTTGTCTGGAGATTTTCTGTAGCATTTGCACAGATGCCTGATAGTTCTCTGGGGTTAGCTTTACCCACTTCCCCTGCGAAAGTTTCCCAATTGGCCTTTTTAAAAGTAAATCTTCTGCGAAACGGTACTGTAGTGGTCTTGACTGCTGTATACACCTGGTCTATGCTGTCTTCGAGGTGTAGGTTGATATACTACTTTACTACAGCAGTGTTTTATGTTTGAGCTGGCAATGCAGTTGGCGGCCGCGGTGGCCGAGCGGTTCTAGGCGCTTCAGTCCGGAACCGCGTGACTGCTACGGTCGCAGCTTCGAATCCAGCCTCGGGCACGGATGTGTGTGCCGTCCTTAGGTTAGTTAGGTTTAAGTAGTTCTAAGTTCTAGGGGACTGATGACCTCAGATGTTAAGTCCCATAGTGCTCAGAGCCATTTGAACCATTTTTTTGGTAATGCAGTTGTCGGGGTTTATCCACATTTCCATATTTTCTTGTAAAGGAGGGGGGGGGAGTTTTTAATCGTGGAGGACACTGAGGTTTCT
Organism: Schistocerca cancellata; assembly: GCF_023864275.1. Lineage (NCBI taxonomy): Eukaryota > Metazoa > Arthropoda > Insecta > Orthoptera > Acrididae > Schistocerca > Schistocerca cancellata. The sequence continues at coordinate 140,240,446 of NC_064635.1, forward strand.
TGTTTCTGTCCATTCCTCCAACAGGTGTCCGTTCTCATCTATTCCACTGTGTCCATAAGTGTTGCAGTCGCAGTTAATATCTCCTGCAATGATTTTGGTGTTTTAGTTTGCGAAGTTTTTTGGGGGCGTGAAAGCAAACATTTTTCCTGGAGGTTTATACGCGGATATTACCGTAAAGTTTCCAATTTCAGCTGTTAGTATTTCGATATCATTGGCTGTAGACTTTGCGACAGAAGTCGCCGTCATCTCAGCTCTGACGAATACGGCACTGCCGTGATGAGGATGTGGTGCTTCCACAGCTAGTGGCATTCCTTGTATTTCAGATGTTTTTGCTTCTGCGGCTCTGTGCGTTCGTAGGATGCATGACACATCCCATTTATGAGTCTGGCAGTGTTCCGATAAGATGTCTTGTTTGTTGTTTGTAATACCCTCGACGTTTAGGCTTACAGTCGTCAGGATTGGCTCTGAGAAGTGCCTATTTGTTATCTTCTTCCAAGCTGCCGGTGACGGAAGGATTGGCCGTTCCAGGGGACGCCGGCATGCTATAATCTGATGCTGCTGCTGTAGCGTGCTCTCGCGAACGCTCCTTCCTTGTCCCCCTAATCTTCTGACGACTTTACTAGTAGGTAAACGACAGCATCATCTGCAAACGACGTAACACGGCTGCTCAGATTTGTCCCAAATCGTTTAGACAGATAAGGAAGAGGACAGGGCCTATAACACTACCTTGGGGAACGCCGGAAATCAATTCTGTTTTACTAGGTGACTTTCCGTCAGTTACTACGAACTGTGACCACTCTGATAGGAAATCACGAATGCAGTCACATAGCTAGGCGATATTCCATAACCACTTAATTTCACTACAAGCCGCTTGCGTGGTACAGTGTCAAAAGCTATCTGGAAATCTAGAAATAAGGAAACAATTTGTAATCCCTTGTCAATAGCTCTCAACACTTCGTGTGGGTAAATAGCTAGTTGTGTTTCACAAGAACGATGTCTTCTCAATCCGTGTTGGCTGTGTGTCAATAGACCGTTCTATTCGAGGAAATGCATTATGTTCGAATACGTGTTCCAAAAGTCCTGTTGCATATCGACCTTAATGATGTGCTCGCATTTATTACAGAGAGTAAAAATATTGTCCAATCTTTGTGAATTTCCTTACGGTCGTGCAGCGACGATACTTTCCCGTAGCCAATAACACCGTCAGAGTCTGATATCATACTGTATGTTGCCCGACCTGTCCGATAAATCGTATAGTATGACAAACGTGTGGTTCCTGAAGAGGGGCAGCAGCCTTTTCAGTAGTTGCAAGGGCAACAGTCTGGATGATTGACTGATCTGGCCTTGTAACAATAACCAAAACGGCCTTGCTGTGCTGGTACTGCGAACGGCTGAAAGCAAGGGGAAACTACGGCCGTAATTTTTCCCGAGGGCATGCAGCTTTACTGTATGATTAAATAAAAACGTTGAGGTTCGCCGATGACATTGTAATTCTGTCAGAGACAGCAAAGGACTTGGAAGAGCAGTTGAACGGAATGGACAGTGTCTTGAAGGGAGGATATAAGATGAACATCAACAAAAACAAAACGCGGATAATGGAATGTAGTCGAATGAAGTCGGGTGATGTTGAGGGTATTAGATTAGGAAATGAGACACTTAAAGTAGTAAAGGAGTTTTGCTATTTGGGGAGCAAAATAACTGATGATGGTCGAAGTAGAGAGGATATAAAATGTAGACTGGCAATGGCAAGGAAAGCGTTTCTGAAGAAGAGAAATTTGTTAACATCGAGTATAGATTTAAGTGTCAGGAAGACATTTCTGAAAGTATTTGTATGGAGTGTAGCCATGTATGGAAGTGAAACATGGACGGTAAATAGTTTGGATAAGAAGAGAATAGAAGCTTTCGAAATGTGGTGCTACAGAAGAATGCTGAAGATTAGATGGGTAGATCACATAACTAATGAGGAAGTATTGAATAGGATTGGGGAGAAGAGAAGTTTGTGGCACAACTTGACCAGAAGAAGGGATCAGTTGGTAGGACATGTTCTGAGGCATCAAGGGATCACCAATTTAGTATTGGAGGGCAGCGTGGAGGGTAAAAATCGTAGGGGAGACCAAGAGATGAATACACTAAGCAGATTCAGAAGGATGTAGGTTGCAGTAGGTACTGGGAGATGAAGAAGCTTGCACAGGAAGAGTAGCATGGAGAGCTGCATCAAACCAGTCTCAGGACTGAAGACCATAACAACAACAATATTCAGAAAGTTAGCGCCTGCATTAACCTCCATTTGGACATACTCACTGTACTCATAGAACCAGCCAGATGTTTGCGAAGACACTCCACGCGGCAGTTTCTCGTCTAGTATTCGACGGTGTTGCGGAGTCTGGGAGGCGCCCACTAAGTCCAGGAAGGCGGGCAATCACTAATCGTCCACCTGCACCTGTTGTCTGCAACAAGGCACGCGCTCACGGGGTCACGAATACTTGACTCGTAACGCAACGTTCTGTCGTGGGAAGTTCCCGTTCGGCTGAGCGCTGCGCGCTGCCAACTTTACGCCTCGCTCATTCGCTCATTTTCCTCCAGCATTCGCAGAACGGAAGTCGCGTGCGGCTGGATCTGCGGCCTCGCCCGTTGTAGAGCAGGCGTAGCAGGGACGAGACGTGCCACAGCAGTGGAGTGTAGTGCTGTGTGTTCCAGCGGCAGAGCGGGCCGGCCGTGCGAGTACACCGCAGGTAGGGGCGCAGTATGCCTTCCCCGTTGCTAAGCGCACGCTTTTCACGTGACAAAGAAATATGATCGAATATTCGTCAAATTTCTTTGACAAAGATCTTTGATGTGGCGCTTAAAAGGGGTATTACACTGTCGTCATATTTTTCGTCAAATGTCAAGATGGCGGACGGCAACTTGTTATAGTCTGTCTGTAAACTCAAGAGCGAGCAGCGCTTTTGGTGGGGGAAGTGGCCTTTCCCGGAACAACCCTGCCACTGGCCTACAGGGCAACCCAAAATCAGTTGCCCGTTACCTATCTAGTGGTGTAGTTCGGTGTGCAGTGATATACGTCGCTTCTGTTCGTGGGATCTTAGTTGCCAATCTCAGTCAGCTGACTTTGTGTATTCGCTGATATACTTCAGTATCCGGAAGTGATGGATAATCACCCTGCATTGCATGAAAATGTGCAGAATACGAAGGAGATATTTGCGCAGAACGATCGTTCGATCGTCTCTAACGTTATTACAGCTTGTGTTAAGGAGGCTACACAAAAAGAGCTGTTGGCTAATATTACCAGTCCCAATCAAAGGGCTGCAGTTTATGCAAACGTCAGCCTCGTCAAAATAGGACGCATAAGGAAGGAACGCGAAAACAAGGCGCATGGTTCACTGGAATTGCCGCGAAGAAAAACTAATAATTTAGGGAGGAAACCCATCGTTATAGACAGTTTCACAAAATCGGTCATTCGACAAACGATGGAGGACTTTTACATAAACCAAAAAATAATGGCCACATTGCGGAAATTACTCACTGGCGTGAAACAAAAAATACATTTTCCTTGCAGAAAGATGTTTTACACAAGACATTGCGTGAAATGGGATTTACCTGGAAATACTTTTCAGACATGTTTACGAAGACAATGACAAAAAAAAGCAGTGCGAAACGAACTAATACAACACACGTAATTATAAATTTCTGGTTACTTTTTAAACACTCTTCGTGTTGCAAGAATTGTTAAGTTTTAATGCTGCCCTTCAAAGAAAACTTCTACCATTCAGTAGAAACATAAAGTAAGAACAAGCCTTAAATCCTACAGACTGATTGCTCTATATCTGGTTCGTCTTACGAATAGAGGAACATACATTCATATGAATAGGCATTCGGTTCTATGTTTGTAGCAGAATCCTGACTTCCGTTCTTATGTTAATATTATTTATAATGTTTTGTTTCGAAGAAGCTATCGTCTTTTGTTTTCCTTATACTCTTAACGCATTTGTCTAAAAATAAACGCAGACGGGACGTATCTGTACACGGCTTCGTGACAGATTTAAAGCGCGCGCCGCGGCAGGGACTGTACTACGTCACAGCCTGTAGAAGCGCCCTGTGACGTAGCAGGGTAGGCAGAGTGGGGACTAGCGCGCTTGCCTTTACAGTTCACCGACAGACTATATTATGCGCTGTAGTTTCTAGTACCACAATGGCATTGTGTATGTATTTGGAAGAAAAGCGGCGGAAAAAAAGCAAACATCTTGGATTCCGTTGAGACAGTAAAAGCATTCAGCAAAATTTGTTACGACAGCTACAACTGGAGGACGTCAAGTCATTATATATATATATATATATATATATATATATATATATATATATATATATATACACTCCTGGAAATTGAAATAAGAACACCGTGAATTCATTGTCCCAGGAAGGGGAAACTTTATTGACACATTCCTGGGGTCAGATACATCACATGATCACACTGACAGAACCACAGGCACATAGACACAGGCAACAGAGCATGCACAATGTCGGCACTAGTACAGTGTATATCCACCTTTCGCAGCAATGCAGGCTGCTATTCTCCCATGGAGACGATCGTAGAGATGCTGGATGTAGTCCTGTGGAACGGCTTGCCATGCCATTTCCACCTGGCGCCTCAGTTGGACCAGCGTTCGTGCTGGACGTGCAGACCGCGTGAGACGACGCTTCATCCAGTCCCAAACATGCTCAATAGGGGACAGATCCGGAGATCTTGCTGGCCAGGGTAGTTGACTTACACCTTCTAGAGCACGTTGGGTGGCACGGGATACATGCGGACGTGCATTGTCCTGTTGGAACAGCAAGTTCCCTTGCCGGTCTAGGAATGGTAGAACGATGGGTTCGATGACGGTCTGGATGTACCGTGCACTATTCAGTGTCCCCTCGACGATCACCAGTGGTGTACGGCCAGTGTAGGAGATCGCTCCCCACACATGATGCCGGGTGTTGGCCCTGTGTGCCTCGGTCGTATGCAGTCCTAATTGTGGCGCTCACCTGCACGGCGCCAAACACGCATACGACCATCATTGGCACCAAGGCAGAAGCGACTCTCATCGCTGAAGACGACACGTCTCCATTCGTCCCTCCATTCACGCCTGTCGCGACACCACCGGAGGCGGGCTGCACGATGTTGGGGCGTGAGCGGAAGACGGCCTAACGGTGTGCGGGACCGTAGCCCAGCTTCATGGAGACGGTTGCGAATGGTCCTCGCCGATACCCCAGGAGCAACAGTGTCCCTAATTTGCTGGGAAGTGGCGGTGCGGTCCCCTACGGCACTGCGTAGGATCCTACGGTCTTGGCGTGCATCCGTGCGTCGCTGCGGTCCGGTCCCAGGTCGACGGGCACGTGCACCTTCCGCCGACCACTGGCGACAACATCGATGTACTGTGGAGACCTCACGCCCCACGTGTTGAGCAATTCGGCGGTACGTCCACCCGGCCTCCCGCATGCCCACTATACGCCCTCGCTCAAAGTCCGTCAACTGCACATACGGTTCACGTCCACGCTGTCGCGGCATGCTACCAGTGTTAAAGACTGCGATGGAGCTCCGTATGCCACGGCAAACTGGCTGACACTGACGGCGGCGGTGCACAAATGCTGCGCAGCTAGCGCCATTCGACGGCCAACACCGCGGTTCCTGGTGTGTCCGCTGTGCCGTGCATGTGATCATTGCTTGTACAGCCCTCTCGCAGTGTCCGGAGCAAGTATGGTGGGTCTGACACACCGGTGTTAATGTGTTCTTTTTTCCATTTCCAGGAGTGTATTTCGAAGAAAAGCGGCGGAAAAAAAGCAAACATACATGGATCAAGCCATAGGTATTCCGTCGAGACAGTAAAAGCATTCAGTAAAATTTGTTACGACAGCTGCAAGTGGAGGACGTCAAATTACTTACGAATGGATGAGAGTGCATTTCAGTATTTGCTCTATAAAGTGGCTTCTCATATTACAAAACAGAATTCTCTTTTCAGAAATGCTATATGTACAGCAGACAGGCAAATTGTGACTCTGTGATTTCTTGATACACTAGAGCACAGCACTCGAATATCACCTTGCACATTCACAAAAATAATTCCGGAAACATGTGATTTATAAAGCACTGAAGAGAGACTATGTGAAGGTAAATAAATGTTTCGTACATGATTCATTTTTGAATAATTTAATTAACAGAATTAGTCTTCCAATTTCAACGGCCTTACCGCAGTGGTAACACCGGTTGCCGTCAGATCACCGAAGTTGAGCGCTGTCGGGCTGGGCTAGCACTTGGATGGGTGACCCTGCGGTCTGCCCAGCGCTGTTGGCAAGCGGGGTGCTCTCAGCCCTTGTGAGGCAAACTGAGGAGCTACTCGGTTGAGCAGTAGCGGCTCCGGTCTCGTAAAATGACAGACGGCCGGGAGAGCGCTGGTCTGATCACATCCCCCTCCATATCCGCATCCAATGGCGGCTGTGTTTTGAGGATGACACGGCGGCCGGTCGGTACCCTTGGGCCTTCATGGCCTGTTCCGGTGGAGTTTAGTTGGTATTCCAACAACTACAAAATTAATAGAAGTACGAAACAGATGAAGCACTTTTCAACTTGTGGCATCCAGGGTTCAAAGATAGACAAAGTGGAATGGTAAGCTATGAAAGAATTTTTTATGTTAGAGTGTGACCACATCGTCTATTCTGGCCTGCTGAAAAGCTGGATGTTTCGAGATGTAGAGATGGATGGCTGTTGTGGTGTCACCGCCAGACACCACACTTGCTAGGTGGTAGCCTTTTAAATCGGCCGCGGTCCGCTAGTATACGACGGACCCGCGTGTCGCCACTGTCAGTGATTGCAGACCGAGCGCCGCCACACGGCAGGTCTAGAGAGACTTCCTAGCACTCGCCCCAGTTGTACAGCCGACTTTGCTAGCGAAGCTACACTGACAAATACGTTCTCATTTGCCGAGACGATAGTTAGCATAGCCTTCAGCTACGTCATTTGCTACGACCTAGCAAGGCGCCATTACCAGTGTATATCGAGATTGCACTTATGTATCAACAAGGGCGATGTTCTCCAATTATGGAATAAAGTTAAGTATTACTTCAACTACGTACTTTATTTGCTACTATAATTTCCGTTAACTGTTCCAGACCTCACGCCAGTCTGCGTGAGCTTAACGCGTGCCTTTCGGCATCCTCGCATAGTGACTTGGCTGTCTTGCCAAGTCACAACAGCTGTAACTAAGTAAGTGAAAAAAGAAAGGAGCCGAAGGAACACAGCAACTTTGAAGCTATGTTTACAAAGACACTACAGAGCCGTCAAATAGCTGTGGCGACGCGAGCGCGCCAGGTGGTTGCATTTCACAGTGAACAGAAGACTTATCATCAAATTTACAGCGCGGCCCTAGATTTGATCGCATTTACTTGACAACAGGCGTGATTTGAAAATGGTTCAAATGGCTCTGAGCACTACGGGACTTAACTGCTGTGGTCATCAGTCCCCCAGAACTTAGAACTACTTAAACCTAATTAACCTAAGGACATCACACACATCCATGCTCGAGGCAGGATTCGAACCTGCCCTCGTAGCGGTCGCGCGGTTCCAGACTGTAGCGCCTAGAACAGCTCGGCCACTCCGGCAGGCGCGATTTGACAAAGTTCCCTATTACACCATGAAATTTGTTTGACGTAAATATTTGACATATCAATTTTGACAAAGAAATATGATAGTGTAAGGCTAGGCGCAAATTGAGACGCGTATAGCCCGTATGACGTGACACGACACTACTGCGCGACACGCACGTGCCCCACAAGTCGCGCGGGTGCAGCGCATATTGCGACGCGTACGCCATACTTCGCACGCGCCGACTGGCGACGCTCTGCACTGACAGAACCGAAGCGCGCGCAACCTGTTATCTTTCTCAAACGATTTTACAGAAACTATTCACCGAAAATATTTGATTTTTGCGTTACTTGTAGCGTTATATGTCAACTTCGAGGCGGAGTGACCATCATCTCGCTAATGACGATTCTTATTGTGATGTACACATTTTAGTAAGATGCTACGCAAAACTCAAAAAGTTTGCAACGAAAATTAGGGGTCGCTATGATTTTGCGTTTGGTGCGTATTACACCATATGTTGCTGCGTATGAAATTTAGCTAACATGCTGAATTTTTGTTTAGTCTTGGGAGACGGTCTCTATCTGCCTCCGATCTCGAGAAATTGGATCCCATGTAGCGCGCTCACTTCCGATCTCACGCCCGCGAGAATGAAATACTCGCAACATCTCTCGTATCTCCTAAACCGCTCGAGACATCGAAACGAAAGTTTCGTGAATGATAGTGTTTTGCCAATTCTTAAACATACGGAACTTTCTTATCTATGGCGATATATCAGTACTTATGCTTCCCTTTTTATTTATTTCACTCCAGTGGCTGTACTTATTTGAGAGTTATCGACAGCTAGCGAAACAAGAGCTTCCTAGTATGAAAATAAACATGAAATTTCTTCTTTTATGTTACTGCAAACCGACACTACGAGGTTTTTCGTAAGCTATTGAGCTCTGTGATTGCCAATTACTTGTTTAATGAGGCACTCTATTTCAGAATTTTTTCGCAATAGCTGCTGTGAGATGAGTTTGGGCAAATTACACTGTGTTTTGACAAAGGAAGGACAATTAACCCAGCCACCAAGAGAAACGTGGCCGCTACTCACAAACGGCGATGCTTCTTCGAATGAGAAAAGGTTAACAACTCACACAAAAATAGATTGCCAATTCTGTTGGAATTTTGGTGGAATCCCCGTAACTCATAGTATTTTTAACACAGAGCGACTGGAAAGATTTTATTCCTTCTCTTGATCTGAGCCGTTATTAAAATAATGACGAGCGTTCCTTCAGGCGGAATGATAGGCACATGCCAGATAGTGGTTACCCACTCACGGCTTGCCAAACTGACAATGTATGATCGCGAATAAAGTAGTTGTTATTGAGAAAAATAAACAATTGATCTGTCGCACAACACAATGGTCAATGTATTGTCAGCAGCGGAGGATAATGCGCGCGACAGGAATGCACAAGCTAGCCGTGTGTGCCTTGTGAGTTGGGAGTTCGAAAAACGTTGTCATGAACGTAGATCTGCCTTTGTCAGCAGTACATTTCAACAAATTAAATATATCTAATCATAACACACCTTTAGGATATTCCTACTTTCGCAATAACACCTACCATTTTCTTCATTTGTGTAGCATGTTGTATAATTAGTTTATTAATGCTGATAATGTGCATGCAACAATTGATATGCTTTTTCTCATCACGATGAACCAATTAAAACATTGTTATTTATGACTGCTTTTCGACTGTTTCTAGCTTGCAGTGGAAATGTGATGTTCACATGCATGTAGTACAGTTGTTCGTATTACATTGCCCGCATCTCGTGGTCGTGCAGTAGCGTTCTCGCTTCCCACGCCCGGGTTCCCGGGTTCGATTCCCGGCGGGGTCAGGGATTTTCTCTGCCTCGTGATGGCTGGGTGTTGTGTGCTGTCCTTACGTTAGTTAGGTTTAAGTAGTTCTAGGGGACTGATGACCATAGATTTTAAGTCCCATAGTGCTCAGAGCCATTTTGTTCGTATTACATTATTACATCCATATCCAAGTAATCACAGTAAGACTTCTATACTTCAGATCTTGGACGCTTTTTACGAGGAGCACAAAGGGATCACACCTGTGGAGATTATCCCTTTTGTAAATTTTTGTAACAGATCGTACAGATACGCCAGCATACTAGGCAGCGAGAAGATAACCTTGTTTTACTTTCCTGCCTTGCTTCTTAAACACATGTTTTTATAATATTCCTTGCATCCTTATTCATTACCCTCTGTCCCTTCCTGCAATCTAACAACATCACGGGGGCATATGATACAATTCCAGCGGCCAATGGCTCACCAGTTATTGAAGTATGCATTTTTCTTGACAAGAAAAACAAAACAAAACTATACAGATATAAATAACAGAAAAGTATAATGTACTAACGAAGAAAGCTGGCCGGCCGAGTGGCCGAGCGGTTCTAGGCGCTACAGTCTGGAACCGCGCGACCGCTACGGTCGCAGGTTCGAATCCTGCCTCGGGCATGGATGTGTGTGATGTCCTTAGGTTAGTTAGGTTTAAGTAGTTCTAAGTTCTAGGGGACTTATGACCTAAGCAGTTGAGTCCCATAGTGCTCAGAGCCGTTTGAACCATACTACACTACCCAAAGGCAATAAAATTTAGTACACAGTAAGGCAAAATTTATCGTTTGGGTAATACTAAATGCCCGTTGGGCATTTTGATCACAACAGCCGTACATCAACACGATATCGACCTTTTCCGCAATTGGTAAACGGTCCGTTTTAACACGGGTAATGTATCAGGAAGCAAATACCGTCCGCACTGGCGGAATGTTACGTGATACCACGTAGTTATACGTTTGTGACTATATGCGCCGTTCCGATGTGAGCATATGGCCGGGCTACTTTTCCGCTCACCTCCTCAAATTTCCCACGGTGCTAGCGAGGCACGCGTGACGCGCGGCGCGAGAAACTGTGCCTCAACCACAACGCCGCGCAACCTGGCGCAGGCGCGTGTCGCGTCCCAGTCGCGTCGCGTCGCAATTTGCGCGGTCCTATTTGAACCATTGAAGTTACAAAAATGCGCGCTGCGCTGCGTCGCGCCACACGCGCTATACGCGTCTCTACCTGCACATTTGAATGAGGGAGTATCCTCGACTGGAAGTGAAGTGCTAGCGCACGAGGCGCTTCTCCTTCTGGCATGACGTTTTCGGTAGGGAAATACTTGACGTGTGGTTCTGCTTGACTTTTGGCTTTGTGCTTGCTTTTTTTTTTTTTTTTTTTTTTTTAAATGAAAAAAAGATGAAAGAATAGAGAGAGGGACAGTTAGAGGAATGGAAGACGAACGGCCTAAATGACTGGCCGGTGGTTATAGTGGGTCTCCGCTACGCCTATGGTTGCCTGGAGTGTGATCATTTCTGGACTTGGAGCTGTGATTTCATACTTTTCCTGACATATATGTCACCGGGAAGCTTCTTCCGTCTCCTACCCGACCGGGCCTCCTCCCACACCCACGATTCTATGACGTCAACCAGGTTGTCCCATTGGGACGGCGTGAATATTGGGTATGAGTTGATGATGGCTAACTCTTCGTCCGTGGCTGCTTCCGCTAGTATGGTACGCCATCTATATGACTGTAGGTCAAGCGGTTGATGGGGGAGGGGTGGCTTAGGCTGGCCGGGTGGGGAGTAGGGGTATGGGAGGTGTGATTTGGGGTACGACCCGCTCTTCAGTGACGAGGCAGTGTACTTGAGGATTTCCTGCACATCGTCGGTTCTTGGGAATGGAAGCCGCACCTTCCTCTTCTTCTTTGGTTGTTCGGCTTGCGAGCAGTCAGGAGGCGCGGTTGCACCCTTGCTTGTGGCTGCCCCCTGGGAGGGGGGCCGCCCAGGCGACACTTCCTCTGTTTCCATGGGCGCGACCTCCAGCATTGCTGCAGGAGGGGGAGCGGTGGTTTGCGTGGCCGCGTCGACCCCCATCGGACGTCTCACGGCGGGGATGACGGCGGGAACTGGCGACTTCTTCTTGACAGCCCGCAGCTCGTCGCTCAGCTGCTGGAGCTGGCGATGCACAGCTGCGAGCTCGTCCTTCAGTGCGGCCCTTTCGGCCGCGAAGGCGGCTTGGAAGCCGGCCAGAACTTCGTCGGTGGTAGCCTCACGTCGGCGCGGATCGCACCCCTCGCTGGAGCGGGGGGGCGGGGCGGCCGTCGAGGCGCTTGGCGTCACCGCAGGGCGTGGTGCGGCGAGTGGACGGCGTGATTCGCGGAGGTAGCCGCAGCTACGCGAGTTGGCGGCGTGTGGACCGCCGCAGTTCGCGCAGCTGCATGCCACCCCACGAGGTTTCGTGCAGCTGCGGGTGTCGTGAGCCGCCGCGCACTTTAAGCACGCGACGGCGTTCTTACACCCGCGCGCGGTGTGCCCCAGCTGCTGGCAGTTGTAGCACTGGAGCATCGTCTCGTCCCGCTGTGTTCTTCTACGCCTTGACTGCCGTTGGCGGCCGCCGGTGAAGCCCAACGCCTTGATCAGGACTTCTAATGCGGCGGCAATCTGCTTCACAGCCATGGCGTTGCGTGCGCTGAGACGATCTGCGTCGCAGCGAGTCCGGCAGCGGAATGCGCGGCCTATACGCGTCTCAATTTGCGCCTCGCCTTTTATACCGCCCCAAAGACCATGTAAAGAATAACTAGACTCACTGATGGCGCTGCAGTCGCGGGATAATTTGAACCTTCCGCTGGACGCCATTATAGTGGTTGTAGTCTGATGTGTTGTCTAGTATTGTTGTTTATGAAGACCCTGATTCAACGTTGTATATTTGTTGGGGCGTACACACAGTATCTGTTACTCGTAATTCGACTGTCTGTACGTTCCAATCAAAAGAAGTACAATGGTGAAGAGTTGTGCAGCGATTAATTGTACAATTAAATTCGAGAAAGGAACGAATATTACATTTCACCGGTATGTGAATATTGTAAGTTGTTTTGTATGTCAGTGCACTTGCTTAATAAATGTTTTTGGAACACGGTATTAGCATTATGGCTGTGCATCTATTTCCAGGTTTCCTTTCTCAAAACCACAGCTGTTACAAAAATGGTTACACGCTGTCAGGAGGCAAGATTTCCGACCGACAGAATACCATTTTATATGTTCTGATCATTTTGAAGAAAGTTCGCTGATCGATAGTGTTTTCATGGTCTAGATTAGGTTGAAACTTGATAATTTGGTCGTGAGTTGCCAAAGCACTATGCCATATATAACGCACTTCTCGTTATAAAATCTATGGCAAGGTAGAGTCAGAAAATATCTATTAATATAGTGGGCAAATCTTCGAGTATTTTGACGCATTTTGCGTACATCTATCGTAAATGAACTACGAAAAATGCTAGGGGTCCAGTACATAAGTTTTAGCTACGGCAGATTCCATATAGTACGTAAGATAAATTCATAAACAGTGACTAGTTGCTGTTTGTTCATAAATTAAAAAGTATATTGTAGTAACGTATTTAAATGAGGCATTATGTTTGCGACCTAACTCAAGGGAAGGCATTTTATAACCAAAAGCGATGTATAAACATTCGAACTCCGCGCGTCAGTTTACCACTCTAATGGCCGCCGGCCAGCTATTCAATTTGTCCGCTCTTCACTGTCGACCACTCGTGCCGGCCTTACTAACGGAGCAGGGTGGTTAGCTAGAAGCGGCGACTCAACGGCCCGTTACGCCTCACAAGGGAACCTCCCCATCGCACTCCCTTCAGATTTAGTTATAAATTGACACAGTGGATAGGCCTTGAAAAACTGAACGCAGATCAACCGAGAAAACAGGAAGAAGTTGTGTGGAACTATGAAAAAATAAGCAAAACATACAAACTGAGTAGTCCATGCGCAAGATAGGAAACATTAAGGACAGCGTAAGCTAAGGAGCGGCCTGGCCCCGTGGTTAGAGTGAGGAACTGAGGAACGAGAGGTCCATGGTTCGAGTCCTCCCTGGAGTGAAATTTTACTTTCTTTATTTTCACAAAGTTACGATCTGACCGTTCATTCATTGACGTCTCTGTTCACTGTAATAAGTTTAGTGTCTGTGTTTTGCGTCTCTGTTCACTGTAATAAGTTTAGTGTCTGTGTTTTGCGACCGCACCGCAAAACCGTGCGATTAGTAGACGAAAGGACGTGCCTCTCCAATAGGAACCGAAAACATTTGATCGCAAGTTCATAGGTCAACCGATTCCTCCACAGGAAAACACGTCTGATATAGAATGAGATTTTCACTCTGCAGCGGTGTGTGCGCTGATATGAAACTTCCTGGCAGATTAAAACTGTGTGCCCGACCGAGACTCGAACTCGGGACCTTTGCCTTTCGCGGGCAAGTGCTGGTAGAGCACTTTGCCCGCGAAAGGCAAAGGTCCCGAGTTCGGGTCTCGGTCGGGCACACAGTTTTAATCTGCCAGGAAGTTTCACGCCTGATATATTCTATACGACACTGGTGACGGCATGTGCGTCACATGACAGGAATATGTTGTCGACCCACCTGACTTGTACACTTGGCGAATGGGTAAAAAGATTCTTCTACCTTGCCCGATTTAGGTTTTCTTGATGTGATAATCACTCCCAAAAAAGTGATGAAAACATAAGAGTTTGTAACATAAACTGCAACAAATGAATGCAACACTTTTACAGTCGCACAGTTTTCCCTGTGCTCTGTCAAAACATATGTTTTTTTACGTTTTCAAATGTTTCCGTGTGTAGACCGTCAAATCCTGCATATGTCCAAGCAAATCTGAACATGTCCTGGAATTTTGGAGAGCGAAGTTTATTATGTGTGAGTGCCTGAACTTTGATAAGTGTCTGAAAATAAAAAATTAAACTTTTCACTCGAGAGAAAATTTGAACCAAGGACCTCTCGATCCGCACCTGCTCACGCTAACCACGGGACCACGGCGTTCGTAAGCCGACACGCTCCTTAATATTGCCTATGTTGCGCATGGACTACTCAGTTTGTATATTTTGCTTATTTTTTCATAGTTCCACACAACTTCTTCCTGTTTTCTCGATTGATCTGTGTTCAGTTTCTCATGGCCTATCCCTGTGAAAACTCAGAACTAAATCTGAGGGGGGTGCGATGGGGAGGTTCCCTTGTCAGAGCACGACAGGCAGCGAGCGAGTGCCTGTCGGCTCGTCTCCAGGGTCTGTGAGTGGCCGGCTGTACAGGTGTTAGCTTCCAGCTGTGTGTGTGTATGTGTGTGCTACCCTCCAGTCTCGCCTCATTACGTCATGTCTGTTCGGTCATTATACATTCGTGAAAATCAAACAACAGGACGTGCTTGGTTTTTTGGTTCTTTCAAAATGTGATCCCACTGCGAACGTGGATGCGAGGGTGAGACAGGTCGTCCGGTTCTGCAGAACTACAGCCATCTTTGGCGAGTAGCAGTGATGAACTTTTCTCAGTCATCTAATGCGTTCGTGCAAGTACAAGATGGCGAACAGAAAACGTGTCGAAACCTTGCTACGAATGTAAACATACAATGTATTACGCGACATACACTCCTGGAAATTGAAATAAGAACACCGTGAATTCATTGTCCCAGGAAGGGGAAACTTTATTGACACATTCCTTGGGTCAGATACATCACATGATCACACTGACAGAACCACAGGCACATAGACACAGGCAACAGAGCATGCACAATGTCGGCACTAGTACAGTGTATATCCACCTTTCGCAGCAATGCAGGCTGCTATTCTCCCATGGAGACGATCGTAGAGATGCTGGATGTAGTCCTGTGGAACGGCTTGCCATGCCATTTCCACCTGGCGCCTCAGTTGGACCAGCGTTCGTGCTGGACGTGCAGACCGCGTGAGACGACGCTTCATCCAGTCCCAAACAAGCTCAATGGGGGACAGATCCGGAGATCTTGCTGGCCAGGGTAGTTGACTTACACCTTCTAGAGCACGTTGGGTGGCACGGGATACATGCGGACGTGCATTGTCCTGTTGGAACAGCAAGTTCCCTTGCCGGTCTAGGAATGGTAGAACGATGGGTTCGATGACGGTTTGGATGTACCGTGCACTATTCAGTGTCCCCTCGATTATCACCAGTGGTGTACGGCCAGTGTAGGAGATCGCTCCCCATACATGATGCCGGGTGTTGGCCCTGTATGCCTCGGTCGTATGCAGTCCTGATTGTGGCGCTCACCTGCACGGCGCCAAACACGCATACGACCATCATTGGCACCAAGGCAGAAGCGACTCTCATCGCTGAAGACGACACGTCTCCATTCGTCCCTCCATTCACGCCTGTCGCGACACCACTGGAGGCGGGCTGCAAGATGTTGGGGCGTGAGCGGAAGACGGCCTAACGGTGTGCGGGACCGTAGCCCAGCTTCATGGAGACGGTTGCGAATGGTCCTCGCCGATACCCCAGGAGCAACAGTGTCCCTAATTTGCTGGGAAGTGGCGGTGCGGTGCCCTACGGCACTGCGTAGGATCCTACGGTCTTGGCGTGCATCCGTGCGTCGCTGCGGTCCGGTTCCAGGTCGACGGGCACGTGCACCTTCCGCCGACCACTGGCGACAACATCGATGTACTGTGGAGACCTCACGCCCCACGTGTTGAGCAATTCGGCGGTACGTCCACGCGGCCTCCCGCATGCCCACTATACGCCCTCGCTCAAAGTCCGTCAACTGCACATACGGTTCACGTCCACGCTGTCGCGGCATGCTACCAGTGTCAAAGACTGCGATGGAGCTCCGTATGCCACGGCAAACTGGCTGACACTGACGGCGGCGGTGCACAAATGCTGCGCAGCTAGCGCCATTCGACGGCCAACACCGCGGTTCCTGGTGTGTCCGCTGTGCCGTGCGTGTGATCATTGCTTGTACAGCCCTCTCGCAGTCTCCGGAGCAAGTATGGTGGGTCTGACACACCGGTGTCAATGTGTTCTTTTTTCCATTTCCAGGAGTTAGTTACTGTACTTAGAATTTATGTAGCGCATTTAAATTAATTTGTAGAGTTTCGATTTAATAAGGTACCCACTGACAGCTCTACATGTAGTACACCTTAGGCCGTAAACTGCTGCATAACTAATGCTGTCTGATACTGAAAATAATTCTGAATCTGAAAGGCCATTAAGCCCCGGTAAAAGTAAAAAGCCAGCAGCGAACATGGCATTCTAGAACACAAGAAGTCTTTTTGAAAATCTTTGTTGGAGGCACAGTACGTTCACAAATATCATTTATTAACTATTGGTAACTCCTTTCACCTGTGGCAAGTAATTCGAGGTGCTGTTTTCAGTCATTATTTTCTTCTCGCTTCTCGAGTAATTTTCACTAATGCATTCTGTTTTTTTGACATAATTTCATATTTTATAGTCCCACGTCGGTTTCCGATCACGAAGTTGTTATTTTTTCATTACTCATCATACTTATTATACTTCGAAATTTTGTAATGCGTCCAGCATAATTCGTGGAGTGTGCTTTTAAGAGTGTAGCCACTGACTGATGTAGGTCAGCTACACGTCAGGTCGTAAGGTGCTGAACAGAAAGTATCGCTCACATGTGGCAACAGTCTGTCGTCGGTAATGGTAAGGTAGCGGACTGTGATTCTTTAGTGCTTATCGAGTCACGATAATCTGTATTCCGCTTTCCAGTGCGTTTAACTAGATTGTTAATGGAACGTAAGTAATACCTAGTTATTGTGAAACTAATATAAAACCATTCTTTAATTTCTCATGCGTGTAAACATTTCTTAATGAGAAAATTTTCAACGTATTTGCAGCCTTTTGACACTGCTACCACGAAGTCTGCCGTCACAGTTATGGGGGAAGCTCTCAATATCGTGGCGGGCCTTCTTTCGCCCGGCGTAGTGCAGCAACTCTGCGTGGCATTCTCTCAACGAGTCGCTGGAAGTTCCCTTCAGAAACATTGTGCCACGCTGCCTCTATTGTTGTTGTTGTGGTCTTCAGTCCTGAGACTGGTTTGATGCAGCTCTCCATGCTACTCTATCCTGTGCAAGCTTCTTCATCTCCCAGTATCTACTGCAACCTATATCCTTCTGAATCTGCTTAGTGTATTCATCTCTTGGTCTCCCTCTGCGATTTTTACCCTCCACACTGCCCTCCAATGCTAAATTTGTGATCCCTTGATGCCTCAAAACATGTCCTACCAACCGATCCCTTCTTCTAGTCAAGTTGTGCCACAAACTTCTCTTCCCCCCAATCCTATTCAATACCTCCTCATTAGTTACGTGATCTACCCACCTTATCCTCAGCATTCTTCTGTAGCACCACATTTCGAAAGCTTCTATTCTCTTCTTGTCCAAACTAGTTATCATCCATGTTTCACTTCCATACATGGCTACACTCCATACAAATACTTTCAGAAACGACTTCCTGACACTTAAATCTATACTCGATGTTAACAAATTCCTCTTCTTCAGAAACGCTTTCCTTGCCATTGCCAGTCTTCATTTTATATCCTCTCTACTTCGACCATCATCGGTTATTTTATTCCCTAAATAGCAAAACTCCTTTACTACTTTAAGTGTCTCATTTCCTAATCTAATTCCCTCAGCATCACCCGACTTAATTTGACTACATTCCATTATCCTCGTTTTGCTTTTGTTGATGTTCATCTTATATCCTCCTTTCAAGACACTGTCCATTCCGTTCAACTGCTCTTCCAAGTCCTTTGCTGTCTCTGACAGAATTACAATGTCATCGGCGAACCTCAAAGTTTTTACTTCTTCTCCATGAATTTTAATACCTACTCCGAATTTTTCTTTTGTTTCCTTTACTACTTGCTCAATATACAGATTGAATAACATGCCTCTATAGCTGCCCATAATTGCGAAGGTGTTGCCGGCCCGGTTTTTGTATACGAACTGACCTCACGGTTGTGTGCTCTAAATGATCGACGGGATTCGTGTCGGGCGATCTGCGTGGCTAAATCATTCTCTCCAATTGTCCAGAATGTTCTCCAAACCAATCGCGAACAGTTGAGGCTAGGTGACGTGAATATGAAGTCAAATGACTGGGTGCAAATGGCCTCCAATTAGTCAAACAACCATTTTCAGTCAATAGGTGGTCATCTGGGCCACAGTATCCAGCCCAAGTAAACACAGCGCACACCATTACGGGAACACAAGCAGCTTGCACAGTGCCTTGTTGACAAGTTGGGTGCATGACTTCTTGGGGGGTCTGCACCACACTCGAACCCTACCATCAACTCTGAAAATCGGGACTCAGCTGAGCAGCCCACAGTTTTCCAGTCGTCTGGGATCCAACCGATACGGTCACGAGCCCAGGAGAGGCGTTGCAGGCAAAGGCACTCGCCACAGCCCATTAGGCTACAGCCACACTTGCGTTTTTTGAAGCTGGACGCTCAGCGTCAAAAGACGCCACAGTTGCAGGCAGGCTGGAGAAGGCCGGTAGTGGCCACACACTGCGTCTTTTTCTGCCAACATCCGACGGGAAGGCGCATCCTCAAGGTCAGACGCTAGTCGAATGGGCCGGGGCCCCTTCCCTGCGTCAAAAGATGCTTCTCACGCTGCGTTCCCACGTGAACTCAGTAGTAACTTTGCGGTGTGTCAACACAAAGTACTGTGTTTCATTACGGTTTTTTAGATGTGTGAGATGGAAATAATTGAACTTGATAGCGAACATGCACAGCCGTCCAGAATTACATCTGAAAGTGACCAGCAATCATCTCCACAAGCAGCATACCTACAATGATCTTCGAGAAAAAATCAGAAGATTCAATCCTGTCGTTTTATGCATTGTAAAGAAATAATACAATAAGTAATAAAACTTCACTTACCTCAGAGTAATTGGTAGTTTTTCTTCAGCTCTTACACAATCACATAGTCGAGTGTTTCTTACAGTAATAGCATTCGACACGTTAAACAGCAGAGTTTCGTATGACTTAACAGACATCCTGTAGCGCTCAAAAAAACTTTTTAGGGTTTTCTGTAAGTTTGTTGTGTAGCGGATTGAATGTTGCCCTCTTTTATCTGTCCTCAATTATTGGATCAGTCCAAAAACGTCTTTTATTTTTGTCTACGTCGTCTCCGTCGAATCAGTAACAATGCAGCACATATTACTGTTGCAGATTGTTTACTTAATCCATTAATTTCGCAATGCTGCGATGTCACTCAGGAAGGTCTGAAACGCTACTGCTCGCCATATATGGCCACTTTCACGTCTTTGGTCGCTAGGACGCGTTGCGCTGAAAGAAGCTATAGACACGGTCGAATGTGGCCACCACCAGGTGACTTTTGAAGGTGCTTTGTTTAGACGCTGAGCGTCCAGCTTCAAAAAACGCAAGTGTGGCCGTAGCCTTAACGCCAAGTTTCGCCGCACCCTCCTAACGGATACGTTCTACGCACGTTCCACATTGATTTGTGTGGTTACTTCACGCAGTGTTGCTTGTCTGTTAGCACTGACAACTCTGTGCAAACGCCGCTGCTCTCGGTCGTTAAGTTAAGGCCATCGGCCACTGTGTTGTCCGTCATGGGAGATCGTGCCTAAAATGTGGTAGTCTCGGCACATTCTTGTCACTCTGGATCTCGGAATATTGAATTTCCCAACTATTTCCGGAACGGAATTTCCTGTGCAACTAGCTCCAACTGCCAATCAGCGTTCGAAGCCTATTAACTCACGTTGTGCGGCTGTAATCACGTTGGGAATCTCTTTATATCAATCCCTTGCGTACACATGACAGCTTCGGCAGTCCGCAGCTCGTGGTCGTGCGGTAGCGTTCTCGCTTCCCGCGCCTGGGTTCCTGGGTTCGATTCCCGGCGGGGTCAGGGATTTTCTCTGCCTCGTGATGACTGGGTGTTGTGTGATGTCCTTAGGTTAGTTAGGTTTAAGTAGTTCTAAGTTCTAGGAGACTGATGGCCATGGATGTTAAGTCCCATAGTGCTCAGAGCCATTTGAACCATTTGAACAGCTTCGGCAACACCCCGCCCTCTTACGCAATGCGCACGCGAGACTACCGCCACCTGTGTGTGTGCATAGGGCTGTCCCGTGACTTTTCTGTAACGTAAAATGAATTGTGAAACCGGCAGTGTAGCTTATGCCGTTCTGAAAAGCGAACACCAACACTGCAAGTGCTTCAAGCAGCGTCATAAAACGCGGTGGCTGTAAGTACGGGAGCTGCGGGGAAATCTGCTGCCGTTGCGAAACATGGGTCTGCCAGCAGGAAGCGCAAGGCCTCCAGGAGACGTCCCTGCGTGTCGCCGCAGGCCGGGGCTTCCCCGTGGAGCTGACGCAGTGCGGCCAGCCAGACGAAACTGGCTGCCCGGATGTTAACAGGGGGGTGGGGTGGGGGGGGGGAGGCGATGAGCAGCAGTGAGGCTGGCGCAACAGCGGTGCGCACAGTGGACTCTGCCTGAAGTATCCTCCGCTACGTCCCGCAAAGTAGTCTGAGCAGTGGACATGTGCGTGCTTGTTTATTATTGGGACATGTACCACCACACTATTGATTGTTTTTGTTTACTTTTTATTTACACGTCAAGTTCCGTAGGACCAAATTGAGGAGCGAATCTCCAAGGTCATGGAACCTGTCAGTACACGAAATTGTAACATAAAAGTCATAAGAGATAAAAATAAAATGTTAATGAACCCAAAAAAAGTCGAGCCATAAGTTTACGTACACGCAATCAACAATACAACAAGAATCAGCTTAATTTTTCAGGGAACTCCTCAACGGAATAAAAGGAGTGGCCCATGGGGAAATTCTTCAGTTTCGATTTGGAAGCGCGTGCATTACTGCTAAGATTTTTCAATTCTTGTGGTAGCTTATTGAAAATGGATACAGCATTATACCGCACACCTTTCTCCACAAGAGTTAAGGAAGTCCGATCCAAATGCAGGTTTGATTTCTGACGAGTATTAGCTGAGTGAAAGCTGCTTATTCTTGGCAATAGACTGTTATTGTTAACAAGAAATGACAGTAAAGAATATATATATACGAGAGGCGAATGACAAAATACCCAGTCAAGTGAACAGGGGTCTACAAGAGGTTCGCGAACTTACACCACTTATTTCCCGAACCGTCCATTTCTGAGCCAAAAATGCCATTTTAGTATGGGAAGATTTACCCCAATATATATAATACCACACGACATAAGGGAATAAAAATAAGCAAAGTAGACTAATTTTCGTGTCGAACTATCACTTACTTTGAACTCTTTAGTTTCACTGATCATATGCCCATTCTGTGAAATTAAAACGTCAGGTTTTGTTAAACTGTGTGTTAGAAACTGTAAAAATGCGGTTCTGAGCTGCCGATGTCTAGAAGCCAGGCTTCGTCCACTCTTGTCTGGCGTCACCCATCTGCGCCTGCTTATGGGAATCGATTCTTAATCTCCAGCTACAACCTTTGCCCCCACGATTCCCCCCTCCATTACCAAATTGACGATTCCTCGCCGCGTGCTCTAAAGCGCCTTGCGCCTTGCCACTGTTCGCGCGACCCCCCCCCCCCCCCCCCCCGCGCCCCCACCCACTCCCCCAACCACCGGTTCGAGTCCTCCCTCGGGCGTTGCTGTGGTGTGTGTGTTGCGTGTAAGTCTAGGGAGCGATGACCTCAGCAGTTTCGTCCCATAGGAACTTACCACAAATTCCAGAAACGATTCCTCAGGATATGTCCTGTCAACAGATGCCTTCCTTTGGTCAAGTTGTGCCACAAATCACTTCTTTCCGCAGTATTACTCAGAACTTGCGCAGTTTTTTTTTTCGATCCACCCGTCCAATATTCGACGCTCTTCTGTAGCATCACGTTCTCTTCTTGTGTGGCCTGTTTCGTCATCCACGTCTCACTTCCATACAGTCGTACTTTCTATCCACGTTCCTTCGGAAAAGACTTCCTAACACTAATTTATATTCAGTGTTACTAAATTTCACATCTTTCCGAAATGCTTTCCTCCCTGTTGCCAGTCTGCCTTTTACGAGCTTTCCGCGTGGACTTGCGTCACTTATTTTGTAGCCCAAATAAAAAAGCCTCGTCCGCTACTTTTATTACCGCACTTTCTAATACAATGCTCTAAGCACTCCTTTATTTCACTCGACTACATTCCATAATCGTTGTTTTACGTTTGTTGTCGTTCACTTATAGCCGTTTCGCAATACTCTATGCATTTCATCCAATTAATCTTCCACGATCTTTGCTGTCTCTGAGAATAATTACAACGTCATAGGCAAACCGCAAAGTTTTATTGCTTCTATCTGAACTTTTATTCCCCTTCCAAATTTCTCCTAGGTTCCATCGCAGTTTCCTCACTGTACAGATGTAATAATATCGGCGATGGGCTACGACCTGCTCTCGCTCAGTTCCGTACTATCCGCTTCTCTTTCACATCCTCCAACATTTGTTAAGTGCACTCTGATTTCCGTACATGTTGTAGATAACATTTGACTCACTTCTTTTACCAGTAATGCCATTACAATTTTAAATGGTATGTTCCAATGACCTGGAAGGCGTCGCTCGTTCAGCGACCTACAGCACGCTACTGCAAATGCATTTGCTTACTGTGTGTACAATCGTAGTGCTATGACATCGCTAAGCGATTTCTGTTGCTTCTCTGTCCAGTAGCCACCTACTACATTACCAGCAATTAAGTCATCCGTGCGACGGTTTAAACGAGGAATCGCAATACGAAACTTCTGGCAGATTAAAACTGTGAGCCGGACCGAGACTCGAACTCGGGACCGTTGCCTTTCGCGGGCAAGTGCTCTACCAACTGAGATACCTAAGCACGACTCACGCCCCCTCCTCACAGCTTTACTTCTGCCAGTACCTCGTCTCCTACCTTCCAAACGTAGAAGCTCTCCTGCGAACCTTGCAGAACTAGCAGGCAATGGCAAAGGTCCCGAGTTCGAATCTCGGTCCGGCACACAGTTTTAATCTGCCAGGAAGTTTGATATTAGCGCTCACTCCGCTGCAGAGTGAAAATCTAATTCTGGCTGTGGCTAAGCCATGTCTCCGCAATATCCTTTCTTTCAGGAGTGCTAGTTCTGCAAGGTTCGCAGGAGAGCTTCTGTTAAGTTTGGAAGGTAGGAGACGAGGTACTGGCAGAAGTAAAGCTGTGAGGACGGGGCATGAGTCTTGCTTGGGTAGCTCAGTTGGTAGGGCTCTTGCCCGCGAAAGGCAAAGGTCGCGAGTTCGAGTCTCGGTCCGGCACACCGTTTTAATCTGCCAGGAAGTTTCATATCAGCGCACACTCCACTGTAGAGTGAAAATCTCATTCTGGTAATCGCAGTACGTATTTCTTCAATGAAACAACTTCGGGAAATCTTTTAGTATTTCGCCCATATCTCTGTCATTCTTCATTTCGCTGCACATATTGTCGCACAATGTCCGGAGAGATGGCTTGGCTCCGTTTACTGATTTGACATAAAACGAAACCATCTGAGGATTCTGCGTCCGAATTCGTTGAAACTGTAGAATCATACAGCTCCTTCTTTTTCTTCTTCTTCTTCTTCTTCATCTTCTTCTTTTTCTTCTTCTTCTTCTTGCTTTCAGCGATCACAGGCCCTGTAGAACACGCGTTGTATCAACGATCTGCTCGCACCTTCTTCTGTCTCTCGCTATTTCTCTCCACCCTGCGGAAGTTACTAATGCTGCGACGCCATTCTCTACGTCACCTTTCCACCGCGTGCGAGGTCGGCCCAGTGGTCTTGTTGCTTGGAAAATGCCCTCAAATGCCTTCTTAGGAATTCTGTTGGTTTCAGTTCTAGCCACACGCCCAGCCCATTGCAGTCTCCTACTTTTTAATTTCTGGACGCAGTGGGTTGCTTCATCAACTGATAAATTTCAGTTTTCTTTCGAACTCTCCAGATGTCGTTCTCAAACACAGGTCCCCAGATTTTTCTCAACACCATTCTTTTGGAAACATTCAGTTCTTATCTCTCTTTCTTGGTAATTGGTAAGCTTTGTATGTGTTCACCTTTGTCGTGATTGACAAAGCTTTACATTTGACTGAGCTGCTCACAACGTACAGACATCTCGATCCTGAGGCTAGTCTCTCCTTTTATCCAGTGTTGTGACATTTTTACTGCTGAAGTGCGATCCAAGATATTTATTTAATCCGATGAACTTTTCTGAATCTAGAATCGCGTTAAATTTCAAAGTCTGGATTAGGTTTACGACTCGACATATTTCCTTATATTCTCTTTTCTCTTGGTTTATCAAAAGTCCCATCTTGCTGGCACTGTGCCTCTGAGATCTGTACAGGTGCTTGACCTCTTCTTCTGTTTCTGAGTATGACTACATCATCTGTGTATTCCAGGAGTCGATTCATTTACTAAGTGGGATGCTAACAACTGCTTATCTGCTCTTTCTAGAAAGAATACTCTCCTAGCCTTCTTTACTGACTTTTTAACTTTCGTAACCATAGTCGTAATGACAACATCATGATCACTAATCCCTGTCTCAACACTGACACCGTCGATGAGGTCTGGTCTGTTGGTGGCTACCAGAGCTAAAATATTTCCATTACGCATCGGCTGTCTATTTAGCTGCTCAAGACAGTTTTCGGATAATGTGTTCAAAAGTAATTCACACGACAGCTTGTCTGTACCACCTGTAATGAAATTATAGACATCCCAGTCTATACTAGGTAGGTTGAAGTCGCCTCCGACTAATATAGCGTGATCCGGGTACTTCTGCGATACAGAGTGTAGACTCCCTTTGAGTGATTCTAGAAGTCACGGTGGAACCTGGTGGCCGGTAGTAACATCCAACAATTAACTTTATTTCTCCTAGCCCTGTTAAACGTGTCCAGATAACTTCACAGTCACACTTTTACTTCGGCCTCAGTAGACACAATATTTTTGTCAACTCCAATGAAGACATCATCTCCTACGGTGTCTAATCTGTCTTTCCGATACACGTTCCAACCCTCACTAAATATTTCAGAACTTCTTAGTTTTCAGCCAGGTCTCAGTCCCGAGAATAAATTGCGCACCACACGCTTCCTGGAGGGCAGTAAATTCAGGAACTTTATTCCGAACACTCTGAAAATGTACTGCTAATATCTTGATAGCTGAAGTGTCTTTACACTGAGCGCGTCCTGATTTCCCTGCCTGCATGTCGACTGGTGAGTGTTCATCAGGACACCTCGTACTACTGCCTAGCCTAAAAAAAACCCCATGTGCACGCCACAAGTACTCTGCTACCCGAGTAGCCGCTTCCTTTGTGTAGTGCGCCCCTGAGCTATCTAGGGGCGTCCTACAATTCCCCACCCAATAGCGCAAGTCTAGAAATCTGCAGCCAAGACCGTCACAGATTCGATGAAGCCTCTGGTTGAGACCCTCCACTCGGCTCCAAACCAATGGATCCCGATCCACTCTGAGAACGATGCTGCAAATAGAGAGCTCTGCTTGCACCCCGCGTGCGAGGCCAGCTGTCTTCAGCAAATCCGCCAGCCGCCTGTACGAACTGAGGATCGCCTCAGAATCCAAGCGACAGGCATCATTGGTGCCGACGTGAGCAACTACTTGCAGACGACTGCACCCCGTACACTCGATAGCCGCAGGCAAAGCCGCCTCCACATCTCGGATGAGGCCCCCCGGCAGACAAACCGAGTGCACGTTGGAATTCTTTCCAGCCCTGTACGCTATTTCCCTAAGGGGCTCCATCACCCGCCTAACGTTGGAGCTCCCAATAACCAGCAAGCCTTTGCCCCCGTGTGCCTGCTCGGGCCCTGCTGAAGGAGCGGCAACCTGCCCACTGACAGAACGAACGGGCGAGACCAGCCGGCCAGCCTCCACATTGACCCTCCTCCTCGAGCGACGCGAACGCGTTGCAGTCCGCCACTCACCCTGAGGTGAGGGCGGCCCCAACGCGCCGGGTACACTAGGAGGTGCCTCGGCGGCTGAGTCAGCGGACGCAGCATGCGACACCTGGGGTGTTTCAAGCGACGCACCAGACCCTCCGCCGTCGCTGCACCTCGAGGCAGCAGCCTGAAGGCGGCTGACCGTGGCCAACAGCACGCTCAGCTGCTCGCGAACCGCGGCCAGTTCCTCCTGCGCCCGCACACAGCACGCACACGCCCTATCCATCCTACTGCTAATATCTGGACGTATCTCTTGCGGCAAATAAAACAGCAATATGCGACTGCACAGTTGCGTCACCAGCGCCAGATTGAGCTGCGATATATGAACAATTACTTACGAACTAAGCAATCAAATGACCACGACTACGCCACTATACAGATATTACAATGCGATCGTACCCCTGTCTTAGTACAAATTGTGGTGTCACCGCCAGACACCACCCTTGCTAGGTGGTAGCCTTTAAATCGGCCGCGGTCCGTTAGTATACGTCGGACCCGCGTGTCGCCACTATCAGTGATTGCAGACCGAGCGCCGCCACACGGCAGGTCTAGAGACACTTCCTAGCACTCGCCCCAGTTGTACAGCCGACTTTGCTAGCGATGGTTCACTGACTACATACGCTCTCATTTGCCGAGACGATAGTTTAGCATTGCCTTCAGCTACGTCATTTGCTACGACCTAGCAGGGCGCCATATTCAGTTACTATTCTGAACAGATAATATTGTGACTCATGTACCGTCAAGAGCGACGTTCATCATTAATGGATTAAAGTTAAATATGAAACTAATTACGTCCGCTTTCTGAATTCTAATTCCTTGTCATGTTCCAGACCTCACGTCAGTATAGTTCTTCCCTCCTAACGCCAGCCTGTGTGAGCTAAGACTCGTGCATTTCGGCCTCCTCTAGTAACACGGTGTTGGCTCTTCTGCCAACACAACACAAATGACAACCGCCTACGCGATGTTACACTCTACCGTTATTAAAATTTGATACTATCCCTTTCTAATTCTAAAATACGCAAAGATCCGAAAAATTTCGCCACACAAGCACACAAACACACAAAGCAATTTGACTTAAACCCGCGGAACTAATACGAAAAACGGAATATACGACTAATTTTTGCTACTGCTGCTCGCACACGTCACTCTGCAAGCACAGATGAAACTGCACGGGCCTCTGTCTCTGCTAACTGACTCTACGAAATAAACAGAAAGCACTGGCTGTCCAAAACAAACAACTGACTAACGACTCCATGAATTTATGCTTTACAGCTATCAATAAGCAATATACCTCCTCTCAAATACGAGAATACGCAAGGATTTTATGTAATTAAATATGCAAGCGCACAAACACTCGGAAAGAACTTAAGACTCAAACTACAAAACAAATATGAAAGCTAAATATACGACTCGCTACTGCACTGCTGCTGCACTCAAGCAACATGTTGACAAATTGATTCAGGACGATCGTCGTATCACTCAGAAAGAAACTGCAAGCGCAATCGACATTTCACAAGAACGTGTGGCTCACATTATTGCTTTGCTTGGCTCTAGGAAGATCTGTGCATGATGAGTACCCCAGATGCTGCTGACTCCTGAAATGAAAGCGCACAGACCAGGAACTCCTCTCGCGTTACGAGAATGAAGGTGACGCCTTTCTCCATTCAATTGTGGCAGGAGATGAAACGTGGGTACACCATTACGACCCGGAGACGAAACGTAAGTCTATGGAATATCGACACAAAGAGTCGCCCTAGAAAAAGAAATTCAGGACGTGGACCTCAGCTGGAAAAATCATGGCCACAGTGTTCTGGGACGCAGATGGTGTTATCCATGTTGATTTCCTTGATAGTGAATCAACAATAAATTCAGAGCCGTACATCACAAGACTGGGAACTCTGAAACGGCGGCTAACAAGTGTCCGAAAGGAAAGGGGAAATGTTTTCCTGCAGCATGACAATGCAGTGCCAAACCACACACTTCACGCGCCACCACAGCAGAAATTCAGAGACTGAATCTCACCTACGTACGGCATCCTCCATACAGTCAAAATTTAGCACCGTCTGCCTTCCATCGGTTCCCCATAATGAAAGACGATCAGCGGGAACATCATTATGCTTCTGATGAAGACGTACAGAGGACCGTGAGACTGTGGTTGCGAAAACAGAGTGTCGACTTCTTCCGTGACAGCTTAAGAAAACTTGTTCATCGTTGGCAGAAATGTATCCAGTTTGCTAGTGATTATGTGGTAAAGTAAATATTTGTAACTAAAGATCACATTCTAAGAATTATTTCTACGTTTGATTTATTAAAATATTCCCATCCAAACCCAACTAACGAAAGTGGACGCATTACTTTTCATACAACAGTCGTACTGTTACTTGGGATGCTAGCGCGTGAATATCGATACGTGATACATTATACAGGGCCGCATCTGGACCGACACAAGTCACTCACCCAACGAAAGATAGGATTTAGAAAAGAAGCTTCCCTGACCCACATGAAAGGTCACAGGGTCATAGCGCGACTGCCTTTAACGGTCAATTTCACAGAACAATGTCCACTTCTAAAATTCCGTACAACTCAGTAATTTTCTAAATAAGTTTACTGTACAAGAATACATCTACTCAGTCACGAAAATGAGGCATTTCGAACATGAGAGGTGTTTACGGCAAACTGAAGCCTCAGGGTGTACACAGAAATACACGTGGTGCACCTAGGTACGGGCTACTAAGTCCGTGGGAATGAAACACAAATTGGATGGTAAATAAAATAAAATTTAGCTCAAGCATGCCACGAAGCAGACAAAACATTTATACATACTCCACTAAGCTAACTAAAGCTGTACATCACGTGGCGGCACCGCTCGTCCACGCCAAGTTACAGCGGCACAGTAGATCTCGCCGAATAAACGGAATACTACTGAAATTAACACCGTTCACTGATTGAATTACACTACTGGCCATTAAAAATGCTACACCACGAAGATGACGTGCTACAGACGCGAAATTTAACTGACAGGAAGAAGATGCTGTGATATGCAAATGTTTAGCTTTTCAGAGCATTCACACAAGGTTGGCGCCGGTGGCGACACGTACAACGTACTGACATGACGAAAGTTTCCAACCGATTTCTCATGAACATACACCAGTTGACCGACGTTGCCTGGTGAAACGTTGTTACGATGCTTCGTGTAAGGAGGAGAAATGCGTACCATCACGTTTCCGACTTTCATAAAGGTCGGATTGTAGCCTATCGCGAATGTGGCTTCTCGTATCGCGATATTGCTGCTCGCGTTGGTCGATATCCAATGAGTGTTAGCAGAATATGGAATAGGTGGGTTCAGGAGGGTAATACGGAACGCCGTGCTGGATCCCAACGGCCTCGTATCACTAGCAGTCGAGATGACAGGCATCTTATCCGCATGGCTGTAACGGATCGTGTAGCCACGTCTCGATCCCTGAGTCAACAGATGGGGACGTTTGCAAGACAACAAACATCTGCACCAACAGTTCGACGACGTTTGCACTAGTATGGACTATCAGCTCGGAGACTGTGGCTGCAGTTACCCTTGACGCTGCATCACAGACAGGAGCACCTGCGATGGTATACTCGACGACGAACCTGGGTGCACGAATGGCAAAACGTCATTTTTTCGGATGAATCCAGGTTCTGTTTACAGCATCATGATGGTCGCATCCGTGTTTGGCGACATCGCGGTCAACGCGCATTGGAAGCGTGTATTCGTCATCGCCATACTGGAGTATCACCGAACGTGATGGTATGGGGTGCCATTGGTTACACGTCTGCCACCTCTTGTTTGCATTGATGGCACTTTGAACAGTGGACGTTACATTTCAAATGTGTTACGACCCGTGGCTCTACCCTTCATTCGATCCCTGCGAAACCCTACATTTCAGCAGGATAATGCACGACCGCATGTTGCAGGTCCTGTACGGGCCTTTCTGGATACAGAAAATGTTCGACTGCTGCACTGGCCAGCACATTCTCCAGATCTCTCCCATTTGAAAACATCTGGTCGATGGTGGGCGAGCAACTGGCTCGTCACAATACGCCGGTCACTACTCTTGATGAACTGTGGTATCGTGTTGAAGCTGCATGGGCAGCTTTACATGTACAAGCCATCCAACCTCTGTTTGACTCAATGCCCAGGCGTATCAAGGCCATTATTACGGCCAGAAGTGGTTGTTCTGGGTACTGATTTCCCAGGATCTATGCACCCAAATTGCGTGAAAATGTAATCACATGTCAGTTCTAGTATAATATATTAGTCCAATGAATACCCGTTTATCATCTGCATTTCTCCTTGGTGTAGCAATTTTAATGGCCAGTAGTGTAGTTATCGCTGCACGATTATCAGTAGCACGCACCAGAGTGACTGCCGGGAACTCAAACAAAGCTCTCACACATTTCAACTCAGCAAAAAGAGATGCTGCTCAGAGCATCCGGGCTCACCGGCGTCCTGGGGAAGACAATGCCTCGTCGTCCCTCCCCTCCGAGGTCAGCCGGCAGACGTGGCCGAGCGGTTCTAGGCGCTTCAGTCTGGAACCGCGTGACCGCTACGTTCGCAGGTTCGAATCCTGCCTCGGGCATGGATGTGTGTGGTGTCCGTAGGTTAGTTAGGTTTAATTAGTTCTAAGTTCTAGGCGACTGATGACCTCAGAAGTTAAGTCGCATAGTGCTCAGAGCCATTTGAACCATTTTGAACCCTCAGAGGGTCGCACACGGTGGCCGGAGGGGCTCAGGCAGCGTAAGCGGTTTATGCCTGTACCAACCTCACAGTGGCCACTAATGCCCCTCTCACCCAACGTAACAGTACTCGAAACTCTAGACTGTGGTTGGCTACACTGCTCTTAATATTCTTAGAACCGTGTAGCGGCTCACACGGAGCCGTTACAATTCTTTCCATATGGCTAGAACATCTTCCACCTGTGTCAACATTTTTCGAATTTTGTCTTTTATGAATAGTTTTTCACTTTGATAACCTCTCTGACTATTCTTTGTACACTGAAACAGCTTCTTTGAGTCGCTGTTCCTGCTTTCCACTTTTAGATTCCCAAATTCCAGTTACATATTTCCTTTCCTCTGTACGTTGAACTCTTCTGTCTCTGTCCTCACTGTCGATGTTACGCAGCCACAGCATCCTGGCTCCTTTCCTCCTTTTCACAGTTCTCTGACACTTTTCGTTGAACCATTTCCGTTTCTTAAGTTTCCTTCTTTTTCCCAAAGTTTTCTCTGCTGCATCTGTTATTACTGTCTTTATTCTTTCCCAAGCCTTACCAACACTAATTTCCTCTTCGTAGTTCTCTTAAAGAAGCAGAAAGTTCTGTTAGATCGTGAAATACCTCTGTAGGGTACATTACATATGTGGAATAGTGGACAGTTGGGAATGTGAGTCTCACGGGAAGCGTGCAAGGGATAAGTCCCTGCAGTCGCGCTATTCATCTGTGTCCTCGGTGGTTCAGATGGATAGAGCGTCTGCCATGTAAGCAGGAGATCCCGGGTTCGAGTCCCGGTCGGGGCACACATTTTCAGCTGTCCACATCGAGGTATATCAACAACACCTGTCAGCAGCTGAGTGTTTCAGTTAGTCATCATTAATTCAGTTTTATACTGACGGTGTGTGAAATATCGTATTTACGTATAAAAAAGCAATGTGTTTTAAGTTCAGTCTGGCCGGCTGTATGGCCTTTGTGTGAGTAGGTGAGAGAGAGACGGGAGGGGGGGGGGGGGGTCGCGCACCAGTGCTTTCGTACTGCTGTATGCGCATGCCAAATGATCCACCGATCTAACAATTTCTAGGAAGATTAACAAATTATTTAGAAACGAACTGAATAAGTAAACCCCGTAGCATTAATCATGCTGACTAACACAACAGGATTATAATTCGAATCTCACAAATTTTTGTTGGTAGTACCCAAATCTCTACAAAGGTTCCCGTGAGATCACCGAAGTTAAGCACTGTCGGCCGTGGTCGGCACTTGGATGGGTGACCATCCAGGCCGCCATGCGCTGTCGCCATTTTTCGGGGTGCACTCAGCCTCGTGATGCCAATTGAGGAGCTACTGGACCCAATAGTAGCGGCTTCGGTCAAGCATACCATCATAACGACCGGGAGAGCGGTGTGCTGACCACACGCCGCTCCTATCCGCATCCTCCGCTGAGGACGACACGGCGGTCGGATCGTCCCAGTAGGCCACTCGTGGCCTGAAGACGGAGTACCCAAATCTCAGTGCCTTAAGGCCTCATCTCAGTGCGGATTCAGATGAAAGTTATTAAGAAATAATCACGAATAAGGTCAGCGATAGAGCTTAAAAGGGGAACACATACTTGTGGAGCTTTTTTCTCAAAGCTCTAACTAGGAAAACATAGGCGCAAACATTGCAAATTCAGATGCACAAGCCGACCGCTGTGGGCAAGTGGTTCTAGGGGTTTCAGTCTGGAACCACACGGCTGCTACGGTCGCAGGTTCGAATCCTGCCTCGGGCTTGGATGTGTGTCATGTTCATAGGTTAGTTAGGTTTACGTAGATGTGTGTCATGTTCATAGGTTAGTTAGGTTTACGTAGTTGTAAGTCTAGGGAACTGATGACCTCAGATGTTAAGATCCATAGTGCTTAGATCCATTTGAACCATTTGAATCAGATGCACTTTTCATTCACTACACATGAACACGAAAAACTGTTCATTCCTCTTTGTGACGAACAAACCCGGACATAAGCGCAAACATTGCAAATTCAGATGCACAAGCCGACCGCTGTGGGCGAGTGGTTCTAGGGGTCTCAGTCTGGAACCACACGGCTGCTACGGTCGCAGGTTCGAATCCTGCCTCGGGCATGGATGTGTGTGATGTTCATAGGTTAGTTAGGTTTACGTAGTTGTAAGTCTAGGGGACTGATGACCTCAGATATTAAGATCCATAGTGCTTAGAGCCATTTGAACCATTTGAATCAGATGCACTTTTCTTTCACTACACACGAACACGAAAAACTGTTCATTCCTCTTTGTGACGAACAAACCCGGACATCAGTTGCGGCAAAACGATTCAAATTCACTGGTTCCTCTGAAAGTGCGAGGCTGACCTACGTTAAATTACGCCAAGACACACGTCCTGCATCCGACAAACCTGTGCGTTAACTCGCGCGGCCACCTCGCCACCGACATAATTCCTTCATAATTACCTCTCGTGAGCTCACCGGAACGACTCACCAGGAAAGAATGCTATTCAAAACGCAACGACAAAACACCAAGGGCCGATAGAAGCAAAATACATAAACCCCACGCTCGCACCACTTTGCGTTCTTGAATGCTTTTCATGTTTAATACTAATCAACTTTCAGAATTCTCACATATACAGGCAGAAACACATAATTTTCACCACAAATACTACGGAAATGCCTAGTGCTATTGGTGTGCGGTTTTTACGGAACGGATTGGTCGTCAGGGACTAGTACTGTTAGCCAATAAGCAGATTGTAAGAATACTTAGAAAGTATATTACTTGTGCAAACATAGACTTTTGAAATGGAACAATGCTTACTGACGTTAACAAACTAGAAGTAGGATAAATTAGAATGTCATAAGGGCTGGTTACATCATTATAGTGCGTCTGCGTATTTTGAAAAGTTCCCGCACTGACCCTTGTTACTGCCATTCTATCTGTGTAGTTGCTGGGTACGATGTTGTTACGAAGTGCATTCAAGTTCTAAGGCCTCCGATTTTTTTTCTAATTAAGTACTCACCCGAAATCGATGAAACTGGCGTTACTTCTCGATGTAATCGCCCTGCAGACGTACACATTTTTCACAACGCTGACGCCATGATTCTATGGCAGCGGCGAAGCCTTCTTTAGGAGTCTGTTTTGACCACTGGAAAATTGATGACGCAATAGCAGCACGGCTGGTGAATGTGCGGCCACGGAGAGTGTCTTTCATTGTTGGAAAAAGCCAAAAGTCACTAGGAGCCAGGTCAGGTGAGTAGGGAGCATGAGGAATCACTTCAAAGTTGTTATCACGAAGAAACTGTTGCGTAACGTTAGCTCGATGTGCGGGTGCGTTGTCTTGGTGAAACAGCACACCCGCAGCCCTTCCCGGACGTTTTTGTTGCAGTGCAGGAAGGAATTTGTTCTTCAAAACATTTTCGTAGGCTGCACCTGTTACCGTAGTGCCCTTTGGAACGCAATGGGTAAGGATTACGCCCTCGCTGTCCCATAACATGGACACCATCATTTTTTCAGCACTGGCGGTTACCCGAAATATTTTTGGTGGCGGTGAATCTGTGTGCTTCCATTGAGCTGACTGGCGCTTTGTTTCTGGATTGAAAAATGGCATCCACGTCTCATCCATTGTCACAACCGACGAAAAGAAAGTCCCATTCGTGCTGTCGTTGCGCGTCAACGTTGCTCGGCAACATGCCACACGGGCAGCCATGTGGTCGTCCGTCAGCATTCGTGGCACCCACCTGGATGACACTTTTCGCATTTTCAGGTCGTCATGCAGGATTGTGTGCACAGAACCCACAGAAATGCCAACTCTGGAGGCGATCTGTGCGACAGTCATTCGGCGATCCCCCAAAACAATACTCTCCACTTTCTCGATCGTGTCGTCAGACCGGCTTGTGCGAGCCCGAGGTTGTTTCGGTTTGTTGACACACGATGTTCTGCCTTCATTAAACTGTCGCACCCACGAACGCACTTTCTACACATCCATAACTCCATCACCACATGTCTACTTCAACTGTCGATGAATTTCAATTGGTTTCACACCATGCAAAATCAGAAAACGAATGATTGCACACTGTTCAAGTAAGGAAAAGGTCGCCATTTTAAGTATTTAAAACAGTTCTCATTCTCGCCACTGGCGGTAAAATTCCATCTGCCGTACGGTGCTGCCATCTCTGGGACGTATTGACAATGAACGCGGCCACATTTTAAAACAATGTGCATGTTTCTATCTCTTTCCAGTCTGGAGAAAAAAAATCGGAGGCCTTAGAACTTGAATGCACCTCGTATGTTCGCTTACAGTGTGCTTGTGCAGTGCGAGTTGCTGGTCAGTGTGTGGCAGCCCAAGCAGTATGTCGCGAGTGGACGATGGTATTAACCGACGCAGAAAAATGATGACGATGTTTGGTTTGTGGGGAGCTCAGCGGCGTGATTATCAGCGCCCGTACAAAGTTCCAATCTTTAAACAGTCCAGTCTCGCCACTTCCACGAATGATGATGAAATGATGAAGACAACACAAACATCCAGTCCCCGGGCGGAGAAAATGCCCAACCCGGCCGCGAATGGAATCCGGGGCCCCGTGGTCCAGAGGCAGCATCGCTAGCCATTATACCACGAGCTGAGACATTGCAGGAAAAGCCGACATGCTCGTGGTGTATGGAGAGCGTAGGGAGAATGCACTTCGTTCTTGTACATTGTGTCCGACAAGGTATCCCAACAGGCGTCAGCCATCTCGGTGATTATTCATCAACATCTTCAGCCAGTTCAGTGAAAGTGTAACACAAAGAAAGCGTACCAAAAGCAAAGAAGCGTCTACAAAAGGGGGAGAAATGAATGCAGTTGATGCTGTAGCTGCAGCTGTGCCGTCGCACCAGCAAGTGGCGCGAGTCAGGCAGCTCTCCTACGGACTCTCCTCCATGGACACGTAGCTTTCATCCCTGTCATCTCTCTCGATCAAGAGCTGCATGGAAACGATTATGGAAAATGTGTTAACTTCTGTACAAGAGCATTAAGACAGAATACTGCAGATGTATCGTAGATCTTAAAACTTCCTGGCAGATTAAAACTGTGTGCCCGACCGAGACTCGAACTCGGGACCTTTGCCTTACGCGGGCAAGTGCTCTACCATCTGAGCTACCGAAGCACGACTCACGCCCGGTACTCACAGCATTACTTCTGCCAGTACCTCGTCTCCTACCTTCCAAACTTTACAGAAGCTCTCCTGCGAACTTTGCAGAACTAGCACTCCTGAAAGAAAGGATACTGTGGAGACATGGCTTAGCCACAGCCTGGGGGATGTTTCAAGAATGAGATTTTCACTCTGCAGCGGAGTGTGCGCTGATATGAAACTTCCTGGCAGATTAAAACTGTGTGCCCGAGCGAGACTCGAACTCGGGACCTTTGCCTCATTCTCATTATCGTAGATCTTGTTTAGAGCCGAAGTCACATCTACCAATCACGACCAGGTAAACCGCCGAAACATGCACTATTGGTCTGTAGACAATCCCTGTTGGCTTTGTCAGGTGGAACGTCAGCGTGGTGAGGGATATTGAAGCATCAACTCATCGGCCTGTTTTTCATAGAAAGAACACTGAACATCCACAAGCGTCGCAGCCTCCTAAAAGACCATATTCCGCAGATGCTAGAAGACGTACCTCTGCAGACTAGCATGAAACTGTGGTACCAACATGGTGGCTGTTCCGTGCACGGTGCACAGAGTACTACAGCATGTCTTCATGAATTGTTCCCAAATCGTTGTGAATGGTGGTGCTTGTGGTTGTCGGTTTTCTGAATATTGTGAAGTTGTGTGTGTTGTTTGTTTTATGTATTGTGAGATCTAGAAAGTGTAGTGTGTTGTTAGTTTCTGTTTCTGTTTCACAACCTATCAAACCACCCATTGGCACATAAGGATGCAAACTTCAGATTCATTCTCCACAGATTAAACAGAACACCCATGAACAAACAGAACTACACACAAGAACTAAACACAATAAAACAAATAGCAGTAGAAAATGGTTATACCACCTATATGGTAGACAGGTTAAATCAAAAAATATGCAAGCAGTACAAAAATGAACATACCACACACACACAAATCCTCACTCAGCATAGAACAACACAAAACACAAACAATGACCACATACAAGACACAACAGAGCAACAACACACACACAAAACGAAATGGCACATACTCACCTACAATAACAAGATTGTTCACAGAATAGGCAACATATTAAAGAAGCAGGGACTCCAAATAGGATACAGGACAGAGAACACAACACAGAAAAAAATCAGAACACAAGAAACACGCATGGATTAATTTAACAGATCAGGAATATATGAACTCACATGCAACACTTGCCAATCATCTTACATAGGACAAATGTGCAGAAAAATCAAAACAAGATACTCAGAACATCTCAGAGCTTTAAAAAGCAACAGCTCCCATAGCACATTTGCTGACCACCTGGTAGCCAACAATCACCACCCAACCACAATAGAATCAGGCTTAAGAATACTAAAACCCAGCCACAGCCTATGCAACAAATTCGCCATTGAGGAAAACTTCCATATACAGAAGGCAATAGCATAAGGAAAACAGGTCTTACACGAATACACTACACTCTGTAAGGGCACACTATTTAACACATTAAAGGAACATTACAAATAAAAACAGCACAAACAGATAAAACAAAAGGAATACCATATAAAAGACAACACGCACACACACACACACACACACACAAAGATAAAATGCAAACAAAATTCAAATTTCGCGCCGAACTCTCTGGTGAACAAATGAATACTGACTGGGCTGGGACACACAACACACCGCAATCACACTGTGTTTTGGTGAAGTGTAAAGTGTTGTTACTAC
Source organism: Schistocerca cancellata (assembly GCF_023864275.1). Classification (NCBI taxonomy): domain Eukaryota; kingdom Metazoa; phylum Arthropoda; class Insecta; order Orthoptera; family Acrididae; genus Schistocerca; species Schistocerca cancellata. The sequence goes on from NC_064635.1 coordinate 140,278,479, forward strand.
GTTATTTGTGGAAAATACTTGTTATAGTTACGTTTGCATCACAACACCTCAGCATGATGAGGAGAATGGAAGCGCTTGCTACACGAAAACGTAAGTAAAAACGAATATAGGCGCGAAAACGTCGCGACAAACTAAATTGCATTCTAGAAGAAAGCTTAACACCCATCATAAAACTTTCTCATCAACATCGTTTGGTTGCAGATGACAACCTACCTGTAGTAATCAACACACACGTGATCCAGAAAATTCATACACACCTAATGTAAAGGTATTCACAAAAAGAAACGATCTGTTGTTTGAATTAAAGATGCACATAATTTTATAATCATTTAACAAAAATGTTGATATTGCAGAATAAATAAAAACGAAAACCCACTGATGATGGCACAGTGGTGCCGAAACATGTTTGGGTATTGAGAAAAAAACGGTGTTTTGCATAGCTAGCGGACCTCACATCCAACAATTTTAACTGCAAACATGGGCAATACAAGGAGCTGCAAAACAAAATTATGAATAAAAAGTGTATGTATTCAAGAAAAATACGCTTTGTAAGTCATATTACAATCCGTTTACTGGCTAATAATACGAGCCCCTGATTACCAATGCGTTCTGTGGAAATCGCACATCAATAGCACTTTCGACTTCCGCAATATTTTCGGTGCGAGTTTTACGTGATTCGCTCTGTATGCCTGTAATTACAACAGTCTTACATTCGTCACGGTCATTTTGTGACCCCTGAATACATAAACGATCCAATGTAACATGAGATATTAATAAGAATGTAAATCATGCTCACATAATTTATTCGTAAGAAAAGTTATGCGAATAAGAGCGGCAAGCTTAAAAGGAGTACCCTCCCGCCCAACGTGTGCTATATCTTCTAGAGTTTACATAGCGTACACCACTTTTTATTCAGCGTTTTTACAAGTGCCCATTAGCGTAACCAGCAACCTGCGGTTGACTGGTGCGGGTTTCAGGCAGCCGGACTGCTTTCATCAGCCTGGCCCGCGGGACGAGTCCATGGGAGGGTGATGGAGCGGAGTGGGTAGGTGGTGGCGGTGGGAGGAGGGGGGTGAACGAGGCCCCCACACTCTACTCCGCCCGCGACGCGTTTTCCAATGTTCGGCATTCCACTGTTCGCGTTATTCTAGTCTGGCCTCTGTGTAATCCAGTCAGTAGACGTCAAACTGAAGCGAATTAGACTTTTTAAAACGAGGAAAGACATGATGCCTTATTTAGCATTACACAAATACCCCGCGCGTATGCTATCAGCTACCAACAGAATTTTTGGATAAATATTTAAAAATGTCGATAATAGTGTTTGTGGATATTACCAAACTTAAATTGAAACACACCTAATGATTTGCCTACGGTCAGCAATCGCAAAGTTATTCCTAATAGATTGACAACTACGATACCTGTCTCATTGTCGTATTTTGTTTTTCCATCCTCTTTCGTATGAACATTGGTAAATAATTCTTGTTCAGCGTGGACGTATTAGAATACTGTGACTTCAGAAACTGAAGATAATGTAGGACGAATTAGCTGCAACCAGTTGCTTTTAGAAACATTTATTTTTGGTTATCACATTCACGATGCCTGTCGTCCAGTCTTTTTTTTTTTTTTTTCTTTATTGATTTTCAATTCCCCCCGAAGGAGGCGGGCCAGCAGCAGCTTACTACGCTGCTCTACAGCCTACAGACTATTTTTTAAATAAAGGAAGGAGAAAGAAACAAGAAAAAACAGGCGATAAAATGGCGATTAAAAGTGAAACATGGCGTAAAATTGCGGAAAGTTAAAACAGAAAGCAAAGGGGGTGGCAATGTAGATAAAAGACACAGGAATCAGACAAGTAACACAGTAGACACACAGTTAAAAAAAAACATGGCGACAGTCTGGTTTCTGTTCGCAAGTAATAAAAGCACACCCAGCGACAGTATGATGGCTGTTCGCTACACGTCCCAAACGACACAACACGGAGCACGCACTGGAAAAACACACTGTAAAACACTGTACGAAAAAGGCGGCACAAAGATGGCACTCCCGACCCAAGGCAGATGGGGGGGGGGGGACGTGGAGTAGGGGGAAAAACAAGGAGGCAGGAGAGGAAAAAACGAAAAGGGGGGGGAAACCAAGGAGGGAGAGGACTAATAAAGGGGGAGAAGGGCAGACGCGAGAGGGAATGAGAGGAGGCAGAGGAGGGAAATGTAAAAGGACGCGGGGGAGAGAAGGGGGCAAAGAGAGGGGAGGTGGGGAAGAAAGAGGATGGAAGGGGGGCGAGGGAGCCCGGGAAAAGGACAGAGGAAAGGAGGGGGAGTGAGGATCAGAGTTGATAGGAGGGATAAATGGAGGGAGAGAGGGCATCATCCAGGAGGGGGAGTTGATGGAAGCCACCTTGGGAAAGGAGATGTAGGGTGTAGAGATGGAGGGTAGGGGGGACACAACGGTGAAGACGTGGCAGGGGGCGGGGATGGGAGAGGAGAGGAGCAACCAGGGGGTGAGGGGGTTCAAGACGGCGGGAGGTGTAGAGGATGCGGATATGTCCGAGGAATAGGAGCAGATGGGGGAAAGGAATGAGATCATAGAGGATCCGCGTGGGGGACGGGAGGCGTATACGGAAGGCGAGGCGGAGTGCATGACGCTCAAGTATTTGGAGGGACTTAATCGTCCAGTCTTTAGATGTTCCCATTTATTTACGTGTCGTGCACAACGTTGCTATTGTAAATTGTCGTAAGGGAAGAAAGAATATCTGCGACGCACAAAGAAATGTAAGCACTGGAAGATGATGTGAACATAAACTGAATCTACCCTCAAAAACGCGTCGTTTGAGACAGTTTCTTGGCGAGGGGTGTAGGGAAAGGGGTGCCGTTCATATCGAGTGCTTTGCACCGTGAACATAAACGTCACAGGTGCCAAGATTTTGACATTATGCACTTGGAGCGCTGCCGTCGCGCCACGTGACGAGACGACCCTAACAAGGGGAACTCCCGATCGCAACCCGCTCCGGGTTAGTGGTAAGGGGGCCCCGTGGACAGCCCGGCAAAAACTAAACGCAGATCAAGCATGAAAAGAGGAATAAGGTGTACTACTGGACTGTGAAAAAAAAGCAAAATAGAAATAGTGAGCGGTACAAGAACAAGAAGTGCAACACAGGGAAGGGATGTGTTGTGGTAGCCAGTATGGCATTCCAGCGTGTTTGGTCAGAGGGTCAGCTGCGCTCCGTAATAAAATTCACTGAGTGAATGGCTCAACAATGGACTTCAGCGGGTGTCATGGGACGTCTGCCCTGAACAGCCGCAACGAACAATGACCAACAAACTCAGCTCAAGAAGAAAGAAAGTGGTCACAGTATTGGCCTGCGACGCGGCCGTGCCGTGTTGGAAATTTGTGGTAAGTTGCTGAGGTCATCGGTCCCTTGGCTTACACACTACTTAATCTAACTTAAACTGGCTTACACTAAGGACAAAACACAAACCAATGCTCGAGGGAGGACTCGAACCTCCGACGGGAGGAGACACACAGAGCGTGGCAAGGTGCCCTAGACCACTCGGCTACCCCGCGCGACGTGGAAGATGCTCATAAGAAAATAACGCTCTCTAATTTTATCATTCACGATTATAAACTAACTGCTAAGAAGGAACAATAAAAATTGTTCGTCAATAATAGAAATCTCACGTGTTGGCTCCATCATTAATGGAACTGTGTGATAGTTGATGATCAAAATTAATTAATTGCGAACATTTTAATTGAAAGTGTGACTTGATCAACATTGAGCATTGAAAGGAGTGTTTTGCCCAATAAAAATAGAAAATGCTTGCCGTGTTCAAACCTCCCTCATGTCAACTTTTTTTTTTTTTTTTTTCACAGTTCGCTTTATTCAGATTTGTGTCTTGGTCGTGGCGTAACATTCGTCTGCTGCAGCGGGGTGTAAGGCAGGGACCTATAATGACAGTTGATTCTGCACAACTACTCTATTAGAAGCCAAAAGGAAGTGGCTTTCGAATGGGGACCGCAGACGTTTGGTGATGAGCCGAAGAGTCAACCGAATCCTCCACCGGAAAACACGTCTGGTGTGTCATACACGGCATTAATGGCAGCACGTGTGTCATATAATAGCAGTCTCTTATCGAAGCACCTAATTTGTATGACTGGTAAGTGAGTGGGATAGCCGTCCTTGCCCGGCATAGGTGTTCATATCAATGTGAATGTGATCGCTCCCAAGCAAATGATGAAAAGATCGTAATTTGTCACATCAGCTGCAACAAATGAACGCAAGAGCTTCACAATCACACGTTTCCTTGTGCTCTGTCAAAATATATGTTTTTAAAGTTTTCGAAGTTGCGTTCCGTTTTGGAAGTCTCGAGTGTTTAATTGCTTTGTCGTAACGCAGTTCGCACCCGTTCATTTATTGTTTTCATTTCTGTGAGCCGTTTGTCTGGTATTTCGCCTGCTCTCACTATTCATCACATTTACTTGTGACGATAATGTATTCTTACCGTATGATTTATAGTCTATGTACAACCAACGTATAGTATGACAACTGCCAAGACTCCAGAACGAGAACAAACTTTTCAATGACTGGACGGAAAGATCATAATTTTGTGAAAAAAAAAAATTATGTGGCACAACGGAGGTAAGAACATGGTTCGTCTGCATAGTACTCCAACACAGTAACCACTACACTACAATGCTGTTCCTGTTTCTGGTACAGTTTGTTCACGCAGAGTAGGTTCATCCCCAGCTGAAGTCGAATACACTACAGACTACGCGTCCGTACAGACGAACTGAACGTACACGGAGTGTAAGTCGGGCGAACGGGGTGGGCAAGTAGTCGGTCCACCTCCACCCGTCCAGCACTCGGGAAAACATGTATCCAGGTGCCTGAATGTGCAGGAGCACGATTGTGCATAAAACACAGCGTTTATGTGGTAGCTCGCCTGCTCTCACTATTCATCACATTTACTTGTGACGGTAACGTATTCTTACCATATGATTTATAGTCTATGTACAACCAACGCATAGTATGACAACTGCCAAAACTACAGAAAGAGAACAAGCTTTTCAATGACTGGACAGAGAGATCATAATTTTTTGAAAAAAAATTATGTGGCACAACGGAGTTAAGAACATGATTCGTCTGCATAGTACTGCAAACAGTAACCACTACACTACGATGCTGTTCCTGTTTCTGGTACAGTTTGTTCTCGCAGAGTCGGTTCATCCCCAGTTGAAGTCGAATACACTACAGACTCTACGCGTCCGCACAGACGAACTGAACGTACACGGGGTGTAAGTCGGGCGAACGGGGTGGGCAAGTAGTCGGTCCACCTCCACCCGTCCAGCGCTCGGGAAAACGTGCGTCCAAGTGCCTGAATGTGCAGGAGCACGATTGTGCATAAAATACAGCCTTCTAAATGCTCAGTCACTGCAGTACGCAAGAAATCTGTCTTGTCCTGTCCAGTAAGGCCCGCATCTCGTGGTCGTGCGGTAGCGTTCTCGCTTCCCACGCCCGGGTTCCCGGGTTCGATTCCCGGCGGGGTCAGGGATTTTCTCTGCCTCGTGATGACTGGGTGTTGTGTGTTGTCCTTAGGTTAGTTAGGTTTAAGTAGTTCTAAGTTCCAGGGGACTGATGACCATAGATGTTAAGTCCCATAGTGCTCAGAGCCATTTGAACTATTTTGTCCAGTAAGTTTAACTGAAAGTATGTAGGGTCGCAACAAATAGTCGCCAACAATGACTGCACAGATCTTAATGAAGAGCCTCCGTCGGCGAGCCGATTGGGCAGCTGCGCGGCTGATTTGTGTCCACTCACAGTGTATTAGTTTCGCGGATTCTGGATTCCGGCCCTTGTGAGCGTCGCTTCATCTGTGAATGAAACAACAACTGCCAAGTTTCTGCGCCACAGCACATTGCTGAAGGAACCACCGCCAGATCGACGCTTTCGTGTTAACATCCTCTGGTACTGTACATATTGACTTGTCACTGCTGCCTGATGCACGTGTGAAAACTGCCGTGTTTACAGAGGTGGCGATCAAAAATGTCTTTAGGTCTCGTAATCTGCGCAGTGGGTACTGCTCGTGGTACGAGTGACGCGCCTCCAATGCATTGCCAGCCGACAAACGGTGAATGCCGTGCGTGGTCGCGAGTTGTCGGTTGTAGGTTTCCAGGCTGCAAACGACGGCAACAGGACTTCCAAACCACGCCGTACACACCTTCGCTAATGGCTACGGATATCTTTACGTTCCTGGTGCTAGTGTGCCACTTCAGAGCTGACCGCTCGCCACAGTGACTAACCACGGACATGCCGTCAGCTACGTACACGAAGGGCGAACACTGGCTGTATACTTCCTGTGTGCGTGCTGAAGGATGTCAGGGCCCGTAACAGCAACGTGCTCGAATAACTCACAAGGCAACATTCCCATCGCACCTCCCTCAGATTTAGTTATAAGTTGGCACAGTGGATAGGCCTTGAAAAACTGAACACAGATCGATCGAGAAAACAGGAAGAAGTTGTGTGGAACTATGAAAAAATAAGCAAAATATACAAAGTGGGTCGTTCATGCGTAAGATAGGCAATATTAAGGGGAATGTGAGGCGATGAGCTCCGTGGTCTCGTGGTTAGCGTGAACAGCTGTGGAATGAGAGGTCCTTGGTTCAAATCTTTCCTTGCTCGAATATTTTAACTTTTTATTTTCAGTTTATGTGAAAAACTCTTATGTTTTCATCACTTTTTTTGGAGTGATTATTACATCCACAAGAAAACCTAAATCGGGCAAGGTAGAATAAACTTTTCACCCATTCGCCAAGTGTACTAGTTAGGTGGGTCGACAACATATTCCTGTCATGTGACGCACATGCTGTCACCAGTGTCGTATACAAAATATCAGACGTGTTTTCCTGTGGAGGAATCGGTTCACCTATGACCTTGCGATCAAATGTTTTCGGTTCCCATTAGAGAGGCACGTCCTTTCGTCAACTAATCACACGGTTTTGCGGTGCGGTCGCAAAACACAGACACTAAACTTATTACAGTGAACAGAGACATCAATGAATGAACGGACAGATCATAACTTTGCGAAAATAAAGAAAGCAAAATTTTCAGTGGAGGGCAGATTTGAACCTAGGACCTCTCTTTCCGCAGCTGTTCACGCTAACCACAGGACCACGGCGCTCCTCCCCTGACATTGCCCTTAATATTGCCTATCTTACGCATGGACGACCCAGTTTGTATATTTTGCTTATTTTTTCATAGTTCCACACAACTTCTTCCTGTTTTCTCGATTGATCTGTGTTCAGTTTTTCAAGGCCTATCCATTGTGCGAACTTATAAGTAAATCTGAGGGGGGTGCGATGGGGATGTTCCCTTGTCAGTAACTGTGTGTTTGGAAACCCATGTTGATACAGCCTTTTTTTTTATGAGGAGTCCATTCCTGAAGGTCTGCCATCGAGTTTTGAAACATAAGTCTTGTTGCAACCCTTGTTCACAGTACGAGGAGCCCTTAGCGGCTCGCCATCTCACAAGTGTTCATGACGTCGCCTTTCCGGCTTAGATCTTTTTTACTATGTGGCTTGTAAGTACTGCATCTTTTCGAGTCAGTACAAACTTTAATTTTATTAATGTACTATATACCTAATGTTTTAGTACAGTTAGTCTCATTCTGAAGACGACGCTCATAGTAGCGTCGAAACCAGGTCAATTTTGACTTAATATTTGTGACCGAGGGCTTATTTGTTACAATATAACACCCTGTATATTGTGCGGAACAAAGTCGGATAAATCTCTTCAAAAGATGTAATCCAAAAAATTTTCACTAGCTAATTGGCAAGAAAGCTTGTTGATTGAAAATTAGTTTTCTAACTATATACGTTCATAAAATTACAGGTAGTGCAACAGTGTGCACATTTGGTGAAGATATTTTGAGGGAAACGTTCTTTACGTGGCGTGATACCTGTGTCCTCGCATTATGAGCTGCACAAGCGTTACTTGGTTCATCCGCATTTTTGTGGCATTAGTCACAGTTACCAGCTACAGTGACGCAGACTCAATTTCAGGTAAAAATATTAGTTTTTTTTAAGTTGATATAAGTTAGGGTGTGATACTGAATAACAAATTGTATACGAAGTAATAAAATAAGTGTTCAGATTTTTCTTTCACGTTTCTGTGAATTTCTTTTTTAGGATCTGATCCTGAAGTCACAGTCTACCGTTCAAGAGCCGACAATCAAGGTAATATTTGCTTCCGTTATTCCTATAGACATTTCATGGTTCAGAACTCCATTTGATGACAACTGCTTTGTGTCGCGTGGGAGTCAAGCGATTATTATGAACTATCCTTGTAACATTTCTGATGTTTAGTCTTTCATTGCTTTTGGTATTATAGGCTACCAGATAGAATGCTATTTATTTAAGTGTTGCACGCATGTTTCATAGAGTCTTACAGCGATATTCGTAGCCTCGATTAGAAAAGTGTAAGTATAGTTTTCACATAAGGTTTTTATAACGCATCGGTAGCCATCCCAAGTGGAACACGTGCTGTGTTGTGCATTACATTTTATGTCGTTGTTGTGAGATGGCGTTCATCTTTGGAAAGCTAGCATTAAAGGTGACAGGGAACCAACTAACAAGCGACGTCTTTTGGCTCGAACGGGAATTTGTGTTTAAACATTTCCACACTCACCCGTCTCACGTTTCTATCCACTCCTGCGCCGGCGTGTGATCGTGTCGGTCTCGGTTTGTACACAACAGCGCTGGCAGTCTTCGAGGAAGGGAGAGGTAACACGCCAGTCGGTCAGTAGTTGACGTGTTTAGTATACGTGTCAGTATTGTCATCCATGTATAGCGAAATGACCGAAGCCTTTAATGTTGGGAAGGTTTTAAATATTGAACGTCCATTTCGAGGAAAAAAGGCAAACAAAAAACTGAGATAAAACAACACATGCTGTCCCAATTTGACATAGCAACGAATGGACACTGCGCCCATCAGTGCAAAAAGCAAGACAAGTTTAAGTGTTCTTTTGCTTCCGTAGTACGTCTCAAGAGAGAATACATAATGTACGGCAGACACGTCACCTTTGTCATCTCAGCCAGAGACCTACAGAATGACCAAGAGAATCGCCAAGCTGGGACCCGTTTTGTTGAAGAAGTAAACCATAAAACTGCAAGTTTACCGATACAGCCACACTGCATTTGGAACACTGATCAAAGTGAATTTGATTATCGACTTATTTCTGATGCGACAGTACCTAAAAAGGGCGTTGGTCGAGTCTGAAAACGTTGAAACCCGTAGTAATACAGTGGTTGTTGGATTTTCAATGAGTGGGCGCCTTCTCTGGATGATCTGGAAAACTGCAACAGATACATGTCTGGGACATGTTTTATCAGATTCACCAGATCAATAACAACAAAATAAATGGAAATCGTGCTTTACTTTAACCTTGTACAGTTTTTGCGATGGCTTGATACTAGCGAAGTTGCTAAGTTTCAAGCAAAATCTTTTATTAACCGTGCCTCGGTAACTAAACATTTGCGGACCTATGTTTATATTTAAATATTAACATATCTTCAGGAATCACGCTGTGTAATGAGAATTATAACCATACATCTTACAATAATTACAAGAAACAATGAGACCAGACAACTGAGGCTATGATGCCATAGCCAAGTCACTACAAGTTATGCCTATTCTTGCCCAAAAGTTCATTCCATGTCCTAATGCAGCATAGATAAAACTACACCAGGATAAATACCGTAAAATATTCTTGCGATGTGTCCTGCTGTGACACAGTGATCATATGGCTGATACAAATTCCCAAGTCTGAAAATGAAACATACATATGTATATTTAATCATTGTCATGGCGCAAACTCCCATGAGATAAACATAAACCTCACTGTAGTGTATCAAACACAGCAAGCTTCCATATGGAATACAGCACATAATTTTACTATGTTCCGCAAAAAGAAAGTCACTGTACTTTCATGTAGCATTGACAGACTACTAACTTGCTAACATTGCTCCATTTGCTTGGTAACCCATTGTGTCACTAGAGAGCATGAACATAGTATAGAAACACAAGAAACAAAATTGGACGTACACAATGTACAATATGGTGTAAGGCGCTGCAGTCATGGTCTGTGTGGCTGGTCCCGGCGGAGGTTCGAGTCCTCCCTCGGGCATGGGTGTGTGTGTCTGACCTTAGGATAATTTAGCTTAAGTAGTGTGTAAGCTTAGGGACTGATGACCTTAGCAGTTAAGTCCCATAAGATTTCACACACTTTTGAACATTTTGTAATGTACAATAACAGGCGCTATATGGCGCCCTCGTCAAAGCTTAACGAAACTAGTCTCTAGTTGAAACATAAACGCAGACTGTACACTGGTATACAATCCAAAACATTGCTATACATTGTTTACAGCTTTGAAATTAGGTAGCTCAGCATACTCGATAACATATGATAACAAAGAAACGAAGTTTCGTCTCAGTACACCATTAAAACAACCAGAATATTGTTGTACATACATTACAAAATGCCAGTCCCACGCTTACCATTAAGCCAAAGCCCAAAACCACCTCTGTCTCCTTAAACTTCTCTCTGGCTGGACATGGGGGTTGAACTCCTCTACTGTCCTCCACACCCACAAATCCTTGATCCGTCCCATCCTCTGCTATGCCATTCCCGTCTGGATATCCGCCCCCCTCCCCCAATTCTAAAGTCCCTGCAGATCCTTCAGCGCCATGCACACCACCTCGCCTTCCCTATACACCTCCCGTCCCCCCTGTGGATCCTCTATGACCTGATTCCTTTCCCCCGTCTGCTCCTTTTCCTCAATCATATCCACACCCTCTACAACTCCCGCCGACTTGATCCCCCTCATGCCCTGGTAGCTCCTTTCCAATCCCCGCCTGCTGCCGTGGCTTCACCGTTGTGTCCCCCCTACCCTCCATCTCTACACCCCTCATCTCCTTTCCCAAGGTGGATTCCGTCAAGTCCCCCTCCTGGATGATGCCCTCTCTCCCTCCATTTATCCTTCATATCAACTCTGATCACCTCCCCCTCCCTCCCTCTGTTCTTTTCCTGGGCTCCCTCTCTCATCCAGTTTTTTCCTGCCTACCCTCTCTTTGACTCCATTCTCTCCCCCCGAGTCCTTTTGACTTCCTATATATCCTCTCCCTCCATAAGTTCCCCATTTTTTCTTTTCCTCTCCTCCCCCCTTTTTCCCCCCTCATCTGTCCGGGTCCTCCCCCCTCCCCTCCCCATCTGCTGTCATGTCTCCTCTATAGCGCAGTTTTAAGTGAGTGTTCAGTGTTGTGTATCCCCTTTCAGTGTTGCAAACAGACACCATACTACCGCTAGGTGTGTTTTTAAACTCTAGCAAACAGAAACCAAACTCTCGCCGTGTCTTTTAACTGTGCCTGTCTAATTACTGTGTATTTTAATCAGCATCACCCACCCTTTGTTTCTAACTTTTAAATTTTCAACTTTTCGCCATGTTCCAGTTTTCAACAGTCTGTGTTTTATGGCCTGTTTTTATTGTTTTGATGTCTCCTCATTATGTCTTTAACTCTTCTGTAAGCTGGAGAGCGGCATATTACGCTGCTTCCAGCCCGTCCCCCCTCCCCTTCTGGGAGGAAATCGAAATTCAATAAAGGAAAAAAAAACTTCCCATTGAAATGTTGTTTCTTTCAGTCTTTCACACAGACAACTACAAAACAAATTAAAATCCTATTTACTAGAGATAATAGGTGTATCATGTCGAAACACTATGTATCGCAAGTGTAAAGGGGTAGATGTGTTGTGCCCTCCTCTTCCATCCAGTTCTGAGCTTTCTGCCAATTTGAGCTTCCCTTGTTCGTAGCAACTCGCCACCACTATCACTTCATCGAAGGCAGAGTACAACCCATGTTCGCAAACTGCTCATCTCTTTCGTGTCAGCCTTTCCCGTTTCCTGACCCAGCGCCCACTACCCTGTTCAGGACCTTTGCCGTCTTGTCTCCTGACGTGTCCAGCCTGAAGACAGGGATTCCTGTTACCCTTCCCCCCCCCCCCCCCTAAAGGTCCTTTACTGCTCCGCAGCACTATATGTGGACTACAGTGTACATTGTGCTATGTTTATATCTAACAAACACAAAACCTCAAACATCCTCTTATGTCCTATGTCTTAACACTCACGGATTTCCTGTCCTTGGTTCGTCTGCAACCTCCCATCTGCAACATCCTTTTCGCTTTTTTCTTTTGTTTCAGCCCACAACTCCTGGAATAACGTGTGGACGCGTTGTAAACGGTTTCAGACGTCCCACATGTACAGACGTCCCAGATGCACAATCGTCATCCTTGTCGACAGATGGATTTTTTACTGGTGACATAGTTTCCACAGTTTGATATGGCCCCTGATATCTTGCAAGATATTTATTTGCTATCCACTTCAGAGGATAGGAAGTCGACAGACGTGTACTGCGGCGTTCTTAATGCATAGCTCACTGTTTCTTCTTGTTTTTCTAGTGCCTCGGTATTAGCTCCGCACACCATGTTCCGTATTTCGCTTACACTCTTGCAAACTCTTTAGGGATTCTACTGTTTTACCCTTCTCGGCTTTTAACATGTCAAACGGTGACGGCATCTCATATTCTACCTCATACGGTGACAATCCTGCACTCGTAAGCTGCTTCGAGTTCTATTCTGAGACCACACACCTTAAACAGACATCCCAATCGGTATGCCGTGCGCCCACATAGTATCCTAACATTTTCCCTATAGCTCTATGAACCCTTTCCATTCCTCCATTAGCTTCAAGATATACATGACTGTTTGTCAACACAGCCAGCACAATTCTGAAAAAACCCGACATCAATTTGGTTGCCTGATCTGTCTTATCATCTCAGGTACTCCGAATTTCAGTATCCACTTGCGCCACTGTTTCTTCATGTTGGTTGGGCGTCATGACCATTTCCATGTATCTCGAAAAATGGTCTGTAATCTATACTAGATACTTGTACTCTGCAGGTCTTACGTTGAAAAAATCCCTCAGTCCTGATCAATTCGAACTGTCCTAATACTTACGGTAACCTCTGGAATGGTACTCTTGTCCGACACAAATCCACTCTCTGTGCACACTATATGCTATTCGGCACATATTGATCCACGTCCACCTTCCTATTTTCCCACCAGTTCCTCTCCCAGTACTCTCTTGGCAGAGCCGCATCCCCCACGACTGGCTCACAAGTGATCAAGCGTTTCCTGTAACCCTTCAAATCCCAACTGTGCTGGTACCACCACTCTCGGTTTCAGCTTAGTTTATGCGCATAACAACCCATCCTGCACACAAAACTGTGACTGTTTACGGAACTTTTTGTATTTGTCATCCATCTCCTGTACTGTCTGCCATGATTTGAGCTCATTACCTCTTATTTTCAATACAGCTACTTTCCTACACAATCCACCTGAGTTTCCATGTCACTTTCCTGGTTTATGTATGACCCCGAATTCGCACTTTATCGTACTGCTCACCTTGTCAACCTACTGGATGGATTTTTCGACCTTAGCAACCATTTCAACGCTGCATGATCCATTATCACCGAAACTTGTATCCATTGAGATAACACTTGAAGTAGGTGATTCCATATACATGACATAACATTTCGTTTTCCGTCATGGAGTAATTATTCCCTGCAGAGTTCGTTTGCTTTGATGACCCACCACACAACAGAATGCATGTTAGGACACAACACATAACAGAATTAATTCGTTATTGAAATTTGGAATCAATAAGAATGGACTCGCCGTCAAAGTATCTTTCACTTTCTTAAGAGTACACCGGAAATCCTCTGACCATACACACTTTGAATATTTCTTGAGCAATAATTGCGTTAATAGTCTGGCAATATCTGCAAATCCTTTTAAAAACATTCTATAATAATTTCTGATGCCAAGTCCCTTCACTGTTTTGGGTACAGGAAATCCACGTATGGCTTTTACTTATCTTGAGCCCATCTTAATCCCCCCTTTTACTAATTTTGTGACAAGGGTGGGCCATCTCCTCTAACACAAAATTACACTTCTCTGTACTCAACGTTAAATTTACTGCCCCTATCTCAGGACTGCCCCCCTTGGCCACTGTATGCACTACATCACGTCACTCGCAAAGACGGTTATATTATAAGGGTACACCGTGCGCACACATGGTTTCAGTGCTGAGAGAGCCCCGTCAAGCAGACTCTGGAATGTTGCAGGCTCGTCGCGTTTTCCATCCAAAAGGCATCCTCCTGAATTGATAATGTCCCCAAAGACGAAGAAAATGCTGTTTTAGGTCGGTCTTCCAGAGCCATTTCTAACTGATGGTAGCCGGTATTTGAGTCCATCGTCGAAAAATACTTGCACTGTCGTAAATAGTCTAAGGTTTCTGCGATGTTCGGGAAAGGGTATCCATCACAATGTTGGTATTCAAAGAACGACAATCGCAACAAAACCTATAGTTTCGTGATCCAGCTGTTGATTATTTGGGTGCAACGACAATTCTGCGCTCCCTCCCCCTATGGGCTATTGCTTCCCTTAATAGTCCCTTCCTTCAGATGCAGATAGATGAGATGCTCCAGAACTGGCTGCAGGTACCTCGGTACCCTGTATGTTTGCTGCAAACTGGTGATTCATTGCAAATTAGTATTTTGTGCTGCGTTGTATGCGCTGCTGGCAACAGCCCTTTCGGAAAAAATAAATGCGTAAATTCCAAGAGTCTCTCTAGGTGCTTCCCTTCAGGTTGTAATGCAGTTTCAGTGGCGTTTTACGATTGTTTTTTGAGCATCGCCACTCCATGATACCACATTAGCCAGTAACAAACCCTTCGTTAACTTAAACTTCCTGGCACTGTATTTATCTACGAATACAGAACATTTTCCCCATTTAGCTTTTGTACACTCACTTCTCATTGAGGAACCTGCCTGATCCAGTACTTCATCAACTTCCAGTGGTCCCAGACCATACACAACGTCTGTACCGATAAGTTAGACATAACAGTGTAGTAGAGTGGTTTGCCAGTAGCCTTAGGTACACGATTGTGTAAATCGAGCCGTAATGTGATTGTTCACGGTTTGAATGGTTTTTCATATCTAATGGACTCCCCTACTCTCCCCCCATGAACCATGGACGTTGCCGTTGATGGGGAGGCTTGCGTGCCTCAACGATACAGATAGCCGTACCGTAGGTGCAACCACAACGGAGGGGCCAGACAAACGTGTGGTTCCTGAAGAGGGGCAGCAGCCTTTTCATTAGTTGCAGGGGCAACAGTCTGGATGATTGATTGATCTGGCCTTGTAACGTTAACCAAAATGGCCTTGCTGTTCTGGTACTGCGAACGGCTGAAAGCAAGGGGAAACCACAGCCGTAATTTTTCCCGAGGACATGCAGCTTTACTGTATGATTAAATGACGATGGCGTCCTCTTGGGTAAAATATTCCGGAGGTAAAATAGTCCCCCATTCGGATCTCCAGGCGCTGACTACTCAAGAGGACGTCGTTATCAGGAGAAAGAAAATTGGCGTTCTACGGATCAGAGCGTGGAATGTCAGATCCCTTAATCGGGCAGGTAGGTTAGGAAATTTAAAAAGGGTAATGGATAGGTTAAAGTTAGATATAGTGGGAATTAGTGTAGTTCGGTGGCAGGAGGAACAAGACTTTTGGTCAGGTGAATACAGGATTATAAATACAAAATCAAATAGGGGTAATGCAGGAGTAGGTTTAATAATGAATAAAGAAATAGGATTATGGGTAATCTACTACAAACAACATAGTGAATGCATTATTGTGGCCAAGATAGACACGAAGCCCACTCCTACTACAGTAGTACAAGTTTATATGCCAACTAGCTCTGCAGATGACGAAGAAATTGATGAAAAGTATGATGAGATAAAATAAATTATTCAGGTAGTGAAGGGAGACGAAAATTTAATAGTCGTGGGAATTCGGAGGAGGAAAAGGGAGAGAAGGAAACATAGTAGGTGAATATGGATTGGGGTTAAGAAATGAAAGAGGAAGCCGCCTGGTAGAATTTTGCGCAGAGCATAACTTAATCATAGCTAACACTTGGTTCAAGAGTCATGAAAGAAAGTTGTATACATGGAAGAACCCTAGAGATACTAGAAGAAATCAGATAGATTATATAATGGTAAGACAGCGATTTAGGAACCAGGTTTTAAATTGTACGACATTTCCAGGGGTAGATGTGGACTCTGACCACAATCTATTGGTTATGTAGATTAAAACTGAAGAAACTGCAAAAAGGTGGGAATGTAAGGAGATGGGACCCGGATAAACTGAAAGAACCAGAGGTTGTACAGGGTTTTAGGGAGAGCATAAGGAAACAATTGACAGGAATGGGAGAAAGAAATACAGAAGAAGAAGAATGGATAGCTTTGAGGTATGAAATAGTGAAGGCAGCAGAGGATCAAATAGGTAAAAAGACGAAGGTTAGTAGAAATCCTTGGGTAACAGAAGAAATAATGAATTTAATTGATGAAAGGAGAAATATAAAAATGCAGTAAATAAAGCAGGCAAAAGGAATACAAACATTTCAAAAACGAGATCGACAGAAAGTGAAAAATGGCTAAGGAGGGATGGCTAAAAGACAAATGTAAGGATGTAGAGGCTTATCTCACTAGGGTTAAGACAGATACTGCCTACAGGAAAATTAAAGAGACCTTTAGAGAAAGAAGAACCACTTGCAAGAATATCAAGAACGTTGATCGAAACCCAGTTCTAAGCAAAGAAGGGAAAGCAGAAAGGTAGAAGGAGTGTATAGAGGGTCCATACAAGGGCGATGTACTTGAAGACAATATTATGGAAATGGAAGAGGATGTGGATGAAGATGAAATGGGAGATATGATTCTGCGTGAAGAGTTTGACAGAGCACTGAACGACCTGAGTCGAAAAAAGGCCCCCGGGATAGACAACATTCCATTAGAACTACTGACAACCTTGAGAGAGCCAGTCCTGACAAAACTCTACCATCTGGTGAGCAAGATGTATGAGAGAGGCGAAATACCCTCAGACTTCCAGAAAATATAATAATTCCAATCCCAAAGAAATCACGTGTTGACAGATGTAAAAATTACCCAACTATCAGTTTAATAAGTCACAGCTGCAAAATACTATCACGAATTCTTTACAGACGAATGAAAGGGTAGCAGTGGTTAGGAAGTGAGACAGGGTTGTAGCCTATCCCCAATGTTATTCAATCTGTATATTGAGCAAGCAGTAAAGGAAACAAAAGAAAAGCTCGGAGTAGGTATTAAAATCCATGGAGAAGAAATAAAAACTTTGAGGTTCGCCGATGACATTGTAATTCTGTCAGAGACATCAAAGGACTTGGAAGAGCAGTTGAACGGAATGGACAGTGTCTTGAAAGCAGGGTATAAGATGAACATCAACAAAAGCAAAACGAGGATAATGGAATATAGTCTAATTAAGTCGGGTGATGCTGAGGGAATTAGATTAGGAAATGAGACACTTAAAGTAGTAAAGGAGTTTTGCTATGGTCGAAGTAGAGAGGATATAAAATGTAGACTGGCAATGGCAAGGAAAGCGTTTCTGAAGAAGAAAAATTTGTTAACATCGAATATAGATTTAAATGTCAGGAAGTCGTTTCTGAAAGTATTTGTATGGGGTCTAGCCATGTATGGAAGTATAACGTGGACGATAAATAGTTTAGACCAGAAGAGAATAGAAGCTTTCGAAATGTGGTGCTACAGATGAATGCTGAAGATTAGATGGGTAGATCACGTAACTAATGAAGGGGTATTGAATGGAATTGGGGAGAAGAGGAGTTTGTGGCACGACTAGAAGAAGGGATTGGTTGGTAGGACACGTTCTGAGACATCGGGGATCACCAATTTAGCGTGGAGGGTAAAAATCGAAGAGGGAGACCAAAAGATGAATACACTAAGCAGATTCAGAACGATGTAGGCTGCAGTAGGTACTGGGAGATGAAGAAGCTTGGACAGGATAGAGTAGCATGGAGAGCTGCATCAAACCAGTCTCAGGACTGAAGACCACAACAACAACAGACTCTCCTACACTGGCAACCCTTTCCTCAACTGAAAACGTTTTCCCATTAAGCTCCGCAATGCACTGTGCAAGTCGATTTTGGCACAATGCTGATGCAAGAAATCCGACTCCATAACCGTGTTATAGCCTTCGCCTGTGGCACACCTTCCACACACTGCCATGCCTGAGCAAACTCCACGTCCAGCAGTCCCAACGGTGACATCTTCATCCCTCACTCCATCCCATCTGTACTGTGGTGGCTGCCACCACCAGATTTCCACTGGCAACAGGTACATTCACCGTCCATCCAAAAACATCCAGCAATTCCTCTTCCCCACTTCTCACACCATCTGCATACAATCTTATAGCATCTAATTTTACTACGAATATCTGTAGGTGGATTTCAGGTTCCTTTTGGCGTTTAACGCCTGCTGCTTCTCTGGTCCTGTACCTCTGAAACTACCATTACCACCATTCTGACCTCTGCCCCTATTCCCACAGTTTCATGGCTATCAACATCACCTCCACATATGACCCATCAGTCCACAGTCGTAACATCTTATATTATCTGAAGACGATGCTCGTCCAACTTGCAACCAGATCGACATATAAGTTTCTTCTCATTCTAGTGCCAATCTAATAGCTGCACACAAACCAAATGGAACTGCTGTTCGCACTCTCCTCCACATTTCCGAAGGCAAACTTCTTAAAAATGCGAAAAGGGCATTCTGTACATCCTAACACAAAATAACTTTATTCAGCATAGTATTTTTCCTCTACTTATATATACAACCATTAACATTGCTCATCCTGTGCACAAATTCTTTTACCAGTTATTCATACCTCTTTGATACCATGTGCGACTGTTCTCTAAATGTCTGGTATTATTTTGCTTGCTATATCTTTGAACTAGCCCCCTTTTAAATTCTTCAAGTGTTTCAGCTCCCTTGAGAGCCTCCATATAATCCGCATAAGCTTTCTCTTCTCCAGTTACTTTTAATTTTGTTACCCTCAATAGTTCCATGTGAAAACATCCTACCATCTCTGCCAAATTTCTAAGACTACTGCAGTACCAGTTGTAGGTAAACTGGTGGAGACGGTTTGGGGCTACACCGCGTGGTGCCAGTTAAAGAGATCTGTACTCACCAACAGTTTATAATGACACCCCGCCATACCTCACTAGAGGAAGCAGCAGCTTGGCAGCGGCATTCGGCCACCTAGTGAGTGCTGCACCCCAAAATGCTTACAGAGCACAGCAAGGGCCAGGTGTTTGCTCGCGACACAAGTGCTTCCGTCAGTGGTGACTTTAACTTGGGGCGACCTCATCTGGCACTGACCGTCTGCATTGTGGCTCAGCTCGTGAATTCTGCACAGTCCAGAAGGCAGCAGGCTGGCGGTGTAATGGGACGGACCTACTTCACCCCTCCCCCCTCTGCACCCCCTACCCCAGTCTGTGGCTGGCCAACTTCTTCCCAGGGCTGATGCTGGCCTGTTTTGGCGATGGCTCCAGGTGCCACAGGACAGACTGCCCTTATGCGGAGTCGACCTGTAGCCTGCAAAGAGGAGTCCACAGGGTGTTCACACGATGCACTGCCGTGGCGTCAGAGCTATGACTTCATTACAAAGTGGCTAAGTACATATGTTGTTTGGGCTTTGCTATGCCTTACAGCAAAGGTGCTAAACATATTGGTGGCTGCTGGTGTAAAAAGACTTGTGTCATCTACCAAGTGGGTACTGGTCCCCCTGCTTATCCGGGTGGAAACATGCTTACCTGCCATGCAAGCGGTCCCTCGTACGATTCCTGGCCGGGTCGGACATTTTCTCCACTCAGGGACTGGATGTTGCATTATCCTCATCATCATTTCATCCTCATTATGATATCATTCTCATCACCGTCGTGCTAGTTGCCCAATGTGGTGTCGACTGAAATAAGCCTTGCACTTGGCAGCCAACCTTTTTTTTTTTTTTCCTTGGGTAGTACTGTGTCACATGTTTCCATCCCTGCTATCCTTGCTTGCCTTGCAGTACTGGGATGTATGCATTATACAGTGTAACACCCACACAAGCCTGCAGGTGGAGCTGTGACTACTCGCTTTCAACTTTGCTCATTTGTGACCAAATGTGGGCGGTATGCTGCAGTGTGCTGAGTTACCTCAAACAGAATGACCTCTCCCATGGAAACCATCACTGTTTACAAAAATATTGGTCATTAGAACTCAACCCGCACTTTTCTCACATGGCATCCTGAGACCATCGACGTTAAAAGTTTAATATTTACCTGTACGACAAAGTCTACTCAGACAAGCTTTGATGTTGTCTTAAGTGACATGTAATAGACAATATTTATGAACTTTTGCATGATACAAACCTGCCTGTGCCTCATACAAGTAAAAAATGTTCAAATGTGTGTGAATTCCTAAGGGACCAAACTGCTGAGATCATCGGGTCCTGCTGGCCGGTGTGGCCATGCGGTTCTAGGCGCTTCAGTCTGGTACCGCGTGACCGCTACGGTCGCAGGTTCGAATCCTGCCTCGGGCATGGATGTGTGTGATGTCCTTAGTTTAGTTAGGTTTAAGTAGCTCTAAGTTCTAGGGGGCTGATGACCACAGATGTTAAGTCCCATAGTGCTGAGAGCCATTTTGAGTCATCGAGTCCCTAGACTTACACACTACTTAAACTAACTTATGCTAAGAACAAGACACACGTCCGTGCCCGAGGGAGGACTCGAACCTCCAGTGGGAGGGGCCGCGCAATCCGTGACATGGCTCCTCTAACCACGCGGCCAGTCCGTGCGGCATACAGAGGTTCACTGTGTGGGAGGGGAAAGGCCTGCACAGGGATCCCGTGTTTTAGAACCGCCGACAGCGGACCTGGCCCCCCTGCTGGACTCCGGGGTCGGCGCCGTGGTGTGGCTGGTGGCGGGCGAAACGCGCCTGGTGGCGCACAGGGCCGTCCTGGCTGCCCGGAGCCCAGTGCTGGCCGCCATGTTGCGCGACGACACGCCGGAGGCCAGCAGCGGCCGGATCAGCATCTCGGACGTGGAGGGCCCGGTGCTGCGCCAGCTGGTGGCCTACATGTACACCCTCCAGGCCCCCCAGCTGCCCGACGTGACCCCACAGCTGGCGGCCGCCGCTGACAGGTACGGCCTGCCCGCCCTGAAGGCAGTGTGCGAGCAGCAGCTGGCCGCGCAGCTCTCTGCGGGGACTGCGGCGGCTGCAGCTGTGCTCGCGGTTAGGTGCACCTCTGACAGCCTCAGGCAGACCGTCGCCGACTTCGTGAAGGCTCATCTATTCCACATGATGCCACACACGGTGCGCGCCAAGCTCCGAGATGTGACTGAAGCGAGCCATCAACACTCTGATCCATTTGCTGAAACGAGATAAGTGACAGATGAGTCACTCGTCTCTGTCGTTTCCAAAGCTACAGTATTCACCACCGAGTATCCACAAATGCGTCTGTGATGTAAAATGTACTTTCAGTGAAGTTCATTTCCTGGTGTTTCATAATGCTTTTTTTGATTCCTCATAAAAGATATGTGGTGTGCAGACTGTAAGACCTTTGGTACACACACCATCAGATTATTTGACTTGTCGCTCTAACGAAGTAGGCGAGTGTCAGCAATATGTCTCATGGTCTTATCGTGGTGTGTTTATCTTCTGCCGTTAGGTCAGACGATAGAAATGCCACTTGCACGCTTAGAGTAGCAGATTGACGGTGACCAACTTTAAACAGAACTTGATTAATTTTCACACACATTTATTAAAATAATAACAAGCATAAAAATTACTTAACTTGGTTCAAAATGGTTCAAATGGCTCTGAGCACTATGGGACTCAACTGCTGTGGTCATAAGCCCCCTAGAACTTAGAACTACTTAAACCTAACTAACCTAAGGACAGCACACAACACCCAGCCATCACGAGGCAGAGAAAATCCCTGACCCCGCCGGGAATCGAACCCGGGAACCCGGGCGTGGGAAGCGAGAGCGCTACCGCACGACCACGAGATGCGGGCACTTAACTTGGTTCTGGATGCTATTTACAATTGGCAATCTGAAGTTCCTTTGGTCTTGGTACGTTAAGCTTATTCTCACATATCTCTGATACTTGACAAAGTGTCTATATATTTATCTTCATGGCTATGTACAGGAATATGATAATCTTCTTAGGTGCAGACTGAAACTTGACTATAGACTGGTACAGACTAATGCAGACTGATACAGACTGGTGCAGACAAATGCAGACTGACTAATCGGGGGTCTGTACACTCGTTATAATACCTTGCGTGTTCAGGTATCACTGCGCGAGTGTGATCCGTGAGGAGAAAAGGTTCTACGTTAGCAGCAATCTCATTGGCTGCGTTACATATTAATACGCGAATCGGCGGAAGCAGAATTTGGTCCGTCTCTAAGGCAGCGCCATCTCGTAGTGTTGAGATGGACGAGCGCTGCGCCTGTGCTGTTGTGCTTAGCAGGGCGCGCTCTAGTGGGAAAGTTGTGTACGCGCTGACTACGCGGAACTATGTACACAACAAGATTCATCTAATCTCTAAACTGAACTGCATGTATTAGGAGATATACTATGTGATTAAAAGTATCCAGACACCTGGCTGAAAATGACTTACAAGTTCGTGCCACAGGCAAACGTTCAATCAGCAGCTGGATGGCCGCCCATTCCTCACAGAGTGCTGCACCGAGGAGAGGTATCAATGTCGGTCGGTGAGGCCTGGCACGAAGTCGCCGTTCCAAAACATCGCTAAGGTGCTCTATAGGATTCAGGTCAGGACTCTGTGCAGGCCAGTCCATTACAGGAATGTTATTGTCATGTAACCACCGCACCACAGGCTTTGCATTATGAACAGGTGCTCGATCGTGTTGAAAGATGCAATCGTCATCCCTGAACTGCTCTTCAACAGTGGGAAGGAAGAATGTGCTTAAATGATCAATGTAGGCCTGTGCTGTGATAGTTCCACGCAAAACAACAAGGGGTGCAAGCACCCTCCATGAAAATCACGACCGCACCATAACACCACCGCCTCTGAATGTTACTGTTGGCATTACACACACTGGAAAATGACGTTTACCGGGCATTCGCCATACCCACACCTTGCCATCAGATTGCCGCATTGTGTACCGTGATTCGTCATTCTACACAACGTTTTTCCAGTGTTTAATCGTCCAATGTTTACGCCCCTTACACCGACTGAGGCGTCGTTTGGAATTTACCGACGTGGTGTGTGATTATGAGCAGCCCCTTGACCATGAAATGCAAGTTTTCATAGAACTTGCAGTTTGGAATTGCTGTGTGATGGCCTGGATAGATGTCTGCCTATTACACAGTACTACTCTCTTCAACTGTCGGCGGTCTGTGTCAGTCAACAGATGAGGTCGGCCTGTACGCTTTTGTGCTGTACGTGTCCCTTCACGTTTCCAATCCACTATCACATCGGAAACAGTGGACCTAGGGATGTGTGGAAATCTCGCGTACAGACGTAGAACTCAAGTAACACCCAATCACCTGACCATGTGCAAAGTCCACGAGTTCTGTGGAGAGCCCCATTCTGCTCTCTCACGATTTCTGATGACTACTGAGGTCGCTGATACGGAGTACCTGGCAATAGGTGGCAGTCCAATGCACCTAATATGAGAAACGTATGTTTTGGGAGGTGTCCGGATACTTTTGATCACATAGTGTAAGTTAGCTAAGAAAGATTACGGGAGAACCGAGTTGGTAGCTTCAAAATTATTTTGGCGTTCTTTGCTCTCACTAGTTCTATTAAATTGCATTTGCACAAGAAGCTCTTAGATTCTGACATGAAGCCTCTAAGCAAAAGATCAGGAGCCATTCTAGCAGTGGAGCCAATGATCTGCTGTTTACAACAGTTGAAATGTATAGTTTGTAGCCAGAGTACGAGAGTCTGGAATGTTTATTTTGTGTGTCGTTCACGTCACTGTAAACATGTTTATCGTTGTCTTCTGTCTCTGATACTACTAACAATGGGATATCTAGAATTAGCATAATCCTGCATACAGGAAAGATGCAGGTGTGTCACCCAATACTCGCACCAGGATCTCTGCAGCACACTGCAATATACTTCAGGGGTGTCTGCAACGTATTTAGAATTTCCCATTCCTTATGTTGCCATGCTGTAAATCCTGACCTATGGAAACATTAGGTGTAGTGAAGCGAATGGTCAGAGTAATTGCTATCCACATATCGGTTCTTCTGTTTGATTGTTGCGTATTTCTTTTCACTTTCTAGGTACATCTGTGCAATACATCTGCGGAGGAAGAGGAGATTAGGCTTTAACGTCCAGTCGAGAAAGAGGTCGTTAGAGACGGACCACAAGGTTGGATTAGGGAAGGGTGGGGAAGGAAATCGGCCGTGCCGTTTCAAAGGAACCATCGCGGCATTTGCCTGAAGCGATTTAGGGAAATCACGGAAAACCTTAATCTGGATGGGTGGGCGCGGGTTTGAACCGTCGTTCTCCCAGTACATGTGCAATTTCCATAGTAAAGTATACTTATTCTCCCTGATCATCACAGCGGAATTAAGCGGAACAATATCAACGATCCAACGTATTCCAGGCTGCTGTGCATAAGGATGGGTGATAGAAAAGGTGAAGGAGAGGGCAGATTCACGCCGGGCTGTGCAGCTGAACGTTGACCTTATTAACAGGTGTTTATCTGAGCAGCCTTGTACAGCACTCTCACTGTCTGCGTGCAAGCGCAGCTGACTGGGGAATGCACTGACGCTCTGATCTCACCAGTGTCGTCTGTTGTCCTGGGCTTTGAGCAGCAGCTGCCGAGGCAGCGCGTGCGTCGCCAGCAGGTGATGATGAGTACAGCCCACATGTACTCTCTGGTGTTGTGTCGGTTAGGCATGCCAGTGCGTACCCGTTGTCTCCATGTCATGTGCTTGGGTGTGGTAGCTGACACCCGATGTTCTGGTGCTGGGCAGCAATGCCACAGACCCCCCCCCCCCCCCCAGGCGTAGACGAGTAGAGCGGCCGATGATTCTAGGTGGCTAGGAGTCTCTGAAGGTGAGCACCCCCCCCCCCCCCCCACCTGAATCGTAGACAGCTCGCAATCCATTGCCACGAAAAGTCAGAGGTTGAATGGACACCAGTCGCCCATATCAGTGAGGTTTCCACAAAGTCCTACAATCTCCAGGGCACAGGTATGGTGGACCTCGTGCCAGAACAGGTAGCCAGCTGAGCTTCATCATCCTGTGATAGGCTATCGGCTGAATGGAGCCTTAAAGCCCTCCTGTGGGAGGGGGGAGGGGGAGGGAGGGAACAAACTCGAGCAGACTGACGGCCTAACGCGCAGACTCAAATGCAGGAAGTAAGCACTAGCACTCCGGACGACAGACAGACACTAACTGCCTCGCAAATTCGGACGAGAGACAGACTAGCAAGCTGGGGACGAGAGACTGGCCCAGACCGACTGGCTCAGACTGACTCCAGACTGACCACCTGACCGACTGGCGAGCTCATAGCGCCCCTTAAATGCACGTGAACAGGCAACCTTTCCCGTTTCCCACCATAGGGAGACACCAAAGCTGCGACTGCCACCGCCAGAAACGGAGAGCGACTGCTTCACACTACGCGCTGCGGCGCGCTCTTCAAAACATCCAATTTTACCACGGCTCAATATTCACTATTGGATATTTGTTGTACGTACCTACGAAAAATAACTGGTCCTCCTTTCACGTTCTTCTCTTTACATCCGTAGCAACAACAACACTGCACCGTGGGTGTTATTACTACTGAAACGTGTATGTAAAACAGGTGAGTACGTGTAATATTAAAGTTTTGCTGTCACCACAAATAGCAGACAAGCAGCGACGTCCCGCTACCACGTGAACAGCAAGCATGTAATTAGAAGGAAGTTTTACCGCAGGAAGCTGAACCTTGTCAAACAAATCAAATGATATAATTGCGTAGGCTTCCGCGGCCAGAGTCAGTCGACATAAAAGTTTTCTGGGTATAGTACTGCGTCATAATGTAAAAACTACTGCTACTGGAGAAAAACCAACGTTTCGGCCACGATTGCAGCGGCCTTCTTCTGGATCTAATGGTGCGTTCTAGCTATGCAGTATTCTTTATATTTTGTTGTTAGTGTTTACTATTACGTGCTATGCTATTACGTCATAATTTTAAAAAGATAGTTAGTTTCACTGGTCACTTAAGGAAGAAGGAGAGGGAACTTTATTTTAATAGGTTATTGCGGTGGAGGGAGAACGTGACCTCTGTTGTCTATTGGCTCTTGTGTTATGTGTCATGATTGGTGGTCACCGTCGAATGAGAAGTTGGCTGCTGTTTACCAACTGCTGGACGTCGGCCGCGCGGCGGCAGTTACTCGCAGGTAGTGCTCGTGCCTCGTGTTGACAGTGAGGTCTGTTGGGCTCTGATTGCTGGCAGCCGAGATGGGGCAAGCCTGAGTCCATCCCCCCTGTTCGTGTTGTTAGGGTGTTTAAGTATTTCGATGGCCTCTCTGATTTTGCGTGTCGTCATAATTGGCTGCATGGCCAACACACAGGCTTCGCTGAATTTTATTTCTTTTCCGCAGTCTTGCTGGTGTTCTGCCACTGCGCATTTGTTGTGTTGCCCTAGACGAATATAACGCTCGTGTTCCAGAATGCGCGTTGCTATTGGCCTACCAGACTCGCCGATGTATGCCTATCCACATTCGCATTCCGCCTTGTAAACGCCTGCAGTGTGTATTGCATCCACCTTGTCCTTAGTGGAGCCTACTATAGAAGACAGGCTGCACCCAACGCGCCGAAGGTGTTTGCCTATTCGGTCAAAAAAATGGTTCAAATGTCTCTGAGCACTATGGGACTTAACTACTGAGGTCATCAGTCCCCTAGAACTTAGAGCTACTTAAACCTAACTAACCTAAGGACATCACACACATCCATGCCCGAGGCGGGATTCGAACCTGCGACCGTAGCGGTCGCGCGGTTCCAGACTGTAGTGCCTAGAACCGCTCGGCCACAGCGGCCGGCCCTATTCGGTCGGTAACGTTTTTGAATATAAGGTAAGCGCACTGTTGGCTGCAGTTTGTCTATTTCTTGCTTATCTTGCTTAATTGTATTCGTAGACAAGGCTGTGTTTATCGACTTATGGCTGTAGCCATTGGCTAGAAACGTTGTGCGTATCCTTTTAAGCTCCGGTGTGATGTTTTGAGCCATCGAAATACTAAAACACCCTAACAACATGAACAGGGAGGATGGACTCAGGCTTGCCCCATCTTGGCTGCCAGCAGTCAGAGCCCAACAGACCGCACTGTCAACACGAGGCACGAGCACTACCGGCGAGTAACTGCCGACGTCCAGCAGTTGGTAAACAGCAGCCAACTTCTCATTCGACGGTGGCCACCAATCATGGCACATAACACAAGAGCCAATAGACAACAGAGGTCACGTTCTCCCTCCACCGCAATAACCTATTAAAATAAAGGTCCCTCTCCTTCTTCCTTAAGTGATCAATGAAACTAACTACCTTTTTAAAATTATGACGTAATGACATGCGCAGTGAACACTAACAACAAAATATAAAGGACACTGCATAGCTAGAACGCACCATTAGACCCAGAAGACGGCCGCTGCAATCGTGGCCGAAACGTTGGTTTTTCTCCAGTAGCAGTAGTTTTTACGTTTGACGCGGTACTATAACCAGAAAACTTTTATGTCGAAATCAAATGATGTTAAAGTAAGAAGATGATAACTGGTGAGAATCGGCTTCTCTCAGAGGTTCGCCCAGTTAATGAGAGTTACGCGTGTCGCTAGGCGCAAATTGAGACGCTTGTACCGCGTGTGGCTCACAAGGGAACCTCCCCATCGCACCCCCTCAGATTTAGTTATAAGTTGGCACAGTGGATAGGCCTTGAAAAACTGGACACAGATCAATCGAGAAAACAGGAAGGAGTTGTGTGGAACTATGAAAAAAATTAGTAAAATATACAAACTGAGTAGTCCATGTGCAACATATGCAACATCAAGGAGATTGTAGTACGAGGAGCGCCCAGGTTCCGTGGTTAGCGTGAGTAGCTGCGGAACGAGAGGTCCTTGGTTCAAGTCTTGCCTCGACTGTAAATTTTACTTTCTTTATTTTCACAAAGATATGATCTGTCCGTTCGTTCATTGACGTCTCTGTTCACTGTAAGAAGTTTAGTGTCTGTGTTTTGCGACCGCACCGCAAAACCATGCGATTAGTAGACGAAAGGACGTGCCTCTCCAATGGGAACCGAAAACATTTGATCGCAAGGTCATAGTTCAACCGATTCCTCCACAGGAAAACATCTGATATATTCTATACGACACTGGTGACGGCATGTGCGTCACATGACAGGAATATGTTGTCGACCCACCTAACTTGTACACTTAGCGAATGGGTAAAAAGATTCTTCTACCTTGCCCGATTTAGGTTTTCTTGTGGATGTGATAATCACTCCGAAAAAAGTGATGAAAACATAAGAGTTTGTCACATAAACTGAAAATAAAAATTTAAACTTTTCACTCGAGGGAAGATTTGAACCTAGGACCTCTCGTTTCGTAGCTGCTCTCGCTAACCACGGGACCACGGCGCTCCGTGACGCTCAATGTCCTTGATGTTGCTTATCTTCGCATGGACTACTCAGTTTGTATATTTTACTAATTTTTTTCATAGTTCCACACAACTTCTTCCGGTTTCCTCGATTGATCTGTGTTCAGTTTTTCAAGGCCTATCCACTGTGCCAACTTATAACTAAATCTGAGGGGGGTGCGATGGGGAGGTTCCCTTGTCAGTAACTTCACAGGTCCAAATGGGAACGCGCGAACTGGAACGCGACGCGACGGAGACGCTACTCGCGTCTGCGCCGGGTTGCGCGGCGTACTGGTTGCGGCAAAGTCCCTCGCGCCGAGCACCACGTGAGCTATACGGAAAGGCAGTCGTGCCGTATGCTCACTTCGGCATGGCGCATATAGGCAGTGAACCGCCAGAGCCTGCGCCATTCGTCAGTTCTCTGCAGGTCGTTCTGCAGATCGTTGCTATCTTGTGGCGTTGCTGCTTTGCTATAGACAACCGGACCAATTGCGAATAGCCTTAGTGCGTATCCGACGCTTTCTACTGGATCATTTATACACAGAGTGATTATAATCAAACTTTCAAACCGCTGTGGAAATAACACCACTGGTCACAATGACGTCAAATTGCAACGGAATATTATCGGAGAAGGGGGAAGACGTATGGCAGAAGGAAAATAAATAGTTACAAAATGTAGCAATAGATGGCGCTGTAAGCATCTTAATTTAATAGTGGTTCACTACAAACGACAAATGAATCATACAACAATGCCTATGTGGTGTGCGTACTGTAAGACCTTCGGTGCACACACCATCAGATTATTTGACTTGACGCTCTAACGAAGTAGGCGAGTGTCAGCAATATGTCTTATCGTGGCGTGTTCATCTTCTGCCGTTAGGTCAGACGATAGAAATGCCACTTGCACGCTTAGAGTAGCAGACTGACGGTGATCAACTTTAAACAGAATTTGATTAATTTTCACACACATTTATTAAAATAATAACAGGCATAAAAATTACTTAACTTGGTTCAAATGGCTCTGAGCACTATGGGACTCAACTGCTGTGGTCATAAGTCCCCTAGAACTTAGAACTACTTAAACCTAACTAACCTAAGGACATCACACATCCATGCCCGAGGCAGGATTCGAACCTGCGACCGTAGCGGTCGCGAGGTTCCAGACTGAAGCGCCTTTAACCGCGTGGCCACACTGGCCGGCACTTAACTTGGTTCTGGATGCTATTTACAATTGACAATCTGAAGTTCCTTTGGTATTGCTACGTTAATCTTATTCTCACATATATCTCTGATACTTGGCAAAAGTGTCTACACATTTATCTTCATGGCTATGTACAGGAATATGGTAATCTTATTAGGCGCAGACTGAAACTTGACTTTAGACTGGTACAGACAAATGTAGGACTCGTACAGACTGGTACAGACTAATGCAGACAGATGCAGACTGGTACAGACTGATGCTGACAAATGCAGACTGACTAATCGGAGGTCTGTACACTCGTTATAATACCTCACGCGGCCATGTATCACTGCGCGAGTGTGATCTGCTAGGAGAAAAGGTTCTACGTTAGCAGCAATCTCATTGGCCGACGGACAAGTTATCTTGTGTCTCAGTGCGCGACCGACCAACCGATCGACCCAACCGCCAATGACCATTGCCTGAACAAATTGGAGCAGACTGGCGGCCTAACGCGCAAATGCAGGAACTAAGCACTAGCACTCCGGACGACAGACAGACACTAACTGCCTCGCAAATTCGGACGAGAGACAGACTGGCAAGCTGGGGACGAGAGACCGACCCAGACCGACTGGCTCAGACTGACTCCAGACTGCCGGCCGGAGTGGCCGTGCGGTTCTAGGCGCTACAGTCTGGAGCCGAGCGACCGCTACGGTAGCAGGTTCGAATCCTGCCTCGGGCATGGATGTGTGTGATGTCCTTAGGTTAGTTAGGTTTAAGTAGTTCTAAGTTCTAGGGGACTGATGACCACAGCAGTTAAGTCCCATAGTGCTCAGAGCCATTTGGATCCAATAAACACAGACAAACATTTGATGTTTGTTCTGTGCGCCGATGAAGTTTCGAACCGTTCTGGCAGATAGCGGAGCCGTAGTACAGCGTCAAAATGGCGTCCACATACGACTCACGTTACAAGCAGCGTGCTCTTATTGAAATCTTGTGTGCAGAGAAAGAAACCGTGGTGAACATCTGTAAACATTTGTGTTCATTGTATGGCGACGCTGCAGTTGATAGGAGTACAGTTGGGCGATGGGTAGAGAAAGATACAGCCTCAGGAAACGCAGAAACAGAGCTGCACGATCAGCCACGCTCGGGACGTCCTGTCACAGCCACTGCTCCAGACATGCTGAATCGTGCGGATGCCATTATTCGCGCCGACCGGCGCGTCACAACTCGACAAATGGCTTTACAGTTGTCGGTCAGCACCGGAAGTGCGCCTGCAGTGATCGAGACTAGGATATTCATAGAGGTACTCACGATGGGTTCCACGAAAGCTCATAGCGACCACAAGATCCAAAGGAAGGCCATATCGTCTGAATTGTTGGAGCGTTTTGAGACCGACAAAGAGACCTTTCTGTCACGGATCGTTATGGGGGAAGAAAACTGGACACATAAAGGCAGTCCGTGAGGTGGCACTATCCTCATTCACCACAAAAGAAAAAATTTGAGACATCCCCCTCCGCCAGAAAAGTCACGGTGACATTCTGGGATTGTGATGGCGTCATTGTCATGGATGCGATGCCAAGAGGGTCAACCATCAATTCTGAGGCATACATGAAGACTCTGAGTAAACTCAAGAACTGTTTCCGACGTGTTCGAACGGACAAAAATACAGCAGAGAATCTTGCTCCAACACGATACAACACGTCCACACACAAGTTTGAGAACCCGGGAACACATCGCCAAATTGGGCTGGACATCACTGCCTCATCCACCCTACAGTCCAGACCTGGCACCCTCGGACGTCCATCTCTCTGGGCCGCTTTAAGATTATCTACGGGTCACACACACACTTTCAAGATGACGAGAGCGTCAGTTATGCAGTAAAAACATGGCTAGGCCTACAGGACAAGAGATTTTACCAGCAGGGAACACATTCTGGTGTACAGCCATAGAACGTGATGCAGATTACGTAAAAAAATAGGAGATGGACAAGACATGTTGATGTATATTGTCACCGAATTCTGACTCTTGACAATAAATGTTCTGAAAAAAAAGTGGGGCATTACTTATTGAGCGGCCCTCTGTGATGTATAATTTTATATACATACATTTTCGACCAGAAGCTAAGTTCTTTTGAAATGTGGTGCTATAGACGCATGCTCAAAATAAAATGGATCGACAAGGTCACAAACGAAGTGGTTCTGGAAAGAGCAGGTGAGAATAGAAGCTTCTGGAGTTTCATTGTTAAAAGAAGAGTGCAATTTACAGGCCATCTATTAAGACATAAAGGACTCCTGAGCACAATCATAGAGGGATATGTCGAGGGAAAAAGACCAAGAGGAAGACCACGACTGAGGTACATGGATCAAATTGTGAAATATGTGGGATGTAACACCTATAAAGAAATGAAGAGAAAAGCTGAAAGACGCACAGAATGGAGACAAGCTGCCATTGTAGCTGTTGCAAACCAATCCTTGGATTGACCACTACAGAAGAAGACATTTTCGGTGCCTACAGTGTCACGTCTTTCAGTGTCACACAAATTTTTATTTTTAAAGGGGATCACATAAGACTATTTCCATGGGTTCGCCCCTCAAATTTCTCCCTCATATCACAAAATTGTCGTCTGATGTAGCACAAACTGAAAAAATAAATTCCTTTTAAAGCACAGTTTCGTACATAATTTATATTCAAAACCTTACACCTGTGTCACAGAACAAATCCTACATCGAGAATACTTTACACAGGTTTAAGGGAAGAAATGCTTCCGATAATTATTACAGTATTTAAAGAACATCAAAATATGAACAGGCTGAAATGAACAAACAGTACATGAGACTACGTTAATCAATTCAACTGTAAAAAGCTAAGGAACATATTATTAGCAAAATGAGAAATATGCAAAAGTGAAATGCCAAAATGAGCACTTCTCAGTTGGGAGTAAATCAAAACAATCAGAATGGCTGAAAGAGAGCACAATAACATGAGCCATAAACGAATAAGAGCCAAGCAACTAAGCAAATAAGAGAATAGGCAAAAATGAGATGCCAACAAAATGAGAGCTGGCCGAACTCCGTCGGCACTTGTAAATACGGTTGCGCTCGTGGCGGCACCTCGCGGCCCGTACGCAACACGTGTGCCTGCAACAGGCCCCCATAACCGCACGAGTGGTCGACTGTGAAGAGCGGACAAATTGAATAGCTGGGCGGCGGCCATTAGAGTGGTAACCTGACGCGCGGAGGTCGAATGTTTATACATCGCTTTTGGTTATAAAATGCCTTCCCTT
This sequence comes from Schistocerca cancellata, assembly GCF_023864275.1. NCBI lineage: Eukaryota > Metazoa > Arthropoda > Insecta > Orthoptera > Acrididae > Schistocerca > Schistocerca cancellata. The sequence continues at coordinate 140,311,563 of NC_064635.1, forward strand.
GAGTTAGGTCGCAAACATAATGCCTCATTTAATTACGTTACTACAATATACTTTTTAATTTATGAACAAACAGCAACTAGTCACTGTTTATGAATTTATCTTACGTACTACGTGGAATCTGCCGTAGCTAAAAGTTATGTACTGGACCCCTAGCATTTTTCGTAGTTCATTTTCAATAGATGTACGCAAAATGCATCAAAATACTCGAAGATTTGCCCACTATATTAATAGATATTTTCTGACTCTACCTTGCTTTAGATTTTATGACGAGAAGTGCGTTATATATGGCATAGTGCTTTGGCAACTTACGACCAAATTATCAAGTTTCAACCTAACCTAGACCATGAAAACACTACCAATCAGCCAACTTTCTTCAAAATGATCAGAACATATAAAATGGTATTCTGTCGGTCGGAAATCTTGCCTCCTGACAGCGTGTAACCATTTTTGTAACAGCTGTGGTTTTGAGAAAGGAAACCTGCAAATAGATGCACAGAGATTATGCTAATACCGTGTTACAAAAACATTTATTAAGCAAGTGAACTGACATACAAAACAACTTAAAATATTCACATACCTGTGAAACGTAATATTCGTTCCTTTCTCGAATGTATTTGTACAATTAATCGCTGCACAACTCTTCACCATTGTACTTCTTTTGACTGGAATGTACAGACAGTAGAATTACGAGTAACAAATACTGTATGTACGCCCCAACAAATATACAACGTAGAATCAGGGTATTCATAAACAACAATACTACACAACACATCAGACTACAACCACTACAATGGCGTCCAGCCGAAGGTTCAAATTATCCCGCGACTACAGCGCCATCAGTGAGTCTAGTTGTTTTTACAAGGTCTTTGGCCTGCAATCGCAATGCACTCTTAGCGCTCGCGGCGGCGTCTAGCGGCCCGTACGCAAGTTGTGCGATTGCTGTTGCAGGTCGACCCTTAATCTATGATGTTACACCTCGTATCTCATATGGTCCTGACGCCTTTCGGCTACTGTTTGATTATAAACTGGTGTCCAAAATTAAAGCAACAAACCGCTGTTTCCTCCTCCTGCGTCCAATTCACGATATAATCATAGAAATTGTCAACAGATGTCCATACGATCGTGTTCTGCACGGAAGACGGCATTCCGGTCAACTGACAACCGTCCCAACGTTGACGTTGGGGCACCTGTCAAAAGGGGTAGTGTTTGCCATGTAGTCGCACATCCACAATCGCTGCGTACACATTCACAGACGGTGCAGTATGGCACAGAGGAGAGCCCTAGCAGAGTCTCTATGGTGGAAGGCCATAGGAAGAATGGAAGCAGGACAGTCGCAAAATTATGTGGCCCAACGGCTTAAGGGGCTCCAGAAAGGCTCAAAATCATGAAAAGTTCAATTTTTACTTTTTTGCGTTTTCTGAATCTGCAGACTATTACCTTTTAATAGATATATAATTTATTCAATTCCGAAGACTACAACTATTTTTAAATTTTTTTTGAAATGTGTTCTACATGGGCGTGACCCACTGTGGCGCTGTTAAACTGCTGTCAAATGGTGTTATTATTAACGTCCGTGTTCATCAGGTACATTTTAGTGATGTGAGATAAAGTATGTGTTGTGGCTAACCTGTGATGGTTCAATATATATCGCTGGTGTGATTGTCGATTGTTTCATGTTTATTTACTCTGTCGTTATCTCGAAAATATTCGTAATTAATTCTGTTTCTTGAGTCTCTGTTTTGTTGAAGTATAATAATGAGTAAAAGTAAAGTTATTAGAAATCCTCTGAAGGCTTTTAAGAAAAGGAGAAATGTTGGAAAGTCAAATATGGGAATGAAGATAGGTTCTAACATGGTACGAGCGATGCTTGCTTTAGACAAGGAATGCCTTCGGACTGTAGACAGAGCTGTAAAGAGTCTAGAAATACAAGCAAGAGTAAACAGGAGGAGGAACAAGAGGAAGCTGGAGGAGGAGTTTGCAGAGGATGAAGATAATCCATCCTATGGACCTGGAATGCACTAAAAAGTTAATCCAATGTTTGTCGCTCGATTTCCAAAACTTTTATTTTCTCACACTAATTACATGTTTTCTAAGGATCTTCCAAACATATTTGTTTCAAACTTTCAGTAAATGTTACACAGTACCTTCTGCATAATTTAACACAGCCTTTTTCCAAAAAACTGTATATTTTTGAATATATAAATAAAAAATTGCAAAAAAATGTTGTGAATTTTCATTACAATTGAAAAAAAATCATCTATAATAACTGAACTAAAATTTTGTAAAATCCCTTTGTTAAGTTGTAGCCCATATTCCAATAAATAATCTGTAAAAAGTTCAACTTCCTACCTCAAATACTTTGTGAGGAAAGATGTAATTTATAAGCGTTATTTTAACATTGCAAGTATAGGGCGTTCCGGAGCCCCTTAATGTGAATCGTTTTGCTGTTTCACGAACGTGACGACCATTCGTAGAGACCGAAGCTGTACTCTGAAGACCAGGGCAGCGCCGACCACGTGTGACATCAGAAAGAGAGGACCGCTATTTGGCTGTAAGGGCACAACGGTACCGCCTTAGTACTGCTCGGCAACTGGCATCTGATCTCGCAGCATCCACTGGACGTGTTGTATCGAGTCAAACGGTGTACTGAAGGCTTCGGCAGAGTGCTCTTTTTTGTCGGAGACCTGCTGTATGTCTACCTCTGACGCGTCTTCACAGAAGGGAGCGTCTAGAGTGGAGTCGAATGGTGGGCCAATGTTCCTGATTTCGTCCGGAGAGTGATTCCCGACGGATTCGCATCTGGAGGGAACGTGGAACAGCATTTCGCGACCCAAACATTGTGGAAAGAGACCGATATCGAGTAGTATCCCTAATGGTTTGGGCAGCGATTATGCTGACCCTTCATGGAATTCTACAGGTGAATCTGAATGGTTTAACTGCTGTCAGGTATCGTGACGAGGTCTTGGGACCTGATGTACGGTTGTTGCGAGTTACTGTGGGCACAGACTTCGTATTCCTAGACGATAGTGCTCGACCTCATAGAGTATAGGTGGTTGATTTTTCCTTGGAAACGGAAGATACTGCACGTGTGGCGTGGCCTACTCGCTCTGTCAATTAGAATCCCATAGACCATGCGAGAATTAGTAGAAGTCCCTGGGTAACAGAAGATGTTGAATTTAATTGATGAAAGGAGAGAATATAAAAATGCAGTAAATGAAGCAGGCGAAAAGGAATACAAACGTATCAAAAAAGAGATCACGGGAAGTGAAAAATAGGCAGGGGTGGCTAGAGGACAAATGCAAGGATGTAGAGGTATATATCTCTGGGGGTAAGATAGATACTGTCTACAGTAAAATTAAAGAGACCTTTGGAGAAAAGAGAAACACTTGTATGAATATCAATGGCCGCAGATGGAAAACCAGTTCTAAGCAAGGAAGGGAAAGGAGAATGGTGGAAGGAGTATAGAGAGGGTCTATACAAGGACGATGTACTTGAGGACAATATTAATGAAATTGAAGAGGAGGTAGATGATGATGAAATGGGTGATATTATACCGGGTGAAGAATTTGACAGAGCACTGAAAGACCTAAGTCAAAACAAGGCCCCAGGAGTAGACCCCAGGAGTAGACAACATTCCATTAGAACTACTGACAGCGTCGGCAGAGCCAGCCATGACACATCTCTACCACCTGGTGAGCAAGATGTATGAGAAGGGCGAAATACCCTTAGACGTCAAGAAGAATATAATAATTACAACCCCAAAGAAATCAGGTGTTGACATGTTTGAAAATTACCGAACTATCACGCTAATGAGTTACAGCTGCAAAATAATAACACGAATTCTTTACAGACGAATGGAAGAACTGGTAGAAGCCGACCTCGGGGAAGATCAATTTGGATTTCGTAGAAATGTTGGAACACGTGAGGCAATACTGACCCTACGACTTCTCTTAGAAGATAGATTAAGGAAAGGCAAACCTACGTTTCTAGCATTTGTAGACTTGGAGAAAGCTTTTGATAATGTTGACTGGAATACTCTCCTTCAAATTCTGAAGGTGGCAGGGGTAAAATAGAGGGAGCGAAAGGTTATTTCAAATTTCTACAGAAACCAGATGGTAGTTATAAGAGTCGAGGGCTATGAAAGGGAAGCCTAGGTTGCGAAGGCAGTGAGACAGGGTTGTAGCCTATCCCTGATGTTATTCAATCTGGATATTGAGCAAGCAGTAAAGAAAACAAAAGAAAAATTTGGAGTACAAATTAAAATCCATGGAGAAGAAATAAAAACTTTGAGGTTTGCCGATGACATTGTAATTCTGTCAGAGACAGCAAAGGACCTGAAAGAGCAGTTGAACGGAATGGACAATGTCTTGAAAGGAGGATATAAGATTGATATCAACAAGAGTAAAACGAGGATAATGGAATGTAGTCAATTAAATCAAGTGAGTTTGAGGGAATTAGATTAGTAAATGAGACACTTAAAGTAGTAGACGAGTTTTGCTATTTGGGGAGCAAAGTAACTGACGATCGTCGAAGTGGAGAGGATATAAAATGTTGACAGGCCCTGGCAAGGAAAGCGTTTCTGAAGGAGATGAATTTGTTACCTTAAATGTTAATTTAAGTGCAAGGAACTCTTTTCTGAAAGTATTTGTATGGAGTGTAGCTCGGTTAAAGGCGCTACAGTCCGGAACCGCGCGACCGCTACGGTCGCAGGTTCGAATCCTGCCTCGGGCATGGATGTGTGTGATGTCCTTTGGTTAGTTCGGTTTAAGTAGTTCTAAGTTCTAGCGGACTGATGACCTTAGAAGTTAAGTCCCGTAGTGCTCAGAGCCATTTGAACAATTTTTTTTTTTATTTTTGGAGTGTAGCTATGTATGGAAGTGAAACATGGACGATAAATAGTTTGGACAAGAAGGGAATAGAAGCTTTCGAAATGTGGTGCTACAGAAGAATGCTGAAGATTAGATGGATAGATCATGTAACTAATGAGGAGGTACTGAACAGAACTGGGGAAAAGAGGAATTTGTGGCACAACTTGACTAGAAGAAGGGACCAGTTGATATGACGCGTTCTGGGGCATCAAGGGACCACCAATACAGTACTGGAGGAAAGCGTGGAGGGTAAAAAATGCAGAAGGAGACCAAGAGATGAATACACTATGCAGATTGAGAAGGATGGAGGTTGCTGTAGTTAGAAATGAAGAAACTTCCACAGGATAGAGTAGCATGGAGAGCTGCACCAAACCAGTCTCTGAACTGAAGACCACAACAACAACAAGAGCATGTCTGGGATGCACTAGGGATACGGATTGCATCACGTCAGCATCCACCAACCACTCTCAAAGACTTGAGAGCTGCTCTGCGGGAAGTATGGGTGTTATTCCGTCAGCATGAGACTGATGACACCCCGCCGTTGTCAGGCCTGTATTGCTGCCAGAGGCGGTCACACCCCATACTGAGCACACCGAGCAGTTGCCTGAATTTGCGTGCAAATCCGTTAAGTTGCAAAAACCAAGAACATTTTTGTCCACCGTAATGCATGTTACAGCTGTTTACGTTCTGTATTCTTTACATACTTTCTGCGTTACTATCGCTTGTTTTGTGACAAAATGAAGGAAACCTTGGAAAATTTTCGTTTGTTGCTTTAATTTTGGACACATGTGTAGATGATTTTCTATTTCTCGATCGGTTATCTCAATATCGTCCATTTCCAAGTTCGTACGACGATTGAAAGGAGGGACCGTCTTACAATTTCGGAAGACAGAATTCAGTATTTCGGCTTTCTCTCTGTTATCTTCCGTTTCAAAATGGGGTTCAAATGGCTCTGAGCACTATGGCACTTAACTTCTGAGGTCATCAGTCTCCTAGAACTTAGAACTACTTAAACCTAACTAACCTAAGGACATCACACACAAACACACCAATGCCCGAGGCAGGATTTGAACCTGCGACCGTAGCGGTCGCGCGGTTCCAGACTGTAGCGCCTAAAACCGCTCGTCCACACCGGCCGGCTCTTCCGTTTCGGTGCCAGTGTGGTCACTAAGTGAGTGAATAGATGATTTTGGCCCAATTACTGATTTTACATAGGACCAAAACCTCTTAGGGATTTTACTCAGATCGGTTGACAAAGTTTTACTTTCAAAGGAGCTGAACGCTTCCCTTAGTGCTCTTCTTACGCTCATTTTCGCTTGGTTCAGCTCTTGTTAGTCAATTAGGATTCTACTTCTCTTGAAATTGAGCCGAAGTTATCTTGTTTACGTAGCAGTTTTCTAGCACGGCCATTAAACCGTGGTGGGTCTTTCCCACTCCTTAGGACCTAACTCGGGACATACATGTCTAGGGCATACTGCACGATTTATTTGACTGTTTTTGCATTTTGTTTACGAAATATTCGTTCACATCACCGAATATATGTTGCTGACTGCTCAGAACACCTTTAAATATTTAGATATTTAATACTATAGTGGTTTTCTGCAACGTATAAGACCTCTTTATTTTTGAAGAATGAACAGCTGATTTCTCTGTTTCAGCTCATGTAAATCTGAGAGTACGAACAAATGACAAATGTGAAGCAGTTTTCGTAAGCGTATTCTGGTAGCGCAAGCTTGCTTACGGTACAAAAGTACTGAGTCTGGTCCGAGATGTCTGCATGGCACTGTGTACACCACAAACACCGTTTCCGACTACTGTTCTCTCACATTCTAGAATATTTCTCAAAATTTTTTATGGTAAGCTCTGTGTCAAAATTAATAAACGCTTTATCACTGTAATTGTCTTCTCAGGAGCTGTCAAATGCAGTTATAAGAAGTATACGGTTCCATTTAGATATTCCCAGAAAAAAATTAGTGCATCCTTTTATAGGTTTCCAACTCACTCAAACTTTATTGTAGCATTAGTACATAGGGAGTAAATGAAAATATTACATTTACAGAACAATAGCACAAGCGGTTGTGAGATAACTGGTATCGACCCATAGTGAAACAGCTGCCCGTATTAGTACACGCTGTAGCTTCCACAGGTGCCAAAGCAGGCGCTAATTCCAGCATGCAGTCAATCGTGCCAAGCGAGTACTGTCTTGGGATGCACTATTCCAAGGTTGCTCGACCTGTTCACATAATTCTGTTGGAGTTTGGTTGACGATTGTCAATAGCCACTTCTCGACCCATCTTATCGTGCATGTACTTGATTGGAGACAAATCTGCGCATCATGCAGGCCAGTGTCTGGACAACCATTATCCAGTAGGAACAATATAATACCTTCCTATTGCAAAAAGGAAAAATAACAGGTATAACAACATTGTGCACATACCGAGCGCTGGTTAGCGTCCCTTCCAGAAACACAAAATATGAACGGGAGTTATAGCTGATTGCATCCCATACTATAAGGACTACAGTGCGGCCGGTGTGTCCCAGACGAATGCACTCCATGAGACAGCACTCTCCAGGTGTACGTTGTACAAGCGAGCGACCGTCACTTGTGTTCGGGCTGTATCTGCTCTCATCGCTGAAGGCTGTGGCACCTCATTCTATTTTCCAAGTGATGCTCTGATGGCAACAGCCGAGCCATGCACATCGATGCTGCTGCACGGGTGGAAGATGGGTTACAGGTGCACATTGCTGTAGCTCCCCTACTAATAAGCTGCTTGCAAGAGTTCGAGTCGACGCGTCTGGGCCCACAAGCCCTCTTTTCAGTGCAGGGTAGCTCTACATCATGCCACTGCTGCCCTTAAAAAATATGGCGACCCTGGCAGGCGCCTGTGCTGGATGGATGTCCAGAACCTCGTCTACTGGTGTGAGAACGTTCACGTGACCACTGGTACAAGCACCGTTGCACAGCTGATTCAGCACACCCAACTCCTGTGGCAGTTCTCTGAAAGGACCATCCACAATTTGATCCCTTTCAAACTCACTCAGTTGGCTGTAGGAAGCACGAGTCCACCTTCGTGTCACGGTTGCCTGTGTGCTCCACACATATGCACACAGTGGGCCGTCCGGCTGTGAGCATTCCTTATTAAAGGGTAGACACATATGACATAGATCAGAATGATATTCAATGTCTTGCTTGTTGGGCAGTGTGAATCAAGTGGATGTACTGGGCAATGTTTCAGTTGCTGATACTTTTAGTGGAAGTTGATGTTTCACTGGAACAGCTTCACACTATCAAAATTCTGTGCCCCCTTCCTTCTCCGAATTCCTTTCCCCATTGAGTTCCAAACGTACTGTCCTCCTGGTTTATCGTCTGTGCATCCTAAAGTCTGGTCCCTGCACACTAGCTACAAACACCATCTCATGATCATAAAGCACATTGTGTTTATTTAAAGGTTATTCTCGTTTTAATTTCTGGTAATTGTTGTTACATGTTCAAATTATGCTCTCTGCTAGTTGTCGCTCAACTACAGCATAACCGTTGAAACTTGTACGTATTTTCTATTTGTGCTTTATTTTGTACAAACTGTTGTTTGATATGATAAAGTCAGGATCTGCAGTGTGTAAAATGATTAGTTAAATGAATAGTCATTCATATTAGCCGACCCACTACTGCCTTGGGCTGTGTGTGTTCTGTTATCTGTGTGTGGACGAACCCTCTGTAGTGAACTGCCCCCTGCTCTACACGTGAGTACACTCTCCCAAGCAGTGTGTATATCTGTCGTGCAGCCCCACCACTCTGCCCCACAGCGACCGCAGCCATCACGGTGGGACACCCTCGCCTGCCTGCCACACCCCCACACCAGATGACGCTGCTATCTCTCTCCTGCGGTGAGTTCCGCCACTACACGTGCACGTTTTCCTCATTCACATTACGTCTTATTGGGCTTTAACTAAGTGTTATGAACAAAAAGTTTAATGTCGCTTTACTGTATCTGTATCTTATAAGAATGTATCTTATAAGAATGTATCTTATAAGACTGCATCTCCTCCTAAACTATCGGATAAGACTCAAGAAAACTTCCTATCTGGAAAGAAATACTTTGGTGGTAACAACCACCCACCTCCCAAAGGGGTGAGGGTGGGGCAGAGAGCCGGCCGCGGTGGTCTCGCGGTTCTAGGCGCTCAGTCCGGAACCACACGACTGCTATGATCGCAGGTTCGAATCCTGTCTCGGGCATGGATGTATGTGATGTCCTTAGGTTAGTTAGCTTTAAGTAGTTCTAAGTTCTAGTGGACTGATGACCACGGATGTTAAGTCCCATAATGCTCAGAGCCATTTGAACCATTTTTTTTTTGGGGGGGGGGGGGCAGAGAAAGTAGCGTAAAGCACTCAGTGCAAATACCTAGTATCTATTCATACCATAATTTGGAGTGAGAGCATTTAGCGACTTTCAGCAAACTCCAGAAGATAATTTCCGATCTGTATGAAACGATTCCTCCTGCCCCCCCCCCCCCTCCTACAAAATGATAAAAAGAAATTAATGTAACAGCAGCCCTCGGTCGCAAAAAAGAAATCTTTTGACCTAGGTTTCGGCACTTCATCAGAAGTAAAACACTGAAACTGACATGTCACATATAAAACTAAATATTAAGCGATAAAACTTTAGTTACAAATTTTTTTAAAAAAATAATACATAGAATGAAAGCCACTATGGGCTGGTCACACATGTCGAGCTACATTTTCGTTGTTCTACCAGCACACTTTCTGCTTCAGACATAACGTTTTAATTTGTTACATCTTTACTAGTAACTCCATTCGCAACACTTTTGCAGACAGCATGCACATATGCCACTGCATGTACCAGCAAAATTATATCACTCTATGACCTATTACAGTAATATAGGTCAATATAGGTTTCTTGAAACTAAGCGGAAATTACCCTTAGTATACTCATCCAGTGCCTGATAACGATACTACTTATCCACTTTCTACAAACACCTAACGTAATTTCAAACCTTTTCTAAACCTTTTTCCGCTTAGATACTGATAATCAGATATTTAACACATTCATTCATTCGTAAAACAATCAGTAGGTTGATTGCTTTATACAGTGCAGTTCGATTGTCTGTAGAGTCAGGGACTGACTGATTACTTACTGTCTGGAAAGATTCACTGTGGGGTTGAGAATCAGCTACAGCCCAGGAAGGTGGGAAAGAAGGAGGTCGTGCTGAAGGATAACTCAGGATCACCTGGAGCAGTTTCAACCAAATTTGTTAGGACACGAGTTATTTATTGTCTGTATAGAAGTACCACCACTATCGCTATGAGTGGGGTGTAGATGAGTAGGCGTAAAATTGTTCGAAAACGACCTTTTGGTACATGTTTCCCGTATTTTATTGACTTCAAATACTTTTAAAAGTATGGAGTCCAATTTATCTCCAGTTTGTGCCATTCAGTGCGTCAATCAGGTCTCGCAAGTGAGCACTGCAGCGAGTCAATAGTCGTGTAACTGTGTGTCAGGACATAAGGTCAGGCCACATGGCTGAATACCATATGTAAATTTAACACCCCTGTGAATTCGTATGACTTGAAACAACAGAAAATCAGAGACATTACTGTGCAGCCTATACTTGTATGTTCAACACCTCTTCTTAAGCCCCTCTATCGATTTCTACCAATTTTTGTACACCCATTAGCTACTATCTGGAATGAAATACTGTGGCGGTAAAAACCACCATCCTCCCATTGGGGTGGGATGATAACTGGGCGATAGACAGAGAAGGGAGCTGCAGGTGATCAGAGAGAGGGAGGATGAGGAAATATAAAGCAGGGGAGGAAATGCACAGTGGGAAAGGAGGAGATGGACAGACAGAGGGTGTGGGCAAGATGGACAGAGCGCCAGGGACAAACAGAAGACTGGAGCAAATAACTATCTTGGCAACACCATGTTGATAAGCTACGGTTTTTTTTGTTTTTTTTGTTTTTTATAAAACACAGTTTACAGTTGCATGGAAAAGTATTTCCTTTCATAAATTTTTGTATTCGAGTAGCTATGTATCAGAGTGATTCTCTACAACAATCTCTGAGTTCAGTTCAGAACAGAAATAATTCAGTTAATGCAGTTATATGGAAAAGATGCTCCGTAGAACAGTCATTTTATGCAAATAAGTAGTTGTAATGGAAGTCTGTGATACTCAAAAGGAAATAATAAAGCAATAGTAAGCAGGAAAAGAGAAACAAAGTAATAGACAGCAATTGAATAAGGGTATGGCATGTTGGGTGTGTGTTTAAATTTCACATTGTGAGGTGGCGCAATAAATGTAGGTCAATTTCGACCCTTACATAAGAGTTTTATACATCGTAATGGGAAGGTGAATATGACACCTAACTCACTTCGGCGGTAATGAGCACATTTGCCTGTAAGTATGTAATGCAAAAGGGATGACACTCAATCGACAGTGTTAACACACCGCTCCTATATAATGCATGTCAATTAGCAGAAGGTGAAACAAACAGCGAAACGTTTTGTGTGGAAACCAGTGCTGGCAGATGCAGATGCCTCAGCATGGGAGGCACTACAGAAAGCTCTTAAGGCGGTGCGTCCCACAGTGGGAGTCAGTGACCGGACAGGTGACGCATACTGAAGAGCAATTAACGGACCACCAGAAGTAGGACAGAAAGAAGCTTTAGAAAACTGCGTTTCTGAATTCCAAATGGATACGAACAAAAGCAGTGACGCAGCTGATCACGTGAACAGCGAATGGTACACATGTGAGTGGGCACGAAACGTCCGATTGACGGAAACGAACTAGGAAAGAGGTAAGTGCCAAGATTTTGACACAGTTCAATGGTAGGGCCCTTGCGATTGGCAGAGAGAATTTCCACAAAATAAGAGGAACACTCCTATTGGTCGAAAAAAGCCATGACGTGGAGAACGAAAGAACCCAGGTGGGGAGAGAGTTTGTCTACGAGAAAGACGAGAGCGAAATTTTCGGGAACTCTTCTCTGAACTGGCGTTAAGTGCAGAATGGGCCCATAACTCTCTGTATGACGCAGAGGAGAAATTTGAGTGAACACTGCGTTCACTATTGTTGACATTCAGCTAGATATTAGCTGAAGCGTAGTTGAGCTCCCACTGTGGAGAAACAAACCAGCCAGTTAGTTAATTTTAATCTTCGTTGATCCATTAAGGATCGTGGGACCACGGCTGGCATGAACTTCTTGATGCAATAATTTACCAACAGCCGTGTGTATAGTAGAAATTTATTTTATTTTATGAACTTCTATGTGCTACCAGTTTCGGCATTACATTGATGCCATCTTCAGGCCCCACTCGTCATAGTCGTAAAATCGCTATACACGGAAGGAGCCATATAACTGGATCCGTGAATCAATCATCCTGCAACAGCTCTTGGTGGTCAGGCGACACAGTCATCGCGGCTAAGGTAAATACCGGGAGCAGAGGTGTAAACTTGTTGGTTCACCAGCTTGCGTCCACTGTAAACTCGAGCGACCTTGGATAATCTTTTGCTCAACTTGTCACAAAAATAACCATCCTCCATAGACTTGATTGCCATCCTAAATAGTACCGAACTTTGAAGCGGAATCGGATGATTTATAGTAGTACTGGCCAACATCATGTCGTAGTCGTAAGAATAGTTTTGTAAAGAAACTTCTTGTTAAAATTTACCATTGTTGTGTTAAGGATTATTTCACTTACTGGATATGAGACGCGTTCGTTTGACAACCAGTCGTAACATTGTCACATTTTAAACGGTGTAATTGCGTGTATTTCTGTGATAAAATTGCAACATTAGGCCAAAGTTATTTACAGCTTACACAAATGTTGTTCTGACCTCCAGAAACCTTACAACATGAATTTCGTGTATTTTTCTTTACATGACTTTTTCAGTTACTATGTACTTACCATTGAAAATTTGTACCATACTGTGTCTCGAATGCGGATTCCTTTATCACAAGCGTCAGCTTAACCATTGTACTACCTCTCACATGACAGACCTGCCTCAAACATCCGTCGTAGCTAATATTTCCACTTTTTTTCCAAACATTAGAATCTGAGATTTTCCCACAGAATATGTGGGAATAACTCCACTGGGTGAATGGAGTCTATGCGGTACAGTGGTTTACCCTGCTACAAGAGATGAACATGGGAACTTCGCATGGTAGTGTTTGGAAGTTATTCATCAGAACATCAGCCTCATTGGATGTGGCAGTCATATCTGTGGGCATGCTGAGAAGGCCTAACCTTTAAGGCGGTTGTCAAATCAAACACCTTTCAGCCATCTAATTTCCAAACTTATTTTACTTGGCTGTCAGTTTCGGCGATTTACTGCGCCATCTTTGGGCCCCTGACTGACTTGTAGGAAGATTCCGCCACGGTTCTGGTCAAAATGGAGGCCACCATTTAAATACTGGTATCTGGTGGCTATACCTATCACTTCAACCATCAGCTGAACAGTTGTAAGATGATGATTGAAGTCCACATCTGCAAAGCCTGAATTTACTTGTAGTACACAAAAGCTTTGTGGAATTGACTCTTGGGGAAATAGTTTTTATCATCAGAGTGACTTCCAAGGACACGGAATTGAAACACATTCTTCAAGTGAATTGAACCAGTCATCCTGACACTAGTTTCAAGGGATGGTAAGTTTAAATATACTCATTTTAATGTTTCTCAAAGTGAAAAACTTGAGGTGGCTGCTTATGCAAAGCAGGAAATGTCGATTATAATGCTCATCTGGCAAAGATTTTAAACTGTCACCACAGATACTCTATACTGCATCGTGATTGACTCTTTCATTCCTTTACAGTGCCGTTCATTTCACATTCATTGTGGTAGTGTTTGGAAATTATTCGTCAAAACATCAAAATGTCAGAAATACTCACCACAAGTGAGTGATGGTTTGGCATTAGCTTGTTGCTGCTGCCATCTATATTCAGATGCAATATCATTATTATATTTTACACCAGTGGAGACAGAAAAAAATGAAAGCTAAAAATTATAAATCAAAAATTAGTTACAAAAACCACAAAGTTAGAGGAAAATAATAGTAAATCCGTTTGTTTACAAAGTGTGCATGGCATTTTTGTGACTAAATGATAAGTTTCCCCAGGCTGCTGTTAGTATCCCTACATAAAAGCTAAACTAAACTCTGTACGAACAGACCTTGGAAGCTCAACGGCGCCGACCGTCCGCCGTGTCATCCCCTGTCCACAGGCGTCACTGGATGCAGATACTGAGGGCCACGTGGTCAGCACACTATTTTCCCAGCCATTGGCAGTTTTTCTGGCTGGAGCCGCTACTTCCCAATCGAATAGCTTCTCAATTGGCTTCACGAGTGCTGAGTGCACCCCAATTACCAACAGTGCTCGGAAGACGGTCACGAATCTGAGTGCTAACCGAGACCGACAGTGCTCATCTTTGGTGATCTGATGGGAACCGGATTACCACTCAGGCGATGCTCCTGGTGATGTTCTTACTTACACTAACCTAAATATGGTAGAGCAACCTGTAACAAGACGAAGCACATTGTTGGTAACATTGTAGTGTTTATGACTGAAACACTGTTATTAATGAGTTTGTGTGTGTATAGTAGTGGAAGAAAATTCCAGACAATTGCTGAGAATGCTTATGAGATGACAGTTTCGTTTTGATGCATGCAATTTTTCGTCAGGTTTACAAGTTATCCACCATATCCACTGACATCAGTGCCAGGAGCGCTACCCACCAGACTGGCTGGTGCTCTGTGCCCTGTCAGAGCTCACATGGGTGTAGGAGGGGGCTGTCCTAGGTTCACAGCTCGGGTGCACCCCCACCATTTGACGCCACTGCTGACCCCACTACCCAAGTGCAAAGCAGGATCTTCTCCCACTGTAGATGACATGCGTGGTTGCTTCAGCAACAGATTTAAAGTACAAAATTCTCCTTCTTTTAACAGGCAAAAGCAATGAGACGCAGAAGCATGCACATGAGTGGCCTAACAGAATATAGACTTCCAGTAATTTGGGCATCCAGAACATCTGTTAGATTGAAGGACGACGGGTCTTGTACTGGAAGTCAACCAGCTTAAAGTGCATGTTTCATAGTATGTACAGTAATGATTAGAAAATGTGGCAGACTAAATGTGGTACTCTGAATGTGGTTACAGCAGTAGTTGTAGAGATACGTCAGCAACAGAACTAGCCCAATATTAAGGTGCCCGATCCCGTAGTTAAGTGTTTTACTCACATTTGTAGAATTTTTGAATCTGTTTTAAAACTGAATAGCACCGTCGCTAGTATACCTATCAGAGCGGGGTCGATGTGAGCCGGCGCACTCACCAGGCGCGTGCAGAGGTGCGCCGCTTCCGCCAGCGACACGTCTAGTAAAGCACCGTGTTAGTCAGAACGCCTTCCAGGCTGTTCGCCACTGTACACTTATTCATAATTCACATTTTCTGCCTTGTCGCCCCACAAGAAAGATCTAGAAGCATTTCATACTGTTGCTGGAACACTAAGATAAAGTTTGAGCATATGATGTGTATTATTTTTAATTAAAACAGCGACATTATCATCTCCATGTGGACATTATATTTACAGAAAAAGAAAAAAAAAGTATTTTCTCATCATAGTAAAGTTGTTACATCGAAGTAACATCTTGCATTTCTCAGAAAAACTATCAGCGGTGTCGATCTACAGAGTGTTTGGGAACCTGGAGGTACTTGGAGCTATATGTAGGATGTTAATGAAGATAAGTGCATGCTGTATATACTCTCATAAGCAGAAGCTTTTGCTGTTCCTTTGAGACATCACAACAATAAAAATGTAGGTGAAATTGTGTGTGCGTGTGTGTGTTGTGTGTGTGTGTGTGTGTGTGTGTGTGTGTGTGTGTGTGTGTAACATGTCGTCAATGAAGTGTGCACGTGGAACTGCTCCAACAAGAGTCTGTGTAGCTGTATCAGCTATTTCGACTCTATGATTTTCTGGCAGAGTAGCTTTCTCTAATGCAGATTTGTGAAGCAGTTTGCAACTAAGTGGACTGACATTTTTGATGCCATATCAGGGAACTTCTTAAATACCTGGAGATGTGATTAGTTTTATGCATCACATTTCCGAGAGTTAGAAGCGATTGATACACACAGAAGATTGATTGTATTAAGAATTTCTTTCAATGGGGGACAACGACCGAGTAACAGTAGAATAAAGGAATGTAATGATGAGAAACAATTTGCCAGAATGTGACTACTGAATTTCTTGAGTGATGGAAGGTAGGAATTTTTATCTGAGAGTGGATGGTGGCTTTGAGAGGATGATACCGCCGTATATGTGTTCTTCAATGTAAACAGTCTCGATCAAAGAAGGGACACAGTTATAGATTTATAAGATGTCACCCGACAGATGTGTTTCTAGAAATGGTCTCAGCTCCACTTCTACGATAATTTTCTTCATCAGAAGTCTGTGTACGCAGAAATGTGTGAGAATTTTCTTTCTCTGTGGCAGGAATCTTTCTGCCGAGGAGAAAGACAGGAGGCTGATTTTGGCAGCTAAGAACGGAGCAGTGCAGCAGATGCAGGCACTGCTGGCCGCTGGGGCGGACGTTGGGGCCGAAGACAGTGACAGGAACACCGCCCTGCACTGGGCAGCCTGGGAGGGCCACTTGCAGGCAGTCGGGTGCCTTCTGGGGGCCGGCGCAGATGTGGACGCCGGCAACTGGGTGCGGAATACGCCGCTCCACTGGGCAGCGTGGGGCGGCCGGGAAGCTGTGGTGCGCCTGCTAGCCTCGTCTGGCGCCGACCTCGACGCCAGGAACCGGGACGGGATGAGGCCGCTGCACGAGGCGGCCAAGCACGGGCACGCGACGGCGGTGGCTGCGCTGCTCGATGCGGGGGCTGACAGGCGGGTCACCAATGGCGAGGGCCACACGCCGCTGGACCTCGCCAGGCAGCACAACCACGACAACCTGATAGACATACTCAGCAGTCCGACAGACTCCACCTGATCAAAAAGAAAACCTTCATTACATTACTTTTCAATAGTTTTGAAATAAAGAATACAGAAAGTTTATCCTGGAGTTATTCTTTCTACTCATATTTATATACGTCATACACTGAAGAGCCAAAGAAACTGGTGCACCTGACTAATATTATCTAGGACCCCCACGAGCTCGCAGAAGTGCCGCAACACGACGTGGCTCGTCTGAAGCAGTACTGGAGGGAACTGGCACCATGAATCCTGCAGTACTGTCCATAACCCTTAACAGTAGGCGGGGTTGGAGACCTCTTCTGAACAGCATGTTACAAGACATCCCAGATATGCTCAATAACTTTCATGCCTGGGGAGTTTGTGGACAGCGAAAGTGTTTGAAGTCAGAAGAGTGTTCTTGTAGCCACTCTGTATCAATTCTGGAAGCGTGGGGTCTCGCATTGTCCTGCTAGAATTGCCCAAGTCCGTTGGAATGCACAATGGACATAAATGGATGCAGCTAATCAGACAGGATGCTTACATACATGTCACATGTCAGAGTGTCACCTGTCAGAGTCGTACCTAGACGTATCTGGGGTCTCATATCACTCCAACTGAACATGCTCCACACTATAACAGAACCTCCACCAGCTTGAAGAGTCCCCTGGTGACATGCAGGGTCTACGGATTCATGAGGTTAACTACATACCCATACACGTCCATCCACTCGATACAATTTGAAACGAGACTTGTCCGGGCAGGTGACATGTTTCCAGTCTTCCAGTCATCAACAGTCCAATTTCGTGTCGTGAAGTCATCAAGGGTACACAAGCGGGCCTTTGGCTGCGAAAGCCCATATCGATGACGTTTTGTTGAATGGTTCGCACACTGACACTTCTTGATGGCCCAGTACTGAAATCTGCAGCAATTGGTGGAAAGGCTGCACTTCTGTCACGTTGAACGAATCTCTTCAGTCGTCATTGGCCCCGTTGCTGCAGGGTGTTTTTCCGGCCGCAGCGATCTCGGAGATTTGATGTTTTACCAGATTCCTAATATTCACAGTACACTGGTGAAATGGTCATACGGGAAAATCCTCACTTCATCACTACCTCGGAGATGCTTTGTCCGATCGCTCGTGCGCCGACTATAACACCACGTTCAGACTCACTTATATCTTGATAACTTGCCATTGTAGCAGCAGTAACTGATCTAACAGCTGCGCCACACACTTGTTGTCTTATATAAGCGCTGCTGGCTGCTGCGCCCTATTTTGTCTGTTTACATATCTCTGTGTTTGTATTCGCATGCCTATACCAGTTTCTCCGACTCTTAAGTGTGTAACTACTCAGGTAACATCATAACAAAAGCGACCAAGATAGAATTTATTTTCTAACATAAGTAAAAACAGCAAGTTTCCCTTTGCATAAAGTCAACAAAACTGTAAAAATACTCAATTAATAACAAAAACTAATTCAATATAATATTTCATTACAGAAAATTACTTAATGTTTAGCGCTATGAGAAACTACCATAAATTTCACCATACTTAGTTCACTACCATACAAGGTCAGTGGGTGCAATGCATCTTCTGTTGAAACTGAAGACTCAATGTACTACTGTACATATCCTCCAGACTTTGCAGTGATTTATGTCACTGTAGTTACACAAGTAAATTCAGTTTAGCAGAAGAACGTATAAGATGTGTGCTGTACTGAAGGCTCATGAGATACTGTCTATAATTATAACGCGACATTCCCAGCAATATTTACACCACACTATGTGCTTATCACCTGAGATCATACTGACAGTTTATTTTTATTTAAAATGATTGGAGAGGACCACCCAATCGTATGTTTTCCATAAACCTCTTATGTAATTACAAGATGCATTGCCATGTATCATGCATCATACTCTTGTAACAGGATGCTAAAGCAAATTTTTCTCTTTCCGCACTTTCATTCTCTGCATATTCCTCAGCCCCGCGTCACATGAGCAGAGTGTCTGCAGGGGCTGGCACGCAACCCGCCTTGCAGCAGCTCTGTCCCGACACCGCCCTCACCGTCCAGCTGACGGTCGGGCTGGACTGTGGAACTGAAATATGGATTTGTGTAGGAAAGTCGATCAGAAAGCGGTACACGTCACATGCCGTGTGAATGCTAGTCCATTCCTAATGGATATAGCCCAATGATGCTCATAATATTTCCCAAAATGGCTATAAATAACATTTACAATTTGGCAAAGTAGGTAACAATACATTTTGATTAGCAGTCTCAGATGTCCAATAAGTTATTTCCACTGACTTCCAGGTAATAGCTATAGCCTTTTGTACAAGCTATGATATAATGGAAATGATTACAGGGTGTATGGAAAAGAATCATCCGATTTCGTCTGTCTATATTTCTGAAACTAATAAAGATATTCAATGGATTTTGTTTTTTTGATGAATGGGAAACTCAAAAAGTTTGTTTTCTATCTTTTAAGGGCGGTAGGACGTCAAACGGGCCGACTTGGAGCAGGAGAGGCATCACAGGACATTTTAATTTCCAGTGTCTATACTTTTACAAATAAATTCATAAAACTTTGTCAGCATCACCAGGAAGGATTCAGGATTCACACTCATTGCAGTGGAAGTTCCAAAACATAACAAAATAATTTTTTTATGTGTGAAATTTCATCATTTTTTTCACTTACTAATGGCAGCATTTGTTGCTATAGGTACACTTTTCTTCATAAGTTAGAGAGATTCTTTGATGAATTTTGCACAGCATACATACCATACTTACAGGTGTATGAAACTCTAGAATTTATTTAATTTAGGAAAAAACGAATGATCTGTTGTATTTTAAACTTCATGTTTTAAAAAAACACAAATGTTGTAGTTAATTACCTCAATTTTTACCACAGTTTTTAATACATTTGAAAAATTCTAGAGTTTCATACACCTTTAAGTATGGTTTCTATGCTGTGCAAAATTCATCGAACCATCTCTCTTACTTATGAAGAAAAGTGTACCTATAGCAGCAAATGCTGCCATTAGTAAGTGAAAAAAATGATGAAATTTCACATGTAAAAAAAAATTACTTCGTTATGTTTTCGAACTTCCACTGCTATGAGTGTGAATTCTGAATCCTTCCTGGTCATGCTGGCAAAGTTTTTTGAATTTATTTGTAAAAGTATAGACAGTGGAAATTAAAATGTCCTGTGGTGCCTCTCCTGCTCCAAGTCGGTCCTTCTTACGTCCTACCCCCCTTAATAGGGTTCAATACGGCCCCCTTGAGATGCACAGCATATGTCAATGCGGTATTCATATTATTTCCACACTGCAGTGAGCTTGTCTCGAGTTACAGCTCTCACAGCTGCTGTTATGCGATGTTTCAGTTCATTCACTGTTGCTGGTAACGGAGGCACATAAACAGAGTCTTTTATAAACCTCCACAAGAAATAATCACATACAGTCAGGTCCGATGACCTTGGAGGCCAGGAATGTAACGGTGAATCATTTGATCCAGCGCGATCGATCCATAGTTCAGTAGTCCTTTGATGTAAAATTTCCCCCACTTCCAGATTCCCGTGTGGCGGTGCCCCATTATATTGGTAAGTGAACTTGTTCGAATCAGTCTCCAACTGTGGGAAAAGGAAGTTTTCAAGCATATCGAGATATGCGCTTCCTGTAACAGTGTTCTCAGGAGAGAAAAATGGACCGACACCTTTTCCTGTGAAACTTCACAGAACACATTAAATTTTGGAGATTGCCTCTCATGTTGTACAACTTCATGTGGTTGTTCCATGCCCCATATTCTCACATTATGACGGTTCACTTTTTCATTTAAATGGAATGTTGCCTCATCACTAAACACTAAGTGTGGAAGAAAACTGTCATCCTCCCTCTTGCCAAAGAACGAAATTACATAAATCCACGCTTCATTGCTTGTCACCTTCATGAAGAGCTCTCAGTAGCTGAATTTTGTGTGGTTTCATGTATAAACGTCGATGCAGCACACTCCAGACGGACATCGGGGGCATGTTGAGGTGTCGAGCTGCATGGCTAAGCGATTTCTGCGGACTCCTTGTGGAACTATGGCGGTTGCATTCGACGTCTTTGTCAGACACTCAGGGACGGCCCGGCTATTTGCCTTTACACAAGCAATCTATTTCTCGGAATTGTTCATGCCATCGTGTAATACTCTGTGCAGTAGGAGGATCCACACCATACCTAGAACAGTTATTAGTGATCCGCACTGCGCAAAACGTAACACACAAAACGCTTTCTGTTGTTCCATAACAGAAATGAAGTGGGCACACACTGCTGCTACCTAGCGGGAACCATGTAAAACTCGAGTTTGTGCTATTTCCAAAAGTACACTGTTCATGCACAATCTCAAATAATATAATACTTATGATTTTCCTTTTAAATCGGCTGATAGTTTTTGATACATCCTGTATTTTCGAAAATTGCCACACAGACTGAGAGAACTTTACAATTTGACAAAATAAATAATAATACAATTTGATTAGCAGTCTCAGTAATCCAGTAACTGATTTCCCGGTAATAGCTATAGCCTCTTGTACAAGCTGTGGTATAACGGATATCTAATATAATGCGATATGAGACAGACTGTCAAAAACAAAATGATCTTTGAAGAAATATATACCAATGTTCCGCTTTGATTAAAGTAAAAATGGCTGGCACGGTGACGAGATGCACTAACACACTCCGAAATGAGAGACAGCATAAGCAAGAAATAAAATTAATGCCCTGTCTGTAGTTTCGTCTCTGTGTTCCATCGTCACTATGAACATAAGACAGCAATAGCTACATCAGAATCGTGCAGACGAAAGATGACACACATCAGATCAAATGGTGCTATTGTGGTGGTAACCAAAATAACAAAATTCCCTACTTTGACCCATAAAACGAGTAAGTAATTCTAATTATATTATTGTTATGTTAATTAAATGGACTGTTGATATCGTTATTGATGGAAATTATGCAGTTTCCCTCACCTTCGTTGAATGTTAAAGCGAAATGTTTTTTTCAGAATTTTTGGAAAAATACGCAAATCAAAAAAAGATTGCATCAGCCTGGTTCCGAGAACTGCTGAACATAGACCTTGACTGTGGATATTGTATCACAGACACAGTCCCTCTTGACTGTTCAGATATGTCACGAAACCCGCCCAAAGATGTAAACAACCATGCTTGAGCATTAGTTGGAGGGGGCCGACAGACAATCAGTTCCAGTCATTCCAACAGGAAAGAGGTACACGGTTCGTGTTGTCTGTAGTTCAGCCATGCCTAGACAGTCAGTACCACGATTGGATCGCATCCGCGTTGTTACTTTGTGCCAGGAAGGACTCTCAACAAGGGAAGTGTCCAGACGTCTCGAATTGAACCAAAGTGATGTTGTTCGGACATGGAGGAGATAGAGAGAGAGACAGGAACTGTCGATGACACGCCTTGCTCAGGCCGCCCAAGGGCTACTACTGCAGTGGATGACCGCTACGTACGGATTATGGATGGGAGGAACCCTGACAGCAACGCCACCGTGTTGAATGATGTTTTAGTGCAGCCAAAGGACGTCGTGTTACAGATCAAACTGTGCGCAATAGGCTGCACGATGCGCAACTTCACTCCCGACGTCTAGGCGAGGTCCATCTTTGCAACCACGACACCATGCAGCGCAGTATAGATGGAGCCAACACCATGCCAAACGGACCGCTCAGAATTGTGCGGCGTTTCAAATTAAAATGAAAGATGTGATGGTGTGGCCCCCAACTACGTACCCTCCGACTCAAAGTTGAAATATTAAAAGTTTTGCCTGGTTTCGTTGTCCTGGGGCTGGGATATGTAGTTGCCGCATTACAGGCCAAATACTTCTGAGTCTACAGTATACGACATGAATCGAATGGTCGAAGGTTTCTATCACTCGCCAATTGCGAATTATGAAAGTAACATATAAATTTATAAATGAAAGATTGCAATTAAATAAAATCTGCACGTACTATCTTAACGACTTTAAATGATGAGTACGATAGCAGAAGTAGTTTTGAGAATGCGGTATATTTCTGCAAAACTCTTCTTGGTGACGATGGTCCAGCAGATAAAAAATATACAGGGTGTTTCAAAAATGACCGGTATATTTGAAACGGCAATAAAAACTAAACGAGCAGCGATAGAAATACACCGTTTGTTGCAATATGCTTGGGACAACAGTACATTTTCAGGCGGACAAACTTTCGAAATTACAGTAGTTACAATTTTCAACAACAGATGGCGCTGCAAGTGATGTGAAAGATATAGAAGACAACGCAGTCTGTGGGTGCGCCATTCTGTACGTCGTCTTTCTGCTGTAAGCGTGTGCTGTTCAAAACGTGCAAGTGTGCTGTAGACAACATGGTTTATTCCTTAGAACAGAGGATTTTTCTGGTGTTGAAATTCCACCGCCTAGAACACAGTGTTGTTGCAACAAGACGAAGTTTTCAACGGAGGTTTAATGTAACCAAAGGACCGAAAAGTGATACAATAAAGGATCTGTTTTAAAAATTTCAACGGACTGGGAACGTGACGGATGAACGTGCTGGAAAGGTAGAGCGACCGCGTACGGCAACCACAGAGGGCAACGCGCAGCAGGTGATCCAACAGCGGCCTCGGGTTTCCGTTCGCCGTGTTGCAGCTGCGGTCCAAATGACGCCAACGTCCACATATCGTCTCATGCGCCAGAGTTTACACCTCTATCCATACAAAATTCAAACGCGGCAACCCCTCAGCGCCTCTACCATTGCTGCACGAGAGACATTCGCTAACGATATAGTGTACAGGATTGATGACGGCGATATGCATGTGGGCAGCATTTGGTTTACTGACGAAGCTTATTTTTACCTGGACGGCTTCGTCAATAAACAGAACTGGCGCATATGGGGAACCGAAAAGCCCCATGTTGCAGTCCCATCGTCCCTGCATCCTCAAAAGGTACTGGTCTGGGCCGCCATTTCTTCCAAAGGAATCATTGGCCCATTTTTCAGATCCGAAACGATTACTGCATCACGCTATCTGGACATTCTTCGTGAATTTGTGGCGGAACAAACTGCCTTAGACGACACTGCGAACACCTCGTGGTTTATGCAAGATGGTGCCCGGCCACATCGCACGGCCGACGTCTTTAATTTCCAGAATGAATATTTCGATGATCGTGTGATTGCTTTGGGCTATCCGAAACATACAGGAGGCGGCGTGGATTGGCCTCCCTATTCGCCAGACATGATCCCCTGTGACTTCTTTCTGTGGGGACACTTGAAAGACCAGGTGTACCGCCAGAATCCAGAAACAATTGAACAGCTGAAGCAGTACATCTCATCTGCATGTGAAGCCATTCCGCCAGACACGTTGTCAAAGGTTTCGGGTAATTTCATTCAGAGACTATGCCATATTATTGCTACGCATGGTGGATATGTGGAAAATATCGTACTATAGAGTTTCCCAGACTGCAGCGCCATCTGTTGTTGAAAATTGTAACTACTGTAATTTCGAAAGTTTGTCTGCCTGAAAATGTACTGTTGTCCCAAGCATATTGCAACAAACGGTGTATTTCTATCGCTGCTCGTTTAGTTTTTATTGCCGTTTCAAATATACCGGTCATTTTTGAAACACCCTGTAAGTTGAATAACAGGGAAACAATAGATTCCTACAGCACGCAATTAGTTATGAACAACAACACAGTTCGTGGGGTATTCACTTCTAAATGCACACTCCGTCTTCACTGTAGAAGCCACGGAAATCTGTCAAGTGCACAAGTCGGCACTCCAAAGTATTTCTATCTGCCGCGACCACGCGCAAACTGCTCCGCACTCTCCAAGTCTCTGCCGCGACCGAGCGTCACGTCCAGCACTTGCCCTGTCCTGTCCCGAACTCCCGTCTCCTGTGCCGTCCTGTCCACAACTGCCGCACTGCCAGAACCACCCCTTCACGAGCGCTGTGATTGGCTAGAGCGCTCCCACCATGTCTTCAAGCCAATGCACACTCACAAACAAAAAACACTTTCGAAATACTGGATTTACATTTAAATACTTGAAATTAAATAAATATTCCTACGGCTGGAAAATAAACACGCTCTAACACGCATTGTTACAAACATAAACAAATTAAATAAACGTATATCAAAGGAACAGAACAAAAGGTAGGCCAGTAGCCTAATGTCTCTGTGTTTTCTAAAACACAGAAATAATTGACAAATTTCTTCATGAACAGCATATATCTGATATAAACAAAGACATAGATGAATAAATATATTTATAAGCATGTTGCTAACGTTGTTTTGTGTAACTGTGGAGTACTTATGGCCTGACGCGATCGATAGTAATCGGCCACTTTGACCTCCAATAACTCATGTACTATTTAAATTACATGCCTGTAATTCATACCAATTCAGGTTTACACTAATAGCTTTCTAAAGACACGTAGATCGACGAAATCAGATGAACCGGTTAGATTTTGGAAATTCGTAGCTGGGTGTTACTTGTATAATTTGTCGTCAGATACTAAACTTTAAACTAATAAAGATATTGAAAACCTGATTACACCATCAGAATCGTCGTGAAAATAATGGTAATTTACAGGTTTTTTTGAGGTATCACGATTCATTTGGCTACTATTAATTTCTATACGAAGTGTGAAATGCCTGCTATTAAGGTTTCACAAAATCCGCCATCTTTGGCCCCCCTGGCGCACAGCATCACGAAGGAATTCCCAGCTACGTGCTCGATGGACACGCAATGGGGCTACCCCTCTCCTCCGGCTAACGTTCGGCACCACGTGTTTGCTGCCGGGCCCCGGCTGGCCGAGCGGTCCGTGCGGTGGTTTCAGGTCACCACAACTCGCGCGTTACCTCACAATTGGCATCACGTTCTCTTCACTGATGTCGCATATGCCTTCAACCAGACAATCGTCCAACACGTGTTTGGAGACAACTCGGTCAGGATGAATGCCTTACATACACTGTCCAGTGAGTGCAACAAGATTTTTGGTGGCACTATGTGGGGACGACGTACGCCGCTGGTGGTCATGGAAGGCACCGTAACAGCTGTATGATACGTGAGTGCCATCCTCCGACCAATAGTGCAATGATATCGGCAGGATATTGGAGAGGCATTTGTCTTCATGAACGACAATTCGCGCCTCCATCGTACACATCTTGTGAATGAGTTCCTTCAGGATAACGACACTGCTGGACTAGAGTGCACAGCATGTTCTCTAGACATGAACCCTATCGAACATGCCTGGGATACACTAAAAAGGACTGTTTATGGACGACGTCACCCACCAACCACTCTATGGGATGTACGCCAAATCGCCATTAAGGAGTGGAAAATCTTGACCAACAGTGTCTTGATGAACTTCTGCATAGTATGCCTCGAATACAGGCATGCCTCAATGAAAGAGGGCGTGCTACAAACTGGTGTGGACAGAAATCTGGACCACCGGCTCTGAAGGTCTTGTTGTATGGTGGTACAACATGCAATGTGTGCTTTTCATGAGCAACAAAAAGGGCGGAAATGATGTTTATGTTGATCTCTACTCCAATTTTCTGTACAGGTTCCGGAACTCTCGGAATCGAAGCGACGTAAAACTTTTTTTCATGTGTGTACTAATGCAAGCAACAGCAGCTGCAGCCAATGAACCCTCCATACTCGTGTACAGTCGTGCTCAAAAGTATCTGAACGACCTGAACTGCATTTCGCCTGATTCGCATGCAACCAGCATAACGCAGCTGTCTAGCTCCTCAGTACAGTCGTTTGATTATTGAAAATAGTTCCAAGTCAACACTAGAAAACACTGCTCTGTATCGCAATAACTCAAGATGTAAAGTAATACCACAATATTACAAATATCAGAGAACACCTCATCACAGATAAGACTGTCCTTAAGGCTAGTGAGCTCACATTTATTACAATAAATGACATACATGAAATGTTCCACTCTCATTATTACGTCAGATAGGTAATGCACGTAGTAAGTTCGTCGTATTCATGATTTCCTCTATTATCGTACTTATTATTTAACACAAAATGACATTAAAAATTTAAATTAGTCACGAGCAGCTAGTTGAGAATATGTATGCACTTCAAATGACACGACGAACCGTCTCGTTCTGCATATGGATTCAAACCCAGGTCATTCAGACTAAGCAAAGTTTTCGTGACTGACGAAAACTAAGAGTCATTCCTGACTAGGCATACAGAGAGTGATATACCTCGATTTTAGACAGTATCAGTTAGCAAATATCAACTTTAAATAGCATAACGAAAACATTTTTAACAGATGCGAATTCCTACTCAGCATCTATTGTCCCTGTTAACGAACTAAGAGAGATGTTAAATATTGCTTCTTCACAAGTAACTTACTTGAAACGCAGTGAGGTAAAGCTTTGTGTTGGACAGGGACTCGAACCCAGAAACTAATCGGTTTGTTATCGAAGCACAATCAATTGTGTCATATCGGATTTTCTCGGCAGTAGCTAGGTGTTTTAACTGAAATGACGAGACGAAACATTAATTTTTTCCTTCCCTGGACTCCAGCCCGGCACCTCTAACCGTTATATTCTAGAGAAAACAAACGTTGAATGTGGGTTTGTTACACCATCAACGACATGTGAGCACGTTTGAACTAGAAATATATGACGAAGAGTTCAGTGCTGACTGGGAATAGAACCCCACACATATCGTTGTTGACTACACACAAAGAGACGTCAGATCCACCAGCAGCTCAGAATAACATCCTTGAACTTATAGTGATCTCGCAAATAGTTCTGTGTCGCACTGAGAGTAAAAACGTCAGATATCGTTAGTGTTGACAACAAATGAAAATACATTAAAAATCAAAATTATTATCTACCAGCAGGTAGGTGTTCTTATGCTAGAGCTTGATAATATATAATGAAAACTTAAGTGCCGGGCCAGAATTCGAAACCATTCACTCGCAATAAGTGGAGATGTTGAGGAATCTGCAGTTTTGAACAAACAATAAATTGTAGTCGAGCTGTATCGTCACGAAGGGATCAAATTCCGCATTAAGGGCGGTCTGAGTTGCACTCCCAGTTCAGAATAAATTTTATCGATATACAGAAGCTCAAATAAAAGATGGAATAAGAGTCCTGAGACCCTACATAACGTACATAACGTTTGTTTCCTCACTAGAAGTAAGTAACTAGTATAAGAAAGGTTACTGGTGATAGAGTTTCTACATGTCGCCACTACTGACTTTATTGTGGTTCAACCTAACGTCTACTTGGTAGAGAAGGATTACCATGTTTAATGTGAATTTCAAACCACAATGCCATTATACCTTTTACACTTGGCGTAGCCAGAAGAGAACAGAATCTATCTCTCCCCATCAAAAATCATCGGCAGAAGTTGGAATCGAACCCAGACCATAACCATATGAACCTATCATCAATCCAACAGACTCTTCTCTGTGACTCATTTTTCTATCGTAACGCCGTTGCGCCACATTGGATGAGAATTCTAAGACACAGGCTCCCTGTAGTGGTTTGCAGCATGTTCAGTACATTCATTTACTTGGTTGACCGAACGCCAAGAACTAGCTGCCTCAGCTACTCAGTGCATACATTCGACTCTGTTTTGCAATCACCGAAATAAAATCATGTAACTGCCACCTACACAGAACTGCCGACAGTGTAGGATGCAGAAATTTAAATATTAAATGTTTCTTTCCACTTGAACTACTGTATTGTGCTATCTGTTTGTTGAAAACGGCGTGCAGTGCAAAGGAAAAGCTGTAACTGTCTCTCTCTCAGAAGTCTAGATCTGGCCATATGCATTATCTCACAGCACTCAGGAGATCTAGAGAAGGAATGTAAAGTAAGAAACCGCCAATTTCAAGGTACGATTCAATTTTACGTTGGACTGCAAATTGCTGGTGATGAACCTGATAAAAATGATAATGTTCAAATCGAAGTAAAAGATGTTACATTTATTGTAAGAAATAGAGTGTATATGACATTTTGTAAGAGGAAAGGTAATGTAACGTTCTGAATAAACGTATTTGTTTACAGCTAATGTCCGCGTTAAAGTTTTCTTTATGCCAACTGGGACCATATCGGAAATTACCCGGACGATCTATGCCTCGCCTTCCTTGTTCCTAATAATCAGCAGAGGATGCAGAAATCTGGAGGAATTGTTGTTCACTTCTGGAGCTGCTGTAGCTGAATGTCAGCTAGTAGCGTAACACTAAGCGTCGCACACTGCAGATAACATGTCGCGAGTTCGAGTACATTCGCTGATACGTTTGTTAAAATGCAATTCTGCTGTCTGCTGAAGTTATCAATGTAATGGAACTTTGAAAATAATTCCCTTCACTTTTCAACCCAAAATAGTCTCATGTGGAAAAAGGGCTAACTTCTGCGACATTTTGTTCTTTTCAGGTTTAATAGACCGCCAGGCAGTAGATGCATCTCGAAACTTTTGTATTGTGTATGGGGAGAGAGCATCGTGCCAAAATACATCAGAAAGGTATTTTCTACATTAGCTGTCGTGTGGTAGTGGCATTTTATCCTACTTCAAACTTCGTTTGACAGGTTTAACTCAGAACAAGTTTTCTACATGCATGTGATCAATAAATTTATGTGTGTATGCAATGCATACGGATTGTAGAATTTAGTGGTGCTCTCTCTTCCAATTCTGTGTACAATATGCCTGACCTAAACGGGCCCTTTATCATTACAGGCCCTAGGCAGTGCAACATCATACTGACAACAGTAATGTGCTTATACTGTCAACCTCACTGTTCGTTATACTTGATTTTGTAATTATTTAAATAAAACATGACCTTCCAGTGGGAGACATTTCGTTCCCATTTTCCTTCTGTGAAATTTGTAAGTAAGCTTTTTGTCTTGCAACCAGAGAAATGCGGCAGAGTATGGACGGTAAACGATTCACAAACCACGACTTATTGCCTTTAAGACGATTTCTTTAAAGATTGTCGTAGCTGAGGCAATTTAGTTTCTTCTTAAATCATCCTATGCAGCAACGTTTACAGGTATCTCAAATAGGAAAAGCTCTTTATCCAGGTACGAAGGTTGTAAAACAAACTTCCCACAATTTGTGGCAGGTTGTCAGGTTGATCTTTTCGTCTGATAGCACTGCGTAAGTATTTTGTCTAATAGGTATCACAAGTAGTGTTCCTGTAGCTGTGGGGATCATCGGTTGAAAACGAGTTTAATACCAATAGATACAGTACTGCTAAATATTCAAAATGATTATCAGCCTAAGTCTGAGTTCATCCACAAACTGAGGCGTATTTATAATATTGAAGCTAGACTGTGTATCCTTGTCTTCATTGAGTGGGCATTGGAAGACGTTTACAAACACGTATACAATACTATGAATACTTCGAACGCTATAGTTAACGTTGCCCTTATAAACTAATTTTGCTTTTTGAATTCTTCTGGGTCCTCAGCGTGCAATATGTGTTGTAGATACAGTCTTAGACAAAAAAATTGACCGCTGAGTCTTTCACGTAAGGTGGACAATACTGTCGTGGTCCCCTCAGAATTCTATGTCCAGCAATATGCTCAATCTGGCAACATTTTAGACTGTGGGACTTCCCGGACGAAGTCTTGACAGCAGTCTGAGTAATCACTCTTGACTACGACCGTAGTCTTGAGGTAAAACGCGAGACTAGCTAATACGACGTCTGGCAACCAACAGCACATGTCAACAAAGTTTTTATTGCCCCTTTCCTCTCGGTGCTGAAGCTATGAGTGTAATTCAAGCGAATCTACAATATATTTCGCTTTCTGTCACATTGGTAATAACAGTTTGGTTCAACAATATTTTAGCGAGAGATTTCTTGGCCGCCCATCTGCCTCTGAACACCGCATGCATCTGAGTTCCCTAGGACCCGTTTGCTGCCTACCAGCAGGGGCTGAGGCACTGCACTTCCTCGCCTTCTGCCGACAATGTCTGCTCCACTCCTCACTCTCGACAGTGTAAAATGCTTTAATGTTGTTGAGTGGTGACCCATAAAATCTGTCTACGATTTGTGTTTCACACTCGGTAGCGACGAAGGCAGAAAACCGTTTTCATTTGATGAGTATTTTATTAAACTAGTATGCAATACATCAATGTAGCAAAGAATTAATTTCATTGTTTCTGATCACGTGCACTATAGTTAAAGCATCACATCCTGTTCTTTATCTTTCTCAGGAGATTCTTCAAATAATTTATTTTGTCATGGATTCATATGCATTAGTCAAAGCACAGAGAGTAAATGCAATGTAAGGTGTTAGGTTTCTTTCTTTGATTCCCTATGGTAAATGGACGTGAAAAATTGTGTCAGTACCTTTCAGAACCTGCTCTGTAGCTACTCAGGCAAATTGCTTGTTTTGAAGTCCATACATACAGAAGGGAATGCTGTTCAAAAGTGATATTTAAAATATTCAATTGGATTTAAGGCGACAGAATTGCCCTGTATTTGAGGCTACCCAGATAAAAAGTAAGTTGCTAGATCCACTGTTAGCAAATGTCTGCAGAGAGTTCCTAATTGCTACTGTGGAAATTTAGCATAGAAGCTCTATAGTAATCAAGAGG
Organism: Schistocerca cancellata; assembly: GCF_023864275.1. Taxonomy (NCBI): domain Eukaryota; kingdom Metazoa; phylum Arthropoda; class Insecta; order Orthoptera; family Acrididae; genus Schistocerca; species Schistocerca cancellata. The sequence goes on from NC_064635.1 coordinate 140,342,993, forward strand.
TTCATTTCCTTCATACTTATCACCCTGGCATGCGAGTCTTAAGTGAAGAACAATACTGAAATTCGTATCGTTGATGATCGATTCGAATTTCTTCAGAGATGCTTGTATTGTGAAGCAGCATGGCAGTCAGAAAGCCGAAATCTATGACCATTAACACAACTCACTGAGTCGAACTACCAGGAGAACTTGATGTGTAGAGGTTTTCTTCCGATTTCGTTACAGAATTTTTTCTGGAAATTCGCAGCTCCATAAAATAAATCAGGAAAATAAGCTCACACACGCTGGCCCCTACCACTGTTAGAACTGATGACTCAATGAGCCATTGCGACATGAGACACGGGCAGTGCCACGGGGCTGCGGACACACTGCTGCCAGCACGTCACTCTCATCATGGTATTGGTCACTCAGCCTCATAAAGCATCGTGAAAGATAAAAGTTGTCACTTATGTGAGGAATAGTATTTCTTTAGCCAAAAAATTGAATTTTCTGTCTCTGTGTCTTAGTTTATAGGTCTTAGTTTTAGGATTATATAGCAAGAGTCATTCAAATGGAAAGGGAATATAAAGTGAATTTAGCGAGTCAATTCAGTACCATACGCGGAAGTGATTGCACTGTCACAGTGTTGCAAAATGTTTGCAACGATGTTGCCATTTCTCAGCTGTGCTAGGAACAGCTCTGTATCAGTATGAGAGGCAAATCCCGTGCTCGTGTCACAGGAGGATACTGAGAGGAGGCGCGGGGTTTGGTTAATTTGAAGTGTTTTCTCCTACCAGTTGTGTCAAACATTCAGGTGTATAATCTTCCATCACGATTACAGTTTCACACAAAATACATACGAATAAAACACTTACCTTGTCACTTTTTGACAAAAGCTTATTTCAGTACAGTAAAAAGTCTTTGGAAATCAACTTTGGCCACATGTCACATAAAGTATGACTTTCATAAATTGCAAGAGAATGTAGATAAATGTTGGTATGCGAATGGAAGCTACAACAAACCAGTTAACTAATTATTCTGTGCCACATAATAATGAATTCATTTGAAAATTCAGAAGAGAAGAAACTAAAAATTATGCCCATTAAGACAGAAACTAAAGTTCAGATGCAGGTACTGTGCAGATCTGCACTTTTTCGTCTTTAGATCTATACAAATAGTGTATACTAAAAAGTGCATACATTGCATACACACATAAATTACTGTTACAGTGTACCTACGGAGCCCAATGGGTGAATTGCGTATTTTCCGGTGAGAAAGAGCACTGGCAAACTGTCTTCGCTACAGTAGGTTACTTAAACTGTTGTCACTCTGAGCTAGAATTTATGGTCAGCGACTAAGTGTAGGGTCAATGAGTCGGATGCGGGTTTTGCAACTGTGAAATACTTTCCGACATTATAGAAGCGAATATTAAATTTGAACTAATATAGCAAACATTTTGAACTTGGATAGCTTAGAATGAAAATCTTTCTGTTTATTGCAAAGGAAAACAATTGATTTTCTAAAACACTCTCTGTCATACACAACTTCAAACAAGTCACGTCGACCAAATCATATGGAAGAACTGACAGCGACGTATGTCAGAAGACAGTAAGATCCCTTGGCTTTTGGTTTGCCAGTATTCGACAGCCATTTCTAGGCGCAAGTAAATGAAGAAAGGCAGCGTGTTTTTGTTATCAAGTAACGTCTTCATCAATTACTTTAGTTTTAATGTAATCTACGAGTAATTGCTGTTGTTTGATATTAATATGCAAAGGATTCCGTAGGCAGGGAAAGAACCTGTTCTTGGGCAACTACTTCTATAATGACCAAACTGCATTAAATGAAATTAAAGCACATGTGTTCCAGCAGCGGTATGAAGAAAATGATAGTAATACTGACGGTAATAATCGAATTATCCGCTAACTTTACACTTCACTGTGGATTGTCTCGAACCAAGAAATTTGCTGAATTAGCGAAAATATCAAAATGGCTTTACATCGAGGCTATGATGGCTAGAAGAGTCTTTGTATCCTACTGACATGAGAATAGCATAATCTCCGCGTCAGATGCTTGCTTCTACGTAACCATTTAATAGACTCGCATTTTTTCCACCGTCACTAATTTTGTAAGCTAAGCACATCATCCGTTACAGCACACTCCTGGGGCTGGGAAATGTGGCCACAATGGTCTGGTGGAATGAAATGTCACAGGCGCAATGTCTGGGTTCAGGCATTTACTTTTAAGGCACAAACAGATTGACTTGACCTTTGGTAACCTCAAGAGAAAGACGTTATAATCCAGAATCCGCATTACCAACTGGCAGAGCCGCTTTACGTTGTGAAATGACATTCGTGGAAGTCATGGTAAACAGAAATACTGTTGCCAGTAAACTTAGTTACATTAGAAAATTTTATTTTATTTGATGAACCGATAGCCATTTAAAGGAACAGGGCTCTTATTTTACTTGTACTTGATTGAAGTAGAGATGTTGAAAAATTTGATGCTGGACTGTGATTCGAATTCGTATCTCCTCTTTCGAGGATCTGAATCTCTCGGAGCTGTATAGTTCAATCATTTCGTTCCTTTCCCCAAGACTGCAGTCTTCTCTAGGTCTCCTCCAAAGCTAAGTATGTGGGTCCGAATCCTGATCCAGTACTAAAATATTCATAATTTCATTTCAAGCCCTATCATGTACACACCGGCCTGCTAGTGAAAATTAGCGTGCATTTTCAATGTCTGCTCATGTGTTGCCAACAATCGCAATAGGTGTCGTTATTTCTGGTCAAACACGCACACATCTTACTGTTGGTGAGTAAGCAATTGATACTTAAGCTATATTCGTCGATGATAAACAAGAACGGTAGGTGTGCGGTGCTATTGTCGCTCAGGCACAAAAATTTGTATACTTTTTTTTTATTCAAGCATCTAGCAGCTGGTAAGAATAGCCGATACGTAACATTTGATTTTACTTAGTTAACAATCCGATTACATGTTGGGTTCATATCTCTGTCACCCAACTTCACATCATGCGCTTCATCTTTAAATGCATGCACAAGTTGTTCCTTCTGAATGGAGGTATATCAGACATCTTTCGTGGTTAGTTAACAAGAGCGAAAGGGTCTTAATAGGAGTCCCGGTTTATTACAAAGACTGTCGTCTTTTATTTTCAAGTTTAGATTTGGTTACTGATATTGTCGAAAATTTCGGTAATTCATGACTCTTCATGGCTAGTCAGCAAATATGATACGATTAGATTAGATTTGATTAGATTAATGCTTGCTCCGTAGATCATGAATACGACATTTCGTAATGATGTGAAGCGTGTCGTTTTAATGAAAGATTTCTTTACATACCATGATTCAATTTATTTACAATAATTTTTTACTCTCTCTCTCATTCATTTTTATTTTTGTCTCTCTCTCTCTCTCTCTCTCTCTCTCTTCTCTTCTCTCTCTCTAACACACACAAACACATACTTCTTTTTATGTTTATTTGTTTGTTGTGCTCGACTATAGGCGAGGCACGAAAACGTCCGTGAATGAGTTTCTTAGTTTTTAGTACACTTACGAGCCGGCCGCGGTGGTCTTGCGGTTAAGGCGCTCAGTCCGGAACCGCGCGACTGCTACGGTCGCAGGTTCGAATCCTGCCTCGGGCATGGACGTGTGTGATGTCCTTTAGGTTAGTTAGGTTTAAGTAGTTCTAAGTTCTATGGGACTGATGACCACAGGTGTTCAGTCCCATAGTGCTGAGAGCCATTTTGAAGTACACTTACGAAAGAAATATAAAAACAACTATGAGAGTTACTGATTTCTGATGCTTAGTTTGCAGTCAGTTCTAAATGCTATTAGTAACTACGCTCCAGTCCCAAAACCTAGTTACAGAAATGTGAATCAGATGCATTACGTATTCCAGGCTGTAGCAGGTGTGTCTTTGAGATGGTAGCTATGATCACTTCCCAGCCTGCTGTAGGATCACATCGGTTCGTCTTCTTCCTGCTGCTACTGTAACTGAGACTTGGCAACAAGGCAAGGTATGTTTGGCAACTCTGTGATCGATGAGTTACTTCCTGGTGTCAGTGGAATTAAGCCTCAATGTTCACTTGAACTTTCCTGTCATTTCCATTGAATAATCTGAGTTATTTTTGCTTGAGGTGTAAGAAAAGATTGTAAATTTACGGTTTTCAGCCCAGGAAAATCGTTGCAGGTGGAAATCGCGACTAATCTCGTCCTTTAAATAACGATTTACGAGTTCTATCCACTATTGGCCTCGTAACGGAAACTGACACTGTTTGATGATGATACGTGCATCATTATTAACCTGGTAAAACTCCAATTGAAAATGATGCAAATAAGGTCGTCAGGAAAGTTGAAAGGGGTTTCTTTCAATAATGATGATAATTAGGGACCCTACGCGGGTCAGCCAAATATCGGGGGGTTTTAACAAGAATGCTTTTACTTGTTGCCGGCCGCGGTGGACGTGCGGTTCTAGGCGCTGCAGTCCGGAACCGCGGGACTGCTACGGTCGCAGGTTCCAATCCTGCCTCGGGCATGGATGTGTGTGATGTCCTTAGGTTAGTTAGGTTTACGTAGTCCTAAGTTCTAGGGGACTGATGACCTAAGATGTTAAGTCCCATAGTGCTCAGAGCCATTTGAACCATTTTTTTTTTTTTTTTACTTGTTCACTTTGCCTACTGGATCGATAAAATTCCAGTCAGTTAGTCTTCCAAAGCGCAAGAGGCTAGACTTCCCAGAGTCTCTGCGCCCTGCTGGAAGAGAGGGAATGGAATAGGCCGGGTCCCTTGCCCCAAGTCTCTGCGCCGGCTCATGCCATGGCCAGGGATCGCGCCAAAAGGTCACACTGTAGCGGCTAAGCACTTCCGTCACGTTGGAAATAACCGTGGCCTCCCCGTTCCCATCCCCAGCGCATAGATACCCTTTGGCGTTGTATACGAACTGCTTCAGGAGATATTACATCTGACCTTGTACAATACTGTCACATACGTAACTTGAAGATATCACACGAAATAAATGTACCACTGCACTAAGAGAGAGAGAGAGCGAGAGAGAGCTTGCTTTGGAATGACTCCTTACCCTCTCCCTTAAAACCCACATCCTTTCGTCTTTCCCTCTGCTTCCCTCTTTCCTGACGAAGCAACCGTTGGTTGCGAAAGCTCGAATTTTGTGTGTATGTTTGTGTTTGTTTGTGTGTCTATCGACGTGCCAGCGCTTTCGTTTGGTAAGTCACATCATCTTTGTTTTTAGATATATTTTTCCCACGTGGAATGTTTCCCTCTATTATATTGATATCATTAATTTGAACTCAACAATTACGTTTGTTATTGTCACCGTTGCAATTCGAAATCTTTTCTGTCGTCTTATTTTCTCTTTTTGTTTTTGCCAGTAGTTTCACTTTGTATTCACCTTCTCCTTTTTACCGTAATCTGCTATACAATTTTATCCCGCCTATATATACTCAATAATACGTCACCCACTTCCAAACCATAACAAAAAAAAAATCCGCTTTCAACACTACCGCTGCTATAAAATCCACTGTTTCTAGTTCACAAACAGTTCCTTTCACCTATTAAACAACCATTTCGGCTAGTTCTGATAACTTTCGCTTTATTTCCATTTCCGTTTTTCCCACATCACTGATAATTTTTAGCCGCTTCCCACAGGCTTTAACGTCATTATTTCTTCGCCAGACAATTGGTCTGTATACGTATGGATGGATAGGTGTGTGTGTGCGAGTGTATACCCGTCCTTTTTTCCCCCTAAGGTAAGTCTTTCCGCTCCCGGGATTGGAATGACTCCTTACCCTCTCCCTTAAAACCCACATCCTTTCGTCTTTCCCTCTCCTTCCCTCTTTCCTGACGAAGCAACCGTTGGTTGCGAAAGCTCGAATTTTGTGTGTATGTTTGTGTTTGTTTGTGTGTCTATCGACGTGCCAGCGCTTTCGTTTGGTAAGTCACATCATCTTTGTTTTTAGATATATTTTTCCCACGTGGAATGTTTCCCTCTATTATATTGATATCATTAATTTGAACTCAACAATTACGTTTGTTATTGTCACCGTTGCAATTCGAAATCTTTTCTGTCGTCTTATTTTCTCTTTTTGTTTTTGCCAGTAGTTTCACTTTGTATTCACCTTCTCCTTTTTACCGTAATCTGCTATACAATTTTATCCCGCCTATATATACTCAATAATACGTCACCCACTTCCAAACCATAACAAAAAAAAAAATCCGCTTTCAACACTACCGCTGCTATAAAATCCACTGTTTCTAGTTCACAAACAGTTCCTTTCACCTATTAAACAACCATTTCGGCTAGTTCTGATAACTTTCGCTTTATTTCTATTTCCGTTTTTCCCACATCACTGATAATTTTTAGCCGCTTCCCACAGGCTTTAACGTCATTATTTCTTCGCCAGACAATTGGTCAGTATACGTATGGATGGATAGGTGTGTGTGTGCGAGTGTATACCCGTCCTTTTTTCCCCCTAAGGTAAGTCTTTCCGCTCCCGGGATTGGAATGACTCCTTACCCTCTCCCTTAAAACCCACATCCTTTCGTCTTTCCCTCTCCTTCCCTCTTTCCTGACGAAGCAACCGTTGGTTGCGAAAGCTCGAATTTTGTGTGTATGTTTGTGTTTGTTTGTGTGTCTATCGACGTGCCAGCGCTTTCGTTTGGTAAGTCACATCATCTTTGTTTTTAGATATATTTTTTCCACGTGGAATGTTTCCCTCTATTATATTGATATCATTAATTTGAACTCAACAATTACGTTTGTTATTGTCACCGTTGCAATTCGAAATCTTTTCTGTCGTCTTATTTTCTCTTTTTGTTTTTGCCAGTAGTTTCACTTTGTATTCACCTTCTCCTTTTTACCGTAATCTGCTATACAATTTTATCCCGCCTATATATACTCAATAATACGTCACCCACTTCCAAACCATAACAAAAAAAAAATCCGCTTTCAACACTACCGCTGCTATAAAATCCACTGTTTCTAGTTCACAAACAGTTCCTTTCACCTATTAAACAACCATTTCGGCTAGTTCTGATAACTTTCGCTTTATTTCCATTTCCGTTTTTCCCACATCACTGATAATTTTTAGCCGCTTCCCACAGGCTTTAACGTCATTATTTCTTCGCCAGACAATTGGTCTGTATACGTATGGATGGATAGGTGTGTGTGTGCGAGTGTATACCCGTCCTTTTTTCCCCCTAAGGTAAGTCTTTCCGCTCCCGGGATTGGAATGACTCCTTACCCTCTCCCTTAAAACCCACATCCTTTCGTCTTTCCCTCTCCTTCCCTCTTTCCTGACGAAGCAACCGTTGGTTGCGAAAGCTCGAATTTTGTGTGTATGTTTGTGTTTGTTTGTGTGTCTATCGACGTGCCAGCGCTTTTGTTTGGTAATTCACATCATCTTTGTTTTTAGATATATTTTTCCTACGTGGAATATTTCCCTCTATTATATATATATATATATATATATATATATATATATATATATATATATATATATATATATATGTACAGCGATGGCATTGGTCCACTCCTCAGTGATCAAAGTCGCTTCCGCAGACCAGTCTAAAGTGTCATCTCCTGTACGGTAGGAGGACCAGATCCCACAGACTATCAGTCGCAAGAGAGACTCCTGTATTTTTGATGCATTGTTTTTTTCTGCTATAATACCCTAAGTAGCGTATGGCACAGATTTGTACACTGCCACACTTTTTTTCACCTCGATTTCGAGGTCTGTGTCATATTCTTAAGTGACATAAACACGTTCTGATCCATTGGCCCTCACAGAAAACTGGACAACGCATAGTGTAAATCGTGTTGCTGCTGCTCCCACAACACACACACTGGATGATTGAAATAAAAGACGGTCACAAAATAAGGAAATTGGCAGAGTATTGCGGCATTGTGGAGTGTTTCCAAACTGCTATCCAAAGGTGACTGATGTCCTCTACATTTAAACTCGTCTTTCACAGTGATGGGATAGCTGATGGCTCAACATTCCATTTCGATTCATTCCTCGTATTGCAGTCATGCACGTGATCACTGTTTCGGTGCTAGCCATTCCCAGAGGATGTTTCTCTTCTACCAAGACTCTTTCTCCATCTGAAACAAGCGATGTCAGTCATTATGTGGTAATCAACACCGTACCAGTGGATGGATGGGATGGAAAAAGACACCGTCGATGTACTGTAATCATAAGCATTTGCTTTGATAGTGTGGTTAATTTTAGCAATTTTACAGTAATTTTTTCGACACCGACCAATGACGCGGGAGTGTGCTTCCCTATTTCTATGTCACTGCTAAAGCTCCCCTCTTCTACTTTGTGAATAGCATTAAAAATGTAGATAGATGACTGTCCAGCACGTCAATTCATTGCTAATGCTCGAACATACACACCAAAGTATACCAGGCAGTGATCTACGTATTTCTAGCATATCGATCATTGTGCGTAACTTACGATCTTTCCCTACACGGATGGAGGTGAAAGAGCAGTCTCACATTCTTAGGATAAAATTAGAGACTGAAAGCTCCCCTCGCATTGTCGTTAACGAACACATCCTGCAACACTGTCATCAATTTGATCTGCAGCTGACCAGAAGTAGACCGCTACATTCCACGTTTTGTGTAGGAAAAGATCGAGCCGAGTCCGTAATTGGTGTTGTTCACGGTACCGATCCAAGTGCACAAAATTTCCCCATATGCGCCCAAGTTGAGGAGATTACCACCGCTTATCGGTGTATAGCAGTAGATATGAAAGAGTTGTCATGTAATAGGAGATGGTTAAGAAAAAGAAGAAGAAGAAGACGAAATGGTGCTTTTTATGCATGATGGAGCTCCAGGCGGACGAAGTCTGAAGAATTTTACGTAAATCAAACCTGTTATCAATTGTAAAGTATTGTTATAGTGTCTGGGGTCAGTACCAAGAAGGTACTGGTAAGAGATAACATGAACACATACATTCTTAAGGGTACATGATTCTGGACTTAAACAAGCTACAATATTAGAGCGATGTGGAATGCAATGCTGTTAATATTCCAACGTAAGAAATATATTTTTAGCGCATGACATACATTCTCCTACGACAAACTATGGTGACAAACTGTTATATGAAAGAAAAACTATTTCCTTAAAACATCGATTCTTTGTGACACATGCACAAAATAGCTTTCCAGAGGTGTGTAGCGCCCACTATTCGCATGCGATCACTGTTCGGAAATTATACTATGCCCGCATCAGTCCTATATAAATTGATCGTCAGTAACGTCCGCCCCGACAGCTGAGTGGTCAGCGTGACGGATTGCCGTCCTACGGGTCCGGGTTCGATTCCCGGCTGGGTCGGAGATTTTCTCCGCTCAGGGACTGGGTGTTGTGTTGTCTTCATCATGATTTCATCCCCATCCGGCGCGCAGGTCGCCCATGTGGCGTCGAATGTAATGAGACCTGCACCGAGGCGGCCCGACCTGCCCCGCGAAGGGCCTCCCGGCCAATGACGCCAAACGCTCATTTCCATTTCCATAGTTAGTAACGCAGAATGCCTCTTACAGAGAAAGAGACAGGCGCATAGCAGCGGCGTTTCACATATTAAATTACACATCGTGCCGTCATAAACAGAGTACCTGTGCAGCAGGTGTATGCACGGGGATGCAGTACCTCACAAACACCTGTCGCTAACGTAGAATCGTTGTAGTTATGAAACCGAAGACTCGATTTTATGCGAAAGATGCGGCAGGGGAACGGAGTGCGTAGCATAAATCTTCCTTCGTCTAGGAAAACGGAAATAGAGGAAGGTGCCGAAACACGAGGGACATATTTCACCATCATCACACATGTGATGGAAGTCCTCTCACGACAGAGAAGTTTGGTGTTAACGATTGCGAGTAGATAGCGCTCTGAGATACACACAGAAGTCGCGGTTGTACGTGAGTCGAACGCAGGTTATGCTACACAACTAATGCATCACGACATTAAAACGGAAAAAAAGTCAATTGACCTGCAGCAACATGTCCCACTCTCTCTCTAGAATGCATCAGCAGTGCATTTGCGCTAGGTGTTGAAAAATGTACTGCTGCATTTACAAGAAATTTTAGAACACGTGGCGAGAAGTGAACTGTATAGCCGGCCTGTGTGTGTGTCCAGCCCCAACGGAGGTGTGTCTGTGGAGAGGCCAGGCTGGTCCCGCAGCCCTGCAGTGGGGCGGCAGGCCTTCCTCTGCACGGCTGACTGGTCCGGCCCCGGAACTTCGTCAAAACAGTCTCACTGTGCTGGTGCTGCGAACGGCCACAGACTGGGGGAAGCTGCAGCCGTGAAGAAAGGAGGCAGGATTACACCTCAGCATCCTGTCGACAATGAGCTCATTAGAGACGCAGCACACCCTGGCAGTGTTGCAGGGATGGGGAGGGAAGTCGGCAGTTCCCTTTCAAAGCAACCATCTTGGCATTTACCAGGAACGATTTAGGGAAATCGCGGGCAACGTATACGCTTGATGATTGGATGCGGATCCGAACCGTGTACCTCCCGACTGTGAGTCCAACCACTGCACCACCTCTCGCAGCAGTTTTCCTTGTTCCCGCAAAGGCACGCTTCTGTCCTGTACAGTTAAAATGATGGCACCCTCTCGGGTACAATATCCCAGAGGGAAAATAACCCACATGTTCGGATCAATGGATGTTAGCTCCTTTAATCTAGAAGCGGCATTAGAGAATTTAAATAGGTTAATGTATAGGTTGGTTGGCTATAGTGGGAATTAGTGAAATGCGATACGGTGACAACTTGTTTTGGTCATGTCAGAACAAGGTTATCAAAACACAATCTAAGCACTAAACTCCGTCCGAACAGGCATTGCAAGGTCGAACGGTACCGACCGGCCGTCGTGTCATCCTCAGCCCACAGGCGTCACCGGATGCGGATGTGGAGGGGCATGTGGTCAGCACACCACTCTCCCGGCCGTACGTCAGTTTACGAGACCGGAGCCGCTCGCTCCTTGTCACTCAAGCAGCTCCGAAGTTTGCCTCACAAGGGCTGAGTTTACCCCGGACAGCGCTTAACTTCGGTGATCTGATGGGAACCGGTTTTACCACTGCCGCAAGGCCGTTGGCATCAAAACAAAATCAGATAGAGGTAAAGCAGGAGTATGCCAACTAACGAATAAGAAACTGGGAACTCGAGTATTCTAATATGAAGAGCACAATGAAATCTATCGCAGCGAAGATAGACACAAAGCCAACAGGCACCACATTAATACGACTTTATATGCGAAGTATCTCTGCAGATGAAGAAGAGACTGACGGAATTTACGATGAGATAAGGCAATTCTTCAGATATTTAAAGGAGGTCCGTAGCTCGTGGTCCTGCGGTAGCATTCTTGCTTCCCGCGCACGGGGTCCCGGTTTCGATTCCCGGCGGGGTTAGGGATTTTTCCGTGCCTCGAGATGACTGGGTGTTGTGTCATCTTCATCATCATTCATCCCCATTACGGTCGGAGGAAGGCAATGGCAAACCTTGCCTAGTCGGCGGTGCGGGTCTCCCGCATTGTCCCCTACGCTCCTCTGAGTATGGGACCTCATCATCATCATCATCATCATCATTTAAAGGAGATAAAGACAGGTGTAGAAGTATGAAACCGGAATTTCCCAGTAGATGGTGCTAGCCAGTGTAGGGCCCGTGAGACGGCGTCGGCAGCCCCACCTGCTTCCTGTAACCGCTGAAGACGAATGTCAACACACAGTAACGCAAGTTCCGTACATCGCTATCTGTTTCAAACCCGTAAAAGTTTTGTCTTCGAACTACGATTTGCGGACAGCATTGGTTTTCTGTTATCATTTGAAGAAAACTGCTGCAGAATCGCATCGATTGCTTGTCCAAGCTCTCGGCGAACATGCTCTTGGGAAAACACAGTGTTTCGAATGCTTCAAAAATTCAGAAGTGATGATTTCGAAGTGAGAAACGACGAGCCCTGGAAACCACCGAAGAAGTTTGAGGACAACGAATTTCAGGCCTTACTGGATGAAGATGAGACTCAGACTCAACAGGAACTCGCAGAGCAATTGAATGTGACGCAGAGAGCTGTTTCTATTCGGTTGAAAGCTATGGGAAAGTTCCAGAAAGTGGAAAAATGGGTTCCGCACGAACTGAATGAAAGACAGCAAGCAAATAGGAAGACCACTTGCGAAATGCTGCTCGTCATATACAAAAGAAAGTCGTTTCTCCGTCGAATAGTGACCGGTGATGAAAAAATGATATATTTTGAGAATACTAAGCGTCGTAAACCATGGGTGAGTCCAGACAAACCATCGACATCTACTACGAGACCAACTCGCTTTGGGCCGGCCGGAGTGGCCGAGCGGTTCTAGGCGCTACACTCTGGACCCGCGAGACCGCTACGGCCGCAGGTTCGAATCCTGCCTCGGACATGGATGTGTGTGATGTCCTTAGGTTAGTTAGGTGTAAGTAGTTCTAAGTTCTAGGGGACTGATGACCTCAGCAGTTAAGTCCCATAGTGCTCAGAGCCATTTTTGAAATCGCTTTGGAAACAAAACAATGCTCCGTGTTTGGTGCGATCAGAAGGGTGTCATCTATTATGAGCTGCTGAAACCTGGTGAAACGGTTAACACTGATCGCTACCAGCAGCAAATCATCCATTTAAACCGAGCATTACGTGAAAAACGACAGAAATATGGAAAAATGCAACAGAAAGTCATATTGCTCCATGATAACGCCCCATCACACACAGCAAGACGGTGCAGCGAAACGATCGAGGAGTTCAGCTGGGCATGCGGGCTATTCTCAAGATTTGGTTTCGTCCGATTGCGATCTGTTTGCACCACTGGGACACGCTCTCGCTGAACAACGCTTCAATTCGTATGAAAATGTAGGAAAATGGCTCACTGACTGGTTCGCTTCAAAAGAAGAACTGTTTCTTTAGCGTGGCATTCATAGCCCTCCGGAGACATGGGAGTAATATATAAATAGCGATGGAGATTATTTGGAATAAAATATTGTTTATCAGTTTCAAACAACAGACGTGTAGTTATTGCAACTAAATTCCGGTGTCATACTTCTACATCTGGTATTCTGGTGTGCGACTAGAATTCAGTAGTAGGAAAAGGAAGACAAAGAAAAATAATTGGAGAATATAGGCCGGGGGAAAGGAATGAAAAACGAATCCGCCTGCAAGAATCGTTTAGTCATTGCCAACACTTGGTTTAATAATCATGGAAATGTGAAAGAGACCTGGTTACAGTGGAAAACTCAGTGGTCCTGTCGCTAAAGTCAAATTCACCTGCTGTGTCGTATTCGATGAACGAGACAGTTGAGTCTGACAGCCTGTTCTACCTACGTTTGATCTTAAGCGGTATCTTATCATGAAACTTCCTGGCAGATTAAAACTGTGTGCCGGACCGAGACTCGAACTCGGGACCTTTGCCTTTCGTGGGCAAGTGCTCTACCAACTGAGCTACCCAAGCACGACTCACGCCCCGTTCTCACAACTTTACTTCTGCCAGTACCTCGTCTCCTACCTTCCAAACTTTACTTGCCCGCGAAAGGCAAAGGTCCCGAGTTCGAGTCTCGGTCCGGCACACAGTTCTAATCTGCCAAGAAGTTTCATATCAGCGCACACTCCGCTGCAGAGTGGAAATCTCATTCAGGTATCTTATCATCTTTAATTTGCTGGAACTGCGTCGACGCGATGCAGCAGTCACGGGGATTGTCATAAATAATCTCAAACCTGTTTCGATGTTTGGATAAACATCTCATAACACATACTTTCAAAACAAAATTCATAATATCCAAATGCGACCCCGTGTCACTGCTGTTCATCGGCTCTTTATTCTGGAATTCGAAAGCCGATATCTTTAAAATGGTTCAAATGGCTCTGAGCACCGTGGGACTTAATTTATGAGGTCATCAGTCCCCTAGAACTTAGAACTACTTAAACCTAACTAACCTAAGGACAACACACACATCCACGCCCGAGGCAGGATTCGAACCGGCGACCGTAGCGGTAGCGCAGTTCCAGACTATAGCGTCTAGAGCCGCTCGGCCACCCCGGCCGGCTGATATCTTTAACCGGCTCAGCTGTATCGATGATTGTGGTTAATATGACACAAAAAACTGGTGCGTATAATAATCAAAATAAGTATTGCGTCGCTATCCCAGGCGCTTAGAAATCGCCAAGATATCTATAGCTGAGGTTCCTTAGGCTAGTATCACACTATCATGTTTCCTTGACAAAGGAATACAATCAAGTATTCGTCAAATTTGTTTCACAAAGATCTTTGACGTGGCGCTAGAAAGGTATATTATACTGTCGTCATATTTTTCGTCAAATTTCAAGATGGTGGACAACAACTTGTTATTACGCACTGCAGTTGCTTGTGCCACAACTGCATTGTGAGTGCATTTGTAAGAGAAGCGGAAAGAGAAAAAGGAAACGTACTTGAGTGAAGCCTTGGGTTTTACGTCGAGATAGTAACAGCATTCCGCAAAATTTGTTACGAGAGCTGCAAGTGTAGGACGCCAAGTCTTATATATATAAAATTTGGAAATTTGTGGTTAGTCCTATGGGACCAAACTGCTGAGTTCATCGGCTCCTACGCTTACACACTACTTAATCTAACTTAAACTAACTTACGCTAAAGACAACACACACGACCACGCCCGAGGGAGGACTCGAACGTCCGACGGGGCCAGCCGCACGAACCGTAACAAAGCGCCTCAGACGGCCCGGCAACCCCGCGCGGCTCTTATATATAAATTACTTACTAATGCATGAGAGTGGATTTCAGTATTTGCTCAGTAAGTGGCTTGTCATATTGTAAAATAGAATACTCGCTTGAAAAATGCTATACATGCAGAAGGCAAGCAAACTGTGAAACTGCGATTTATTGATACATGAGAGAGATATTGTACTTTACAGCACAGCACTCGAATACCATAGAACACTTTAATCAAAATAATTCCAGCATAATAAATAATTGCTGCAGCGTTACCAGCGGTTCCCGTCAGATCACGTAAGGTAAGCGCTGTCGGGGCGGGCTTGCACTTGGATGGGTGACCATTCGGTCTGAGGGAGCTGATGGCAAGCGGGGTGCACTCAGCCCTCGTGAGGCGAACTGAGGAGTTACTTGACTGGGAAGTAGCGGCTCCGGTATCGTGAACTGACATACGGCCTGTGGGCTGAGCGTGACACGGCGTCCGATCGGTACCGTTGGGCCTTCCAAGGCCTGTTCGGATGGAGTCATTGAAGCGATTTATAAAGCACTGCAGAAGGAATATCTGAAGGTAAATAAATGTTTAGTACACTATATGGGCGATAAGAACTATTTTTATTTTTGAATAATTTAATTAACTGAAGTACTGCTCTAACAACTACAAAGTTGTAAGTAGGCTGTTTATGTTTTCTTATTGGCAACGTTACGTAGCGCTCTGTATGAAAATCACTGGCTGTGCTGTGTGCAGTCTGTGGCTAGTTTGCATTGTTGTCTGCCATTGTAGTGTTGGGCAGCTGGATGTGAACAGCGCATAGCGTTGCGCAGTTGGAGGTGAGCCGCCAGCAGTGGTGGATGTGGGGAGAGAGATGGCGGAGTTTTGAAATTTGTAATTCTGGATGGCATGAACTGCTATATACACTCCTGGAAATTGAAATAAGAACACCGTGAATTCATTGTCCCAGGAAGGGGAAACTTTATTGACACATTCCTGGGGTCAGATACATCACATGATCACACTGACAGAACCACAGGCACATAGACACAGGCAACAGAGCATGCACAATGTCGGCACTAGTACAGTGTATATCCACCTTTCGCAGCAATGCAGGCTGCTATTCTCCCATGGAGACGATCGTAGAGATGCTGGATATAGTCCTGTGGAACGGCTTGCCATGCCATTTCCACCTGGCGCCTCAGTTGGACCAGCGTTCGTGCTGGTCGTGCAGACCGCGTGAGACGACGCTTCATCCAATCCCAAACATGCTCAATGGGGGACAGATCCGGAGATCTTGCTGGCCAGGGTAGTTGACTTACACCTTCTAGAGCACGTTGGGTGGCACGGGATACATGCGGACGTGCATTGTCCTGTTGGAACAGCAAGTTCCCTTGCCGGTCTAGGAATGGTAGAACGATGGGTTCGATGACGGTTTGGATGTACCGTGCACTATTCAGTGTCCCCTCGACGATCACCAGTGGTGTACGGCCAGTGTAGGAGATCGCTCCCCACACCATGATGCCGGGTGTTGGCC
This sequence comes from Schistocerca cancellata, assembly GCF_023864275.1. Taxonomy (NCBI): domain Eukaryota; kingdom Metazoa; phylum Arthropoda; class Insecta; order Orthoptera; family Acrididae; genus Schistocerca; species Schistocerca cancellata. Next base: position 140,359,238 of record NC_064635.1, read on the forward strand.
CTGTGTGCCTCGGTCGTATGCAGTCCTGATTGTGGCGCTCACCTGCACGGCGCCAAACACGCATACGACCATCATTGGCACCAAGGCAGAAGCGACTCTCATCGCTGAAGACGACACGTCTCCATTCGTCCCTCCATTCACGCCTGTCGCGACACCACTGGAGGCGGGCTGCACGATGTTGGGGCGTGAGCGGAAGACGGCCTAACGTTGTGCGGGACCGTAGCCCAGCTTCATGGAGACGGTTGCGAATGGTCCTCGCCCTAATTTGCTGGGAAGTGGCGGTGCGGTCCCCTACGGCACTGTGTAGGATCCTACGGTCTTGGCGTGCATCCGTGCGTCGCTGCGGTCCGGTCCCAGGTCGACGGGCACGTGCACCTTCCGCCGACCACTGGCGACAACATCGATGTACTGTGGAGACCTCACGCCCCACGTGTTGAGCAATTCGGCGGTACGTCCACCCGGCCTCCCGCATGCCCACTATACGCCCTCGCTCAAAGTCCGTCAACTGCACATACGGTTCACGTCCACGCTGTCGCGGCATGCTACCAGCGTTAAAGACTGCGATGGAGCTCCGTATGCCACGGCAAACTGGCTGACACTGACGGCGGCGGTGCACAAATGCTGCGCAGCTAGCGCCATTCGACGGCCAACACCGCGGTTCCTGGTGTGTCCGCTGTGCCGTGCGTGTGATCATTGCTTGTACAGCCCTCTCGCAGTGTCCGGAGCAAGTATGGTGGGTCTGACACACCGGTGTCAATGTGTTCTTTTTTCCATTTCCAGGAGTGTATATTATGATTATTAAGGTAAATACATTGTTTGTTCTCTATTAAAATCTTTCATTTGCTAACTATGCCTATCAGTAGTTAGTGCCTTCTGTAGTTTGAATCTTTTATTTAGCTGGCAGTAGTGGCGCTTGCTGTATTGCAGTAGCTTGAGTAACGAAGATTTTTGTGAGGTAAGTGATTTGTGAAAGGTACAGGTTAATGTTAGTCAGGTCCATTCCTTTGTAGGGATTCCTGAAAGTCAGATTGCGTTGCGCTAAAAAATATTGTGTGTCAGTTTAAGCACAGTCATGTATAATTGTTTAAAGGGGACGTTTCAAAGTTAATAAAAAATACGAAACAGATCAAGCACTTTTTAACTTGTAGCATCCTGAGTTCAAAAATACACAAAGTAGAATGGAAAGCTAAGAAAAGAAAGATGCCTGCATGTTTCCAGATGTAGAGGTGGATGGCTGCAGCTGTGAAGCCACCTGCTGCACATTCCTCCTGCCCACCAGCGCCCCATTAATGACATGCCGTGTGGCCATTGCTGACACCCCCCCCCCCCCCCCCCCCCGCCCCAGTCCAAACCAGGTTATTAAAAAAGAGTCGAAGGAGCACTTTGAATCCATGTTTACAAACACACTACAGGATCGTCAAATATCTGTAGCGATGACAGCGCTCCAAACGGTTACATTTCACATTGCAATGAACAGAAGACGAACGACTTTTATGATCGAAACTACGGCGAGGCTCTAGATTTCATCATATTTCTTTGACGAGAGGCGACATTTGACAAAGTTCCCTATTATACTGCCATATTTCTTTGACGGAAATATTTGACATATGAACTTTGACAAAGAAATATGATAGTGTAATACCGGTCTTATCAACTGAGGACGTCTGTGGAGACTGCCAGCTCTTCACATGCGCGAGCTGACAGCAGTAAACAAAACACTTGAGGAGGTGCCGACTGTCTTTATCAGGCCATCCATCAGATAGCCGAAGTACGTCTAAGAACTTCCCTGATGTCGCAATGCCACGGGTGCGAGTTCTAATTAGCCACACCTTGTACACGCGATAAACTTTGCGCTTTTGAAAGGTTGTTTATCCCTAGGATCCTCTGTTTACTAAAGGACTGAACGAAGTGCAGTTTTAAAGCAGATCAAATGAAACGAAAAAAGAAGAAATGTTTATTTTATGAAATGAGAAAATAAATTAAGTGGTCCTTCGAAGATGATACGTTTCCTACAGGTAACTGAAAGAAACAGGAACAAGTGTTACAAGGGAAGATAAGGACACAGTCGGATTCAAACTGGGGACCCCTCCGTCAGAGGATTCAATCCCGCGTCCGGCCATCCTGATTTAGATTTTCCGTGATTTCCCTAAATCACTCCAGGCCAATGCCGGGATGGTTCCTCTGAAAGGGCACGGCCGAATTCCTTCCCCATCCTTCCCTAATCCGATGAGACCGATGACCTCGCTGTCTGGTCTCCTTCCCCAAACAACCCAACACCCAACCCTCCGTCAGAAACACACTCGCCGCAGTCGTTTCACGAATGAAGTTTCTAGTGTCTTTTGATTTGATTTTTCGATTTATAGCATATTCCATTTCCCACGAACAGTTGTATCAAAGTTACAATCGTCTTTAGCTTCCGTTCAAGTAGATATCCTCGGTGTAGCAAAGCAGCTTAAATCCGTTAATAAGCACAGTCAGCAGCCGAGAACCGAGACGTGCACTCAGCGTCGGAGGCTGCCCAGTTGTGATGGTGGAATGGAATTTACGTAATTATCATTATTGTATAACAACAGCAGCATCTGCATTTGAACAACAAACCTCGGTTTTGTCGTGAACGCTCATGTTATTTTCAGTTACAAAGTATAATGGAAAGTAGAAGGGAATGGCGTCATTTGAACTGATAGCATCGCGTCACAAACTGATTTACCGTTCACGAAACTAAGGCCAGTCGTTTCGCGAATGAGGTTTCTAGTGTCTTTTGATTTAATTTTCGACATATAGCATATTCAATTTCCCGCGAACAGCTGTATCAAAGTTACAATCGTCTTTAGTTTCCGTTCCAGTAGATATCCTCGGTGTAGCAAAGCAGCTTAAATCGGTTAATAAAGGCAAGGCCTCTGGTGCAGATTGTATACCAGTCAGGTTCCTTTCAGAGTATGCTGACGCAATAGCTCCATATTTAGCAATTACATACAACCGCTCCCTCACTGAAAAACCTGTATTTAAAGACTGGAAAATTGCTGAAGTCACACCAATACCCAGAAAGGGAAATAGGAGTAAATCACTCAATTACGGGCCCATATCACTAACGCCGATTTGCAGTAGGGTTTTGGAACATATGCTGTGTTCGAACATTGTAAATTACGTAGAAGAAAATGATTTATTGACACATAGTCAGCACGAATTCAGAAAATATCGTTCTTGCGGAACACAACTAGCTCTTTATACACATGAAGTAATGAGTGCTAACGACAGGGGATGTCAAATTGATTCCATATTTTTAGGTTTCCAGAAGGCTTTCGACACCGTTCCTCAGAAGCATCTTCTAACCAAACTGTGTGCCTATGGAATATCGCCTCAGTTGTGCGACTGGATTCGCGATTTCCTGTCAGAAACGTCACAGTTCGTAGTAATAGACGGAAAGTCATCGAGTAAAACAGAAGTAATATCCGGCGTTCCCCAAGGAAGCGTTATAGGCCCTCTGTTGTTCCTGATCTATATTCACGACATAGGAGACAATCTGAGTAGCCCTATTAGATTGTTAGCAGATGATGCTGTCATTTACCGTCTTGTAAAGTCATGAGATGATTTAGATAAGGTATCTGTATGGAGCGAAAAGCGGCAAGTGACCCTGGATAAAGAAAAGTGTGAAGTTATTCACACGAGTACTGAAAGAAATCCGCTAAATTTCTATTACGCGATAAGTCACACGAATCTGAAGGCTGTAAATTCAACTAAATACTTAGGGATCACAATCACAAATGCCCGAAATTGGAGCGATCACATAGATAATGTTGTGGGTAGAGCAAACCAAAGACTGCGATTCACTGGCAGAACACTTTGAAGTTGCAACAGATGTACTAAAGAGACTACTTACACTTCGTTTGTATTCTGGAGTACTGCTGTGCTGTGTGGGATACGCATCAGGTGGGACTGACGGATTTCAGTGAAAGAGTTCAAAGAAGGGCGGCTCGTTTTGTATTATCGCGAAACAGGGGAGGTAGTGCCACAGACATAATACGTGAATTGGTGTGGCAACCATTAAAAAAAAGGCGTTTTTCGTTGCGATGGGATCTGCTCATGAAATATCAATTACCAGTTTTGTCCTCCGATTCCGAAAAAATTGTGTTCGCACCCACCTTTACAGGGAGAAATGATCATCACGATAAAATATGAGAAATCAGAGCTCGTACAGAAAAATTTAAGTGCTCGCTTTTCCGGCGCGCCGTTGGAGATGGAACAGCTCGAAGGTGGTTCATTGAACCCACTGCCAGGCACTTTATTGTGAGTAGCAGAGTAATCACGTAGATGTAGATGTAGAGGATGGTGAAGCTACACTTCTCCCGTGTTGGTGTAATCTGAATTCTAGGAATGTCTGAAAATTTTGACTGTCCTATGAAAGTAATAATTGTTCCTACTGTGGCCGTACACATCTTTTCGAAAATTGTTCACTTTTCCAGTATTTGCCTCGATTTCACTAAAGTAGTCGCAAAGAAAAATGGTGTCGGACGTCGCTACAATTATATTTCGGCCTCAGGAGCGGCCGATAAACCGCAGACCGCCTGACCCAGGTGGAAGCCTGCACTTGCTGGCTGACTAGGAGTCAGCTGAGAGCTGTTTGTAGGGTGTTTGCAGCTACCCTCGCTCTCTGCTGGAGGTCTGCCCACCACACTGCCCGCTCTGCTCCCTCCACACTCCGGACCCAGACCGCAGCTGCGCTAGAGAGAGCCAGTCCCCGTCTCACAAGTACTGGAGTCAGCTCCAGAAAGGAGGGGGCAGTTTCAGTAGCTAGTTCCGACCTCTCATGGCCGAAACTCGGTGACACCCTAGTTCACGTCTCTACGCCGTGACCTGCTTATACGATTTTCTAACGAAACTGATAAGATGAGGAAGGACAGCAATTTATGCCGTACGACAGTCTGAAATTTGCCTCTTGAACATTTAAAGGAACAAGTTTAAAGTTGTTACAAGTGTTACCAGAATACTTGCATTTCTTCACAAATCTGTCGCACCATAACGATTCGAAAAATCATATAAATTACAGTAACACCGAGTGTATTAAAAAAGTTACATTATTTACAGAAAAAGTGCATCCTGCGATTTTACATCAATCGAAATTCATCTCTACATCAGGACTGCAGCGACATCAGCTGTAGAGGGCACGCCTCATCTGACTGACGGAGTACGTATTCATGACACCGTCAGTCCGGGGGCGATATGCAGTGTGTGATAAATGAAGAAAACTTGGCAAGCCAACAGAACAAAAAACGCATTTAATTGTTTGACCGGTTTCGACACCGGTATGCTGGTATCATACGAGCGTAGGCTTTAAAATTTTTACAACATATTGTCCGTCACTGCATATCATATGTTGCAAAAGTAATGTAAAATATGTTGTAAAAATTTTAAAGATTGGATTCCATTATGACAGCATACTTTTTCAGTGATCTCGGCTTTTGAAACTTTTTTCACTTACCACACATGGCTCACTGATGGTGGTGTTATTCAGAGAGTGTTGGACTGTGCAGTCCCACAGTGCCCAGTTCAGAAAGGGCACAGAAAGAATTTCGACGTTTCGCATTTCTGACAATAAAAGGTGACTGAAGGCTACGACAGACTCTTATATGAGGTGCGTTCAAGTTCTAAGTCCTCTGATTTTTTTTCTCCGGACTGGAAAGAGATAGAAACATGTGCATTGTTTTAAAATGAGGCCGAGTTCATTGTCAATATGTCCCAGAGATGGCAGCACCGTACGGCAGATGGAATTTTACTGCCAGCAGCGAGAATGAGAACTGTTTTAAATACTTAAAATGGCGACGTTTTCCTTACTTGAACAGCGTGCAATCATTCGTTTTCTGAATTTGCGTGGTGTGAAACCAATTGAAATTCATCGACAGTTGGAGGAGACATGTGGTGATGGGAGTTATGGATATGTCGAAAGTGCGTTCGTGGGTGCGACAGTTTAATGAAAGCAGAACATCGTGTGACAACAAACTGAAACAACCTCGGGCTCGCACAAGCCGGTCTGACGACATGATCGAGAAAGTGGAGAGAATTGTTTTGGGGGATCGCCGAATGACTGTTGAACAGATCGCCTCCAGAGTTGGCATTTCTGTGGGTTCTGTGCACACAATCGTGCATGACGACCTGAAAATGCGAAAAGTGTCATGAACTTGAATGCACCTCGTACAATAGTAAAAATATAGATGTTGAAGTGAAAATAATCTACTTTATGTACACAAAAAGAAGTAGATGTTGTCCAAGTCGTGTGAGCCAGCACTCACGTTTAGTGGGCTTTATCTACAGACGGCGCACCCGGCAATCGGCAGTCGAAGTAAGAGATAAGCTGATACGCGGGAGCCCGTTATCGGAATTGCCCGCAGGTCAAAGCAGCGCCGGACGCTTCCATTCTGTGTCCACCAGGAGCAGTGACGGCGGAACTGAGGGTAGTGGGCGCCGTTTTGCCCTGTCTGGGAGGTGAGCGCCTGAGGGAGTAGCGGAGTAGGCAGCTGCTGGGGGCGCATGCGCGACCGTACCGACTGTGGGGGGGGAACAACACTGAACTCGAATGCAAACAAAGTCGTCCACGAAACGGTATCTCTCGCTCTGAGTAGGTTCTGGAAACATTACTCGAATGGCGGGCCTTCTGCCACACACGATATGTGTCAAATAGCAGACACGTATGAACAGGTACAGTAGATCCTCTCACATCACGAACATGTGTCGTGCACTGTACCTTGTTGTAGAGTGGTTGTTAAGAGAAACTCGTGTATTTTATCTTCTCAGACATCTGCATAGCTTAGTGAATGCTCTAATTACCATTACGTCGTACTGACGGCGAAAAGTCAATAGAAACTAAAACCTCCTTGTTTGCTCCACAGCCGGCTGGAGTGGCCGTGCGGTTCTAGGCGCTGCAGTCTGGAACCGAGCGACCGCTACGGTCGCAGGTTCGAATCCTGCCTCATGCATGGATGTGTGTGATGTCCTTAGGTTAGTTAGGCTTAATTAGTTCTGAGTTCTAGGCGACTCATGACCTCAGAAGTTAAGTCGCATAGTGCTCAGAGCCATTTTGCTCCACGAGAAGGAACAACAGGGCACTAATATTCTGAACATACACTGAAGAGCCAAAGAAACTGGTACACCTGTCTAACATCGTGTAGGGCCCACCCGAGCACGCAGAAGTGCTGCAACATGACGTCGCATGGACTCGACTAATGTCTAAAGTAGTGCTGGAGCGAACTGACACCATGAATCGTGCAGGGCTGTCCAGAAATCCGTAAGAGTACGACGGGAACAGCACTTCGCAAGGCATCCCAGATATGCTCAATAATGTTCATGTCTGGGGAGTTTGGTGGCCAATGGAAGTGTTTAAACTCAGAAGAGTGTTCCTGGAGCCACTCTGTAGCAATACTGGACGTGTGGGGTGTCGTATTGTCCTGCTGGGATTGTTCAAGTCCGTCGGTATGCACAATGGACATGAATGGAAGCAGATCAGACAAGATGCTTACGTACGTGTCACCTGTCGGAGTCGTATCTAGACGTATCAGGGGTGCTACATCACTCCAATTACACACACCCCACACCATTACAGAGCCTCCACCAGCTCGAGCCGTCCCCTGCTGACATGCAGGGTCCGTGAATTCATGAGGATGTCCGTATATCCGTACACGTCCATTCGCTCCATACAATTTGAAACGAGACTCGTCCGACCAGGCAATATATTTCCAGTTATCGACAGTCTAATGTCAGTGTTGACTGGTCCAAGCGAGGTGCAAAGCTTTGTGTCGTGCAGTCTTCAAGAGTGTGGGCCTTCGGCTCTGAATGCCCATATCGATGATGTTTCGTTGAACGGTTCGCATGCCGACACTTGTTGATGGCCCAGCATTGAAATCTGCTACAATTTACGGAAGCGTTGCACTTCTGTCACATTGAACGATTCTCTTCAGTTGTCGTCGGTGCCGTTCTTGCAGGATCTTTTCCCGGCCGCAGTGATGTCGGAGATTTGATCTTTTACCAGATTCATGATATTCACGGTACACCTGTTGAACCGTGATTTATTTTCAAAGAATATCCTTAAGAATTTATTTTATTTACTAGCGATTCATCACGAACATTAACACATTTAATCACACTATGTAAGCATGGAAGTACTTGCCAGGGAGTAACTGATGAAATCATAACCAAATTCCTTTTAACAAATGGGAATTTTTTTACTTTAATAGTGCCTAAAGCTTTTTTTTTAAACGAAACAGATTTAAAATTATAATCAGAAAGCACCCTCTAAATATCAAAGTTACAATTTATTCAGAGGCAGAAAGAAACAAGTTTTGACTGTATGAGCTTTCGGGCAGAGACCGCTCACAACAGCCTCTGGTGTAAATCTGCAACACACCAGATAACTTTAAACTAAGTTTAACAATTTTCACAAGCACACAAACTATAGACCCCCCCCCCCCCGTAGGAGGGATGGAAATGGTACAAAACACTAACAATTAAAATATTAACCTTTGCCACCGAAGGTGCAACTTGATTTTAACTTCTAAGAAAAGTCTTACAGTGAAAGGTTGGCAACTTTATATACTAAAATGATCATTTAAATAAAAGCCCATGAAATGCAATCTTATATAAAATTCTACAAGGTTGGCCAAACAATAGTTAAGATGCTCTACGGTACACAGATACCGCCTCTCAAGATCATAGGTAATAATATCAAAGTTTCCAAAGATCAAAACATATTTCAGGTACTAGGCCGTTACACTCCAAGCAATAAATTCGTTAACACCGAATACGACAAACATGACAGAGCCAGCTACTAACGTACGGTAGATTGATAGGGAGATTACCGAACAACCAGAACCGCAGGTTGCTTTAACCCGCCCCTACTCCACAAGAGAAAAACGGACCACCCAATTTATAAACAACCACCTTCCCGCGGGTGTGCAAACGGAGAAGAATGGTGGGACGGCCCCAAAGCAAAACGGCTGTTGACCTCACCAAGAAAACAAGTAGAATTTAACAAGAGTAAATCAAACAGCATGTCACCAATCACTTAACTTCTAATAAACTGCGATTTGTCGAGAAGACCTGGCGCAGAACCTCCAAATCGCTCTCCCGAATCGTCCGCTGCCAGCCGCTTCGATGGACACAGGAAGGCGCGCCGATCTCCCGTCTCACAGCGTCGCAGCTCGCACCGGCCAGACTGATGTCGTGGGTTGACTCCTGTTGCTCTCGTGTCGACCGCGAAGTCACTACCCCTCGCTACACGCCGCGACCCACTGGACTCACGTGGCGACCTCACATGCGCCGACGCTCAAGACGGACAAGTCACCTAGTGTCTCAGTGCGCGACCGACCAACCGATCGATCCAACCGCCGATGACCATTGCCTGAGGAAACTCGAGCAGACTGGTGGCCTCATGCGCAGACTCAGATGCAGGAACTAAACCCTGACCGGGCGACCACTTGCTGATTTCTCTTACTGTCGGAGTGGAAAGACGCTCATTTTGCTGGCCTTAAAGGTTGATCCGAACGACAGACATACTAGCACCCCGAACGACAGACACTAACAAAGATAGACCAGCAAGCTGGGGACAAGAGACTGACCCAGACTGACCGACTGGCGAGCTCATAGCGCCCCTTAAATGCACGTGAACAGGCAACCTTTCCCCTTTCCCACCAGAGGGAGACAACAAAGCTGCGATTGCCCCAGTGGCGCCACCGCCAGAAAAGTCTTCCCCCACCACTGTAAAGTGGCCCAGTGCAAACCCCGTCGAAAACTGAATACAGATCGATCATGAAAATAGGAAGAAGGTGTACCGAACTGTGGAAAAAGAAACAAAATAGAAATGGTGGACGGTCCATGCTCAAGATGTGCGACGTCGAACGACTTGTGAGAACAATGGCGTCGTGGCTATCTGGTCACGGAGTCGGACTACAATGCGGGAATTTCGCTGCCCATTATTATTACTATCATTTGTCACAAAATTATGAACTGCCCATCCAGTCATTGACGTGTCTGTTCTCCTTCCATAGTATTGGCAATTGTCACAGTACACATTGGTTATAGAATGTGTCATGTGGTAGGGCTATATTACCGTCGCAAATAAATGTGCTGATTAGTGAGGGCCGGCGACATGCTTCAAACACTGCTCACAAAATGAAAAAAAAAAAACAAATAAACGTAACAACAAGAAAATACGAGGGTCATTCTGTAATTAAAGAGACAGACTGGTCTGGAGAAAAAAGCGTTTATTTTTACAAAACAATACAGGGCTATTACAAATGATTGAAGCGATTTCATAAATTCGCTGTAGCTCCATTCATTGACATATGGTCACGACACACTACAGATACGTAGAAAAACTCATAAAGTTTTGTTCGGCTGAAGCCGCACTTCAGGTTTCTGCCGTCAGAGCGCTCGAGAGCGCAGTGAGACAAAATGGCGACAGGAGCCGAGAAAGCGTATGTCGTGCTTGAAATGCACTCACATCAGTCAGTCATAACATTGCAACGACACTTCAGGACGAAGTTCAACAAAGATCCACCAACTGCTAACTCCATTCGGCGATGGTATGCGCAGTTTAAAGCTTCTGGATGCCTCTGTAAGGGGAAATCAACGGGTCGGCCTGCAGTGAGCGAAGAAACGGTGGAACGCGTGCGGGCAAGTTTCATGCGTAGCCCGCGGAAAATTGGCTCATGCCAGAACTGGAGACCGACAGCGCCGACTTCATCTTTCAACAGAATGGTGCTCCACCGCACTTCCATCATGATGTTCGGCATTTCTTAAACAGGGGATTGGAAAACCGATGGATCGGTCGTGGTGGAGATCATGATCAGGAATTCATGTCATGGCCTCCACGCTCTCCCGACTTAACCCCATGCGATTTCTTTCTGTGGGGTTATGTGAAAGATTCAGTGTTTAAACCTCCTCTACCAAGAAACGTGCCAGAACTGCGAGCTCGCATCAACGATGCTTTGAACTCATTGATGGGGACATGCTGCGCCGAGTGTGGGAGGAACTTGATTATCGGCTTGATGTCTGCCGAATCACTAAAGGGGCACATATCGAACATTTGTGAATGCCTAAAAAAACTTTTTGAGTTTTTGTATGTGTGTGCAAAGCACTGTGAAAATATCTCCAATAATAAAGTTATTGTAGAGCTGTGAAATCGCTTCAATCATTTGTAATAACCCTGTACTTTTTCCACTCTTCAGCCCCTTGAACATTTACGCACTTGTTCCAGTGGGCTACAACCTTTTTTATTGCAGCTGCAAAGAACTCTTTATCTTTATGTTTGAACCAATTTCCCACAAACTTTTTCATGTCCTCGTTGTCCTGGACCCTCTTCCCACATAAAGCCCCCTTCAGTGAAAAAAAAAGGCATATCACTAGGTGCTAAATCAGAACTGTACGGGGCATGAGGCAGTACTTCCCAGCCAATTTTGTAGACGGTTTCACTGGTTAGTTGAGCAATTTGAGGATGTTGCTGGAAAATCACACCTCTCCTCTGAGATCCACAATGTCTCTCTCTTGTGGCTGTCTTCACCTTGTTTAAAATCAAACCCGAGTGGTATTCATTGTACAATGCTCTTCGAGATAGTCACTAAAATCTGGACCTTCAAAATCCAAAACACCATCAACATGACTTTTCCTGCTGAGGCTTGGGTTTTGAATTTTTTCTTGACAGGTGAGCTGGTGTGCTTTGTGGTGATTTTTTTCTTTTAAAAAAAATTATATTTTGATTAAATTTTAATTCTCTTGTGAAGATTCAGAAATCTGTTGTGAGTTTTGCACCACTTCTTGGCGGGAAGAGCAAAGACTTTTCAAAAACTTAAGTACTGTATGTGATAGTTTATATGTCACCTGAAATCGTTTGCAGAAGGCGTAGATCAAGAATAGAGTTTTCATTGCCACTTAATTTATTTGTGTCGTGATCATGTTCGATCACGACCAGATATGAGACATAGCAACTAGGAACAGAGAAACCTAAGGGACCAGACAGAGTTGGAAATTTTCTTTGCTATGCTACACCACACATTAAAAGAAATTGGATTTAAATCACAAACAAGGTAAATAGCAATGCGCCTTCTGCCTTAACTACGACGTTCGCCGACATGCAGTCGGCCCCTGGTAGCTGTATGAAAATTATAAAAACAGCGTTATTTCTGTTGCCATTAATAGGAGATGGATAGCACAGAAATACTTTAAGTAATAAGCAGGCTCTACAGCACTTGAGAGCATAATAACCAATTTAATTACCTTAGTCAGTATTGCTAACAACAGTGTCCGTACAGTTTTACTGACCAACACCGGTCAGTATGGCGCGCGCAATCGTAGATTGGGTGTGTGTTGTGTTGTCCGCCGACAACGTGCTGCGTTTAAAGCACATTGTTTGAGGATTGCTGCTGTTGCTTCACCGAGGAAGCCTGCACGAAGTCATCTCGACGTACCACTCAACTGTCCGTAAAGGACTCACAGGTAAGTGAAAAGAAGTTATTTTGCTGGCTTGCGAGGACTGCATGGCGAACGATACTTATTCACTGACCGCTGCACACGTCTTTCACTTGACTGTTTTTCATTCTCGTCGTATAAACTCAACTACCTTATTCTTTACCGTCAAATTCTTATTACATTTTTTAATTGTCTCAAATACAAACTAGTTGACTTCCTCTTTGAGAACATGCCTCTTTTTATTACTCTTTGCATTTATGTGTCCGTTAACTTGTGTTTACTGTGATATTTAAATTGAGGACAGCCTCCTTTTCCATGCGGAATACTATTCGCTTAAAAATATACGGGCGATGACTGACTAATCGCGCGTTACGAAGACTACAAACTCAATTGCATTCCAAACAAGTGATTTGACTCTAATTGGCTTCAACAAGCAAAATGTAACTGATCTCGTCGCGAACCTACACGCTTTTTATATGAGTTGCTTCGCCCAGACAGTACAAGTAAACCCGTACGAGCTGATCCTTGGAATAGTATGTTTGAAGGATTACCAGGGGTCGGTATTTTGGATAAGATTTTATAAAGAAACACAAAAATCAGCATTTGAATAATCTAGACATTATAAAAATTATCATACTAAACAAGAAACATTTGTATGCGAGCGCTTATGCTGCTGCAATTACTTTTTGCGTAGAAAATATAATTGGTTCGTTTACATGCCTCTATGCATGTGCTTGTTTGACCAATTATTTACTTGGTTACTTGACTCTGTAGCCTTCTACAAGAAGCTGTCATCCATTATTTTTTTGTTATTAATCGCTACATTTAGTCTTGCGGCTGGGATTTCTTAAGTATAATATTTCCATGGAACTTATAATATAGCGTTATCTCTATCCCTTCTTTTCAGAAATTTTCACTCTGCAACGGAGTGTGCGCTGATATGAAACTTCCTGGCAGATTAAAACTGTGTGCCCGACCGAGACTCGAACTCGGTACCTTTTGCCTTTCGCGGGCAAGTGCTCTACCATCTGAGCTACCAAACTGATATGAAACTTCCTGGCAGATTAAAACTGTGTGCCCGACCGAGACTCGAACTCGGTACCTTTTGCCTTTCGCGGGCAAGTGCTCTACCATCTGAGCTACCAAAGCACGACTCACGCCCGGTACTCACAGCTTTACTTCTGCCAGTATCTCGTCTCCTACCTTCCAAACTTTACAGAAGCTCTCCTGCGAACCCCTTCTTTTACTTGCTACACCTTCGAATTTGCGTCAGCATAACGTATCTGCCATAGAATTTAAAACTCTGTTCCTAATGAAGTTTTCCACATTACTTCTTCTAAGCATCGGATCTTACCCATTTTTCTTTAGCATATTATAATTTACTCATTTTTTTAAGGTAATGTGTATCTCTCATTACGATATCCTATGATATCTCTGATTCCAGTCACGAAAAGTTATGACCCTTAATCTTACACAGGACTACAACTTGTCCTCCGAGAGACTTTAGTTAAAAAAAAAAACCGAGCATGCATCATATACTTAAATACTAACTTAAAACTAGAACTAAGTTCTCTCTTTGACATTTTCCTTTACCTGTATTCAATTAACAGATCGGTACAAACATTCCCCATACAGTCAGTACTGTATGATGACCACCAGACATATTAACTGCTGGCTTGTCACTTTTCTTGAGTTATCATTCGACGTCGACGACTTACCTTGTTCTCTGATGATGCTTTGTAATTGCCTCGTACTACTAACACCTGTAAAATTCTTGTGTTACCATTGTGGAATTTTCTTAAGTAACTATGGTGGAACAGACCTTTAACCCTTCCAATTATGGGGTCTGCTAGCAAGTATCTCCCTGTGTGTGGCCTCCTGACAACAACATATGAGCCTTCATAAACGCGCTGCCACTTGCGATTTTTGTTTCGTAACTTTGATGGTTTAAAATGAGCCTTAGTAAGATTCTCTCACCTTCTCTATATTCAACAACCTTATTTACCTTTTTGTCAGATGCTTTCTTCAAATGGTTCAAATGGCTCTGAGCACTATGGGACTCAACTGCTGAGGTCATTAGTCCCCTAGAACTTAGAACTAGTTAAACCTAACTAACCTAAGGACATCACAAACATCCATGCCCGAGGCAGGATTCGAACCTGCGACCGTAGCGGTCTTGCGGTTCCAGACTGCAGCGCCTTTAACGGCACGGCCACTTCGGCCGGCTCAGATGCTTTCTCTCTACGGAGGTTTGCATACATTGTCAGTGAAATCAACACCTGCCTGATTTTGGTGTCAGCTTCTTGTGGAGGTTAAATAATGCTGTTCCTAGTTTTACTGATTGTGGTGGTTCTCCCTATCGGATATCGCCTTTAACGTCTCCTCCGTTTCGTGTTGGTGTTGTGACTGTGGTGTCACCGTCAGACACCACACTTGCTACGTGGTAGCCTTTAAATCGGCCGCGGTCCGTTAGTATACGTCGGACCCGCGTGTCGCCACTATCAGTGATTGCAGACCGAGCGCCGCCACACGGCAGGTCTAGAGAGACGTCCTAGCACTCGCCCTAGTTGTACAGCCGACTTTGCTAGAGATGGAACTGACAAATTACGCTCTCATTTGCCGAGACGATAGTTAGCATAGCCTTCAGCTACGTCATTTGCTACGACCTAGCAATATGTTAAGAAATGCTTCGGTACAGTCCTCGGAAACATTAACTAATGTCTCCCTTATAGATAAGGGCAATTTAGTTTTCTAAATCATGATCACGTCTTTATTTGTAATTAGCATGTCCCAGAATTTAATTTTTGCTAAATATTTTTCGAAATATCTTATGAGACTGCCGTGTTTCGAATTGAACATTTCGGCATTGAACACTTCTTTTCTTAAGCGCTGCTCAACACCATCACTCCAAAATTTGTTCAGAAACATCCGCTCGAATACATTATAGGTCCTGCTCTTGTCTGTCATTTCTATTCCCCCTAAGGCGGCATCTCCTGTTATATACCCTGTTACAAGCTGTATTCTTTGCTTGTCTGTCCAACTGTTCGGAAATACTCCAGAGAAGTTTCGCAAAAAATACGATCGGGTGTATGCCACGTATTTGCGGGTGAAAAGTTGGAAATTTTTTGTGTTTCAATACACTTTCTTCCTGTATTTGGGTTACGAGTGTTGGCGGGCTGTTCATTTCAGTGTGGTTATGCACTGTGTCTGTCGGACTGTGGTATGACGTGTGATCAAGTGGAGTGTTGTAATGAATTTTCCTATTGTCATTTCGGTATGGGCACTGATTCCATTCGCTACCCATCGGATGTAAGGGACTTAACACTTTGTTCTTTAGTGTCTGCACATCTTCAATGACCTGCTGCTTCCATTGAGGAAAGTCTTGTGCCAAAGTTCGCCTTATCTGCCCTAGCTCAGATAACACGGTGCCTCCCGGTTTTCCTGGTTTCGCCAAAAGATCGCAAGTAACTTCCCTTACTACTTCCTTCAGTTCTGTCTTTACCTTTTTTTCTATCAGATGGTCTTTGGTTTTTATCCACTCTGTGTAGTGGTCGGATAACACTTCGGCGTGAGCCTTTACCGCAATTTTTACCTGCTCCTCTATGTCAAGTGATTCTACTTGTTTCGTCAAATCATCTATCTCCTTTCCCATATTAGTGGCAACCAGTTTCACGGCGCTGACCTCCTTTGACATGGTATCACAATTACCCTTTAATGTTACAGCTGGGTCATTCCATGTCAGTTCAACAAGGGGCTCCAGCTCATAGTCTCAGATTTGACTGAAATTCAGTACACTAATTCTACCATGTGTGGAACACTCGCGTACAAAGTATTATTTTCCTCTGTTAATTAGTTCCAGAATTATGACTTGTGAAAGAAGGTGGCGTGACCTAGAAATTGCAACCCACATCTGGCAATCTATCTTCAGACCCAATTTCAGGTCTTAATAACTTTGGAACTATTCCACACAGTCCAGTGAAATTTTTAGAAGCCAGTAACATCCATTTAGAGAACACACTCCATGAATCAAAACACCAACAACATATTTCTGAGGGAAAATAAAAAATTACAAAATGTGAGTAAAAAATGTAATACATTAAAAGGTACATACTGTAGGTGCTCTCTATGCCAAATATAGTTGACTCAAAGAGGGTATAAATTTTTTTGTGGTAAGCTTAATGTGGCCTAAACACACACAGAACTCATCATGCCCATATCAGTTACAAAAACTGAGTTACATGCACATGAAAATACAAAAATTTGGAAAATTACCTGAAAAACATGGGTTTTCGAAGTGTGGTAGCACAAAAGGGACAAGTGATATCCAAGCCAAATTTCACACACAGCATAAGTAGACCATAATGATATATATCTCAAAATTTCAGCATGTTATTCCAAGTTGTGGCCATTGTTCCACAACACAATTTTGTAAAAACATATCGTAAACTGTTCTGCCTTTCTTATCCTCTTCCACAACTGTTTTATTACTAAGCAACAACATATAGGCAGATTAATACAACCTATCATTAATGTTTACTGCACCTTAACCGCTAAAAACCAGTCGCTTGTGCTTCGATCAGGAGTTCTCCCACACTTTAGCAACTGTACTCTGTACGTTTAGTAGCAAATTGTACTGTCTTCCTGACGCTGTGGTAGGAACTGGAACTGTCATAAGTGTGGTGTCACCGCCAGACACCACACTTGCTAGGTGGTAGCCTTTAAATCGGCCTCGGTCCGTTAGTATGCATCGGACCCGCATGTCGCCACTGTCAGTGATTGCAGACCGAGCGCCACCACACGGCAGGTCTAGAGAGACGTCCTAGCACTCGCCCTAGTTGTACAGCCGACTTTGCTAGAGATGGAACTGACAAATTACGCTCTCATTTGCCGAGACGATAGTTAGCATAGCCTTCAGCTACGTCATTTGCTACGAACTAGCAAGGCGCCATATCCTTTGCTATTTATCTTGTGAAGCGTGTACAGTCAAGAGAGATGTTCACCAATTGTGGATTAAAGTTAAGTATTCTACCAGTTACCTCCTGTTTTGCTAGTCTTATTTCTCTGACCTGTCCCAGACCTCACGGCCGCCTGCTTGAGCTTAAACACGTGCCTTTCGGCTTCCTCCAAACCCCGTGAATTGGCTCCTGCCAATTCACAACAACAAGAATATGTTCAAAAGGAATCCAACACCTGTCTGCCAAACGTGGCCAATGAAATGATCTTGCTGGTCCTGCTGGTGCCATGAATTTCACAAATACATCACCTTCTGCTTCACAGCATTCTGCAACACATCCGAAGTACAATTTGTCATCATAAACAGCAATAACATAGCAACCTGGTTGTATGTTGCTGCTTTTGCTTCTGAATCCTGAGTCAGACACACTGTGAAGACACATGTTGTGCATGAACCTATAGTTATAACCGGACAGTCTGCTCATCTGCACATTGTCAGAGTCCGCTGGAGAGAAGTGATGATGGCTCCTTGTGCCTGCAACAGTTTTAACGTGTCCTAGTCTGCTGTTTAGCAACTCTTCGACTGATTTCACCTCATCTTTTGAAACATAGAATGATTGTATGCCAGAGATATTTTTCTGTACCCAGGTAAATAATTGAAGAGGTGTTAGAATGTGACCTTCTGTAGGGTGCTGCAGACTAGCTCGTGATGCCATGCGCTTAATGGTAGCACCAATACCATCACATACATTTTCACCATGACTTGTAGCGAAAAAATTCCATTCTGCGTGAATCTGAAAATCATGGTAATGCATGCATAAATTTTTGAGATTTTTAGTTTTTGTACTGACTAGCTGCCCCATCACTGAAGTATTTCACAAAATGTATGTGTGGCAGCTTGTTTTTCACATATGCCATGACAGTGTGAATGTAGGCATGAACTGCGATGACATCATGAATTAAACAGTCACTAAAAACGCACAGGTTCGTGACAGACACATCACCTGATTCACCTCTATAGTAAATCGCAAATGGCTGGAGAGTTGCTTGACTGTTGTTCCATTGATATCCTTGGATGGCATCTTGAACTATAAATGCATAATTTTCAGAAAAGTCTAGTATTACTATAATTTCATCTTGTTTCAAATTATCCTTACAAATCTGGAGATAAGCTGATTGTGCTGTTGCTGTGAAGCTGTGTGTGGTCAGTTTGTCCGTTTTTTGACAACACATTTCAACAAAATCCTCCACTGTACTTTGCTTTGTTTCAAGACTTGTGCGATCCATGTGTATCCATTGTTTATAAGAAACAAGTTTGTCATCCATAAGGAGTTCACCACACACTTTATTATTCGTGTGTTCTGCAAGATTTGCCTTACCAGAACACTTTTCACACCTGTGTATCATGCACTGGTAGGAACAGATGTCACACACTAGCAGCTTAATTGCACCTTTGTAATCCAGACGAGAATCGTTTATAGCAGCAAACATCAGCTTAGCATTTTGATGGGTCTGACATACGCAAACATTTGTGTGTGCCCCTTGCACTTACAGGCACAACCGATTTTGGCCGAAGATTGAAAAAAGATGATAAACCTGCTTTGTTATTGGGATACTTTTCCTTGAACTCTACATATAATTTTGATATGTTGCATAGCAACAGTCTTTTTTTGCATCTGTACACGTACATTTCCCATTTTCACTGTTACATAGTCTTTTTTTCCAGGCATTATTCGGCTGTATTCTTTATTTTCATAAAACTCCGACACTAGCACCTTTATTTCTGAACTCAGTTCCTTACCCTGAGCCTGCTGAAGTTGTGGAAGCACTCCTTGGGTTGCTTTCATTTTCCTAGCTTGCTTTACCATATATGTAGAAACATTGAATTCATTTGCAGTGTAGTCAATAGACCAGTTGGAAGGTGCAAGGGTAAGAATAGCTACTTTTTTTCTGGCGTGTCGATATGGCACATTTTTCTTCCAAATCGTGCACAATTTTGTCCAAATCAGAACATTTCTGGCATGATTTCTGTTCCTTTGGGGCAGATAGTTCTTCCTCTTCCACCATTAGTGTGTCAGCTATGTTGTGTTTTAATTCAGTTAGAGCTTCTAGTAGTTTTCTTCTACTGTAGCTGGGCCTGTCTCTTTTCCTAACTTTGTGTGTCTTCATGGGAGACAAACCAAGAGCAGTCACTGAAGTATTTAATTGCTCATCCGCTGTGGTTGTAGGTGGCTGATACTCTTCATCACTGTCATGTAAATTATCAGAATATTCTTCATTTTTTAGCAGTGTAACACACCTGGAACATAACTTTTGTCCTGGTTTCATGTTAAGTCCCATGCAATGATTCACTTTCAATACCGATTTTATATCAATTTCTCTGAGGCTACACTTCTCTGTCTTCTTATGAATCCGAAATGGATCAAAACAACTTCTTTGTAGGAAAGAATGCTTATCCAGAAACACTTTCACATGATGATAACAAACACAAAAGTTTCCTGGAACTGTACTTCTTGTGCCCACAGGGTGTATCCTGGATCTCCATAGCAACAAATCTTGGTCCGATCCATCCAGATCATACAGAACAAAGCGAATGCCACATTTTGTTCCATATGTTGTTTTATGCCATTCAGATGCTTGTGCTCTACCAATACCGCAACTTGTTTGAACAAAAGTACCACTAGTACACTCTTCTGCCTCCATACTGACTTTCCACAACAGTACTGACCAGTCTGAAGTAGAATCTTAAAAACATGAGTAACCTGTAAATGTTGCTTGTTTCTTTTGTTGTTCCTGCCGAACGACGACTCATTCGGTCCCTGAAAACTACCATTGTTTAACTTTCTGTTGCCTAATGGTTCCCAACAATTGCTGCTTTATCTGAAATAAGCTGCCTGCATCATCACTATTATTTGCTAAATCGTGTTAAAAGAAACTTAAACAAATATATCTCTGTCAACTTTTATTGTACACAAATGCCTTGCAATGACAATTGAAATTCTGCCACATATATACGACGGTAGTATCTGTTCCCAAAAGAACAGTTACCGTTGATGACCATGCAGCTTTGCTAGAAATGAAATGATAAGATAATTAAATGGACACCCTAGCTGCAAACAGACGTTGATGTACTTAATTGGGGACATGTTGAAAATGTGTGCCCTGACTGGGACTCGATTCTGGGATCTCTTGCTTACATGGCAGACATTCTATCCATCTGAGCCACCGAGGGCACAGAGGATAGTGCGCCTGCAGGGACTTATCCCTTGCATGCTCCCCGTGAGACCCACATTCCCAACATGTCCACACCACTACATTTGTAGTGCGCCTAATAGATGTTTGCCCATCATACTCATTACTTTTGGCAGATTAATCTACCAAGTCCCGTACGAGTTCGGGCATAGCATGTGCATTCGCACAAGAAGATCAATGGCCGGGAAGCCATATTTTAACTATAGTGCTGAATGCAATTTTAGATTTCTCAGTACGTGCTTGTTCTTGAAATCATGTAGTTTGCATCTTTATAAAATCTTTTACTCTTTCAATCCTGAATTTGATGTTATGTTCTATAATACATACTTTATTAGTAATTATATGAATTTTTGTATAAAGACAGCTATAGGTAGTTGGTAAATAAACGTTTTGTCTTCAGTGAATGGCAGTGCTTTATTTTTTTCTTCCTTAGCTGGGATGACCACAGCTATTTTCCTGATCATATATGGTTTGGACTGTTACCTCAAGATGATTGTTGTCTTTTATTCTACAGAAAGAGAATTAACTCCAGTGCTATTTGTTTTGTTTTTCTTCTGTTGTGCCTCAATAAATCTAACCAGTCAACAATGGAGGGGGAGAGAGAGGAGAGAGAGAGAGAGAGAGAGAGAGAGAGAGAGAGAGAGATTGTAACTTGCAGTAAATGTATCCTTGCAGTGTATTCTTACTAACTTGCAGATACTATGTGAATTCCAATTTTAAAACATATTTCGTGTTAACAACGAGAACATCACAGCCCATACACAAAGAGATCCCAATACTGTGAATTTAAAATGTGTGACGCTATGTCATTGCCACCTTTCTGGTTGGTAGTGTTGTTTGGGCCCAAACTCTTTGCCTTTACAAATGTCTGCTTGTGTCTGTGTATGTGTGGATGGATATGTGTGTGTGTGCGAGTGTAAACCTGTCCTTTTTTCCCCCTAAGGTAAATCTTTCCGCTCCCGGGATTGGAATGACTCCTTACCCTCTCCCTTAAAACCCAATCCTTTTGTCTTTCCTTCTCCTTCCCTCTTTCCTGACGAGGCAACCGTTGGTTGCGAAAGCTAGAGTTTTGTGTGTATGTTTGTGTTTATTTGTGTGTCTATCGACCTGCCAGCGCTTTTGTTGGGTAAGTCTCATCATCTTTCTTTTTAAATATATTTTTCCCACGTGGAATGTTTCCCTCTATTATATTCATGTCTTTAGAAATGTTCAGATATGCCCAACTGTCAACCTGTATATGTATGTCTCATTGCTATACATTAAACTGAATACAAAAGAATTTCATGTAAGAATAGATATTCGTCTGCACAATACTAGAGATAAAATGAAAATCAAAATCGAAAGACACAGTTAAAAGCAACGAACTCACTGAGACTCAGTTCCCTAAAAATCTTTGATAAAATACTACCCTCAAGTCGGTGCACATTTATGTATTTATTTCTAGGGGAGTTGGAGGGAAAGGCAAGAGACAGAAGAGAAAGGGGCAATATTAACAGCATATTTTTGAAGGTGCTGTCGAGTTCTTATTTCCAGTTTTATGCATGATACTTGAATGACCAGCCCACTTATCTTCTTAATGTACTATAAGCTGTGTTACTATGTGTACTTACTGCCTAAACTCCAAACAGGCTGTGAAGCAGTATAGATGTCATGCCATTGTTTTGTAGCCAAGTTCATCACCAGCACCTGCTATGCCCTTTGATGCTTTTTTTCTCATTCCCAGAAAGGCACATTTTTCCTCCCTTTTCCAGATCTGCTAGATTAAATGCCCTGTGACATTGTAGAAAACTGAGTGCTGGATCCCAAGCTTTGCTTAAATTAAAACCTTTGTCTCAGTTTATTAGATTTTCTGATTTTCTTATTTCAATAAACTCCTTACTTTTGCTGTCTCAGTAACTTGATATCCACACCACAATACTGGTATTTCTAATTGCATTTTATGATTATACTCAAGGCAATGCTTAGCAACAGCTGATTTGCTAGGTTGTTATTGTCTGACCTGTTGCTGAAATTTGTCTTCTTGGTATTCTAATAGTCTTCCCCATGTGAAACATGACACAATTGCATGGAATGAGATAGGCATCCAGTGTTTGGAAACCTAGATCATCTTCAACATTACAAAGAAGATTTTTATCTTTGTTGACAGGAATGCAATACTTTGGATGTTATGGTTGTGTAGGAGCCTACCTATCTGCAGATTGTGCCAACATAAGGCAGATAATTGATCTTGGTTTTCCTTTTGTTGTTCAGTCTCGACATCTTCCTCACGTGCTCTTGCTTTTGACTGAAACACACACTCAGTTTGTTGATCTGATAACTCATTCCTTCAGAACACTATCTGTAGATGTTGTAATTCTTTGGTGCAGTTCTCGTTGTCTGCCAGCAATGTAGTTCTACTGATAAGAGTCTTTAGAAAGTAATTTCTTTGTGAGGGATGGTGTTGGCTTGAGATACACAGATAGAAGTAATGTGCATGGGTTTCCTGCATTCACTGTGACCCAACGATCAATCTGCTTTTCTTTTAACTATCATGTAAATGAAATGTTCCATCATGAAGTAATCTCTCAGGTTTTGTATTAGGATGGATAATTTAAATGTTCTAGGAACATTTCATTCTACATAGCCACACTATGAATGTGTCATACTGATACTGATGCATGAATGACACATTTCTGATCTGTTTGCGTGAATGAAAAAAGTTTTTAGAGAAAGAAAAAGAAAAGCCAAAAATTTCTTACCTGGCTTATGTTACTCCAAATTTGAGAAAGATCAGTAAGTTCTTATAGAAACATGGCATCAATATATTTTCATTCCCATTAACAAATATATAAAGACTTTCTTCTAATGTTAAAGAAGATACAGATCTCCAAAAACTGGGAGTGTACTTCATTCTATGTGAATGTGGCATCTATTACATGGTTTAGACTATCAGAGTGGTGAAAGGAACATCAAGAGACTGAAACAACCAAGCAAATCAGTTGTTGTTGGGTACAGCCTCAAATATAATAATGAAATGATATGTGATCAGAACAGTATTGCAATGCAAACACCATGTTTCTAGGATAGTATAATTAAGGAGTCCCTCAACATAAATATGCTGCAAAAATTAATAAACTGGACTGGAGATTTCAACTTAAGCAAGGTTAGAGAACCAGCACAAAATTTATTAATGTCTCATTGATCATCTGAGCCACTGCAGCTGAAAAAATCTGCGAGAATGTGCATTTCCTGGAATAACAGTGCAGGCTCCAAAAACCAAATGAGCACCAAAGGGCATAGCAGGTACATCGATTTCAACTAGGCTATAAACAGTGTTGCAACAACAAATAGACTTTAGGGTCTTGTTGGAATCCTGGGAGAAACAACATGGCCTGCAAGACTTAAGAAAAAATGACTTAACTGATTGTGGAATATTAAGCATAAAAATGAAAACACAACTTGGCTGCATGTCCCTAAATACACCATTAATTTTTGTCTATTTTTCTCTTATTCATTGACCCACCTTTCCCTACCCTTTTGTGCGTTGAGTTCATCAGCTTTATCAGACTCAGGTGGGGTGCAGCAAATAAGAATGAAAGTTTGTAAGATGAACAAGCATGTTACAGTTTTTATTTATGCCCTTATCTACAACTCACTGCCAATGATGAGGTGTTATCTTCACCCATTCCATAGTATTTCACCCCGTATCTTTCAACACCATATTCAGTGGCCTGACATGCATTTGTAATCTCCCCAGCCCAAATGCGTGCACATACAAAGAAAGAGATAATGTTGTACAAAATGTTATTATTGTACATCATCAAAACAAATCATCACGCTATTGTATGAAAATATGGATGGAAAGTGGAAACTTCAACATCTGATTGAAGGGTCAATTTGAGACAAAGGTGCTTCAAAACATTCTATTCACAGCTGTCATAACCAGAGAGTAAAGTATGATCATTTGTTTAACAGACATCTACATTCTTTTAATGCACTACAGATAATGTAAGCATTTACCCTAGTTGGCAATGATACTTATTAGAAAATGTCTTAGAGAGGATTTAGGATCTTCAAAAAGTCAAACTGTTCTTATTCATTGTTTTACAATTTTTTAACATAGACATTTTGTTTTCATTACTTATTAGATATTTTGAAAATATCCACTAAAAGTAGAATATTAAGTTTTACTGACTGACTTGTGTTTGTATCAGCCTGTATACATGTCAGGCCCCAAGTACATTTCATTTTCAAATATTATGATTAATTTATTTATGTGTGTTTTGTTTTAGTTGTATTAATTCCCAGAACATAATCATTTGTGAGGCAAAGTAAATAATTCCAAAACTATAAATACATAAAATATAAGCATCTAACAATACAGTGGAAGGTAGTTTATAAGAAAACTCAAAATATTCTGTCATGCAGGCAATGGTTACTAATTAATAAATATCTACAGAATAATGATATATGCAAATACTGTGTGTGCAGGGGTATATGATAAAGGGGTAGCCAAGAAGAGAGAGAAAAAAATAAAAAGACAGAAGAAGAAAATAAAGCAACCATTAGCACAAATCACAGTAAGTTACAGACTGGCAACACGTGGAAGAACTAGATCCTGTACACAATACACAAGTATTTGGTAATCTAATCCAGTAAAACACACACTAAAGTAACTGCAGTTTCCAGACTGCATTCAGCATTCCTTAGCAGTTCACATGGACTTAAGAAAAAACCTTAGTTTACAGTATGTATGTTCATCATACTAAATGACTGCAGACAGCATAATTGTCCAATAACACATTCTTAAGACAAAAATAGTCAAGCACCATGAAGGAATTATCCAACGGGGACTGGCATCAGTAGATGTGTTGTACATATACAAACAAATGATTAAAATTTCAGAAAAATTGGATGACTTATTCAAGAGAAAGCGCTTCACGAATCAAGCAAGTTGGTAATGTGTTGGTCCTCCTCTGACTCTTATGCAAACAGTTATTCAGCTTGGTATTGATTGACAGGGTTGTCATATCTCCTCCTGAGGGAGATTGTGCCAAATTCTGTCCAACTGGCACGTTACATCATCAAAATCCTGAACTGGTTGGAGGGACCTGCCCATAATGCTCCAAACTTTCTCATCTGGGCGACCTCGCTGGTCAAGGCAGGGGTTGGCAAGTACAAAAGCAAGTACTTGAAACTCTCACCATGTGCAGGCAGGTACTAAAGCAGAGACTCATCACTGAAGACAATTCTACTCCAGTCAATGCGATTCCCTGCTGAAGATGTCTGGAGACAGCAGTGGGATACCATCCTGACTGTTACCCACCGTATGGCCCAAGAACCAGGAGTAATGGTCTGACCAGCAATTTTTTTTTTCGTAGCAGAATGATACACCCTTGGTCTAGGGATAGTGGCTTTGACTAGGAATCATTAGGAAGGCAGTCGAAGACTTCCACGTAAGAAGTCACCCTCATTCTGCCAACAGTCTTGTCAAAGAGAGCAGAGGATCAGACAGAGGATTAGGATGCTTTCTTCCCCTTGTGGTGGGAAATACCCCCTGAAAGGTGGAAGAATCAGCAATGATAAATGGCATGAGAATGCAGAGGGCAATGGAAATTACTCCATTAAAGACACATAACCTGTACCCACAAGACATAAGGCCTATTATTGAAAAAGTGTTGTGATGCTCTCTCCATTGGCAAAATATTCTGGTCTAGTCTCTCATTTTTGGATCTCTGGGAGGGGACTGCCAAGGGGGAGGTAACCATGGGAAAAAGAGGGAATAACAAATGAAATGATGATATTCTATGAGTCGGGGCAATGGAATATCAGAAGTTTGAATGTGGTACAGAAGCTAGAAAATCTGAAAAAGGAAATGCTAAGGTTCAGTCTAGGTGTAGTGGGTGTCAGTGAAGTGAACTGGTAGGAGACAAGGATTTCTGGTCAGATGAGTATAGGGTAATATAAACAGCAGCAGAAAATGGTTTAACAGGAGTAAGATTTGTTATGAATAGGGAGGTAGGACAGACAGTGAGTTACTGCGAACAGTTCAGTGATAGAGTTGTTCTCATCAGAATTGACAGCAAACCAACACTACCAACAATAGTTCACGTGTACATGCCAACACTGCAAGCAGAAGATGAAGATACAGAGAAAATATATGGGGACATTGAACGGAGATTAAAATCTAAAGATCATGGGGGATTCAAACATCGTTGTAGGGGAAGGAGTAGAAGAAAGAGTCATGGGATAATATGGACTTGGTGGTAGGAATGAGAAGGAAGGAAGACAATGAATTCTGCAATAAATTTCAGATGGTAATAGCAAATACTTTTTCAAGAATCGCAAGAGGAGGAGGTATACTTGGAAAAGGCTGAGATGTACAGGAAGCTTTAAAGCTGGATTACATCATGGCCAAGCATAGATTAAAAAATCAGATATTTGATTGTAAGGTGTACCCAGGGGCAGATATAGACTCAGATCACAATTTGGTAATAAAGAATATGCTGAAGTTTAAGAAACTAGTCAGGAAGAATCATTGCTCAAAGAAGTGGGATCTGGATGTATTAAGGAATGAAGTGATACACTTGAAGTTCTCTGAGGCTATAGATACTGTGATAAGGAACAGCTGAGTAGGCAGTTCAGTTGAAGAGGAATGGACATCTTTAAAAATGACAATCACAGAAGTTGGAGAGAAAAACATGGACACAAGGAAGGTAACACCAATGAAACTGCAGGTAGCGGAAACTAAGGCAAAATGGTAACATGAAAAATGTGAAGAAATTGAAAAAGAACAGACTGTCAGAAGGACAGACCCAGCATATAGAAAAATAAAAATAACCTTCAGTGGAATTAAAAGCAAGGGCGGTAACATCAAGAGTGCAATGGAAATTCCACAGCTGAATGCAAGACTGAAGAAAAATCAAGACATGTTCATAGGATTTGTCAACATGGAAAAAAAGGTTCAACAATGTAAAATGCTATAAGATGTCAAAATACTGAGAAAAATTGGGGTAATCTACAGGGAAAGACTGGTAGTATATAATATGTACAAGAACCAAGTGGGAACAAGAACAATATAATATCAAGAACAAAATTCATGGATTAAAAGGGTGTAAGAGGGGATTTAGTTTTTGGCCCCTGCTGTTCAATCTCAACATTGGAGAAGCAATGACAGATACAAAACAAAGGTTCAAGAGGGGGATAAAAATTCAAAGTGAAAGGATGTCTATGTTAAGATTTGCTGATTACATCGCTGTCTTCATTGAAAGTGAGGAAGAATTACAGGACCTGTTGCATGGAATGAACAGTCTAATCAGTACAAAATATGGACTGAAAGTAAATCACTAGAGTAAATGTAATGAGATGTAGCAGGAATGAGAACAGTGGGATACTTAACATCGTAATTGGTGATCATGAAGTAGATGAAGTTAATGAATTCTGCTACCAAGGCAGTAAAATAACCCATGATTGATGGAGCAAGGACATAAAAAGCAGACTAGCACTGGCAAACAGGAAATTTCTGGCCAAGAGAAGTCTGCTGGTATCGAACATAGGTCTTTATTTGAGGTAGGAATTTCTGAGAATGTGCTTCTGGAGCACAGCATTATTTGGTAGTGAAATATGGACTGTGGGAAAATAGGAACATAGAAAACTGAAGAATCTGAGATGTGATGGTAAAGAAGAATTTTGAAAATTAGGTGGAGTGGTAAGGAAAGAGGAGGTTCTCCACAGAACTGATGAAAACACTGACAAGAAGAAGGGACAGAATGATAAAACATGGGTTAAGACATCACGGAATAACTTCCATTTTACTAGAGGGAGCTGCAAAGGGCAAAAACTGTAGTGGAAGAGAGAGACTGGGATACATTAAGCAAATAATTGAGGATATAGGTTGCAAGTACTACTCTGTAGTGAAAATGTTGGCACAGGCGCAGAATTCAAAGTGGGTCGCATCGAAAAGTCAGAAGACATGATTTCTGTATCCCGTTTTGTTGCACTTTATGGGCAGCGATCCTGCACTTACATTTTAACAAGATAATGGCCACCTGCACATGGTAAGAGTTTCTACTTTTTGTCTTCATGCTTGCCAAACACTATCTCGGTCAACGAGGTCTCCAGATCCATCCCCAGTTGAGAAAGTTTGGAACATTACAGGCTCAGCCCTCCAACCAGCAAGGGATTTTGATGATGTTTACCAATTGGACAGCATTTGGCACAATATCCCTCAGGAGAACATCCGACAACTGCATCAATCAATATCAAGCCTAAGAACTGCTTGTGTAAGGGCCACAGATGGACCAATGCAATATTGACCTGCTCAATTTGTGGATCTCTTTCTCTTGAATAACTCTACATCTACAGTCAGCAAAGCACAGAGAGGTGCATGGCAGAGGGTACCTCCCATTGTACCAGTTATTAGGATTGCTTCCCATTCCATTCACATATGGAGAATGAGAAGAATGATTGTTTGAATGTCTCTGTGCAAGTAGAAATTATTTTAATCTTATCCTCAGCATCCCTACATGAGCGATATATAGGGGGATTGTAGTATATTCCTAAGGTCATCATTCAAAGCCAGTTCTTGAAATGTTGTCAATAGACTTTCTTGAGATAGACGTAAACTGTCTTCAAGAGTCTTCCAGTTCATTTCCTTCAATATCTCTGTGACACTTTCCCATGCATCAAACAAACAGTTGGCCATTTGTGGTGCATTTCTCTGGATATGTTCAATATCCTCTGTTAGTCCTGTTTGGCAAGGCTTCCAAACAATTCAGCAATATTCTAGAACCAGTCCTTTCTAGAATGATTGTACTTCCCCAGTATTCTACCAGTAAATCAAAGTCTACCACCTGCTTTATCCATGACTGAGCCTATGTAATCACTCTATTTCATATCCCTATAAAGTGTTAAACCCAGGTATTTGTATGAATTGGCCGATTCCAACAGTGACTCACTGATGTAGTCATAGAGTATTCAATCTTTTACTTTTGTGAACATTTAAGGCAAATTGCCAATCTTTGCACCACTTTGTAATCTTATCAAGATCTGCCAGAATATTTATGCAGCTTCTTTCAGCTGCATTATATTGCATATATTATATATGATTATATGTGATATATATCTAAAAAAAAGATGCTGTAACTTACCAAACGAAAGCGTTGGTATGTTGACAGAGACAAAAAGCACACAAACACACACACAAATTTCAAGCTTTCACAACCTACGGTTGCTTCATCAGGAAAGAGGGAAGGAGAGGGAAAGACGAAAGGATGTGGGTTTTAAGGGAGAGGGTAAGGAGTCATTCCAATCCCAGGAGTGGAAAGATTTACCTTAGGGGGAAAAAAGGACAGGTATACACTCGCACACACACACACACACACACACACACACACACACACACACACACACATATCCATCAACACATATACATACACAGGCAGACATATGTAAAGACAAAGAGGTTGGGCAGAGATGTCAGTCAAGGCGGAAGTACAGAGGCGAAAATGTTGAATGACAAGCAATGTACGAGGGGCGGCAACTTGAAATTAGTGGCAGTGGAGGCCTGGTGGGTAATGGGAAGGGTGGATATATTGAAGGGCAAGTTCCCATCTCCGAGTTCTGATAGGTTGGTGTCAGTGGGAAGTATCCAGATAACCTGAATGGTGTAACACTGTGCCAAGATGTGCAGGCCTTGCACCAAAGCATGTTTAGCCACAGGGTGATCCTCATTACCAACAAACACTGTCTGCCTGTGTCCGTTCATGCGAATGGACTGTTTGTTGCTGGTCATTCCCACATAGAAGGCTTCACAGTGTAGGCAGGTCAGTTGGTAAATCACGTGGGTTCAAAAGCTAAGGAGTGTACACTAAGTTCAGTACCCTAACAGGAAGTAGGTAGAAGGTAGGGGTGCGCGGTGTCGGTGGGGTCAGGAGGTTGATGGACTCAGGTGAAAGGTTTTGAGGATTCTTTGTTTTTAGATATATTTTTCCCACATGGAATGTTTCCCTCTATTATATATATAACTGGATCATCTGCCTGATGTTACTATTAATATTATTTGTAAGGTCATTAGTATAGAACATGAACAGCAAGGGTCGCAACACCCTTCTCTGGGATGCCCCTGAAGTTACTTCTACATCTGACAATGACTCTCCAACCATGACAACATACTGCATTCTCCCTACCATAAAGTACCCAATCCAGTCACACATTCCACTTGATACCTCACATGATCGTTCTTTTGACAATAAATGTAGGTGTGGCACTGAATAAAATGCTTTTGAGGAATCAAGAAACAGTGCATCAACCTGAATGCCTAGATCCAAAGCTTTCAGTATGACATGTGAGAAAAGTGCAAGTTGGTTTCACACGATTGATGCTTTTGGAATCCATGTTGGTCGGCATTGAGGAGTTCATTCTTTTCAAGATAACTTATTAAGTTTGAGCTCAGAATACTTTATAAGATTCTACAACAAATTGATGTCAAGGATATTGTAGAGTAGTTTTGTGGATCACTTCTACTACCCTTCTTGTAGACAAGTGTGGCATACACTTTTTTCCATGAACTGGTCACAGTTCTTTGTTCAAAAGCTAAGGAGTATACACTAAGTTCAGTACCCTAACAGCCTTTATATATGACCAGAATTTCTTTGGGTTCTATGAAAGATCATTTGACAATATTCTGCTACTGAAGGCATCACGCATTGCTCTCTTGATAGCCAAACGCGTTTCATTCTGGATCTCTCTATTTGTCGGCCTTCGGTTTTTAGTCTCTGTTTCATTGGAAGTTTCTTTACAGTGATTGTATTCTGGAGATTTCCTCCCATTATGAATTGTTCTACTGGGTACATATCTATCCAGTGTGTGGTCATCTATTCTTTTAAACTTGAGCCATAGTTCTTCTACATGCTCCTGCCCTGTGCTGAAAGTTTCAAGCTCCTTATTGAGATACGACACTACCGATTTTTCATCTAGTTTACTGAACATACATATCTTTCTGCTTGTTTGTTACCCTTTTTAGTTTGGTAATTACCATTGTCACAGCCGCGTCACGGGCACTGATTTTTGATGAGGATATCCTCAAAGAGGTCAGGTCTATTTGTTGCCATTAGACCCAATGTATTTCCATCATGAGTGTGATTCATAACTACCTATTCTAGGTAGTTTTCAGAGAAGGCATTTAGTAGTGTTTCACAGGATGTATCATGACACCCACCGCTAACAAAACTGATAAAGTCTCCACCAATGATTACAATATAATTGGGGAGCTTAGGTACAAGTGAACTGAGGTTTTCTCTAAAGTTTTCGGTTACATCAGGACATGAATCTGGTGGGCGACAGAAGGGTCCAATTAGTTATCATTTTATGTCCACCCCTGGCACTGAGTCTTGCCCAAACTATCTCACTTTTTGCTTAAATTTTTGTCTCAGTGGATTTGAGTTTCTTGTCTACTGTGATAAATACACCATTTCCATTTCCCATTTGCCTATCCTTTCGACATACACTTATATTTTTCTCCAAAAATCTCACTATTATCAATTACAAGTTTCAACCATCTTTCTGTACCTGGTATTATGTGACCTTTCCTGCTTTCCACAAGCGCTTCAAACTCTGGCTCTTTGTTGTGAAAGCTTCGGCACTTTCCCATTAGTATTTCAATACTGTCATCCATGGGGGGCATTTCTTTCAACCTTGCGCTGTTACTTCTGGGTTTCCTACAGCTATCATTATATGGATTGGATGAAGAGATGACTATCTAAAAAACCGTTGTGTGCACCCCACCTGAGTAGCATTCTGTGATATGTAGCACACACCTGACCCATTTAGGGGGACCCTACAGTTCTCAACACCATGGCATAAGTCCACGAAGTCAGAGCCTAGGTTGTCACAGACCTTCAGAGTCTCTGGTTCAGTCCTTCCAGTCAGCTCAGAACCACAGGTCCACAATCAGTTCTGGAGACAATGCTCCAAATTGTGAGCTTCGTTGAAACTCCATGCACAAGGCTGGTCTTGTGAACCTTCTCTGTCAGTCGCTGGAACGACCCGAGTAGGACCTCGCAGCCCAGACAACAGGCATCATTTGTTCCAACATGTGCCACAATCCACAGTTGGTTGCAACTTGTTCCCTCAATGGCTGCTGGAATAGCCTCTTCTAAATGTTGAATGAGGTCCCCAGGCATACACACTGACTGCACCTGGTGTCCTTTCCTGTCCCTTGCTGCCCTTTCCCTAAGGGGTATCAACATTCACCATACGTTTGAACTGCTAATGATTAATGTACCCCTACCCTTTTGTGTTTGTTCCTCTTCACACCAGACAAAACAGGTTTCCCCTGAACAGGTGAAGTAGTACCACTGGTTCAGTTTCAGTGGGAGACAGCAATTCGAACTTGTTGGTTAGGGGGATCAGTGCAGCACCCTAAGTCCTCCCTGGTTCTCGTCCACCCCGCACAGGACGACTAGATCTACCACTGACATGCCACTTGCAGTCAAGTGGATGAGTAATGACAGATTCTGTATTTTCTGCATAGGAGGCAGGATCCACAGAAGAGAACAGTACTTGAGGTACGTCTGGTACTGGTATCAAAAGTACATGACTCTCAAGGAACTCTTCCAACAGTGATTCACACCAGCTGCTAATTTTCCTGAAACTGTAATCATTTGTCTACCTGTACATGTACATCACAGCTATAAATTTTAGTCCCATTTGGATAATTCCTATGTGGTGCGTTGTTTTCTTTCTTTTTTCCTCTTAGTGTATCTCAAGTATATGTCAAATTACCAGAAACCACTACTTCCAAAAACTTTCCCACAGTCATTGCTCAAAATGTTTACCTCTAGGTTTGATTCTTGTATGGCAGGATCATCATCAGTGGTGATATTGTAGACTGTCTTTCCATTTCATCTGCATTCTTCAGTTCACTGAGGAACTCACCATGAAAGGAAATCAACTTAAACACCTTGATCATATGTGCCATTCTTCATTCAGATATTGACAGCCATCTTCTGACACTCCTTATTGCCTGTCTTTCAATAGCCTACTTTACGGATAATGATACTGTTCAAAGAAATGAAATCCTTAGTGTGAGTCAAACAAATATAATTTGAATTTGGTTACAATCTTCCCAAACACAAACACAAAGTAGTGTCAGTCATTTGAGAACACTAATGAGTATATGTTGAGTAAGTATCATTTGTAACACAAGCAATGCTTCTTTTTTGTAGCTGCTAGAGAAATAGTCGTTCAGTTTCAAAGAGTCAAAATTAAGATGCTTCAACTCTCTTCATTCATACTGCTAATATAAAAGTATAGCATATGGTTTCGATAGTAATTAGTTATCTTTCTTTGTCAGAACAGCACATGGAAATCGATGACACTGTTCCAAATTCATCTTTGTGGATACAAGCTAATATAAAGCTATAGAACTAATAAGAAGAAAAGTGCAGTGGCTATATATGCAAAAACTGGAGTTAAGTTGCATGCCTTTCATCTACATCTACATTTCTATTCTGTGCAAACCACCATGAGTTGCATGGCAGAGGGAACATCTCATTGTATCAGTTATTAGGGTTTCCTCCTGTTCCATTCATGTATGTATCACAGGAAAAATGATTGTTTTCATGCCTCTGAGCATGCAATAATTATTCTAATCTTATTGTCGCAATCCCTGTGTGAGTGATACATAGGAGACTGTAGTGTATTCCTAAGGTCATCATTCAAAGCCTATTCCTGAAATGTTGTTAATAGGCTTTCTCAGGATAATTTACGTCTATCTTCAAGAGTCTTCCAACTCAGTTCCTTCCGTATATCCGTGACACTCTTCCATGCATCAGTCAAACCTGTGACCTTTCATGCTGCCCTTCTCTGTATACGTTCAATATCCCCTGTGCATCCTATTTGGTGTGGGTCCCATGCAGTAGAGCAATTTCTAGGATGGGTTGCACAAGTGATTTGAAAGCAATCTCCTTTGCAGACTGATTGCACTTCCCCAGTATTCTACCAAAAGACCAAAATCTACCACCTGCTTTACCCACAACTGAGCCTATGTGATCACTCCATTTCATATCCCGACAAAGTGTTACATCCAGGTATTTGTATGAATTGGCCGATTCCAACACTGACTCATAGGGTACTGAGTTTTTTCATTTTGTGAAGTGCACAATTTTACGTTTTTGAACATTTAAAGCTAATTGTCTATTTTTGCACCACTTTGACCTGACTTAATATTTATGAAGCTTCTGTCAGATAGTACTTCATTATAGATAACTGCATCATCTGCAAAAGCCTGTTGTTAGTATTAATATTGCCTGCAAGGTCATTATATACAACATGAACAGCAAGAGTCCCAACACACTTCCCTAGGATACACCTAAAGTTACTACTACATCTGACGATGACTCTCCATCCGAGAGAACATGCTGTGTTCTCCCTACCAAAGTCCTCAGTCCAGTCACAAATTTCACTTGATACCCCATATGATTGAACTTTTGACAATAAGTGTAGATGTGTACTGAGTGAAATGCTTATCGGAAGTCAAGAAGTACTGCACGTACCAGATTGCCTTGATCCAAAGCTCTCAGTATGTCATATGAGAAGAGTGCAAGTTAGGTTTCAGATGATCAATGTTTTTGGAATCCATGTTGATTGCCCTTGAGGAAATCATTCTGTTAAAGATAACTCATTAAGTTTGAGCTCAGAATGTGTTATAAAATTATAAAAGAAACTGATGGCAAGGGTATTGGATGGTAGTTTTGTGGATCACTCCTACTACCCTTCTTGTAGATGGGTACATTTTTACACTAACCTTCACGTTCAAGAAGATTATGTAGAACAGCTTTTTCAATACTGTGACACAATAGTGGATCTGTAAATACACAAAATTGTAGAATCCCTACTGGCCTACAGAAGTGAGTATTTAGGCTTTGTAAAGCAGACAGAAGCAGTTTTAATAAGGTTATGTAAACTTTACTGGAGAATCTTTGGTTGTGGGGACTTTTAATGTAGATTTTCTGTAAGCCTGAGGACACCTACAGTTGTACATGTACAACTTTGGATTATTTTCTATGGTAAAGTTCCCTACAAGGATTGAAGGACATAGTACAACAGCTATTGACAATTTGTTTATAGGTCCATTAACCTACAGTGATCTAACTGTAATAACATTAGTAAATTGTTTATCTGATGGTCAAATGTTAGCTACAAAATGTAATGACCAGTTAGGTGCATATCACAGAAGAAAAGTGTAGTAGCTCAGAGGTATAGAATAGAATAGAATAGAATAGAATATTTTTATTCGCCTTTCAGTATTTTTCATACAATTGGCTTCATCAAAGTTTACAATGGAGTACAGTTAAGCACAATAAACACTTACATACACAGAATTATTTAGCTTATTTAAGAATTGAAAACATTTCTTTATCACTTATTATTTATCATTATATTGTAATGAGTATTTCCGAGGAATTCTTCAATTGTATAGAATTCACTGCATTTTAACCAATTTTGCAATACACTCTTGAATTTATTAAATGGAGCTGTACAAGCTGAGTATGGTAACTTATTAAAAAATTTTATGCCCAAATGTTTATAGTTATTATGGACAACAGCTAGCCTTGAGAAAGGAAAATCCAGCAAGTAACTATTTCTGGTATTGTGTGTGTGTGTGTGTGTGTGTGTGTGTGTGTGTGTGTGTGTACATCACATCTCGTGCTGATTTTGTCCAGATTTTCTTTAGCATGCATTAAGCAGTTGTATATGTACATGCTAGGTACTGTCATTACACTGAAATATTTAAAGTGGTTTCTGCAGGAATCTCTGGGTGCTAATCCTAGTATACATCTGATGGCCTTCTTTTGCCATCTGGAAATACATTTAGCCCTTGAGGAATTATCCCAGAGCAAAATTTCATTCTCCATATGGGAATGGAAGAGAGCAAAATATGAGTGGAGTAACAGCTATTTGCTCACACTGTTTCTACAATTCTATTTGTACAATAAAAAAAAGTACACAGGCTAGTTTGCTGCACAGGTGATTGGTGTGTTCTTCCCAGGAGAGTTTTTAGTCTATGTGCAATCCAATTAGTTTCACTGCTTTATTTTTACTTTTTGTAGCTTTTAGATTAAAAATTATTTCTTTCGTTTTTGTATTGTTTATGCACAGTCTATTGGGCTGACACCAGTGACTAGTCATTTGCATTATTTCTCTGTTGTTATCCAGCACAGTTTGTAAATTGTCACCTGAGGTAATTAGTGTTATATCATCAGTGTACAGTATATTCTTACATGGTATTTAATTCGAGAAATCGTTAACATAGACAATTAACAGGAAAGGCCCAAGAACCGAGCCTTGGGGTATTCCTCTTTTTGTTTATTTGCATATACAAGCTGTAACCTATTGCTTAAATAAGATTTGAATAAGGTGAGTGGTATATCTTCAATGCCATAATATTCTAACTTTTTAATGATTATGACATGAGACACTGAATCAAATGCTTTGCTTAAATCAATAAGTGTTCCAGATATATGCAGCCTCTTTTCATATGCTTCATATACATTGTTCACCAAAGCTTCAATTGCTTTTATAGTTGATAGGTGAGACCTGAATCCAAATTGCTGTTCTATCAATAGTTTGTTGCTTTCAAAATAGCTGTATAGCTGCATATGCATGCAATTTTCTATTATTTTGGATATGATTGGTTGTATTGATATGGGTTTGTAGTTGTTTGGGAGGTTTTTATCACCTTTTTTATCTGGGTTCCTGGGTTCGATTCCCAGCGGGGTCAGGGATTTCCTCTGCCTTGTGATGACTGGGTGTTGTGTGATGTCCTTAGGTTAGTTAGGTTTAAGTAGTTCTAAGTTCTAGGGGACTGATGACCATAGCTGTTAAGTCCTATAGTGCTCAGATCCATTTGAACCATTTTGAACCTTTTTTATACATAGGTAGTGTAACTGTGAGCTTAAGACACTCTCGAAAAATTTCTTTATCTAGTACTCTGTTTGACAGTGAGAGAAGTGGCATTTTGATTTCCTTTGCTATAAGCTGTATGATGAAATTACTGAGTCCCTAATAGTCTTCTGTTTTGGAATTGCTTAGTTTGTTTAATGATTTGCAAATATAATTTAGGGTGATAGGGGTCCAAGTATATTTCTCACTAGTCTGTTTTGTATGGATGAGTAGTGCCTCTGCATCTATGGTAGAATTATTGAGTGGAGTGGTAGTGGCACTATTTACAAAATAATCATTGAGTGTATCACAGTCTATAGGGAAGTTGTTTTATTTATTGATGTTATTAATTTCTTGTTTTATGACATTCCAGGCTGCTTTACATTTATATTTGGAATTTAAAATGCATTCATCATTTGCATTGTACTTAGCCCCTTTTATGTCTGATTTGTAATGTTTTCTCATATTTATGTAATTTGCCTTGTCTTGATCACTTTTATTAGACTTATCCTTCAGAATTAGAGGTAGTATCCTAAGTTTGTTAAGTTTTGGAGTGTACCACTTGTTAGTAGGACATTGCTTATGTGTATTATTAGAATGTTGTCTTTTGGTTACATCTGTGCACGTCTTTTCTACAATGTGCTTAATTTCTGTGAGGAAAATAGTAAAGCATTTATCAGTTGCTGTATTATTATTAATTTTATGAGACCAATCAATTTCCTGTAACTCATTAATCATGTTGTTTACACTGGATTCTCCTATTTGTCTATATGTCACTTGCCTTTCTTTAGTGTTGAGTTTTGAATTTTCAATTCGAAGCCATAGTCCTGCATGATCTGATATTCCTAATTCTATTACATCACATTCAAGAGTATCTTTATATACATTACTAATTATGTTATCAAGACATGCATTCTGTCTGGTGGGCTTTTCATTAAGACAATAATAGTTCAATGACTTCAAAGAATTAACCACATAGATAAACAATGATCTGTGTAACTCCAATGTGCCAGGTATGTGGGACAGTAACTCATTTTAGATTGTGATGCAAAAAGAGACTGCCAGAGCTGCAACTAGAAATGGATTTAGCCAGTGACTAATTTTGGGCTATGCCCACTCTCAAACCAACCAGTGTTTGCTAAATAAGATGTCTGTCCAAAATGGTACATATGTGTACGGTCCCAACCAATAGTTGTTAACTAAATACGAACATTAGTTGGAACCATTCTGGATGGACATTTTACTTGGCAAACGTTACTTGGTTTTAGAATGGGCATCGCCCACTAAAAAAACATCCATTGTAGTTGCAAATCTGGCTGTCTGTTTTTGCATCACATTATAACCAATAAGCTGAATGTAATGTTTAATAATAAGAATGTTGGAGATATACTTACAAAGCAGACACTGTTGATGCAAAACTGAACTACCACTATTTCTTACATATTTCCTACAGTACTTTGAGTCTAATTTTCCCATAAAACACAAAAGGACAAAATCAAGAGGAAGAAAGGATAAGGGGTGGAGAGCTACAGAAATTAAAGTATCTTGAGCTAAGATGACAGAACTTTTTACTTTGTTGAGAGGAAAAGCTATTGTCAACAGCAAAAACTCCGTTACCATTTGTACTGTATAAAACATGCGGCAAATATGATTTTAACTTTGTGTACACCTTGGGCGGAGGTCATTACCTATTGTTACTTGCATACTGTCTTCTGCAGTGACTGTTTCACAATATAGGATTTAAAGGTGTCTAAGAATAACCTACTCAGTTTGCATTGTAGTCCCACGAAATACATTGCTCTGGAGTTGCCATTTTCTAGAAAACCAAATGGTGCAATAAGCTGTATTAACTTACATCCAATCACAGACTTGACAAGAAAGACAAGTTCTTAACCATTCTGCTATAAATATTATAGTCCATACATCTCTTTGGGGTGTCGTATGACAGAATTTCCCCAGATATTCTTTGAGGATAGAATGGTTGTACAATTACGAGATTTTCAAATCCCATATTAACACAATGCCAATGATGGGATACATTGATTCCCCATTGGTAATGGTTTTGGCATCCGATGCTTCATTTCCCAACAGAGGAGATGAGAGGGATACAATGACATCAGTGTAATCTGTGCCACTCTTTAATGTAACATTAACAGTTTTTGGGCCTACTATTCGCATTTCTCCACGACCTCTCTAATTTTTTTTCCTAAAGTTGTCATTAATAGACTGTAGTCCATCTAGCACAATGACTGTGCGCAGGGAGTTAAAAAGAATAGGGTACAGTGGCCGAGGAGCTCCTTATACACCATATATTTCTGTAGTCGGTGCTAACTGACAGTTGAGGTGATGAAATGAGCGGCGGCACTGGACAGTGGATGATTGGAAACAAGTGACTGGGGGTGATGAATCATGCTATGCATTGTGGAAATCCAATGAAAGACTTCTGATTTCTTGATTTAGCGAATGCCTGGTGAGTGTTACTTGTGATCCCGTGAAGTGTCAACAGTGATGTACGGAGGACACAGGCTTAGCTCCCGGGGTGCGGTGAGCTCCAGTTACTAGCCCTGGCTGCGGTGGGGGGGTGACAAAATTTGCTGGATTCTGTCACACGAGTTGTAAAACGGCTAACAAGCAACTAGAAAGCTTATGGCAATTATGATCATACAGTACTTGAGACAGTGATGTCCATGAGCTTATTCCATAAATCTCTGGCGTGCAGCCGCATAAACTCAACTTCGTCTTCTATATTTCGGCTGAAAACTCTCCAGCCATCGTCAGAGTGAGCCGAAGTGAAGGGCATTGATCACGACTTGCGGAGGAACTTTCACAACTTATTTGGGCAGAATGACAAAGACGTTAATAGGAGGACAAATACAAATGGAAAACCTTAAGGCTATATTGAAAAAAATACACTCACAGTAACATTAATAAAATGCAGTAGGGCAGTACCATGTGAGAGGAAGGCAGAAGCGGCCCACCCCAAAACAACTAGCAGCATCAGCAACTACATGACTGAGTGTCTCGCCAAATGTATGAGGAAACCATAGACTCTAGTAGGAAGCACACGGCGTCCAAATTAACACAGCATAAACTGCCAGGAATGTGGTGGGCTGATTCACTTAACCTATGAATGGAATGCACCAGAAAACACCAGCTTTCTAGGTTGATTCAGAGATCACTGCGAAACAGGCAACTGTATGCTGTCGCGGCACACCAGAACGGGGAAGTCACGCCAGTAGGCTGCGAAGCAGATATCAATATGAGGGAGCACGGTTCAACCTCCCCCACTCACACGAAGACACCCTCCCTCTCCCACTTGTTTTTAAGATATATGTAAAGGGAAGGAACCATAACTTGCCTGCTTGACACGGTTAATGTGGACCCTGCAGGTCCTACCGGTGGCAGGGTTATGAACCGACAGGTTAACTGGGCTCAATACCCTACTAATTCTATGAGATCCTGTAAATCACAGCGTGAGTTTTTTTTTAAATACCGCTGTCCTGTCCTCCACTGAGATGAAAATTATGGACAAATATGTTGTCTCCTACTTTAGCTTGAAAGGATTGCCTCTCCCAATTTTAACGCCTTATCTGTCGTCGATGAGCTAACTCTGTGTTCCTTCCGACCCTATTCCAATCCTGTTTAATGATATTGGGAGTGATAATGTCAGGCAAAAGATCATTGATGTTCCATAATTTTGCTAAAATTACTTAAGAGGATAGGCAAACATAAGGTCAGTGAGCATGGCCCTGGAAGCCTCAGGCTGAGAAGAGTTGAGAGCAAAATTAATCCAAGGAAGAGAGCCATCCCACTTCGTCTGAGAATTGGCATGGTAAATAATGAGGGTGGCCTTCAAGGTCCTGTTCATCCTTTCGGAGAATGATGGTTGAGGAAAGTAGGGGGCAGCAGTGACGTGGTTAATGGTGTTACCAAAACAGAAGCATTTAAATTTCATGGGCATAAAGGTGGGGGTATTATCACTGACTAGAGCCTTAGCCGTGGTCTAGGGGTAGCGTCTTTGATTCATAATGAAAACGTCTTCGGTCCCGGGTTTGATCCCCGCCACTGCCTAAATTTTGAAAATAATCAGCATTGGCGGCCGAGGACTTCCGGCATAAGAAGTCAGCCTCATTCTGCCAACGGCCTTGTCAAAGAGGGCGGAGGAGTGGATAGAGGTTCAGGGCACTATCTTGTCCTAGGGGTGGGAAATTGCCCCTAAAGGCGGAAGAATCAGCAATGATCAACGACATGAGGATGGAGAAGGCAATGGAAACCACTGCATTAAAGACACGTAACGGGTATCCACAGGACATGTGGCCTGTAATTGAAGAAGTGTCATGATGATCTCTCCATTGGCAAAAGATTCCGGAATAGTCCCCCATTTGGATCTCCGGGAGGGGACTGCCAAGGGGGAGGTTACCATGAGAAAAAGATTGAATAATCAACGAAAGGATAACGTTCTACGAGTCGGGGCGTGGAATGTCAGAAGCTTGAACGTGGTAGGGAAACTAGAAAATCTGAAAAGGGAAATGCAAAGGCTCAATCTAGATATAGTAGGGGTCAGTGAAGTGAAGTGGAAGGAAGACAAGGACTTCTGGTCAGATGAGTATCGGGTAATATCAACAGCAGCAGAAAATGGTATAACAGGTGTAGGATTCGTTATGAATAGGAAGGTAGAGCAGAGGGTGTGTTACTGTGAACAATTCAATGACCGGGTTGTTCTAATCAGAATCGACAGCAGACCAACACCGACGACGATAGTTCAGGTATACATGCCGACGTCGCAAGCTGAAGATGAACAGACAGAGAAAGTGTATGAGGATATTGAAAGGGTAATGCAGTATGTAAAGGGGGACGAAAATCTAATAGTCATGGGCGACTGGAATGCAGTTGTAGGGGAAGGAGTAGAAGAAAAGGTTACAGGAGAATATGGGCTTGGGACTAGGAATGAAAGAGGAGAAAGACTAATTGAGTTC
This sequence comes from Schistocerca cancellata, assembly GCF_023864275.1. NCBI lineage: Eukaryota > Metazoa > Arthropoda > Insecta > Orthoptera > Acrididae > Schistocerca > Schistocerca cancellata. Next base: position 140,401,792 of record NC_064635.1, read on the forward strand.
TGTAACAAGTTTCGGCTAGTAATAGCGAATACCCTCTTCAAGAATCACAAGAGGAGGAGGTATACTTGGAAAAGGCTGGGAGATACGGGAAGATTTCAATTAGATTACATCATGGCCAGACAGAGATTCCGAAACCAGATACTGGATTGTAAGGCGTACCCAGGAGCAGATATAGACTCAGATCACAATATAGTAGTGATGAAGTGTAGGCTGAAGTTCAAGACATTACTCAGGAAGAATCAATACGCAAAGAAGTGGGATACGGAAGTACTAAGGAATGACGAGATACGTTGCAAGTTCTCTAACGCTATAGATACAGCAATAAGGAATAGCGCAGTAGGCAGTACAGTTGAAGAAGAATGGACATCTCTGAAAAGGGCCATGACAGAAGTTGGGAGGGAAAACATAGGTACAAAGAAGGTAGCTGCGAAGAAACCATGGGTAACAGAAGAAATACTTCAGTTGATTAATGAAAGGAGGAAGTACAAACATGTTCCGGGAAAATCAGGAATACAGAAATAGAAGTCGCTGAGGAATGAAATAAATAGGAAGTGCAGGGAAGCTAAGACGAAATGGCTGCAGGAAAAATGTGAAGACATCGAAAAAGATATGATTGTAGGAAGGACAGACTGAGCATACAGGAAAGTCAAAACAACCTTTGGTGACATTAAAAGCAACGGTGGTAACATTAAGAGTGCAACGGGAATTCCACTGTTAAATGCAGAGGAGAGAACAGATAGGTGGAAAGAATACATTGAAAGCCTCTATGAGGGTGAAGATTTGACTGATGTGATAGAAGAAGAAACAGGAGTCGATTTAGAAGAGATAGGGGATCCAGTATTAGAATCGGAATTTAAAAGAGCGTTGGAGGACTTACGGTCAAATAAGGCAGAAGGGATAGATAACATTCCATCAGAAGTTCTAAAATCATTGGGGGAAGTGGCAACAAAACGACTATTCACGTTGGTGTGTAGAATATATGAGTCTGGCGATATACCATCTGACTTTCGGAAAAGCATCATCCACACAATTCCGAAGACGGCAAGAGCTGACAAGTTCGAGAATTATCGCACGATCAGCTTAACAGCTGATGCATCGAAGCTGCTTACAAGAATAATATACAGAAGAATGGAAAAGAAAATTGAGAATGCGCTAGGTGACGATCAGTTTGGCTTTAGGAAAAGTAAAGGGACGAGAGAGGCAATTCTGACGTTACGACTAATAATGGAAGCAAGGCTAAAGTAAAGAAAAATCAAGACACTTTCATAGGATTTGTCGACCTGGAAAAAGCGTTCGACAATATAAAATGGTGCAGGCTGAAAAAAGTATAGGGAGAGACGGGTCATATACAATATGTACAACAACCAAGAGGGAATAATAAGAGTGGACGATCAAGAACGAAGTGCTCGTATTAAGAAGGGTGTAAGACAAGGCTGTAGCCTTTCGCCCCTACTCTTCAATCTGTACATCGAGGAAGCAATGATGGAAATAAAAGAAAGGTTCAGGAGTGGAATTAAAATACAAGGTGAAAGGATATCAATGATACGATTCGCTGATGACATTGCTATTCTGAGTGAAAGTGAAGAAGAATTAAATGATCTGCTGAACGGAATGAGCAGTCTAATGAGTACACAGTATGGTTTGAGAGTAAATCGGAGAAAGAGGAAGGTAATGAGAAGTAGTAGAAATGAGAACAGCGAGAAACTTGACATCATTATTGATGGTCACGAAGTCAATAAAGTTAAGGAATTCTGCTACCTAGGCAGTAAAATAACCAATGACGGACGGAGCAAGGAGGACATCAAAAGCAGACTCGCTATGGCAAAAAAGGCATTTCTGGCCAAGAGAAGTCTATTAATATCAAATACCGGCCTTAATTTGAGGAAGAAATTTCTGAGGATGTACGTCTGGAGTACAGCATTGTATGGTAGTGAAACATGGACTGTGGGAAAACCGGAAAAGAAGAGAATCGAAGCATTTTAGATGTGGTGCTAGAGACGAATGTTGAAAATTAGGTGAACTGATAAGGTAAGGAATGAGGAGGTTCTACGCAGAATCGGAGAGGAAAGGAATATGTGGAAAACACTGATAAGGAGAAGGGACAGGATGATAGGACATCTACTAAGACATGAGGGAATGACTTCCATGGTACTAGAGGGAGCTGTAGAGGACAAAAACTGTAGAGGAAGACAGAGATTGGAATACGTCAAGCAAATAATTGAGGACGTAGGTTGCAAGTGTTACTCTGAGATGAAGAGGTTAGCACAGGAAAGGAATTCGTGGCAGGCAGTATCAAACCAGTCAGTAGACTGACGACCAAGAAAAAAAAGAGCCTTAGATGCCCCAAACAGAGAGAAGATGAATGGTAATGAAAGCAGTAACTTCCCTACTTGGGACAAGTCAAACAAATTGGGAGAAGGCATCAATCACAGCCAATATGTAATGATTCTCCCCTTCGTATGGGGAAAGGGGACTCATGTAATTCATAAACAATTAGTCCATAGGATGCTGATGCTGCTCGGATTGCAAAAGCCCCTTGTGTGAGTTATGATTACATTTGCCCATCTTGCACTCGCTGATTAACCGAATGGATATCCTTATAGCACAGGAAAGGAATTCATGGTGGGCCGCATCAAACCAGTCAGTAGACTGATGACAAAAAATAAAAATACAGTGACAGCCACATCACATACCATTGCACCCTGACAATAGGCGTATAAACCCCTAAATGACATCCCAGCAAAGAATCGTGAAAATAACAGTGCACTGAAGGAACAAGTTCCATGGACAAGCAAATCTTAACCTCAGCCGGTTTGGTGACCATTCCTCAACAAATGGCCTGGCACTTGCTCCCCCACCAAAAGCTGCTTCCAAATAGGCATGAAATGAGGGTCCTGCTAAAAAGATCAGATACTTTGACCAAAACACTACAAACAGAAGCCTTGGGCAGTTACGAAAGCTCTTCTGCTTCCTCAATAGCTTTGTGAAACTTACAACTAACAGAAGTGACGACTTTGTTATCAGAGTCCTTCATATGATGAACCCAGAAACAGAAGGCAGGTTTACACACCGCCCATCTAGCAGTTCTACTTATATTTCTAGGCCTCGCCAAAACCCAACACAAGGCTTGGTTATCTATCTCTAGATCAAACTCCCTGTACTCAAGACAGAATCTAGGCACCTCTGCCCACAGTGTACCTACAAGGGCACAGCAGCAACACCGGCATTAGATGCATTGGTCTAGACAGTAAATCTTTTCTCAAAATTGGGAATGGCTAGCACAGGAGGATTACTCAAGGCAGTCTTAGTAGCCTCGAAAGCAATCCATTGGCTCTCCCCACAGACAAAGGTCTCCCCTGATTTGCAGAGACTGTTAAGGGAGTGGCAAGTTGGGCAAAATTGGGAATGAACTTCCTTAAAAAATTGGCCATGTCAGTGAATCTGGCCACCCCCTTTTTTATCCTTGGGGGGGGGGGGGGAGGGGAGACGAAATTCCCTTAAATCAGAGGTACATTCCTGGTCGATCCTAATTCCATCACCCAACATCAGGTGCCCCAAGGAGGAAATCTGCTGCCTAGCCAAGGTAATCTATAGTGATTTAACTGCCAATCTGATCACTCAAAGCCTGAGTAATACCTGCTCATGGTGCCACAAATGTTCATCAGAGGAATGGCTATACACCACAACATCATCCAGGTAGCTGTAGGCACAGCTAAATTTTAGATCACCCAGGACATGATGATCTAAAAGTCAGGAAAGCACGGTAGCACTGGTAAACAACACAAAAGGCACTCGATTAAACTCATACAGGTTCCAGTCAGTACAAAATGCAGTAACATGCTTGGAATCCTTGGTCAAAGATATCCTGTAATAGGCTTGATTAAGATCAGGCACCATAAAATAACGAGCCCCTGAAAAACCAAGTGAAATATTTGTGGAAGTCAGGGAGCGGCACCAATTCCTGGATGACCCTTTTGTTAAGGACTCTATAACATATCACTGGTTAGTAATCCTTGCCTTGCCCTTTGGACACCAAAAATATCAGAGAAGCATAGTGTGATGACCCCATTCTGAAGCATGGCGTTAATCTTCTGCTGCAATATTTTCATCTTCGGCTTGATGTACAGGAATATCATCAACCAAACAAATTTTGCATTGGATTTGGTCCATTTCTCTCAGCTGCTTAATAAGAACATGAAGTGCCTTAAAATGGACAACAACTGTTGGCCTCATTTCCACTAAGATGACCAACCTCAGACTGAGAATAATACCCTATTTCATGAGAATTAACATTGTTAGTAGTATGGCAAGAACACCTGGTTATCTTCTCCAAAACATAAAGAAGAGAATGAGATTTTCACTCTGCAGCGGAGTGTGTGCTGATATGAAACTTCCTGGCAGATTAAAACTGTGTGTCGGACCGAGACTCGAACTCGGGACCTTTGCCTTTCGAGTCTCGGTCCGGCACACAGTTTTAACCTGCCAGGAAGTTTCATAAAGAAGAGGGTGTTACCACTAAAATCGAGCACCAAGCCTGTTCGCTGAATAAAGTGACAGTCAAGAGGCAGGGTAGCAAACAAGTGTTTAATCACATTTCACTTAATAGTCCAGGAAAAATTACAACCAGGAAAAATTACAAATAGACAATCCCCCTCTCACCTCCCCCACGAAAGGCAACTCCTGCTCATGTGCAACCTGACATCTCTGCGAAGAAGGGCGCAAGGGAGGTATCTTGCACAAATTCCTACATTCCAAATATCAACTGTAATCCAAAAGACTGCAGATAGGTTCCTGGTTATGATGAGCATGTAAGTGTGGAAGAGAGAGATTCCTAACAGCCACAATATGTCCACAGTGTGCAGGGGACCTACCCAAAAAGTGTTTATTGTGCCCTCTGGTGGTGTCAGCTGTCAGATCTTGGGCCACACCTAATCAGACACTTGTGCACAAAGTGATCACGCGCGCCACACAGAAAACAACCCTTATGGCCTGTAGAGTCGGTAGGTAGCTCACGTGGGTTGTCAGTTGACGGATGAGCTGTGGGCCCACACCGCTTTCCTCAATCGTGCTGTTCATTCAGAAATCTAAGTGCCTCCAAAGGGTATACCACCTCATTCAATTAAAAAAAGGTAGTAGGTTTTTGAGAAAAAGCAACACGTGAGCAATCTTGTGGCCTCATTCCCTGCAAGATGTTTAAAACACTATCTGGAAGGCAGACACCACAGTACGAACATGTCCGATATATTCTACCAGGGTTTCTGTGGGTGCTCATACTCGCCAATAATGTGAACATTCGAGCTCATTTCAAACGCGTGGTGATTGCTTGTGTTCTACTATACAGGTCCTCAACTTATCTAAGGTGCCCTGATCTGCGAAAGCAAAGAGAGCTTCACTCCAAGTTTAAACGCAGCCAAAACCTCTCAGACAAACAGAAGCTAAACGATGTCAAAGTTAGCGTAAGGAGGGCTATGCGTGAAGCGTTCAGTGAATTCGAAAGTAAAATTCTATGTACCGACTTGACAGAAAATCCTAGGAAGTTCTGGTCTTGCGTTAAATCAGTAAGTGGCTCGAAACAGCATATCCAGACACTCCGGGATGATGATGGCATTGAAACAGAGGATGACACGCGTAAAGCTGAAATACTAAACACCTTTTTCCAAAGCTGTTTCACAGAGGAAGACCGCACTGCAGTTCCTTCTCTAAATCCTCGCACAAACGAAAAAATGGCTGACACCGAAATAAGTGTCCAAGGAATAGAAAAGCAACTGGAATCACTCAACAGAGGAAAGTCCACTGGGCCTGACGGGATACCAATTCGGTTCTACACAGAGTACGCAAAAGAACTTGCCCCCCTTCTAACAGCCGTGTACCGCAAGTCTCTAGAGGAACGGAAGGTTCCAAATGATTGGAAAAGAGCACAGGTAGTCCCAGTCTTCAAGAAGGGTCGTCGAGCAGATGCGCAAAACTATAGACCTATATCTCTGACATCGATCTGTTGTAGAATTTTAGAACATGTTTTTTGCTCGTTTTTGGAAACCCAGAATCTACTCTGTAGGAATCAACATGGATTCCGGAAACAGCGATCGTGTGAGACCCAACTCGCTTTATTTGTTCATGAGACCCAGAAAATATTAGATGCAGGCTCCCAGGTAGATGCTATTTTCCTTGACTTGCGGAAGGCGTTCGATACAGTTCCGCACTGTCGCCTGATAAACAAAGTAAAGAGCCTACAGAATATCGGACCAGCTGTGTGGCTGGATTGAAGAGTTTTAAGCAAACAGAACACAGCATGTTGTTATCAATGGAGAGACGTCTACAGACGTTAAAGTAACCTCTGGCGTGCCACAGGGGAGTGTTATGGGACCATTGCTTTTCACAATATCTATAAATGACCTAGTAGATAGTGTCGGAAGTTCCATGCGGCTTTTCGCGGATGATGCTGTTATATGCAGAGAAGTTGCAGCATTAGAAAATTGTAGCGAAATGCAGGAAGATCTGCAGCGGATAGGCACGTGGTGCAGGGAGTGGCAACTGACCCTTAACATAGACAAATGTAATGTATTGCGAATACATAGAAAGAAGGATCCTTTATAGTACGATTATATGATAGCGGAACAAACACTGGTAGCAGTTACTTCTGTAAAATATCTGGGAGTATGCGTGCGGAACGATTTGAAGTGGAATGACCCTATAAAATTAATTGTTGGTATTGCGGGTACCAGGTTGAGATTCATTGGGAGAGTCCTTAGAAAATATAGTCCATCAACAAAGGAGGTGGCTTACAAAACACTCGTTCGACCTATACTTGAGTATTGCTCATCAGTGTGGGATCCGTACCAGATCGGATTGACGGAGGAGATAGAGAAGATCCAAATAAGAGCGGCGCGTTTCGTCACAGGGTTATTTGGTAACCGTGATAACGTTACGGATATGTTTAGCAAACTCAAGTGGCAGACTCTGCAAGAGAGGCGCTCTACATCGCGGTGTAGCTTGCTCGCCAGGTTTCGAGAGGGTGCGTTTCTGGATGAGGTATCGAATATATTACTTCCCCCTATTTATACCTCCCGAGAAGATCACGAATGTAAAATTAGAGAGATTCGAGCGCGCACGGAGGCTTTCAGACAGTCGTTCTTCCCGCGAACCATACGCGACTGGAATAGAAGAGGGAGGTAATGACAGTGGCACGTAAAGTGCCCTCCGCCACACACCGTTGGGTGGCTTGCGGAGTATAAATGTAGATGTAGATGTAGGATCTTGCAGAATTCCAGAAAACAAACTATTCAACAACAATCAGGAAAGGCTACAACAAACAAAGGCTAACAGAGTGAAATTTTCGAGGCATCAGCAAGGAGTTCAAAAACACGCGGTCAGCCACAATACCTCCTCAGTCAGGGCCAATCGATCAATGGACAGCTCTGAAACACCGTGAAGCAAATGCACGATTGGGTTAGGCAACTTAACATACAAGTCAGAAATGGGTCTATTAAAAGCCTGATGTGTCTATATGCTCTGAAATCTGGTCTGACCAACTCACTGCGGGGGCACCCTCCTCTTTACCACTCACTTTCCCATCTAAACTCAAGGTACTTATACACCGTCTTGTAACTCCTTCACACGCCCTATCAACTGATTAACTGTTTCCACCTGTTCCTTATGAAGCTGAAAATGCTTTAAATCAGCAAGACAGTTATCCCAGTGAAATAGTTGGGTCTAAACCCTGCACAACTATTCTCGGGTCGGCTGACTCCCCTCAAGGAATTGAATATTAAGATGAAATTAGACCAGTGCAATGGAACAAGTAGAAATAGCGACACCCAACTTGCCAACTGTGTCTGGAGAGATGTCAACTGGACTATCCAACGCTGTACATAACCTGGCCATCTGCCCTGCGCCGCCACCCTCGATCAGCAGCTGTTGTAGCTTAAGTTCATATTCCAATTAGTCGCATTTGATTTATGACAGGCCAAGGCAATCTCTGCATCCCATTGCAGCGTATCATTTTCCTGTAACTAAGGCAACATGGGCACCGCCTCGTGCCCCAGCTATCAACTCTTCCCTTCTGCCTCTCCCAGGTCTTGCACTTGATTTCTGTCTTTACTCGGGTTCCTCTTGAAGAGTCCCTGTTACTAAGCGGTGAGAAATTAGATGAAGAAACCACCAAGCTATGCCGTCATGTGTTGACTTCAACGTATTTTCTTTTTAATGATGTATATTTTGAGCAAACTGACGGAGTGTCTATGGGGAGTCCCTCTCTCCCATAGTCGCCAACCTTTTTATTTATTTATTGATTTATTTAACCTGGCAAGATTAAGGCCATGAGGCCCTCTCTTACATCTAACCAGGCATTCTACTTATTTTACATTCATATGTTTCAGTAGGCATGTTAAACTACATCTAGTACAAAAAGAGAAATAAACAATTACGAAGGCACACTTGAAAAAATACATACATGCAGAGTTTATATTCGTAGATGATAAGTACTGTTATAATTAGACATTTTGGAAGAGACAGATTTTAGATAGGAGTGCTAGCAGCAGGGAGTATGAGGGAGACTGATGGTGAAGCGAGGAGAAGAATAGACACATGATGTAACACAATTAAGGAAATATAAAGGAAAAGAAGATTGCGTGGTTAATAGAGATAGATGAAGAGGAAGAAGAGAAAGGAGCAAGATAGGAGACACTAGCTTTGCTGTTTGACAAAGGAGAGGATTGGCCTTTGACAAAGGAGAGGGTTGGCCTTGTACATTAATTTTGTGAAAAACGTTATGAGGATGATAGTAGGAAATGCTTCAACTTCTTCTTAAAAACAGCAGGGGATTGAATTTGGCGCAAGGTAAGGGGCAGTATGTTCCAGAGGTGGAGAGCGTCAACTGAGAAGGAGTTTGCGAAAGTTTTTGTTTTGTGAGTGGGAACAGTTAGGGTGACCTCGTGTTTCGATTATGTTGGCATGAAAGGTGTTTAATCTCTGAAGCAAGATACTGGGGTGCTTGCACGACGAGGAGTCGGTGAAAGAGTTTGGTAGTGACGCAATTTGTCCAGCCGCAGCCACACTAGCTGGGAGTATGAAGCACTAACATGATCATAGTTAGTTCTAGCCGTCGGTTGTTTTCACTACTCAAGCCTTGTTGAATTACATCACAATAGTGGAGGCTCAGTAGAACGAGTGCTTGCACGAGCTGGCGTTTCAAGCCCTGTGGAAATACGTCCCGAAACTTTTTAAGAGCATAGAGACAAGCGGACGTCTTCCGGCACACTGCGACGGTATTCTTCGCCCAGTTCAAATGCTCATCCAAAGTTACACCCAAGTTCTTAACTGTTTTCTGATATGGTATTGGAATGCTGTCGAGCAGAATAGGAGGCAGCCATTCGCGGAAATCTCAACTTATTAATTTCTGATGCGCTATTAAGATTACTTGTGTCTTTTTTGCATTTATTTTACACCCCAGGTTTTTCACCCATGTCACTACTGAAGACAGATCATCATTTACCTGAGCGATTGCAGTGTTTATATCTTCAGGTCTGACGCTTAGGTAGAGCTGGAGATCGTCGGTGTAGAAATGTTATTTACAGGAGGACAGAACCGACGAAATATCGTTGAGACATAAAGAAAACAAAAGTGGTCTTAACACTGATCCTTGTGGCACTCCCAAGGAGACATGTTTCCAGGAAGATTTTTCATTTACGCGGACAACACATTGCTGTCTGTCTTTTAAGTAGCTTTCAAACCATCTCATTGCACTATCCGAGAAATTAAACTGTTGCATTTTTCTGAGCAATATGTCAAAGTTAACAGCATCAAAAGCATTGCTGAAATCTAGTAGCGTCAATATTGTTGCCTTTCGGCAGTCGATGTCATATTTCAGGTCATCAGTTACTTTAATTAAAGCAGTGTTTGTGCTGTGATGTTTACGGAAACTGGATTGAAATTTGTTATATAGGCTGAATTCATGCAGGTTTTCAGTGGTTTGTTCATGAACAATATATTCAAGTGCTTTGGAAACAGCAGGCAGTATACTAATTGGTCGGTAATCACTAGGCAGTTGCGAGTTTTCGATCTTAGGGATGGGTCGAATTATGCTTCTTTTCCATGCAGTGGGGTATATTCCATTCAAGAGGGAAAAATTAAATATGTCAGTTAAGACAGGTACTAAGATATCGGCAACATTCTTAATCATGGTTATACTATCGCGTCAGAAGCGATTCTGATTATTGCTTTTCTTGCCATATTTATTGTTACGTGTTTTAGGTGGAAGTTATCGTTATCCAGTTAGGGGATTCTTGTGGACAATAATTATGAGCCGGGTGGGTCTTTAGAGGTGCAGAGAAGAATTCATTTAATTCGTTAGCTGAGACATGAAAATCTATTTCCGATTTTGCTTTTCCAACCCCCCCAAGCTACGTAGATTCTTCCATAGAGTCGTGGGCGTCAGATCACTGCATAGAAGGGAGCGAGCGTGCCTGATTTTAGCACTGCGAATGGATTGTTTCACTCTGTTCCATAGCTTTCTATATTCTTCGAAACGCTCGGGTTTCGGATCTGCCTTGAAACGCCTGTGGGCAGCATCCCTATTATTCATCATTTGACGTACTTCAGCTGTCAGCCATGGAGCAGGAGATTTTCTTACGCGGATTGTGCGAACAGGTGCATGTTTGTCATAGGGGGCAGTGAGTTTATCTCTAAGTTCATTAATTTTTCCATCGATTGTAGGTTCTCTGATTATTTGATACCATGAAATTTCTGAGCAATCGGCTGTTAGAGCGTCAAGGTCAATGTATGTTTCATGTTCCTACAAGTTATGTAATGCAATTTGATCCTTGGAGGCTGCACAGAGTAGGCCAGGAATATTACATCATGTGCTGAGAGGCCTGGGGCCGAAGTTTGACCAATATCTCTTACTTTGTCAGTCTGTTTCGTTGCGACTACGTTTATAAGAGTATGACTGTGCGCCATATGGTGTGTAGGTTGTAATGGCAGAATGTTCATGCTATTGCAACTAAACAGTCTTCTTAGGTTTATTGCGGAGGGAGTGTCTCTTAGCTGGTCTATGTTCAAGTCACCCATTATGAAGAATGTTCGGATTGACACTGAAGTGAATGTAATTCCGACTGAAAGGAACTCATTGAGCTTATTTTTGGCAGCTTGTACACGACACCAGTCAAGAACTTCCGACTTTGTATATTTATTTCAGTGAACATGAATTCAGCTTCTTTTTCTCAGCCCGGTTTGACGTACATAAGTCTTTGAGATCTGTTCGTATATACGCACCGACCACACCACCTCGCTTTTTTGACCTGTCGCCCAAAGAAATGCGTACCCTCTGAGATGAATAGATGCAGAGGATATGTATGGTTTTAACCACGTTTTGGATATGAGGATTACGTGGTAGTTTAGTTGGTTGAAAAGGAGGCTAAGTTCTTCGTAATGTGCAGGTTGCAGTGCGTTACTAAAAGCTCTGACGAGTTCCGCTTGGCAGTCTGGGAGACTGGTTTGTCCCTTTGTTAGGCACTACCTGCTGCGGGGGGCACTGGCCACTGCTTCCTCCTTTATTGTATTTCAATTCCCCATCGGGGCAGGCTGGCAGCAGCATAGGCGCTGCTCTTCAGCAGAAAGACATAGAACAAAACAATAGAAGACATTTAAAAACAACAAAGGAGAGAATAAGGTGAACATAGATATAAAAAAGGGGGAACAGCATGGGAGGCAATAGACAAAAAACGGGGTGATTGTAAAATGGAGATAAAAAACTGTTTAAAAGTAGCACACACAAAAAGCCACACACTGCGACGGTTAAAAGAACACAAGGCACAGTATGACTGGAGCATAAAGGTAGCGACGGATGGCATAGCACATAACGTAACACTGACGGCGAACCTCAGGGCAGGACACAATTAAAATCACACCTCTTGACGCACATGAGAAACAGCACTAAACACAACACTGATGTGGCACACTGATGATGATCAATACAGAGGATCTGCCAGGCGCTAGGAGATGAGGGAGACCTGAAGAAGGGGGGGAGGGGAAGAGATGGGGGAGGTGAGTGGGGGGCGTGCGGAAGAGGGCCAGGTAGGGAGGGATGTGGGAAGGAGAGAGGCAAGTATTGGGTGCAGGGTCTCAGGGGAGGGGGGACGGAGGAAAATCCGCTCTGGGAGAAGGAGGAAAGAGGAAAAGGGGGCCCTGGGGAAGGGGGGGGGGGAACAAGGCCAGGTTATAGTTGGAAGGAAGGGTAGATGTCACGGCGAAGTTCGTCATCCGGGAGGGGGAGGCGTTGGAAATTGCCCTGATGAAGGAGATGGAGGGTGTGGAGGTGGAGAGAGGGAGGGATACAGCGATAGAGGCGCGGCAACGGGCGGGGGGTGGAGAGGAAGGAGGAAACCAGAGGGTGGGGGGGATCAAGCCTGCGAACAATGTAAAGGATGCGGAGATGTTGGAGGAACAGGAGGAGGTGGGGGAAGGGGATCAGTTCATACAGGAGCCGTGTGGGGGAAGGAAGGCGGATACGGAAGGCAAGGCGGAGCGCATGGCATTCAAGGATTTGGAGGGCCTTGTAAAAGAGGGTGGGAGCGGAGATCCAGGCAACGCTGGCATAACAGAGGATAGGACGGATGAGGGATTTGTAGGTGTGGAGGATGGTAGAAGGATGCAATCCCCATGTCCGGCCAGACAGGAGTTTCAGAAGGCAGAGGCAGGAATGGGCTTTCTGCTGGATGGTCAGGAGATGAGGGGTCCAGGTGAGGTGTTGGTCAAGGGTGAGGCCAAGGTATTTCAGGGTGGGGGTGAGTTGGATAGGACAACCATAAAGGGTGAGGTAGAAATCATGGAGGCGAAAGGAGCGAGTGGTGCGGCCTATGATGATTGCCTGGGTTTTGGAGGGGTTGAGATGGAGGAACCACTGGTTACACCAAGTGGTGAACTTGTTAAGGTGGGTTTGGAGGGTACGTTGAGACCGTTGAAGGGTAGGATAGAGAGCAAGGAAGGCGGTGTCATCAGCATACTGGAGAAGGTGAACTGGTGGGGGTGGCTTGGGCATATCAGCTGTACACAAGAGATAAAGGAGAGGGGAGAGGACAGAACCCTGGGGGACGCCAGCCGTGGGATACAAGATACGGGAGTTGGTGTTGTGGGGGGCGGCATGGGAAGGACGGTGCGAGAGGAAGGAAGCGACCAGATGGACAAAATTGATAGGCAGGGCGTAGGTTTGGAGTTTAAAGAGGAGACCGGGATGCCATACACGGTCATAGGCATTTTGGAGGTCAAGGGAAACAAAAATGGCGGAGCGACGGGAGTTGAGCTGGAGGGACAGAAGGTGAACAAGGTTGAGGAGTTGGTCATCAGCAGAGAAGGAGGGTCGGAAGCCACACTGGGTAAGGGGGAGGAGGTGGTGTTGAGCAAGGTGCTGATGGATACGGTGGGAGAGGATGGATTCAAAGACCTTACTGAAGACGGAGGTGAGGCAGATGGGACGATAGGAAGAGGCAGCAGAAGGGGTTTGTTGGGTTTGAGGAATAAGAGGACGTGGGAGGTCTTCCACAGGTCAGGGTAGAAGCCAGTAGAGAGGACGACATTATAGAGGAAGAAATAGGGGCTTTCGCGAAGGTGATGGTAGGTGACACAGTTGTGACCAGGGGCCGTGTTGCGTTTGGACCGGAGGATAAGTTTAATGTCTTGTGCTGTGATGGGAGTGTTTACGGCGGAGGGGGACAACAGCCCCAAGTACTGGAGACTAGGAGCAAGTGGAGTGACCGAGGTATCGGCATGTTCCATGACGGTGGGGAAAAGAGAATAATCAAAGTGGGGATCATCGGGGATGGAGAAGACCTCGGAAAGGTGGGAAGCGAAGTGGTTGGCCTTACTGAGGTTGTCAGGAAGGGGGTGATCGTTATGGAGAAGGGGGTAGTGGGGAGCAGAAAGGGAACCAGTAAGACGATGGAAGGCGGACCAGTACTTGGAGGAGTTGATAGGGAGGGTGGCGTTGAGTTGTGTGCAGGTCTGGCGCCAGTCTCGGCGTTTCGTTGCTGTAATAAGGTTCCGTACGTGTCGCTGTATTTGCCGGTGGCGTTGGAGTGTATCCCTGTCATGAGTGCGTAGCAAGGAGCGATAGAGGCGGCGGGATTCACGGAGGAGGAGGATAGCCCGCGGAGGGAGAGTGGGACGGTGTGGTTGGATGGTTTTAGTAGGAACATGGGCCTCCACGGCGTCAGTAATTACCTGCTGAAGGAAGGACGAGGCGTGGACGATGTCGTCAGGATGGCGATAGGTAAGAGGGTGGCTTTCGACCTGGGTGGAGATGGAATCCCGGTAGGCATCCCAGTTGGCACGGCGATAGTCATGGACGACCTTGGGAGGGGGTGCAGGGTGCAGAGCCGGAGGGGGGCGATGAGCAGACATTATGGTGAGAAGGACAGGGAGGTGATCGCTACCTGTGGGGTCAAGGACGGCGACAGTGATATGCCCAAGGAGGTTGGCGGAGGCAATGACAACATCGGGTGTGGTGTTACTTTCGGGTCGGGTGTGCTGGGGAAGGGGAACAAGGTCACCATGGATTGTGGAGAGGAACTGATGCCACTGCCGAAGGGCAGCAGGAGTGCGGCTATGAATGTTGAGGTCGGCGGCAATCACATAGGTGGAGAAGGTGTGGTCAATGTGTGAGCTGAAGTCATAAGGAAGAGGAGAAGTGGAGCGGACATAGATGGTGGCACAGGTAATGGTGAGGGAGGGGAAGAAGACGCTAAGGATAAGGTGTTCAGTGGGGTCATTGAGGAGAGGTTGTGGCCGGACGGGGAGATGCTTAAGGTGGCCAATCGCGACTCCACCATGCGCACGAGGACCAGGAGCGTCAGTGCGGTGGAGGATATAGGGGGAAGTGCGGATAGAATGGTGAGGCTGGAGAAAGGTTTCGTTCAAGAGGAAAGTGTCGACCCGGTGGTGGGAGAGGGTGTGCATGAGGAGGTATTTGTTGGAGCGGAAGGAGCGAATGTTCTGGAAGAGGATGCGAGACTCGTGCCGCGCCATGACGGGAAGGAGGGGGGGAAGAGAGGAAGGGAAGAGACTTAAACTAGGGTGTCGAGGCGGGTGAAGGTGAAGTGGGCTTGGTTGTGGGAGTAAGTGGCGAAGGTGTTCAGATGGAAAACAGAGTGAGCAGCAAGGGATATTTGGTGGAAGGTGTGGGGGCGCTGAAAAGGGTGAATGTTTTGGAGTACAACGGTAATGAACCGGATGACGTCCTCGGCTGTGGGGGGTGGACGGAGGGAATTGTTGGGATGGACAGGGGGATCGACGGGACGAACTGGGACTGTAAGTTCAGGGGTGGATGGAGGGGGTTTAGCTTTACACTTGTGGGAGTATGTGGGATGGGGGCCATTGCAGGTATTACAGGAAGGAGGAGCATTGAGGTTGGGGCAGTTCTTAAGAAAGTGGGAGGCCTTGCAATGGGGACAGGTGGCGGGGTTTCTGCAGTTGGGAGTCAGGTGGTCATTGTACATCAGGCACCACTGGCAACTGTAGGATTGGGGAGGGGATTTGGAGGATTCAACAGGGTGGCGACGGTGGTATATCAGGGCACCCTGGGTGAGGAGATGGTCTATGGATGGGGCAGACTCAGAGAATACCCGCATGAGGTAGGTGGGACCAGAGGCATTGTGGATACGGCGGGCAGAACGGATTTCCAAGTCTGGGTGGGAGTTCAGTTCTACCAACACCTCATCCTCTGTGATCACCGGGCTGAGCTTGGTGATCACAGCGGTGTAGGTGGGGGGGGGGGGGGCGACGGGGAGGCTGGGGCTGATGAGGAGTGGAAGCGGAAAGGAAGGGTGTCAGAGAGGCGTGGGGGCCAAACATAACTCGTGGGAGTTTTCGCAGGAGATCTGTGTGAAAGGATGGGGACAGGGACTTGATAAGGACTGATTCCCTGCGGGGAATGAGTTGGGAGGTGGGAGCACCAGGTAAGTACTTTCATATATCCTTGATGAGGGTACGAGCGTCGAGGAACTTAGGATCGGGAGTTGACAGGACAAAGGGACAAAGGTGTGGAGGGTGGGGGCCAAGGGATGGGTGGCAGGAGGAGGGGTGGTGTCCACGGTGACGGCAGGGGGAGGGGGAGGTGGTGTTGATTTTTTGTGGGAAGTGGCGGGAGCAGAGTCGGTAAGGACGCGCTTTTGGGTTTTTTTGGAGACTGGAGGCTGGGAGGAGGGGAGAGGGACGGGGAGGAGACGGAGGTGGCGGGTAGCAGATCCCTGTGGCGTAGTGGAGGCACCGGGAGAAGCAGCTGGTTCAGTGGTGGCGATGGTGGCTCGGCGCGACGTGATGCGTGCGGGAGATGCAGAAGACGAAGCGACGGGGTCGGTGAGAGAGGGGAAGCCAACCACCTGAGGGGCGGTAGCAGAGGCGGCAACAGAGGCGTACGTGAGGGCGGGGGTAGTAGTGGGAGCTGTTGAGGGTGTGGAGGCTGGAGGAAAGGTGCAGAGGTGTGGGTATACAGCAGGGGAGGAGATAGGGGGATGGGGAAGTGGGGGAAGGGAAGGGGAGGTGAAAGGAGGGAGGCCAGGGGCGGCACTCCAGGAAGTAACGGTGGGTGAGGGGGAGGGGGAGGTGCAGACGACGGTGGAGGTGGGAGTACTCATTGCAGACGAACGGCGACGGACAGACGGACGTGCAGCAGGCGGCGGCGGCGGCGGCGGCACACAGACGGACGAACAGCAGGCGGCGGCGGCAGTGGTTACGACGACGGCGATGGACAGCGAGCAGGCAGGCGGACGGACGGACGGACGGACGGACGGACGGACGAACGAACGAACGAACAGCGATAGCAGCAAGCAGCGGGCGGGCGGGCAGACAGACAGACAGACAGACACAATCTTCGAAGACGGAGATTCCACCCTGAGAGTAGCCCAGGCTTTGCAATCTGACGCTTTCGAAGGAGGGGATCCAACCCTCTAGATGGGCCGCTGCTTCCGCGAATTGACATATAGTCTGTCGGTAAACTGAAGAGCGAGCGAGCGAGTCCCCACTCTGCCAACCCAGTACGTCACAGGGCGCTTCTACAGGCTGTTTCACAACGTAGTACCGGCCCTGCCGCAGCACGCGATTTAACCTCTTCAGTCCCGACGTACACATATGTGCACATCAGGTCTTTGTAGTGTCATCCTGCCAAATGACGTTTTACTGAATTGAGACCTGATGTGCACGACTGTGCACATCATGCGGTTTCTGTTTCTGCCGCTAGGTCGTGCGCAAGTCAGTTTTGGCGGGTTTTCTTGCATCCTGAAACTTCCGATCTGAAGGATGGCGTCATCTGCGACACGCGAGAAAGGTAAAATCAGTTTCAATAATCCTTTTTGAATTGTATTACTGTTTTTATCTTGTCTTACTCCAAACAAGACATCAAGAATGTGATATGTGTATGCAATGAAAACGAGTTTCGTAGTTTTACAAACATCGACTGCTGAATTTGAAGTACACATTTGTGTACATCAGGTCTTAGCTCACAGAATGTAGTGGTACTAACGCTAAGACTGATCTCATTGTGAAATCGTAATTTAAAACGTAATCTAAATTAAAGTCGAAAGTTTAGCTACTAATACTCTAGGAGAGCACCTAAGTTGTCGTGGTTGTTGTGGTGTAATGGAGAGCGTGTTAGATTTGGACCATATAGGTCGTGGATTCTAATCCTGGTAAAACACAAAAATTTTTAATTTTGTTATTAGGTTCAGTTTCATTTCTTTATTCCATTACATCAACAGTTACTTCCACTTTATTTCATTTTCGCTTCTCAGCTCTAACAGACGATGAAATTATAAAACTGCTCGAGACGAGTGACGAGTTCCTTGTCAGACGAAGATGATCCTGTTGATGAACCTCCAACTCCACCTGAACGAATTGGTGTGCTTGAAGTTGAAGGATGCAATGTGGATGTTACTCCTGAGGCACCTGCATCAGCTTCATCTTCTCACTGTCGTCCACTAAGATGGAGGCAGTCTAAGTAAGTTGAGAGTTGTAGCATCGCGTTTTAGTACCTGAATAGTGTAAATTCGCGTAGTCGTCTGTCTTGTGTTTTTGTTTTGAACGGCCAGTGTCGGTTGGTCAGAGTCAGTGTGCTCCCTGCCGCCGCTGGATAAGCAGCTGCAGCAGCAAGTCGTACACTCCTAGCTCACTCATTTGTTACATAGTTTAATACTTAATTTCTTTGCGTGCTTTTGGTACTTGCATTGTTTAATTCATAAATATCGGGCGTATTATAGTATTTGAGAGTTGTAGCATCGCGTTTTAGTACCCGAATAGTGTAAAATCGCATAGTCTCCTTCCGCCGCCGAGCAGTGTGTCAGCAGTGCGCAAGTAGCAGCATTACTGCATTTACTAGGCAATCTTGTATTTTAATAACCGTTCAAATTTTGTTTCGATTTGTTTGCGCTCTCTGTAGATTAGTTCAGACGTTCTTTGCACAACAGTTTTTTAGCATGGATAGGGACTGCAACTACTGTGTTCGGATGCAGGCTGAGTTGGCATCCCTTCGCTCCCAGCTTCAGGCAGTGTTGGCTTCGGTCACACAGCTTGAGGCTGTTGCCAATGGGCATCACTGTGGGGGTCCGGATGGGGGTTTGTCGGAGACGGCCAGCTCGTCCCACGCATCCCCCGATCGGACTACGACTGTGGTTGCCTGGGATACTGCCTGCATTGAGGCTGATCCCTCACCTGTGGTAGAGTGGGAGGTCGTCTCAAGGTGTGGCAGGGGGCGAAAGACATTCCGGAGGGCTGAACGGAAAGCCTCTCCAGTTTGTCTGACGAACCAGTTTCAGGCTCTATCTCAGGCTGATACTGATCTTCCGCCTGACATGGCTGCTTGTCCTGTTCCAGAGGTTGCCCCTCAGTCTGCAAGATCCGGGCGGTCGCAGAGGGTGGGCTTACTGGTAGTTGGGAGCTCCAACGTCAGGCGCGTAATGGGGCCCCTTAGGGATATGGCAGCAAGAGAGGGGAAGAAAACCAATGTGCACTCCGTGTGCACACCAGGGGGAGTCATTCCAGATGTGGAAAGGGTCCTTCCGGATGCCATGAAGGGTACAGGGTGCACCCATCTGCAGGTGGTCGCTCATGTCGGCACCAATGATGTGTGTCACTATGGATCGGAGGAAATCCTCTCTGGCTTCTGGCGGCTATCTGATTTGGTGAAGACTGCCAGTCTCGCTAGCGGGTTGAAAGCAGAGCTCACCATCTGCAGCATCGTTGACAGGACTGACTGCGGACCTTTGGTACAGAGCCGAGTGGAGGGTCTGAATCAGAGGCTGAGACGGTTCTGCGACCGTGTGGGCTGCAGATTCTTCGACTTGCGCCTTAGGGTGGTGGGGTTTCGGGTTCCGCTGGATAGGTCAGGAGTCCACTACACGCAACAAGCGGCTTCACGGGTAGCAGGGGTTGTGTGGCGTGGGCTGGGCGGTTTTTTTAGGTTAGATGGCCTTGGGAAAGTACAGAAAGGGCAACAGCCTCAACGGGTGCGGGGCAAAGTCAGGACATGCAGGGATCAAGCAGCAATTGGTATTGTAATTGTAAACTGTCGAAGCTGCGTTGGTAAAGTACCGGAACTTCAAGTGCTGATAGAAAGCACCGAAGCTGAAATAGTTATAGGTACAGAAAGCTGACTGAAGCCAGAGATAAATTCTGCCGAAATTTTTACAAAGGTACAGACGGTGTTTAGAAAGGATAGATTGCATGCAACCAGTGGTGGAGTGTTCGTCGCTGTTAGTAGTAGTTTATCCTGTAGTGAAGTAGAAGTGGATAGTTCCTGTGAATTATTATGGGTGGAGGTAAATTTTCTCAGCATGTTATAGTCTTAGGTGCAGATTTCAATTTACCAGATATAGACTGGGACACTCAGATGTTTTGACGGGTGGTAGGGACAGAGCATCGAGTGACATTATACTGAGTGCACTATCCGAAAATTACCTCGAGCAATTAAACAGAGAACCGACTCGTGGAGATAACATCTTGGACCTACTGATAACAAACAGACCCGAACTTTTCGACTCTGTAAGCGCAGAACAGGGAATCAGTGATCATAAGGCCGTTGTAGCATCCCTGAATATGGAAGTAAATAGGAATATAAAAAAAGGGAGGAAGGTTTATCTGTTTAGCAAGAGTAATAGAAGGCAGATTTCAGACTACCTAACAGATCAAAACGAACATTACTGTTCCGACACTGACAATATTGAGTGTTTATGGAAAAAGTTCAAGGCAATCGTAAAATGCGTTTTAGACTGGTACGTGCCGAGTAAAACTGTGAGGGACGGGAAAAACCCACCGTGGTACAACAACAAAGTTAGGAAACTACTGCGAAAGCAAAGAGAGCTTTACTGCAAGTTTAAACGCAGCCAAAACCTCTCAGACAAACAGAAGCTAAACGATGTCAAAATTAGCGTAAGGAGGGCTAAGCGTGCAGCGTTCAGTGAATTCGAAAGTAAAATTCTATGTACCGACTTGACAGAAAATCCTAGGAAGTTCTGGTCTTACGTTAAATCAGTAAGTGGATCGAAACAGCATATCCAGACACTCCGGGACGATGAACGTATTGAAACAGAGGATGACACGCGTAAAGCTGAAATACTAAACACTTTTTTCCAAAGCTGTTTCACAGAGGAAGACCGCACTGCAGTTCCTTCTCTAAATCCTCGCACAAACGAAAAAATGGCTGACATCGAAATAAGTGTCCAAGGAATAGAAAAGCAACTGGAATCACTCAACAGAGGAAAGTCCACTGGGCCTGACGGGATACCAATTCGATTCTACACAGAGTACGCAAAAGAACTTGCCCCCCTTCTAACAGCCGTGTACCGCAAGTCTCTAGAGGAACGGAAGGTTCCAAATGATTGGAAAAGAGCACAGGTAGTCCCAGTCTTCAAGAAGGGTCGTCGAGCAGATGCGCAAAACTATAGGCCTATATCTCTGATGTCGATCTGTTGTAGAATTTTAGAACATGTTTTTTGCTCGAGTATCATGTCGTTTTTGGAAACCCAGAATCTACTATGTAGGAATCAACATGGATTCCGGAAACAGCGATCCTGTGAGACCCAGCTCGCTTTATTTGTTCATGAGACCCAGAAAATATTAGATACAGGCTCCCAGGTAGATGCTATTTTCCTTGACTTCCGGAAGGCGTTCGATACAGTTCCGCACTGTCACCTGATAAACAAAGTAAGAGCCTACGGAATATCAGACCAGCTGTGTGGTTGGATTGAAGAGTTTTTAGCAAACAGAACACAGCATGTTGTTATCAATGGAGAGACGTCTACAGACGTTAAAGTAACTTCTGGCGTGCCACAGGGGAGTGTTATGGGACCATTGCTTTTCACAATATATATAAATGACCTAGTAGATAGTGTCGGAAGTTCCATGTGGCTTTTCGCGGATGATGCTGTAATATACAGAGAAGTTGCAGCATTAGAAAATTGTAGCGAAATGCAGGAAGATCTGCAGCGGATAGGCACTTGGTGCAGGGATTGGCAACTGACCCTTAACATAGACAAATGTAATGTATTGCGAATACATAGAAAGAAGGATCCTTTATTGTATGATTATATGATAGCAGAACAAACACTGGTAGCAGTTACTTCTGTAAAATATCTGGGAGTATGCATGCGGAACGATTTGAAGTGGAATGATCATATAAAATTAATTGTTGGTAAGGCGGGTACCAGGTTGAGATTCATTGGGAGAGTCCTTAGAAAATGTAGTCCATCAACAAAAGAGGTGGCTTACAAAACACTCGTTCGACCTATACTTGAGTATTGCGCATCAGTGTGGGATCCGTACCAGATCGGGTTGACGGAGGAGATAGAGAAGATCCAAAGAAGAGCGGCGCGTTTCGTCACAGGGTTATTTGGTAACCGTGATAGCGTTACGGAGATGTTTAACAAACACAAGTGGCAGACTCTGCAAGAGAGGCGCTCTGGATCGCGGTGTAGCTTGCTCGGCAGGTTTCGAGAGGGTGCGTTTCTGGATGAGGTATCGAATATATTGCTTCCCCCTACTTATACCTCCCGAGGAGATCACGAATGTAAAATTAGAGAGATTAGAGCGCGCACGGAGGCTTTCAGACAGTCATTCTTCCCGCGAACCATACGCGACTGGAACAGGAACTGGAGGTAATGACAGTGGCACGTAAAGTGCCCTCCGCCACACACCGTTGGGTGGCTTGCGGAGTATAAATGTAGATGTAGATGTAGAAGCAATACATTGGTATAGTTCTGTGTGTCATCTGACATGATTTAGATCAATATTTTTCAGTGGTGCTATTTGTTTGCAGGATGTGTAATCGACAGCTTTCTGACGACAACTTTGAAGAACAGACTGATGGTGAACTGAGAAACCCTTCACAGTTTTTCTTCGAGTACTTCGATAAAAATTTCTGGAAAAATGTTGCAGGACAAACTAATTTATATCATTGCCAAAAAACTCAAAAAGTCTGGATACAAATACTAATGAAATTTTGTCCCTTTACTGGAATATGCAACTGGATATTCCACTTGTATCATCAACCATGACAAGAGATAGATACTACAAATTACGAAATAATCTGCATTTTGTAAATAATTTGGAAGATCATGATTTAAACGACAAACTTTGGAAGGTTAGACCTTTAATTGATGCTTTTAGAAATAAATGTATTAGTTTACCCAGGTCTCAACACCTTTCTGTGGATGAACATATGATTCCATTCACGGGGAGGTGTAAGATGCGAACATATGTACCTTCCAAACCTAATCCACTTGGCCTCAAAAATTTTATTTTAGCGTCATCAGATGCACTTGTCCTTGATTTTGCTATATACACTGGCAAAGGAACAATCACTGACAGCGATCAAACAGAACATGGCCAGGGAGCGGGTATACTCAAACTACTGGCTAGAACTATACCCAATGATTACAGTCATGTAATTTACAGTGACAGATTTTTCACCAGTTCAAAATCTGTTCAGCTTTTACTAGACAGGAATATATTTCAGACAGGAACTGTGATGCCCAATAGAACAAAAGAAGTAGCTTCTAAGTTCGAGAGAGATCAGAAGCTGCAGCGGGGGCAATGGGATGAGTACATAGGGGAGGACCAGGAAATTTGTGCCCTGAAATGGAAGGACAATAAATCCGTCACTTTGTTATCCTCGTGCATAGGGAGCGAACCAGAGGGTACCTGCAAACGATGGTGTAATACAGACAAAGCAAAGGTTAGTGTCAAACAACCAGCCATCATCAAAAGCTATAAACGCAATATGGGTGGCATTGATATTTGTGATAGATACATGGCATACTATAGGTCAAACATCAGAACAAAAACGTGGACTGTCAGAGTATTCAACCACTTCACTGATTAAGCCATAATTAATTCATGGATTATGTACAAAAGGTGGTGTCAAAAGGAAGGGATACCAAAACAAAAGTGGATGTCTCTCATAAACTTCAGTTTTCACTTGTCCCACGACTTGGTAAAGTCTTCAAAAATTGTAAACTCACTGGAACTGTCGAAAGAAATTTCTCCGAGTGTGACACAGGAGTATGTCAGCAGTTCTGATGAAGATGAGCAGCATCAGCCCACAAAACGAAGACGAATTGTACCAAAGCCAGCTAGAGTAAGCAAATGTGACAGGGTTGACCACCTTCCTGAATATATTGAGAGTAGTTTTGCCTCAAGGTGTCGGTTACCAGGGTGCAAGTCACGTTCCCGCATAATGTGTAAAAAGTGCAAAGTTTATTTGAGCATATTAAAAAACAATTGTTTTGCTAAATTCCATAAACATGAGAAGTAATGTGTTCATAAAATGTAATGTGTACATAAAAATGAGAAGTAATGTGTACATTTTTCATTGGTAATAAAAATATGAAAATACTATGAGATTGGCATTTTTTTCTCTGTTGAGACCCAATGTACACACATGTGTACATACAATTACTCAAACATTATATAAAATAAAATTTCAAAATTAGTTTTTTTGTGTTACTTTGACATCAGATGAACCAAAAAAAGCAACTGAAACATTTTTCCATTCTTTGTTTATCTTCGGGACTGGAGAAGTTAAATCTGTGGCGACACCGTGTACAGATACGTCTCGGCTGCGTTTATTTTTAAACTAATGAATTAAGGCCATAAGGAATACAAAAAACGATAGCTTCTTTCGAAACACATCAATAAAGTAAATAATATTAAGATAAGAATGGAAGTCAGGATTCTACTATAAACATAGAACCGAATGCCTGTTCATGTGAATATATGTTCCTCTGTTGCTATTCGTAAAACGGGCCGCACATAATGCAATCAATCTGTAGAATTTAAGGCTTGACCTTATTTTGTGTTTCTACTGGAAGGTAGAAGTTTTCTTTGAAACTTAACAATTCTTGCAACATGAAGAGTGTTTAAAAAGTAAGCAGAAATTTATAATTTTGTGTGTTAGTCCGATTTGCACTACTTTTTTGTCACTGTCTTCTTAAACATGTCTCAAAACTATGTGTACAATGTTATGCATTTTGGCTATTTGCTGTGTTGTCAGCTGTCGAAAAGGTTACATGTGTTTTGGTAGCATCAACGATTATTTGTTTCGTATAAAAATAGATTGCAGAATCTGTATTAAATTTTATTGTAAGAATAGAATAAAATGAATGAAATTTTTAGAAATATTGAATATTGCTTTTGGTGAGCCTGTTATGAGTATACCAAGGGCATACAAGTGGTATAAACATTTCAAAGTGGGTCTTAAAGGGCAGCAGTTTTACAAGTGTGGATGAGATTAAGAATGCACAGTTAAGAGACCTGTAAACTATCCTGAAGAAACAGTTCCTAAAGTGTTTCGCGATTTGGAAAAAGCACTGGCATAAGTGTATAGTATGTAATAGAGAATATTTTGAATAATATAACATTGCTGTAGACTAACAAATAAAGTTCTTACCAAAAAATAAAAGTTAATATGTAAGCGCAACTCGTATGTCAAGCTTTCTGCTTAGAAGTCCAGAATCCGGGTATGTGTTTCGAAGGAAATTTCAGCAGTGTTTACAATATCTATTGCGCACATATTTTAAGCAATATGTCTTTAGTGATCGAGATAGAGATTTAGTGTTCCATCAGCATCAAAGGTTTTACGTGATTTTGAAACTTTCTATAACGATGGGTTTCCTCACAAAATTATTATTTTTCCTTCGTGGCGATTCCACTACACCATGCAGCTTATTTCCGCATTCCTTCTTTATATGTCCTCTTGGGCGAAGCTGACGATGGCATAAATTGCAGCCGTTTGGTTGGGAGTGTCATATTAGCCAACAGTTCTTTTCGGGCTGCCTCTTTAATACACGCTGTAATAACATTAGAGACAATCAAACTCTCGTTACTCCGCAAATACCTCCACTTCGTATTCTGCACATTTTCTTGCAATGCTAGACGATTATCCATCACTTCCAGACATCGAAGTATATCAGTAAGTATATAAAGTTAACTGACACTGGCAACTAAGATCCCACAAACAGAAACGACGTATATCACTACACGATGATCTGCATCACTAGACAGGTAACGGCCAACAGTAGAGGTGGCAAAAAATAACGTAACTGATAGAAATAACCGGTTACTGAAAACTAACGGTTACTGCGATAACCGTTCCTCTGATACAGGCAGTTATTTCAATAACTGTCTAATGTCAACAGTGCCTCGCGCCATCTGTTGACCAAAGATCGTACTACACTTTCCCGTCAACTCATCGGGGAACTGGCTAGGAACTAAGGAGAGGATAGACCATTTGGTAGGCGTTCTATAGGCCATGGGAATAACTGTGAGACTGCGCGCCATCTGTTGATAAGAACTGTGTACTATATCGTGCGCCTTCGTTACTTTTAGCACAAACAATTAAATAAGATTAATGTCCGAGCGGTGGCTGATAGGAGCTGCAGTACAGGCATTAACAAGTACGGTCGTTCCCTTAAGCCACCGCCTCATATGTCAATTCAGCTTGGACGGGTTGTATAAAGAGAGGTACCATTAGGAATTCGAGCGGCTATGGAAATAACTGTCAGAGATAGGTATTTTCCTCTGGCAGTTATCGTTATTGGCTCACAGTTCTCGCTCTCTGGCAGTTATCGGACTACCATTACAAGTAACCTGGAAGTTGGTAACGGAATAACTGTGTGTCTATGTTCCTGATACAGTGACTCCAGTCTAAGACCCCGGTGATATTACAGAGACGATAGTTACTGGAGCGAACAAATATTTACGTACTTCTTCGGAAATAGCCGCTGGCCGTCGCGAATGACAAATAACATGTCAGAACGTATAACATAATACAGTGGAATATAATAATTATTATCCTCATCATTTGTCAGGAGATTGTCAAAATATGTGAATATATCACAGTAACTGCTAATAGTTACAGAATTGATACACTGTCAGAATAAAACACAGATACGCACTTTCAATAAATTTATCATACACAGAATACCCGATCTTGACTGTTGCAACCAAATGCTGTCAAAACTGAAATATAGCAGAATTTTTACCTAAGTTGGTCTATCAGTCTCTGTTACGATATTCATCTACAGAGTAGAAGGAGCGGTCAATGGAAGCGTCTGATCCCACCCGTCTGCTTCGACGTAAAGGTGTTGTGGTGTGTGAATGTCATTACGGTATGGTGTTTATGAGTTGGTTTTTGTGTGTGTGGATCTAGGTTGCAGTGCCGGAATTTGCTGGTGGTAATTATTATTATTTTTTTTCTAGCAGTGATGTTTTGTGTATTTATGAAGTATTGAATGTTATTTAATTTATGTAGGGATGATTGATTTGTGGAGTTTTGGGATTGTGGTTTTGTTTTTCGCAGTTGTAGGTGTTGGTTTTTTGGCATCAGTAGCTGTGGTGGACCTATATAGGTCACCGGAAATGACTGATTCCCATTTTCATAGTTATATGTGCTGATGTTTTAGTATCGTCATCTGAGGTTGACCTATGTAGGTCAAGGAAAATGTCCAATTCCAATTTTCGTACTTTTAGTTGTGGGTATTGGTGTTTTGGTATGGTCACCTATGGTTGACCTATATTGTTCAAGGGAAGTGTCCGATTCCTGCAGATTTTTGTTGGTGTAGCAGAATGCTATATTTTTTTTCTTTTTGTTCTTCATTTTGTGTTTTGGGATCATGGTGTGTTTTTTTTTTACTAGCTTGTCCTCACTCTAAAACCCCGAACTTCTCGCAGTTGTCCCATTGGTTTGATTGTATTTTTGGTGGCAAATGTTATTGTATTATTTATATGTATCTTCGTGTTTGTTGCCATGTGTATGTAGTAACGTCATAGACACACTTAAAATAGCTATTTCCGGCATATTGATGATGGGTGGAATCAGACACTTCTGTATCAAATAGTCTTTCAAACACACTGTAAACCGTGCTGTATCTGAAACCAAGCTTTTAATGGTTGCTGACTTGCTGGCAGTTTATTGAAAATGCATGTTCCTGAATATTGGACCCCTTTTGGACCAAGGTAAGTGATTTTAGGTCTTTATGTAGATTGCTGTTCCCATTTCTAGTACTGATATTTTGTATTAAGGTATTGGTTGGAAATACTTGTAACAAATTTCATTAAGGAATAAATATACTAGGAAGCAGTAGTTAGAATACAAAGTTCCTTGAACAGGTTCCTACATGATGTTCTTGAATTGATATCACAAACGATTTTTATTACACGCTTTTACATGCGAATAACTTTTGCTACGTTTGATAAGTTACCACAGAATATGCTCCCTTATTAAATAATAGAATGAAAAAATGTGGTATGCCCTTCCCAACTGAATTTATTATCGAGTTGTAGTCCCAGAAATGTAACACTGTCAACCTTTTCGATCTGCATGTCTTCATATGTTATAAACATGATGTAGCTGGAGAAATCGAGCAGTTTCCAAATCTGACATAAAACTTGGATTAGCGTACTCACACTTTCCCCAATAGGACTAGCTTTTACAGCACAAGAGTAAACGAATCTGTCACATTACGCATATTTTTTGTTGTATTACAAGGCTGTACACTTTATTCTATTATGTGAGCAGCACAAGAAATTAAGCTTCGAATTTAACCTACAGTACTCAGTTTACATATTACTTCATACTTAAAAACGCACGTTGTTAACATTTTACTTAAACAGTGCTTTGGCGAAGTTCCGCGTACTTTCTGTCGCAGCTGCGAAGATAATATTTTTAATAGCGACCGATAACCTACAAACATATTATCTGAAACACTAATAATCGTTCTAACATCAACTAAAATGTACCCGGAGTTAATAAGCTGAGGTTATGACACGATTCATACGACATTCCTGCTATTTCATACTACTCGCAGTTATACTGATAACTAAACTGATGGATTCCAACTATGTCGTTATTTAACTGTCGGAGTTATCGGTATTCGCTAGCGAAAAATAGCTTGGCAGTTATTAATAACCGTTAACGATAACGGTTATCAAAGAATAACTGGAACTGTGATAACGGTTACTCCAGAATAACCGTTTGGCCCACCTCTAGCCAACAGATTTTTGGTGCCCCTGTAGGACGGTGGCAGCGTTCTTCCGGGAAAGGCCACTTCCCCCACCAAAAGCGCTGCTCGCTCTTCAGTTTACAGACGGACTATAACACAGGTGTGTCCGAGATTTTGCGCGCCCTGTTTGTGACTTCACGAGTGCCGAAAGAAAGGCGATTGGAAGAGATTTCCTGAGGTTGCAGGGCTATACAAAATGGAGTAGTGGTATTCGGTGCAACTAGAATATGACCAAAACAGTGATGGCTGTGTGTCACTGTGTATCCTCTGTCCTATGAGGTGAAATGTAATTAGCGTATTTGAAACGGCTTATGGTGGAAATAAGGAAAAGGGGAGTGATTTAGAAGACTGATGCTGCCAGCAGAGAGAAGTAAGCTTAGTAACTAATAGATTATCGTAGGAAGCTGGAATTAAATTGAAATTCACTAAAGTGATACTGATAGTGATTATCGTAGGAAGCTACTATTAGATTGAAATTTACTAAAGTGATAGTGATAGTGATATTTGTTATGAACAATTTAAACCGAAGAACTGGGTGATTAGTGAACTAAGGGAGAGACTAATAAGTGCAATGGTACTATTACAGAATGGAAGAGAATAAACTGAGCAAATATAAATAGTATTAGCAGTAACTAAAATTAAGTAAACGTTAGAGCTACAGCTACAAAAAATAATGCAAAGTTAATACAAATACATAAACAATTAGTTAAAGGTACAAATTTGGGGTTTAATTAAAAAGTTAATACAATTACAAGACAGTATATCTGAGTATAGGGATGTTACATTTTGCAAATGGTGTTAAGTTTGCACTTTTGGCTCGAGTAGTTTCACTTAATACTATTCAGTTCTGTCATGTTTGTGACTGTCTTCTTTCCAGCTGCTGTCTTAATGATTGCTCTGCCATCTTGAGTCCACACATTCTGAAGACCGAAATGGGATATGGCACTGTTTAAAATCTTTAGCCGTTTGTGTGTCAGATCTTCCCGTATTGTAAGCCCTGTCTTTGCTAACCTCTTCTTCTGGGCAAAGATCTCTGCCCTTTTTTGATATGAGACAAATTTTAACTATTATTGGACGAGGTTTGGTAGCACCTGGTAGTTTTTGTCCCACCCGATGGCTCCTGTCAGTGTCCGCCTTAGTCACTTCAATGCCTAATTTTTCACGTGCAACCTGTATAAGCAGTTTGTCTGTGTCTTCTTCCTTATTTTCTGTTACTCCAAACAGTCGTAGACTAATTCGCCTTTGGTACTGTTCTAGCTCGTCTGTTGCGGCAGATAGTTCCAACTCTCGAGCCTTTTTCTCATAGTCAGACACAGACTTTTTTAATGCTGTAATTTCGGCAGTATTGGCCTCAACAGTTTCACGCATTTTGGCCAATACTGCTGCCGTTACTGTATCTGATATAGTGCCTGTAATCAGATCGAGACTGTCTTTATCCCAATGTGCAACATTTACCTCAGAGCGGACCAGCTCCGCTATACTGGGAGCTGCGGCCACACCTTCCGCACCTGCTGCTTCCTCGCTGCTGGACGCGCTGCTGTTGACTCTCCTGTTTACCATTTTCTCCAGCGTAGATATTGGTGGTACACAGAAAAAAAATAACACTACTGCACAGAACACTTCTTTACACAATTTCCACTGGTACTAGACAACACCTCCTTACTTTTATGGAGGACTTTGAGGACTTGCCATTCAAAACTTCGCCCGCATCTCGTGGTCGTGCGGTAGCGTTCTCGCTTCCCACGCCCGGGTTCCCGGGTTCGATTCCCGGCGGGGTCAGGGATTTTCTCTGCCTCGTGATGGCTGGGTGTTGTGTGCTGTCCTTAGGTTAGTTAGGTTTAAGTAGTTCTAAGTTCTAGGGGACTTATGACCACAGCAGTTGAGTCCCATAGTGCTCAGAGCCATCAGCCATTCAAAACTTCGTTTCTTAAACCACATTGTTTTTTGAGATACTTGATGACATTTTTATGGTTTGGCCACATGGAATTGATGCTTTGAATCGCTTTTTAGATCATTTTAAATGAGACAGGCGAAATTCCCTCAGACTTCAAGAAGAATACAATAATTCCAATCCCAAAGAAAGCAGGTGTTGACAGATGTGAAAATTACCGAACTATCAGTTTAATAAGTCACAGCTGCAA
The DNA here is from genome assembly GCF_023864275.1 of Schistocerca cancellata. Lineage (NCBI taxonomy): Eukaryota > Metazoa > Arthropoda > Insecta > Orthoptera > Acrididae > Schistocerca > Schistocerca cancellata. The sequence continues at coordinate 140,432,468 of NC_064635.1, forward strand.
AATACTAACGCGAATTCCTTACAGACGAATGGAAAAACTGGTAGAAGCCGACCTCGGGGAAGATCAGTTTGGATTCTGTAGAAATGTTGGAACACGTGAGGCAATACTGACCCTACGACTTATCTTAGAAGAAAGATTAAGGAAAGGCAAACCTACGTTTCTAGCATTTGTAGACTTAGAGAAAGCTTTTGACAATGTTGACTGGAATACTCTCTTTCAAATTCTGAAGGTGGCAGTGGTAAAATACAGGGAGCGAAAGGCTATTTACAATTGTACAGAAACCATATGGCAGTTACAAGATTCAAGGGGCACGAAAGGGAAGAAGTGGTTGGGAAGGGAGTGAGACAGGGTTGTAGCCTCTCCCCGATGGTATTCAATCTGTATATTGAGCAAGCAGTAAAAGAAACGAAAGAAAAGTTTGGAGTGTGTATTACAATCCACGGAGAAGAAATAAAAACTTTGAGGTTCGGTGATGACATTGTAATTCTGTCAGAGAAAGCAAAGGACTTGGAAGAGCAGTTGAACGGAATGGAGAGTGTCTTGAAAGGAGGGTATAAGATGAACATCAACAAAAGCAAAATGAGGATAATGGAATGTAGTCGAATTAAGTCGGGTGATGCTGAGGGAATTAGATTAGGAAATGAGACACTTTTAGTAGTAAAGCAGTTTTGCTATTTGGGGAGTAAAATAACTGATGATGATCGAAGTAGAGAGGATATGAAAGTGTTGGAAAGTGTTGTTAATAAAAATTCTCCATTAAAACTAGACTGAATTGCATGTGACTGCTTTAGTCTTTAATAAAACTTGCATCTGACTGCGTATTTAACTGAACTGAACTTTATCTGACTGCATGAAAATATTGTTGGAAAATACACATGACTGCATGAAAGTTTAGTGGTAAAAATAAATGAAAGTCACCGACCTGCATCTGACTGCGTCTGTGGACTTAGCTCATGCACTCCTTCCTGTTTATCCGATAATAAAACATACACTCCTGGAAATGGAAAAAAGAACACATTGACACCGGTGTGTCAGACCCACCATACTTGCTCCGGACACTGCGAGAGGGCTGTACAAGCAATGATCACACGCACGGCACAGCGGACACACCAGGAACCGCGGTGTTGGCCGTCGAATGGCGCTAGCTGCGCAGCATTTGTGCACCGCCGCCGTCAGTGTCAGCCAGTTTGCCGTGGCATACGGAGCTCCATCGCAGTCTTTAACACTGGTAGCATGCCGCGACAGCGTGGACGTGAACCGTATGTGCAGTTGACGGACTTTGAGCGAGGGCGTATAGTGGGCATGCGGGAGGCCGGGTGGACGTACCGCCGAATTGCTCAACACGTGGGGCGTGAGGTCTCCACAGTACATCGATGTTGTCGCCAGTGGTCGGCGGAAGGTGCACGTGCCCGTCGACCTGGGACCGGACCGCAGCGACGCACGGATGCACGCCAAGACCGTAGGATCCTACGCAGTGCCGTAGGGGACCGCACCGCCACTTCCCAACAAATTAGGGACACTGTTGCTCCTGGGGTATCGGCGAGGACCATTCGCAACCGTCTCCATGAAGCTGGGCTACGGTCCTGCACACCGTTAGGCCGTCTTCCGCTCACGCCCCAACATCGTGCAGCCCGCCTCCAGTGGTGTCGCGACAGGCGTGAATGGAGGGACGAATGGAGACGTGTCGTCTTCAGCGATGAGAGTCGCTTCTGCCTTGGTGCCAATGATGGTCGTATGCGTGTTTGGCGCCATGCAGGTGAGCGCCACAATCAGGACTGCATACGACCGAGGACACAGGGCCAACACCCGGCATCATGGTGTGGGGAGCGATCTCCTACACTGGCCGTACACCACTGGTGATCGTCGAGGGGACACTGAATAGTGCACGGTACATCCAAACCGTCATCGAACCCATCGTTCTACCATTCCTAGACCGGCAAGGGAACTTGCTGTTCCAACAGGACAATGCACGTCCGCATGTATCCCGTGCCACCCAACGTGCTCTAGAAGGTGTAAGTCAACTACCCTGGCCAGCAAGATCTCCGGATCTGTCCCCCATTGAGCATGTTTGGGACTGGATGAAGCGTCGTCTCACGCGGTCTGCACGTCCAGCACGAACGCTGGTCCAACTGAGGCGCCAGGTGGAAATGGCATGGCAAGCCGTTCCACAGGACTACATCCAGCATCTCTACGATCGTCTCCATGGGAGAATAGCAGCCTGCATTGCTGCGAAAGGTGGATATACACTGTACTAGTGCCGACATTGTGCATGCTCTGTTGCCTGTGTCTATGTGCCTGTGGTTCTGTCAGTGTGATCATGTGATGTATCTGACCCCAGGAATGTGTCAATAAAGTTTCCCCTTCCTGGGACAATGAATTCACGGTGTTCTTATTTCAATTTCCAGGAGTGTATTTTCAACTCAGCCGTAGTGCAATGGCATAAAATTGTCATTCTAGATAACATTACTCATTTTGGCCCTGTTTGTTACTTAATAAAAAAATTCTGTCTTCATCTGAATAATTTGCCAACTGTGCAATGGCATATAGATTATTTTACTCTGATAAATGAAATTATTAGCTTTACTCATGGGAACTTTACTTTAATGTACCTTTTGGTTTAATGCAAGCACAGGATGCGGAGAATGACATACGGTGTGAGATGAAACTCTAATTTTATCTAAAACATATTTATTGTTCAAACTTTTAAGGCACATGTGAAAAACTAAAAAAAACTTCTATAGCATGGATTTACGAAAAAGATTCACAAAACGCTTATTGCTTCAACAATGGAATTTCTATCTAGCTTTTAGACATTATTTAACCAAAGAAAACCTATTTTATTAATTATTCTTTCTAGTTTCCCCAGGTATGTGCCGAGTTTCGCTCAATATATAGCTTATTATGTGCGTCGCGCCAATTCTTACTTTGATGCCGTCACGACCCGGCTGCCTTCTGCAGACATCTAGCTCCAGCTCGAAACACGTCTGCTGTCACTGCGCATCTCCTCATCACTACTCAAACTTTTACCGCATGCACCTAGCTCTGTTAGCTGTCAAAGATCTTACTACTCGAAGATGTACTACTCGTCCAACCTTGCGGATGGGTACTATCGACATTTTTCACTGGCTCTATCCTGATCGAATCTCAGCACATACCTTTCAGATATAAAATGTAGACTGGCAATGGCAAGGAAAGCATTTCTGAAGAAGAGAAATTTGTTAACATCGAGTATTGATTTCAGTGTCAGGAAGTCGTTTCTGAAAGTATTTGTTTGGAGTGTAGCCATGTATGGAAGTGAAACATGGACGATAAATAGTTTAGACAAGAAGAGAATAAAAGCTTTCGAAATGTGGTGCTACAGACGAATGCTGATGATTAAATGGGTAGATCACATAACTAATGAGGAGGTATTGAATGTAATTGGGGAGAAGAGGAGTTTGTGGCACAACTTGACTAGAAGAAGGGATCGGTTGGTAGGACATGTTCTGAGCCACCAAGGGATCACCAATTTAGTAGTGGAGGACAGCGTGGAGGGTAAAAATCGTAGAGGGAGACCAAGAGATGAATACACTAAGCAGATTCAGAAGTATGTAGGCTGCAGTAGGTACTGGGAGATGAAGAGGCTTGCACAGGATCGAGTAGCATGGAGAGCTGCATCAAACCAGTCCTAGGACTGAAGACTACAACAACAACAACATCTGAGTATTCAATTTACTATGGAAATTTGAAGTGATGGTGAACTTCCATTTCTTGATGTTTTAGTTCAAAGAAAGGACAATGGGACTTTTGGACATAGTGCATATTGGAAGCTTACTCATACTGACTGCTATCTTCATGCGACCACCTGTCATCCACCACACCAACATAGTGGAGTTTTGCAGACTCGGGTGAAAAGGGCTTCTGCCATTACTGACGAGGAACATTTGAAAGACGAACTTGATCATTTGAAGATTATTTTAAAACAGATTGGATATACGGAACAACAAATATGCCGTGGTTTTCAGTTTGGTATGTCACGTGAGCCAATAGAGGATACTTTTGAAGCTTATGTGCCCTTTGCGGAAAGTATATCATCCAATCAAGAATTTTAAGAAAATATGAAATTAAAAGTGTTTTTACGCCGGTGGCCAAGACTAGAGCCCTTCTTGGCTCAGTCAAACATAATTTGGGCTTGAGAAATTCCGGGGTTTATGAAATTCCATGACACTGTGGAAAGAAGTATATTGGTAAAACTATTCGAACTATTCAGGACCGGTGTGTGGAACATCATCGGCACACTCGGTTGTTCCAGCCTGAGAAGTCGGCAATGGCGGAACACTGCCTTAACGGAGGACACAGGATAATGTATGACAAGACACAATTGATCTCTCCTGCTTCTCGCTGTTGGGAATGTGTTCTTAAAGAATCCATTGAAATTAGGTTATCAAGTAATATTATTAACTGGCATAAAGGTTTTCCTCTAAGTAAGATATGGAATCCGATTTTGTCCTACATTGAACAACAACCATCTTCTTTTCGATCATTGGATTCTTCTAACTAGTGCTGTTGCGATTAATCGTTTCTGTCGTCTTCTCGCACCGGCGCGCTGTGCGTCTACTTGCCCCCAAAAGACGCTGCCCATCACCTCGCGCACGCGTGGTTCCAAGCCCCCACAACCGCACGAGTGGTCGCCTGTGGAGAGCGGACATATTGAATAGCTGGGCGGCGGCCATTGGAGTGGTAAACTGAGGCGCGGAGTTCGAATGTTTATACATCGCTTTTGGTTATCAAATGCCTTCCCTTGAGTTAGGTCGCAAACATAATGCCTCATTTAAATACGTTACCACAATATACTTTTTAATTTATGAACAAACAGCAACTAGTCACTGTTTATGAATTTATCTTACGCACTACAGGGAATCTGCCGTAGCTAAAAGTTATGTACTGGACCCCTAGCATTTTTCGTAGTTTATTTACGATAGATGTATGCAAAATGCATCAAAATACTCGAAGATTTGCCCACTATATTAATAGATATTTTCTGATTCTACCTTGCTTTAGATTTTATGACGAGAAACGCGTTATATATGGCATAGTGCTTTGGCAACTCACGAACAAATTATCAAGTTTCAACCTAACCTAGACCATGAAAACACTACCGATAAGCCAACTTTCTTCAAAATGATCAGAACATGTAAAATGGTATTCCGTCGGTCGGAAATCTTGCTTCCTGACAGCGTGTAACCATTTTTGTAACAGCTGTGGTTTTCAGAAAGGAAACCTGCAAATAGATGCACAGACATTATGCTAATACCGTGTTACAAAAACATTTATTAAGCAAGCGCACTGACAAACAAAACAACGTAAAATATTCACATACCTGTGAAATGTAATATTCGTTCCTTTCTCGAATTTATTTGTACAATTAATCGCTGCACAACTCTTCACCATTGTACTTCTTTTGATTGGAATGTACAGACAGTAGAATTACGTGTAACAAATACTGTATGTACGCCCCAACAAATATACAACGTTGAATCAGGGTCTTCATAAACAACAATACTACACAACACATCAGACTACAACCACTATAATGGCGTCCAGCCGAAGGATCAAATTATCCCGCGACTGCAGCGCCATCAGTGAGTCTAGTTATTTTTTACAAGGTCTTTGCGTAGTTCTCTGTCCGTTGGTGTATAAAGGTTTCCGTCATTGTGGCTGGACTCCAGTTCCGGCGAGGCAGTGCACGAGCATTAACTCACCTGAAGATGGCGGCCAGCTGGTCCGCCGAAATATTGTCTCTGGACGACGACATGATCCGGCTGCAAACCCGTGAAGAATATCAGCAGTTATTACGCCGGGAAAGTCTACGAAATCACACAGGGGGTACCACTGTTTGCACAGGTACTGAGACACCATGGGTATGGACTGTGGCGCCCTCCGTGCCAGGAATCGACACAGATCACTGCACGATACCAGACAACACTTGCAATGTACTTCTCGGAAGCAAACTCCCAAGGCAGACTTTCCAATAGCGATTGTCGATAACGTATATATATTAATACACAGAGTCTCGAATTCTGGTACTTAACAGCGTATTAATTTAATTTAACACTGAGCTGTTCGACGTGCTTTAATGCGTTAGATGGTGGAAAATAGTTTCAGTTAACCTACAAAGGAAATCGACGCGATATTCCACTTACGTAAGGTAGCGGGTAGCTTAGTGTCCACCTGAGATCTAAGGAATGAAAACTGGCACAGCTTTTCTTGTCATTGTAAATATTTATTTTGCATTCTACTTTCATGACATTCTACACCCCAGAAAACCTTCTCACTACGGATCTACGGAATAGAAGGTGTATCACATCTAATAAACTTTACAGTAGGTTTAAGAATTTATTTATTTGACGTATAACACTACAATTAAATACCTACAAAAATACAAGAAAAAACGCAAATGGTACGTTACACAAACAAACAGCTGTTATGTGCAAATGTCTAGTCTCCTTACCCAGTCGAGGTTTGATGGTGTAGTTACGAATAAGAAGTTTGGATCACACAGGAAGCCTCTCCTCGACTATGTGCCACTTCGGTGCCCCACAGCTGCTGTTTGGGCTGGACTGCTAACCCCATTTGTGCAAACTCTGTGTTCTGTTCGAATGCGATCCGTATTCTCCCACTAATGCTATGGTACTTTAGAGCACTTCTGTCTCTGTAGAGGTAAATAATATGTCGCACCTCATTTGGATCATTCATAGTCCAGGTTTCACGTCATTGCTATTCATGGTGAAGCTGCTATCAGCAAGTCTTTGAGCCAGTCGCAGAGATGGATACCTGTAACCAAGTCGGTTTATCGTCAACGCAGGAATATCGTCTTGATGGGTAGTTGAAGATTACTCATTGTTTTGCAATATTCTTTTAACAGTTCTTCTTGTGTTCTTTCCAGACGAGGGGCTGTGTGGTTGGGTGTCGGAAGCCGGTGTAGTGGAGTAGTTCTTGTGTTTTCAGAAATGATACTCATGGCTGTATTGAGCTGAGTGCCTGTCTAATTTACATGAAAACTGTTGAACCACACTGGAGCACAGTATTCAACAGTGGAAAAGCCTGAACTGAGCGCAGAGGTTCGAAACCTATCTGCTGATGCTCTCCACTCAGTACTGCAGAGTTTCTGGATAAGTTTGTTTCTTGTTTCATCCTCAGCAATGATTTGGTAATGTAAAATTTTGTTGTTGTGCCGTCGTTCGGAGTTCTTATTGACTTATTGGCCTCCTTATGGTTGGTTGTGTCAGTAGGTTCAGAGGTAGGAGGAGGGCAAGAGCGTACCATGTGCAGTAGGATAACGCCCTGTAACGCACAGTGGAGTTCAAACCAACCTCTGGAATGGCGACAGCCTCTCCTTATTAATGTATCTACTCATGACGTAGCCGACATGTGCTAAATGCCTTTCACACTGCTTAAGTAGTAGCCGAACGAGACAGACGCAGCAACGCTTTTGTGACATTTACGTGTTCCTAACAAGGAGCGAATTTTATTATATCACCTGTGTGCTTTAATAGTTTAGTTTCTTGAGTTTCTACATGTAAATTTAATATCTAATAGCCCCAGTTCTCGCGTTTTCGTTTGCGTCTGGAAGTAAACAGATTTTTTGACGGTATTACAAGTTCCAAATCATGGGCGAATTATTTAGTTTCACCTGAGTGCTTCGGTACTTAGGTTTTTGAATATCTGCATATTATTAGGCACAGTTCCTGCGTTTTCGTCAGGGTCTGCAGCAGAGTTGCGCAGCACGTACCGATAGTCTATTTATCTGCATAGTTTAGTTTTCCACGGTCTTTAGTATGGACAGGGACTGCGATTGTTGTGTGCGGATGCGAGCCGAGTTGGTGACACTTCGCTCTCAGCTTCAGGCTGTGATGGCTTCGGTTACGCAGCTTGAGGCTGCAGTAGATGGGCACCACTGTTGTGGGCCAGCCGTGGGGATCCAACGGACGTCCAGCACGTCCGAATCCTCCAATCAGTCCTCACCAGTGGCCAACACAGTTATAGCTCGCACTGTCGTCCAGTGGGAGGTCGCCCCGGGACGAAGCAGGCAGCGAAAGACTTCCCAGGCGGCTGCACGTAAGGCATCCCCCGTTTGTCTAACAAACAGGTTCCAGGTGCTGTCTGTCGCTGACACTGTCCCTGAGCCAGATGCTGTCGGCTGTCCTGTTTCAGAGGAAACCACCCATCCTGTAAGATCCAGGCAATCACAGAGGGTGGGATTACTGGTAGTTGGGAGAGCTCCAACGTTAGGTGCGTTATGGGGCCCCATAGGGACTTGGCTGACAATAAGGGAAAGAAAACCAATGTGCACTCCGTGTGTGTATTGGGTGGAGTTATTCCAGATGTGGAAAGGGTCCTCCCGGATTCCATGAAGAGCACAGGGTGCAGCCAACTGCAGGTGGTTGCTCACGTCGGTACCTATGATGTGTGTCACTTCGGATCAGAAGAGATACTCTCTGGTTTCGAGTGGCTAACAGAAGTGGTAAAGGCTGCCAGTATTGCTTGCAAGATGAAAGCAGAGCTGACCATTTGCAGCACAGTCGACAGGACTGATTGCGGACATCTGGTACAGAGCCGAGTGGAGGGTCTGAATCAGAGGCTCAAGCAGTTCTGCGACGTGTAGGCTGCAGATTTCTCGACTTGCGCCAAAGTTTCGTTGGGTTTCGGGTTCCGCTGAATAGGTCAGGGGTCCACTATACGCAGGAGGCGGCAACACATGTAGCAGGGGCTGTGTGGCGTGGACTGGGCGGTTTCTTAGGTTAGAGGGTATCGGGAAAACACAAGAAGGGCTTCAGTCACAAAGGGTGCAGGCCGAACACAGGAAGAACGTAGATACAGGAACCATTGGTATAACAGTTCTAAATGGTCGTAGCTGTGTTGGGAAAGTATCAGAGCTCCAAGTGCTAATAGAAAGCACTGATACTCAAATCGTTATAGGCACTGAAAGCTGGCTGAAGTCGGATATAAGCTCACTCGAAATTTTTGCGATGAACCTAACGCTGTTCCGAAAGGATGGGCTACACACGGTTGGCGGTGGCGTGTTTGTTGCTGTTATAAGTAGTTCAACTTGTCGCGAAATTGAAGTAGATACTTCCTGTGAGTTAGTATGGGCAGACGTCATTGTTGACAACCGGAATAAAATAATAATAGGATCCTTTTACTGACCTCCTAATTCAGATGATACAGTTGCTGAAAGATTCAAAGAGAACTTGAGTTCGATTTCAAACACGTACCGAACTAATACAAAAATAGTTGGTGGTGACTTTAACTTACCCTCGATATGTTGGCGAAAATACATGTTTAATTCCGGAGGTACGCATAAAATATCGTCCGAAATTGTGCTAAACGCATTCCCTGAAAATTATTTCGAGCAGTTAGTTCATGAGCCCACGCTAATAGTAAACGGTTATGAAAACACACTTGACCTCTTAGCAACAAATAATCCTGAGTTAATTACGAGCATCAAAACCCATACAGGTATTAGCGAACACAGGGTTGTTGTAGCGAGACTGGATATTATAATCCCCAAATCCTCCAAAAATAAGCGAAAAATATACCTATTCAAAAAAGCAGATAAAAATTCACGTGACGCCTTCCTGAAGGAAAATCTCCACTCATTCCAAATTAATAATATAAGTGTAGATCAGATGTGGCTTGAATTCAAAGAAATAGTATCGGTAGCAGTTGAGAGATTTATACCAAATAAATTAATGAACGATGGAGCTGATCCTCCATGCTACACAAAACTGGTTAGAACACAATTACAGAAACAGCTAAACAAACATCCCAAATTTAAACAGACGCAAAATCCCCAAGATTAACGATCTTTTACAGAAGCTCTAAATTTAGCGCGGACTTCAATGCGAGATGCTTATAACAGTTTGACAACAAAACTTTTTTTCGAAACCTGGCAGAAAATACAAAGAGATTCTGGTCGTATGTGAAGTATGTTAGCGGAAAGAAACAGTCAATGCCTTCTCTACGCGATAGCAATGGAGATACTATCGAAGACAGTGCTGCAAAAGTAGAGTTACTAAACACAGCCTTCCGAAATGCCTTCACAAAAGAAGACGAAGTAAATATTCCAGAATTCGAATCGAGAACAGCTGCCAACATGAGTAACGAGAAGTAAATATCCTCGGAGTAGTGAAGCAATTTAAATCACTTAATAAAAGCAAGTCTTCTGGTCCAGACTGTATAACTATTAGGTTTCTTTCGGAGTATGCTGATGCATTAGCTCCATACTTAACAATCATATAGAACAGTTCGCTCTACGAAAGATTCGTACCCAAAGACTGGAAAGTTGCACAGTTCACACCAATATTCAAGAAAGGTAGCAGGAGTAATCTACTAAATTACAGGCCCATATCATTAACGTCGATATGCAGCAGGATTTTGGAACACATATTGTATTCAAACATTATGAATTACCTCGAAGAAAACTGTCTATTGACACAGAGTCAGCATGGGTTTAGAAAACATCGTTCCTGTGAAACACAACTACCTTTTTATTCACATGAAGTGTCGAGTGCTATTGACAAGGGATTTCAAATCGATTCCGTATTTCTGGATTTCCAGAAGGCTTTTGACACTGTACCACACAAGTTATGTGACTGGATTTGTGATTTCCTGTCAGAGAGGTCACAGTTCGTAGTAACTGACGGAAAGTCATCGAGTAAAATAGAAGTCATTTCTGGCGTTTCCCAAGGTAGTGTTATAGGCTCTTTGCTATTCCTTTTCTATATAAACGATTTAGGAGACAATCTGAGCAGCTGTCTTAGGTTTTTTGCAGATGACGCTGTCTTTTATCGATTAATAAAATCATCAGAGGGTCAAAACCAACTCCAAAACGATTTAGAAAAGATATATGAATGGTGCGAAAATTGGCAGTTGACCCTAAATAACGAAAAGTGTGAGGTCATCCACATGAGTGTTAAAATGTACTCGTTAAACTTCGGTTACACGATAAATCAGTCTAATCTGCATCCTCCTGATGCGAAAATATTTTCTTGGCAACGACCTACTTAGGGAGGAACGATCACCACGATAAAATAAGGGAAATCAGAGCGCGCTATACGAGATTAGAATAATAGAGAATTGTGAAGGTGGTGCGATGAACCCTCTGCCAAGCAAATGTGGTTTGCAGAGTATCCATGTAGATGCCGATGTAGATGTAGATGAATTTCTGACAGCTGGCGAGCGCTTTGAAGCTATTTGGTAGATCACGCGGAACATGAGCGTCAATTGCACCTTGTTGTTCTTTGAATGCCTGTAACCTTGATGATGCTTTAACAAAAACTTTCTTTAGTCTAGTGATTAATTTATTTACTTGAGGGAATTATAGCCTTACTTGCTCTGTAATGCGGCTGATACCACGTACAATACAAGTTACATGCAACATCAGATGGTAGAACATTTGAAGCAATTGAAACACTGCAGCCAGATATACAGAGGCATCTGTGAAGGCCAGAAGCACCTTGTTTACATCGACGCCATTTGGATGTAGCATCTTCAGCTCATTGTTGGGGAAGTGTGCAATTGTGTTTAGTCTTTGTGAGTTGGTTTGAAAAATCAAATAAGCCCTAGGTGCGGAATCTGGCTCCAACTTGTCAACAGTCAGATTTTTAGGGTACTGGCCAAGACTGTCAGTAGTTTCATCAACTTAAATCCATATGTAAGGTGCCCCAATATTTTCTTGGATTCAATGCAGTGTGTCAGTGTAAATTGAATCCACATAATTTTTACGCCAAGTTGCCTTGGCAGCAACAGACTGATAGCACCACTTCTCAAGAAAACCTTTGAAAATATAATTTTCTAGAAAGGAATCTTTGCTGCCACAATAGCATGACACAGTCAACTGCAAAAATGGTCCTTTTTGGTGGATTCATCAAATGCCTTTGTTAAAAGCGTTTGCTTCAATTCTGATTATCGTTCGACTGTTGCCTTATGTAATACTCCATCTGCTCGTCTGCATACCAAGGCATTCTTCATAACACGCTGTACAAGGGGAGTGGTTGTACTTTGTGCCTACCTGAAAAAATTAAAAAACAAAATTTGTTATTTGTAGTTGAATTACATTAACATACTTTTTGAAAAGATACTGAAAATACGTTTTAGCACACTCTTAGTAATCATATCAACGCACTTTCAATAAAGTGTACTACGACTTCATGACCACCGCAAAAAATTTAGAAAATGCAAATTTCGTTCAGTGTTTTTTTTTATTTTTGCTCTCAACATACTTTAAAGAGATACAGTGTGTAAATAAGGCCCTGTACCATGAAATATTTAATATGATATTCATTGGGGAAGTGAAAACTACTATTGTGACTTAAATTTTCGTATTAATATGAAGCGAAAAAAATTAAAAGGTACATGAAATCTGACAGAAGAACTCATTAGGAACAATAAATATTTTTTTCAAAATTTTAAAAACAAAATAACTGACTGGATTATAGTTTTTTTTCACAATAGATTTAGAACAATGAACATGTCACACTTCATACATTCATCGGTACACTACGCACTGGTTTAGTTTGGCAGGTGGACAACAATGGCCTCGCTTTCCTACAATGAGAATCCGTCGAGAACCAAGGAGAGGGCTGAGGGTTTTTTTACTGCAATGGCTACACAGCCTTAGCTCTCCCCTTGTGGATGTGATTTTTTTATCTGAGGTCCGTTCTAGACCTATGAATACCTTTATTTGTGAAAACGGGCAGTTAGCCAGGCATCTATGAGCTACAGACCTTTTTCCAATATCACCTTCAGGCTTCCCACCTTCGATTCTTTTAAGTAATTTTGAACTTTTGAAAATAGAAGAATTAAACATTAAAATTACATTAAAGAAATAGGTACATTTCAGAAATGTAAAGCTAAATAAATAAAATGTGTGACTAGGCCCTCCCGTCGGGCAGACCGTTCGCCTGGTGCAAGTCTTTCGAGTTGACGCCGCTTCGGCGACTTGCACGTCGATGTGGATGAAATGATGATGATTAGGACAACACAACACCCAGTCCCCGAGCGGAGAAAATCTCCGACCCAGCCGGTAATCGATCCCGGGCCATTAGGATTGACATTCTGTCACGCTGACCACTCAGCTACTGGGGGTGGAAAATGTAAAGCTAAAAGAGGCAAACTTAACGGTAAAATAGTCCGTTTTAGGTGCTATAAAATTTACTGTTTCGAGGTTATTTAGTCATGAAAACCATTAGTAAAAGTTCATTTGCAATTAGGAACTCAGGAAAACAACAGGTTTTAACCTAAAATAATACAGTCTAATATATATTCCTGTCTGTAAGTTGATGCATAAAGTAAATGAGATAACACATAGGCATATGATGAAACCTACCTTGTAGAAAACTGCCACACAATAGCTCAACAGCTGCAAAAGATTTTTGTTTCTGACAAGTGCATTTTGTTATCATTAAAGGTCACCAGTTCGTATACAAACATCCCATTGGTGAAGAACTGGGATTTATCAACCGCCGTTTTATAAAACATAAAAAGCTTTCAGTGGCTGAAACAGTTGAATTCTTTGACTTGCTTGAACTGGAATTAAGTACAATTATTTCACATTCAATGATACGTTGTACAAAAAACTCAGTATCCTAGCATTTGACTCGAGCTTGCCTGTGACCATACCTGACGTTCTCAAACGACCATGAGCAAACGTGTTTAGAAATGGTACACGATGCTTACGAATCATTAAGTTCTAAGAAAGATACGTTAACGAAACAATATTAACAATATTGATCAAGCGTTCATAAGGAAATTCACTTCACGTGTGAACATGAAGTTGAAATTCAGTAACCTTTCTTGACTTCTCTACCTTCAGAAAAAAAAAACAATAAACATATTCTAGAAAACTTACTACCACAAATATAAACACCCATTCATCTTCCTACCATTTTCATACACACACAAACAAGGAACGTACAGACCCTTGTTGTACACAGCATACAAAATACCAATTAGGAATAAAATCGATGAATAATTACACAAATGGCACTGAAAATGGTTTTATTCCTGCAAAAATAAGAGAGGCGTCAAAGAAACTTATGAAGGTGACATATAAAAGCAAAATCAAGAACATCAAACGAACAGACTCCAGATCTATGTTGTCAGTTCACGAAATGTTTCTTGTATACTGAGATCATACAATTACATGTACACCATTCATTCATCTTCGACTGTGCACTTTACAATGATACTCTAGTGGTTTGTGTTTAACGATAATTCCCGGCATTGAACCTTCAACATGACGTCTTTCGTGTGGGATATGTATGAGAAAAACTCAACTCATTAAAATATTGTATAATTTGTTTACAATGGCTCGGAATTACCTGTCCTTACTTTATCATGAGAGAAATTCTTTTAGCATATAAACGAAGAAATATTTGTAAATATTGTGAAACTTGGTGGCAAATTAATACTGTGTGCCGAACTCGGGACCTTTGCCTTTCGTGGGCAAGTGCTCTACTGGCTGAGCTACCCAAGCAGGACTCAAGAGCTCTCACCACATCTGTATTTCCGCCAGTTCCTCATCTCCTACCTTCTAAACTTGTAAAAATTGTGTTCTCTGTGTCCCACTATCAGCAGAATAAAGTAATGAAATACAACTGACTCTTTTCCTTGTGATATCGTATATTTGTTCTGTAAGGACTGAACGCGCGCTGTAACGTAGTCCTCATGCTTATTTGAATGTGAGAAATGCATAGACCTTGGGCTGCTATTAATCGGTTGTTAGACATACCACTTGTTGAGAAATGCCAACAGTGTGAACCAGTACTCTTCTACCCGGAATTGTTCACAATTTTGTGCTGAACTGAAACATTCATACCTCATCATTCTTCAGTAGTAACGTTCATGCGGCATCAAGTGTTTCTTGAAGAGGTACTTTCGGAAAATCATATGTAGTTCTCAAATTAACACACGACAACAACAAAATATTAACATAATATGGTCATGGGGTGCATGCGATCCTTGGTAGTCTTTTTTTTATTTACTTTATAGTGCTAGTATTACTGAAAATTTTCGCTTCCAAATATGTTTCAAAAAGATACAAAACTGTAGCTAAGATATAACCTCATTTAAGGGAGTTTTATAACGAAACGATCGCATCCTTAGTTCTCCTAACTGAGGCAAAAGTGATCTGTCTCTCTCTCCTTGACTACTCTTACTTCTTTTCTTTTTTCCCTTGTATTGCTACGAATTTCTATTCCATTCTTGTGGAATGTATGACCTTACACTTCCTCTATGTGTGTGTGGGTGTGTGTGTCTGTCTGTGTGTGTGTGTGTGTGTGTGTGTGTGTGTGTGTGTGTGTGTGTGTGTGTGTGTTAGGATAAAACATGCAGTTGACAATGAGATGATTGTAACAGACGTTGAGAGATGGCAGAAGCCCCCTCTCTTATTTCTATCTTACTCTGAGTAATTCGATTTTCCTCTCTAATTGCATGCGGTGAAAAGTTGCTATTCCTTCACATGCGGACTTCCCACATAGCGTCTCTCGTCATCCGGGTGGTCCGGTGACAGGCGGGCTCTGCTGATCTTGAAAGGGTTAAGCCAACGGGTGTGAGGGAATCGAGTGAATACTTTCCAGACGCCGACATTGTCATAATAGCGGCGGAGACACGCCCGCAGGGGCCTGAAGGAGCGGCTGGGCTAGAGGTTCCGTTACTTCACAGAAACTTAGCGAAAACACTTTCTGGTGGGCTACCAGCGAGGCGTGGAAATGACTTGTGTACCCAGGCAGTCTTGGCGGGCAAATTCCCGCGTTTTGTGCAACTGTGATTGGCTTGCTCAGGGCATAGCTCCGTGACGTAGCAAAATCGGCGCAGAAATTGGCACCAAGAATCTCAATTGGTGGAATGGTAGTGCTTCGCCAATAGAGTGGAATTTTCCGCCGGTTTTCGAGTTGCTGATTGGAATGTTTAACCACGGCCACTGTCGTGGAGGCGGGAGTGTTCTGTGTTGGGTATGTACGGGTGCTCTTGAGAGAGTCGGTTCTCGCCTTTCAGTCTGAGTAGGTTACAAGACTGAGCTCTCGCTGCTCTGGACAGCCTGCCTTCCGTTGGCTGTCTAATATACTATTATTTGATTGTAACTGTTTAACGAAGTTGCTGAAGTTTCAACTTCAACATAACTTTCCAAGTACAGTTGGCAATTGAGCGTTCTGCGTACAAGTGGCCTATGTTGTCTGTCTTGGGCAGTTTTGGCTAAAGTTGACTGTATCGGAGTTACTGTGTGACTTCGCTTGTTAAAATCAATCAGTGATTGTGTGGCAAGCCTTCTTCATCTCCCTCAGAGGCGCATTTGTATTGATAGGAAGTCTTTAGTCTGGAACAACCAGACCAGGACAATTTGTTTCAGGCTATACTCGTGACATTGTCATCACCACGACGGGACGTCGAAGCAATCAGCCATCACTTCTGGTACGCCAGATTGTGTCCTTGCAGTTAAGAAGACAGCTATGTAATGTATGTCCGCAGCACCGGCAAACTAGGGAATTTGCACTGTGATAATCTGAGCTCAGCAGAGCGCGCCTGTTCGTCTTTTCCAACTTTGTTCTGTCTTTGGTGTTCATTGTCTTTGTTATCACTACCGTAGCAGCAATTAATGTTGAGTTGGCTGGGTGTTTCTCTTAAGATTTGAGTTGCAAGGAATTGGCTCCACATACCACTTCGTCATAAATGTCACAATCTAGTTTATGGACAACTTCACCTTCACAGAATTTATTTGAGTATCCAATTTGATCCAATTTGATGTATTGAAATGTTTCATGTGTTTTGTTTATGATTTTGAGTTTAGTCATAATAAATCAGATTGTTATTTTGGACAGAACTTTCATTCTGTTAATCGGTAGAGAAACCCTTTCATTTCTCACTATGTTACTGAAACTTTACTTTATTTAATTAATGTCTATCAAATTAAATTATTGCAGGGTCGATTACAGTCAGGTCGCGTTTCTTCTTAATCCATGTGCAACAGCAAAAGTAGTAGTTAGAAAATGAGGGGGGCTTAGAGCATCATTTCCATATGAAGATTCGAGAAGAATTTAGTGTTAAATACACTGCTAGCCCCGGCACCTTGCAACGTTATTGTTGTTAACAATAGAATTTTGTGTTCCCTTCCAGAATATGATGAGGACCTCAATGACAGCGACATCCTTGACGACAGTGGTGACTACGGACACGCCTGGGCTCCCGGGTGCAGTGGTCCTTGGCGGCAGTACTAAGATACCTGCAGAGAACTGTGGCTGAATTGTTTCTGTAAAAGAAAGGTGAGTGGAAACGGACAAACTGCTGTAGCGGACCCTCTAACTGCCTCATCACTAGAATGGAAGAGCAAGAGTCAGCATCTCTCCCAACACTCTTTATAAGGCCTCAGGAGCCACGCAAACGGAGGAAGGTTAAACGTGCCGTCGATGGTGCGGTCATTAAAGAGACGGCAGCTTCTCAGCTTAACACATTTGAGTGGAGTGATTTAGGAGAACACGAAAACCATATATCTCATAATATCTGCAGATAGAGCGATTACGTACACGTAATCGATAACCGAGAGATGCCTACAAACTGCAATGTATTCGGGACGTACCCTAAATTTGGGTAATGTTTCAGTTACATTTCAATAGCATAGTGCTCTCAATACTTCGTTTGTTCTTGCTTTAGCACCAGACTCCCTAAATACAACTACTCGCACGCATGCGTGCATAACTGTGACTCCAATATACTACCCAGTTCTCAGTTATGTGCACCCAGGAAAAAATACTAAAATTTGATGAAAGACAGGATGAAGCACAGCATGTAGTCAGACAACAGGCTCATTTGCGGACCGCTTTCTTAAACTGATCCATCACGCCTCACAGCAGGCAGTATTGACTGTGTATTGGCCGTACTGTATCATTCTTATTACACTAAACACCAGAGTGACGCGAAGTGTCAAACTACGTCGATAGAGGAAGATGAACATAAATAAAAGACTTCATTTTAGTTAACGATGAGTTAATTGGCGTAGTAAAAATGAATTTTTAATTATCTAATAAAGAAACACGATATCAAGATTTTACGGCCAGAATCAGGCTTTACACAGAAATGAAAGCGAAGCGTGTGCATCGTCAGATTCTTATTACAACTTTATATTTAAGACAAGTAGTTACATTTATTTTTAAACGTCACCCCTATTGCCTTCCTCTCACAAACCCACTGCAATCAAGTATGTAATTACACTGGTCAAGAAATCAAATCTTTTTTCCCGATACAAGAACGACGTACTCTCTTTCTGGAAGGATAGTTCACCTCTGAATCCACATCCTCAGTTTTCGCTCCATAATTACTTCTGTAAATGCTTACGGCAGTCTGAGCATTATATGCATTCGGCAAAATGACCCACTCTCGCAACTAGACTTCCAAATGCAGCAGACAAATACATCTGTCTGCACAACAAATAATCAAAGAGATGACTGTTTTGCACTAACATATTAATTTAATTAAAGGGGTACTTTAAAATAGTTAAGTAGGTACATAAACACAGAGGACTCTTTAAAACGCATTAAACGTAGCCTTACAACATTCCAAAGAATACTTTTACTTCCTATCTAATGTTGATGCTGTGCTGGTCTTGAGGCAGGAGGCTGGTTTGATACAGCTCTCCACGCTACTCGGTCCTGTGCAAGCTGCATCATCTCCGAATATTTACTGCACTCTATATCCTTATGAATCAGCTTACTGTATTCGTCTCTTGGTCTCCATCTACGACTTACCACCCCCCCCTCCCCCCCCCCCTACGCTTCCCTCCAATACTAAATTGGTGATCCCTTGATGTCTCAGACTGTGGTCTACCGATCCCTTCCTCTAGTAAGATTGCCCCACAAATATCTTTTCTCCCCCTCATAAGTAACGTGATCTGCCCATCTGATCAGCATTCTTCTGTAGAACCACATTTCAAAAGCTTTAGTTCTCTTCTTCCCTTCCATACATGGCTAGACTCCATACAAATACTTTCCGAAAAGACTTCCTGATGACTTAAATCTATATTCGATATTAAAAAATTTCTCTTCCTCAGAAACACTTTTCTTGCCACTGCCAGTCTACATTTTATATCCCCTGCACTTAGCCCATCATCACTTGTTTTGCTGCCTAGTATTGCCTCGCATGCTCCTACATTTCTCATGAATCTAAACTGAACTTCACCGAGATTGGCTTCTAGTAGTTCTTTCATTCTTCTGTAAGGAATTCGTGTTAGTACTTTGCGACAACGTTTTATTAAACTGACAATTCGGTAATATTCACACCTGTCAGCACCTGCTTCCCTTGGAATTGGAATCATTATATTCTTCTTGAACTATGAGGGTGTTTCGCCTGTCTCATACATCTGGCAAAGCAGATGGAAGAGTTTGCTCATAGTTGACTGTCTTAAGGATATCAGCAGCTCTGAAGTTACGTCGTTAACTCCGTGGGTCAAAACTGAATTGTTTCGTGAAATTCTTCTCGCAGCATCGTATCTCCCACTTCATCTTCGTCTACGTCCTCTTCCGCTTCTATAATATTGCCTTCAATTTCATCTCAGTTGTATAGACCTTCAGTATATTCCTTCCAGTATATTTAGCTTGCCTTTCTTTCCTGAGCTACTGATATTCATAGATCTGCTACTCTTTTCTCCAAAGGCCTCACTTGTGGTAAGAGTCAACATCAGCACCTGGAAATGTCGTACAATTTAAAATCTGGATCTGAAATCTCTGTCTTACCAATTTATAACGATGCTGAAGCCTTCTAGCGTCTACAGATCTCTTACATGTTTACAACCTTATTTCATAATTCTTAAACCAATTATTAGCAGTGATTAAATAATGCTGTATGCAAAATTTTATCAGGCGGCTTGCTCTTTCGTTCCTTTTCCCCATTCCCCATTCACCTATTATTTTTTTCTTGTCTTCCTTTTCTAGCTATCGAATGCCAGTCCCCCACCACAAGTAAATTTTCGTCTCACTTAACTACCTGAATAATTACTTTCATGTCACCATGCTATCTAATATAGTTTTTCAATTTTTTATTCTAGATATTAAGATAACTTACAAGAAGAGTACATAACTCTTCTCTGCATTGCAGACAGTGAGGCAAAATCTACGTGAAAATTATTGTTGTGCCTTGTATTCTAACTGCATAGCACACAGCTCATCGGAAACTGACTTTTTTCAGATACAAAAGCTATTAAAGCCCAAATGTAATGGTAAGCGGCTGTAAGATACCCAAGATCATTTGTAAAATGGACTCTATATGACTGGATACTAATATCGAACGTTTCCAAATATTTTTAATAGTCACCATCTCCACGGTCCCATGACGTGTTAGGACTGCTAGGGCTGCATATCTCATGTGTACCAAGTTTCGTTTGAATTGAGCCAGGCGCTCCAGAGCCATGATTACACGTCACGCTTTTCTCATAACCACCTCCGCAAACAAAGATGCCAAGGGCGTCTTACCCAAGTGGTAATTATCTCCTGGTAGTTAGGCACCTATGTACTATGACTGGTTTAATTTGCTGTCCGCATTCCAGATCTGTGTTGGAAACACACACACACACACACACACACACACACACACACACACACACACACACACAGTCCACAGCTCGTGGTCGTGCGGTAGCGTTCTCGCTTCCCACGCCCGGGTTCCCGGGTTCGATCCCCGGCGGGGTCAGGGATTTTCTCTGCCTCTTGATGATTGGGTGTTGTGTGATGTCCTTAGGTTAGTTAGGTTTAAGTAGTTCTAAGTTCTAGGGGACTGATGACCATAGATGTTCAGTCCCATAGTGCTCAGAGCCATACCATACACACACACACACACACACACACACACAGGACAAACTGCTTAAGGCTCGGCGCCAGGAAACTCGGATCTCGGAAATGGCGAAGCTGCTCTGCTGTTGGCGTGCTACTGTCGCGAGCATCTATGGAAAGTGGTTGAAGCATGGTGAAATAACGAGTAAAAAACTAAAACTAAACTAAATTCCGTTCGAACAGGCCTCGGAAGGCCCAAAGTGCCGGTACCGACCGGCCGCCGTGTCATCCTCAGCCCTCAAGCGTCACCGGATGCGGATATGGAGGGGCACGTGGTCAGCACACCGCTCTCCCGGCCGTATGTCAGTTTACGACACCCGAGCCGCTACTTCTCAGTCAAGTAGCTCCTCAGTTTGCCTCACGAGGGCTGAGTGCACACCGCTCGCCAACAGCGCTCGGCAGACCGAATGGTCACGTGCCCAAGTGCTAGCCCAGTCCGACAGCGCTTAACTTCGGTGATCTGACGGGAACCGGTGTTACCACTGCGGCAAGGCTGTTGGCGAAATAACGAGTAGGCCTTATGTTACTGGACGGCCACGTCTCATCACGTAACGTAGAGGTCTGAGAGAGCCCCGCTGTGTAACGAAGGATATGCAGTGGTCTGCAGCAGTTGTGACGACACAGTACAGTGCTGGTGCAGGCTCCAGTGTTTCGGAGCTCACCGTGCAAAAGCCACCGTTGAACATCACAGACCCCTACATGTTCCTGTGTTAATCCAACGACATCGTCCGTTATGATTACAGTGGGCATACCATCACTAAGTTTTAAATGTGGATCAACAGAAACGTGTCGCTTGTCGAATGAATCGCTTTCCTTGTTACGCCGGGTCTGTGGGTGAGTCCTTACACGTCGTCATCCAGGCGAATGGTTGCACGAAACGTGCACCGTGCCACAGATGCAGGCCGGTGAGGGCAGAAGTATGATATGGGATACATTTATGTGGGCTCCCGTGGGATCTGTGGTGGTAGTAGAAGGCAATATGACAGTAGTGGACTATGTGAACTGAGAGGCATCCATATGCCTTGCTCATACTGTGGCATCAAGCAGTCAGGCCTGGAAGATGAGTGGTCTGCCAAGCGAGTGGATTCATTCTTATTTATCGAGTAACATGAGCTCTAGTACTCACAATTAAGTTACAAATTATTCTCCTGTTTGAATATTACGCAACGGAAACGGATAACGAACATCTGACTACTAGTAATTTACACAACTCTGACTTTTCACTACGAACTGGCAATACCACATTTTCTTTCTTACCCAACGGCTTTGATCACCACGTGGCCATCGCACTGAATATGAATGGCGCACACATTATAAATTCTGGATATAATGACAACATACTATTCGAAGGAAAAGGCCACCAATCTTTTTCTTTTCACAATCTTTTTTATTTCGATAAATTCTACAACCTAAACACACCATTACATTTTCTACAACAATTGCACATGAGAAACTCCGCCCAGTGGGCATGGCTTTACATTGGTGATTCTCTATATTATGGTCTCGTAATTATCTAACACTACAGTGCACTTTCTGGATAGGATGGTGGATCTTTTGCTATATCTCACACGTCGACTCTCACAACCATCATCACGAAACTTTCCTCCAGACCGAGCGGTACAAAAAGGAACATGCATAACCCACTGTCTCTGAACCTATCTTGCTACTCTCCCATGAAAACCACATATACTTAAATTACATGAAATACACCACACTGGCAACATGGAATACAACACAAGGAATGGTCACAACGTTATAATCACATCACTTTCAGCTTTCCCACTTCAATTAGTATTCATCCCAGTTTCACATGACACTGCCCCACTTCGTCACTTTTCTTTCATACCATGAACTCTGGAGGATATATGCACGTCTTCCTGTGCAATGCAAGCCAAGTGGCGTTGCTGGATAGACGGCTGACTCACCTTGCTTCACTCTCAGAGTATTATAGTTTGAATCAAGCGTCACACGCTAACATAACACGCAAAGTAATATTATGAACATATTCGTCACACACGCGAGTCCTCAACTGATACCATGGACGAGTACTTCTCTTTAGCCTTTGTCTCATACACAGATTGAGACTCACACAGTACTCACCACGTGGAAGTACTCGTCTCTAATTTCAAGTCCTGCGCACGCCATTTCTTAAATATTTCCAACTTATAGTACACACGCCAGTAATTCAGCTTAACTTAGCACTCGGAAGTATTTAAACTTATTTCTACAAGTGGTTTCATTGTGACCGTTGGTCACTTCCGAAGATCACTACGATCCCCTTAATATTACCTGCCTGACATTTAATTCTCCCCACAAAAGTTCCTGAAATAGAGAAATTATTATTCTAAACTACTCTTAAGTATTCCACATGCATACCATTCTCTCCACTCTTTTGTCTTTACGGAGCACACCTAAGACAGGTCTTACCAACACAAGATCCAGCGGCAGAGTGCTGAAAACATGGCCGTTCTTCAGTCATCTCGCACCTCTGTCGAGGTGGGGGAAGGCCATGCTACCCATTGGTCAGCCACATTTCAGGCGCTCAAAGCTCAAGTAAATTTCATCTCTTTGGTTCCACCAAAGGTGCCCAAAGGACCGTCTCAAAGATGATCATATATTGAACATTCACTATCTGCGGTTAGCAGACGACCATACGTTCATTCATTTCATAGATCTCACCAAATTGGATGTAGGGATTTATTTTGTGGGAGTGCACATGTGATCAATTAAATAAATAAACTGTCATTCTTTCCTACACTGGTATCCGGATTCGGTGTATTAAGTGAAATTGAGTTATTATTACAAAAAATATGTTGTTCTGACAAGAATAACGAAGAATGTTGTACCTATTTTCAATGTCGGGCGGTACTGTACCCTTTCAGAACATTCGACGTGAAAGTTTTCTGGGTGTGGTACCGCGTCATATTGTATAAAACTACGGCTGGAGAAAAACCAAGTGTTATGTGCCATGATTGGTGGTCACCGGCGAATGAGAAGTTATCTCCTGTTTACCAACTGCAGGACGTCGGCCACGCGGCGGCAGTTACCCGCCGGTAGTGCTCGCGCCTCGTGTTGACAGTACGGTCTGTTGGGCCCTGATTGCTGGCAGCCAAGATGGGGCAAGCCGGAGTCCGTCCTCTCTGCTCATGTTCTTAGGGTGTTTAAGTGTTTCGATGGCCTCTCTGACTTTGCCGTTCGTAACAACTGGCTGCTTGGCTAACACACAGGCTTCGCAGAATTTTATTTTTTTCCGCAATCTTGCTGATGTTCTGCCACTGCAGATTTGTTGGCTTGCCCTAGACGAATGCAGGGCTCGTGTTCACGAAAGCTCGTCGCTATTGGCCTGCCAGTCTCGCCGATGTATACCTCTCCACATTCGCATTCCATCTTGTACACGCCTGCAGTGTGTAATGCATCCACCTTGTCCTTAGTGGAGCCTAGCACGTCCTGGGTCCTGCGACCACTATAGAAGACAGACTGCACCCCAACCCGGCGAAGGTCAGTAACATATTTCACATAAGTTACGAGCACTGCTGCCTGCAGTTTGTCTATTTCTTGCTTATCTTGCTTAATTGCATTCGTAGACAAGGCTGTGTGAATCGACAGGGCTGTAGCCATTGACTAGAAACATAAGCTCAGGTGTTACGTTTTGAGCATCGCTTGGGAACTGCGCACAGTTTGCCAAAGAACGGATGGCTCAGTTCCTCTGCGCTGGGTGGTGGTAGGATGGGCGTGCAGACACCTGTCTGTATGAGTAGGCTTGCGACATACTCTGTGCCCCAGTGTGCCCTCCGTTGTCCTGCATACGTCGACTTCTAGAAATGGAATTGCACCATTCCTCTCTACTTCGAGCGTGAACGTATCTTCCCGTGCATATTGATCAAATATTCGTGAAACTTGTGTAGCTCCATTTCACCTTGAGGCCAAATAGCGAACGTGTCGTCCACGTATCTGAACCAGCAACGTGAGCGTAAAGGAGCTGAACTGAGGGCCGTTGCTTCTAATTTTCCATGAATACAGGGTTATTACAAATGATTGAAGCGATTTCACAGCTCTACAATAACTTTATTATTTGAGATATTTTCACAATGCTTTGCACACACATACAAAAACTCAAAAAGTTTTTTTAGGCATTCACAAATGTTCGATAGGTGCCCCTTTAGTGATTCGGCAGACATCAAGCCGATAATCAAGTTCCTCCCACACTCGGCGCAGCATGTCCCCATCAATGAGTTCGAAAGCATCGTTGATGTGAGCTCGCAGTTCTGGCACGTTTCTTGGTAGAGGAAGTTTAAACACTGAATCTTTCACATAACCCCACAGAAAGAAATTGCATGGGTTTAAGTCGGGAGAGCGTGGAGGCCATGACATGAATTGCTGATCATGATCTCCACCACGACCGATCCATCGGTTTTCCAATCTCCTGTTTAAGAAATGCCGAACATCATGATGGAAGTGCGGTGGAGCACCATCCTGTTGAAAGATGAAGTCGGCGCTGTCGGTCTCCAGTTGTGGCATGAGCCAATTTTCCAGCATGTCCAGATACACGTGTCCTGTAACGTTTTCTTTGCAGAAGAAAAAGGGGCTGTAAACTTTAAACCGTGAGATTGCACAAAACACGTTAACTTTTGGTGAATTGCGAATTTGCTGCACGAATGCGTGAGGATTCTCTACCGCCCAGATTCGCACATTGTGTCTGTTCACTTCACCATTAAGAAAAACTGTTGTTTCATCACTGAAAACAAGTTTCGCACTGAACGCATCCTCTTCCATGAGCTGTAGCAACCGCGCCGAAAATTCAGAGCGTTTGACTTTGCCATCGGGTGTCAGAGCTTGTAGCAATTGTAAACGGTAAGGCTTCTGCTTTAGCCTTTTCCGTAAGATTTTCCAAACCGTCGGCTGTGGTACGTTTAGCTCCCTGCTTGCTTTATTCGTCGACTTCCGCGGGCTACGCGTGAAACTTGCCCGCACGCGTTCAACCGTTTCTTCGCTCACTGCAGGCCGACCCGTTGATTTCCCCTTACAGAGGCATCCAGAAGCTTTAAACTGCGCATACCATCGCCGAATGGAGTTAGCAGTTGGTGGATCTTTGTTGAACTTCGTCCTGAAGTGTCGTTGCACTGTTATGACTGACTGATGTGAGTGCATTTCAAGCACGACATACGCTTTCTCGGTTCCTGTCGCCATTTTGTCTCACTGCGCTCTCGAGCGCTCTGGCGGCAGAAACCTGAAGTGTGGCTTCAGCCGAACAAAACTATGAGTTTTTCTACGTATCTGTAGTGTGTCGTGACCATATGTCAATGAATGGAGTTACAGTGAATTTATGAAATCGCTTCAATCATTTGCAATAGCCCTGTATATCGGCTGCTAGCGGAGACAGGGCAGACCCCATTGCTACGCCGTCTGTCTGCTCGTAGTATTTTCCTTGCCATTTGAAGTACGTTGAAGTCAGGCACAACTCAACCAGGTAGCATACGTCTGGCGGGACTTACTCCTACAGAGCGGGGTGGCGCAGTGGTTAGACACTGGACTCGCATTCGGGAGGACGACGGTTCAATCCCGCGTCCGGCCATCCTGATTTAGGTTTTCCGTGATTTCCCTAAATCACTCCAGGCAAATGCCGCTATGGTTCCTCTGAAAGGGCACGGCCGACTTCCTTCCCAATCCTTCCCTAATCCGATGAGACCGATGACCACGCTGTCTGGTCTTCTTCCCAAAACCAACCAACCAACCAACCAACTTACTCCTGAAGGATGCGGATAGTTTCGTCTACTGGCACGTTCGTAAATAGTGTGTTTACGCCAAAGCTGAATATGATGTCCGTAGGCAAAATTGTTTCTCTCTTTAGGCGTTCTATAAAGTGCGTCGACTTCTTCACATAAGAGTCGTTTTGCCAACCAGACGTCTTAATTTACGGGCTACATACTGGCCGCAAGACTCCACGTCACCGCGCTTAGTCGAACCGTGAAGAGACACGTGAGGGAAACTACGCATATGGCGAGGGAGGCCCTCCGCTTTCAAGCAGCTGCCTAGACTGAATCAAAATCGTGATACCTGCCTAACCGTTGTAAATCAGTCACTGCAGATCACTTCAGGGGTGTATTACTATTTGAACGTTGCAAAGCATGTAATATTTCCTGGATGAGGAAGGATCCTTAAGCCATCTTTAGAGTATTGTGCCAGAGCGGACCAGGGATCTTTTGCAGACTATGTTCTTATTGTCTGATCAATCCTGTACATCTTCACATCTGTCGACATCGCCCTTTAATGTCTGAAAGCAGGAAACTTTCTTCACCAGAGGGAAGCTCCCGAATTCGAGTCCCACACGAGCCCACATTATTAATATGATAGCGACTCATAAAACGGCATACTCTAGTATAGACTGCGTAATTTATTCTAAAACACTAATGTCTTTCTCGTGTCTTTCGAAAAGGCGGTCCCTTGAAGAGCTACCAGTCAGCCCCGATGCCTGTTGACAAAAGTTCGTAAAAAGTCATTCCAAGGGCGGGATTGTTGTGGTGGGATGTACAGGCTAACGGGAAACCGAGAACATTCCGACTGCTTCTTGCAGCAAGTACTCGTAGACCTATTATACCCTGACTCCACTATTTTTGTTTCTGTCTATTAAATGTCAATTTTATTACTTATATGCAAGAGGCTTCTATTTTCTCATGACGTAATCTGTCTGCGAAAGGAAATGTAGAGATGGATTTTGCGACCTTCAAAATTTATTATTGAACAATGAATTTCGTAGTGTACTAGATAGGAAGAGTGTCTTCTGGGTATAAACAGGGCCGGCCTTAGCCATCCAGGTGCCCCGGGCGAGTCGTCCAGTTGGCGCCCTTTATTGTATAAATAGCGAACCTGGCAGTGCTTTGCAACACGGTATTTGACTGTTTTCTAGAAATCGTCTTAAGTGGTTAATGGCGTCATCTTACGATCATAACATGGTTTTTTCCATCGTAAATTTGAGTATTTTATTTTTTTTAAATGGAAATGAAATCCGAATAATCTGAAAGCCCGCTAAGACGCTCCATGTGAGTCTTGTGTAGCCTGTGACGTCAGTCCAGCATGCTGCTGTCGCTGCCGTAACAGTCAGTATAGCAGTGATATATTGTTTGGGCATTCACGTTTTGGGAAATTGTCTAAAAATATTGCGTAGTACTGCACTGTACATCTACAAAAACTCCAGAAAATTGTTTTTGCGTGTTCCAAACAAAGAAAAGATGCGTAAAATGTGGTTGAAACAGGCTCGTATATCCCAAATATTTCTTTTCTTTTTACGCCTAATGAAAAACAATTATAAACAACTAAAATTTTACTTTTCTCACTTTTCTGTCGGCAAAGTCTCTGATCAGATTAGCAAAGTCCAGGTTTTCTGCAACTTCATTTTCAATGGACAGTGAGGCCAAACTGGTTAGTCTTGTTTGAGACATTGTAGACCGCAAGTACGTTTTTATCAACTTCAGTTTGGAAAAACTGCGTTCGCCGCTTGCGACAGTCACTGGTATTGTTAGCAAAATACGTAACGTTATCCAGATGTTGGGATATAACTCTTGAAGATTATGCTTTTTTATGAAGTTTAAGGCTTCAATAGGCGTTGCCTGGCAGTCTTCGAGATAGTGTTGCAGGCCTAAAATTTCGTCGCACAGCAAATTTCCATCAATATCTGACTTCATGTTGACAGTTAACTTTTCTTGTAATTTAGAACAGCATTGTATTAGTTCTTCTTTATTTTGATTTTTTTAAATGTCAAACAAGAGACTCCACGTCGCAGAAAATTCTTTCATCTGTTCAAATCTTTCTTTCATGGATATGTGCACCGTCTCCAACAGTGCATTGAAAAACTCTACTTTAAACTTCTTTTTTGGGTCAGTTATTTGATCATCAACAGCCTCTTTACCCGGCCTGCGTTTAATACGTCTTAATCGCATTTGTGGTTTAAATAACGGCTGCGTATCAAGATCCGAAGCCAGTTCAGTTGCTGTTACAATAGCTTGTTCGAAACCTCTTTGTCTATATGTTTCCAAATAAGAGCAACATTTGTCAAGGATTCCCATAAATAGGTGATTGTATATTTTTTGTGTATAATTGTTCACAGTCTGAAGAAATACTTGCTGATACATGGACTTTTGATTCAATATCTGAAGTATTTGCCTTAGAATTTCCTTCAAGGTACTTATAAATATTCATGTGCTTCTTAGTTTCTTCAAGAACTTTTTTCTTTTTCAGCTTTTCTTTTCCGATTTTCTGAACCAGAAAGCTTTTTTTTAATCATTTCCTTCTCTTCTGGCATGATTTAATAATTTGACAAATTATTGCTTGGACACTGCTCTATTTCGCGACCACAATATTCGATCTATAACAAATAAAGAAATTTTCCTATCAGTAGACGTAACTAGAAAAAAACCTGAACTGAAAGATAAAAATGTTTTTCGCACTTACCAGAAAATTAAAATGTTGACACAGTCACGACACTCGTTTCACTCACAATTATTCCGCCACGAAAACATGACCGCTGCCTCCGACCCCTACTGACAATTACTGACATGCGGGTGCAAATCGTAGCGCTGCCAACATATGCAGTCTAACAAACATTGTGTGGCACAGTATTATTTCAGTACGTTAGGGGAGAATTCTCTATGAATGCAGTGCACGCATTGCATGATCTATTAATTAATGTACATGAGTCATTAAGTCACAAATATTCGATATAAATACATTCGTATTAATTAAATCATAATGTAATGTATATTTCACAGTATGTATTTTCTTTTATTTGGAGCGACCGGTAGTTTCTGTTGTGAACGAGAGATGGTGCGGCTGCATGGGCTCTTCCTTGTTGCAGTTCTTGAAACAAATAGGAGAGGCGCTTTGGTAGAGTCCGTGCTAGCCCGCGTCAAACATGGATGGTTGCAGACAATACGAAGATTGCATTCAGCATGATTTCTCTTCTGCTACCCCGAATTCATCGCGCATTCGTGAGATTAGCGACGTATGTTGAATGAGACTGAATAACATTTTAGTTTCGCGAAATGGGTGATTGTAAATTGTAATTTTTTTTTTTTTTTTTTTTTTTTTTTTTTTTTTTTTTTACATGCGTTTAGTATGTGGCGCCCCTTGGGCCCCGGCGCCCTGGGCGACCGCCCGGGTCGCCCCACCCTAAAGCCGGCGCTGGGTGTAAAGACGTGTCCTCTGGCACATGCAAATATTTTCTCATTTTATATGCGATGTTGTGGTGTGCCGTGGTTGAGTATGTCACACCTCTGCTGTTGACGATTTATGGGAAAATGAAAGGAGAGACCCAAAGTCTCGTCGGCAGCAACTGTGAATTTAAAGAACTAGTACCGACTGCACCGCACTGATTAACCCTAGAGCACAAGACGGGGAAAAATATTACATTGCTACTAAACCATCTTTAATTTCACTAATCCAAATTTTATTAGAAGCAAGTCTTAATTTACAGGCTATATGCAAGTTAATTACAATTATTATATCTCCAGTAGTATGCTGCATACGTTTTTCAATATATAAGTATACGGCGAACCGGTGGCATAAGTTTAATGTAAAAACCTTTACCAGTTGTCAATACCACTGAGCGTATCTTCTTCAGAAGAAAGTCACGTAAACTACATGACGTTAAAATTGTAAATATACATGATGAGCTAAGGAGCTCAAGTCTGACATCAGAAAATGTGAAACCAAGTCCTCCATGGAACCAGTAATAATTGTTGTGAGAGGTGCAGCTTGTTAGAAGAGAGAACATTAGACTGACAGTCTATATCCCTCCGTCCCTCCTTCCTACTACCTCTCCCTTGACACGTGCATGGACATCTACATAAATACTCTGCACTACGCAATTAAGTGCTTCTCACGGGGTTCTTTGAAGTAGTGTCACATTATTTCTCCACCGTTCCACTCTCAAAAAGCGAGTGGAAATAATGAACAACTAAAACTTACTGTACAAGCACTGACGTCTCTTATCACAATGGTCATGTTTCCTATGTATGTGGGTGTAAGCAAAACATCGTGGCATTCAGCAGAGGAGGCTGACGATTGGAATGACGTTTCAATGATTTCCATCCTACTTCTTTTATCATAACCGTGACACAGTCTCCCCTATTTCGTGATAACAGAAAATGAGTTGCCGTTCCCTGAAGTTTTTCGCTGCCTTCCGTTAGTCGTACCTCTTAGGGATCCCACACGGCGCAGGAATACTCACGGACGGAAAAGTGTGCATCTTATACGTTTTTTACCAATTTTAACGCGGTCTTTGGGTTTACTTCCCCCCAATACTTTCCGTATGACGGTTCCAATTTAAGTTGTTCGTGATCTTAGCTCCTAGACATTTAGCTGAATTGACAACATTTAAGTGTAACTGACTCATCGTGTAAGCGAACTTAAGCGAGGTTGTTTTGGTATTCGTGTGCACAACCTCACAAATTTTACTGTTTAGGGTTGACTGTCACTTTTTCACAGTGAAGATGTATTTTGAGCATTATTTACCAATTTTCTGTGCTCTTCTGAGGAGTTTACTGGACGGCAGCATTAACTTTCACAAATCTAAGAGAAATGTTCTGATTGTCTGCTAAATAGTTCATATATATTAGAAATAGCAGGAGGTCTACAATACTTTACATGCGCAATCATACTCATAACTTCCGTTCCACTAGGTGATGCCCAGCCAGTTACTACGAACTGTGACCTTTCAGACAGGAAATCACTAATCCAGTCGCGCAACTGAGACGATAGTCCATAGGAAAGCAATGTGGTTGGAAGCTGCTTATGAGGAATGATGTCAAAAGCCTGTCTGGAATTCTACAAATACGAATCAATTTGAGGGCCCCTGCATGCAGTACATCGTGTGAATAAGTGCAAATAATAAATATTAAAGTAATAAAATAAGTAATAAATAATAAATAAGTAATAAAACACAGGAGTGGTGCTTTCCAAATCAATGCTGGTTCGATGTGAATAGGTAATATACAGGGTGTTACAAAAAGGTACGGCCAAACTTTCAGGAAACATTCCTCACACACAAATAAAGAAAAGATGTTATGTGGACATGTGTCCGGAAACGCTTAATTTCCGTGTTAGAGCTCATTTTAGTTTCGTCAGTATGTACTGTACTTCCTCGATTCACCGCCAGTTGTCCCAATTGAAGGAAGGTAATGGTGACTTCGGTGCTTGTGTTTACATGCGACTCATTGCTCTACAGTACTAGCATCAAGCACATCAGTACGTAGCATCAACAGGTTAGTGTTCATCACGAACGTGGTTTTGCAGTCAGTGCAATGTTTACAATTGCGGAGTTGGCAGATGCCCATTTGATGTGTGGATTAGATTTTCAGAACGAAGGGTCCCGACAGGAAGACGTTCGAAGCAATTGATCGGCGTCTTAGGGAGCACGGAACATTCCAGCCTATAACTCGCGACTGGGGAAGACCTAGAACGACGAGGACACCTGCAATGGACGAGGCAATTGTTCGTGCAGTTGACGATAACCCTAATGTCAGCGTCAGAGAAGTTGCTGCTGTACAAGGTAACGTTGACCACGTCACTGTATGGAGAGTGCTATGGGAGAAGCTGTTGTTTCCGTACCATGTACAGCGTATGCAGGCACTATCAGCAGCTGATTGGCCTCCACGGGTACACTTCTGCGAATGGTTTGTTACAACAACGACGCTGTAGTATTGTACATATAAGTAATTTTTTGCTTCTGAATTTTCGGTAAACTTTTGTAATTGATGTTCTGATTTCATTTCTTTTTTGTTTCATGTCATTGTGTTAAGAAAACTGTAAACAAGTTTCAATGTCAAGATTAATGTTTATGTCAAATGTCAAGTAATATTGTGATAGAGTTGAAATGTAACAAATTTTGGAACTGTTGTAAGATGTTTAAAATTGTAACTGTGCGTCTGGTCCATACGTAGGCAATGTGTTAGGATATGTGGAATGCAAAACCTCGGGTGAATACCCGGCCTGTCAGGGAGCGGTAAAAGGTGGATGGCAGGCGAGCGCGGGAAAATGCACGCGGGCACTGCACGGCACAACGGGCTCAGCAGTAGTTGGAGTTTGGCATTGGTTTGAGCAACACCTTCTGGAGCGAGGAGGCTCTCCTGGAAGACATAGCTTCACTGAACCTCGGGTATGCCGTTCCAACGCCCACACAGAATGGCAAAATTCCATAGGCACTAAATGGAAAAGTATTGCGACCCTAAGAAGAATTAAAGTGCCGATACATCAAGAGCCATAGCTGTGGTTGTATGTGTGCTCTGTGCCTCGCCGCCCGCCAACCGCCGCATCGATACAAGCAGGTTGAAACTTTTAGTACTGTATTCGTATGGATCAGATAGTGTGCGAGGTGCCGGGGCAAGCAGTGTATTTAACACTAAATTCTTCTAGAATCTCCATATGTAAATGATGCTCTAAGGCCCCTCCCCCCCTATTCTAACTCCGACTTTTGCTGTTGCACATGGATTAAAAAATATACGCGAACTGACTGTAATCAACCCTGCAAGTGGAGTAGAAAAGAGTTTGGCACCTGCAATAATTTAATTTGATAAATCAGTTAAATAAACGAAGGTTTCATTAACGTAGTGAGAAATGATGGGTTGCTCTACCGATTAACAGAATGAAAGTTCTGTCCAAAATAACAATATCATTTATTAAGACTAAACACAAAATAATAAACAAAAACACATGAAACATTTATAATACACAAATTGTCTCAAATTGGGTACTCAAACAAACGCTATGAAGGTGAAGTTGTCCCTAAACTAGATTGTGAGGTTTAAGACGATGTGGTATGTGGAGCCAATTCCTTGCCACTCAAATCTTAAGAGACACACAGCTAACCCAACATTAATTGCTGCTACTCAAGACAGAACAAAGTCAGAAAAAGACGAACAGGCGCGCTCTGCTGAGCTCTGATTATCACCTAGGAAAATCCCTATCTGCCGGTGCTGCGGACATACATTACCAAACTGTCTTCTTAACTGCCAGAACATGATCTGGCATACCGGAGGCGATGGCTGGTTGCTTCGACGTCCTCAACCGAAAGGTGACAGCCGACTACTTAGAGCACCCGTACAGGCCGAACACACAACATTCCCGCCCCCACGACAGTGGCCGTGGTTAAACGTTCCAATCAGCAACTCGAAAACCGGCGGAAAATTCCACTCTATTGCCGGAGCCCTACCATTCCACCAATGGAGATTCTTGGCGCCAATTTCTGCGCTGATTTTGCTACGTCACGGAGCTATGCCCTGAGCAAGCCAATCACAGTTACTATTTTGCAGAAAGCGCGGGAATTTTCCCACCACAACTGCCTGGGTACACAAGTCATTCCCACGCCTCGCTGGTAGCCCGCCAGAAAGTGTTTTCGCTAAGTTTCTGCGAAGTAACGGAACCTCTAGCCCAGCCGCTACTTCAGACCCCTCTGGGCGTGTCTTTTGACAATGTCGGCGTCTGCAAAGCATTCACTCGACTTCCTCACATCCGTCGGCTTAACGCTTTTCAGATCAGCAGAGCCCGCCTGTCACCGGACCACCCGGGTGACGAGAGACGCTGCGTGGGAAGTCCGCGTGTGAAGGAATAGCGGCTTTTCACTGCATGCAATTAGAGAGGAAAATCGTAAGTTAGAAATATGAGAGGGGGTTCATGCCACCTCTCAAGTGAACTGTGCAACCAAAACTCTCCCATCATTGAATTATCCTCACAACTAACCTAGACAAGGCCCTTTCCAAATGTTGTACAATCCGAGTGTCCCGAAATGAAAATTAAAATTTGTGTTAATAATAACTATTTGCAGAGCTAGCTATGTCAGAATGGTGTTTAAAGAAATGTTTTGTAAATGAACCAGTAACTGAATAACGAAGGTCTAACGAAGTTGAAAGATAACTTTAATATTGATATAGTAATGAAGTTTATTATTTCGAGACAGATTTAAAAGGCATTTAAATGAGCAGTAAATAAGATATAAAGAGTAGTAATTTATATACTGGAAATCTTGAACGCATAATAAACTCAGTAATCATTTTTTTTTTAATACAGTGATCATAACAGTTTCAGGGTCCTCCCTCCCCTTCTTTTTATTCATTTGAATTCTTAAGTGTTCTAAATTGGTTTGACCAGCAAAAGTTAAAGTCAATATAAAAATCAAAATTTATCAGTGTTTTATCTTTATCAAAACTGACATTTTGTGTGTGGCTCGAAAGTGCTATTTCTAGGGTAACCTATGCCCGATTTTATCAGATTAATAGACAGTATAAAGTTTTGTAGTATACATTATAGTGTGGTGTTATGTATTCATGGTTTTATTCATATCAGTACAGAACGTGAAACTATCAGTTCAATAGATTTTCTGGTTCTAAAATTCTGCTATATTATGCATTGTTAATAGTTGTTGTTTTGCATGAATATATACCAACTTGTACAGAGAAGAAACTCAGTTAATGCCTAATTAGGCTGGCGACCGTATTATTATCAAATTGGTAGCATCTTCAGTGTTGCTTTTGGTCCATCCTGACGTGTAATTGCATTTCGGACTTGCTTGACGGATCATTGTTATTACAGAGTTGGTGTAAGTCTGATTTGCCACCATTCAGGTACACGCGGTCGATATCTATACGAAAATCCTTTCTCATAAGGTGAACCCCGCTCACTTACCATAGTACAGGCTTTAACGAGTATTGTGTGCCCCATGCGCACATTACAGGTTCATCCAACCATGTGTCAATCCTCATTTCAGTGCAAATGTTCTCT
Source organism: Schistocerca cancellata (assembly GCF_023864275.1). Classification (NCBI taxonomy): domain Eukaryota; kingdom Metazoa; phylum Arthropoda; class Insecta; order Orthoptera; family Acrididae; genus Schistocerca; species Schistocerca cancellata. The sequence goes on from NC_064635.1 coordinate 140,468,089, forward strand.
TTACGGATGAGGCTTCATTCCAACGTGATCAAATTGTAAATTTTCACAATCAACATGTGTGGGCTGACGAGAATCCGCACGCAGTTGTGCAATCACGTCATCAACACAGATTTTCTGTGAAAGTTTGGGCAGGCATTGTTTGTGATTTCTTGATTGGGCCCCATGTTCTTCCACCTACGCTCAATGGAGCACGTTATCATGATATCATACGAGATACTCTACCTCTGCTGCTAGAACATGTGCCTTTACAAGTACGACACAAGATGTGGTTCATGCACGATGGAGCTCCTGCACATTTCAATCGAAGTGTTCGTACCCTCATCAACAACAGATTCAGTGACCGATGGATTGGTAGAGGCGGACCAATTCCATGGCCTCCACGCTCTCCTGACCTCAACCCTCTTGACTTTCATTTATGGGGGCATTTGAAAGCTCCTGTCTACGCAACCCCGGTACCAAATGTAGAGACTCTTCGTGCTCGTATTGTGGACGGCTGTGATACAATACACCATTCTCCAGGGCTGCATCAGCGCATCAGGGATTCCATGCGATGGAGGGTGGATGCATGTATCCTCGCTAACGAAGGACATTTTGAACAAAGTTTTTGAAGTCATGCTAGTACGTTCTGTTGCTGTGTGTTTCCATTCCATGATTAATGTGATTTGAAGAGAAGTAATAAAATGAGCTCTAACATGGAAAGTAAGCGTTTCCAGACACATGTCCACATAACATATTTTCTTTCTTTGTGTGTGAGGAATGTTTCCTGAAAGTTTGGCCGTACCTTTTTGTAACACCCTGCATATTCATATCATTGGAACAAAGTATTTGTTTGCATGTCCTGCTACATGTCGATGTCAGTGAAATGGATTTGTAACTCAGTGGATTACGTTTATTTTCTTTCTGATGTGTTCTGGTTATCTGTGCAACTTTCCACTCTTCTCCCTCACCATAAATACTAGAATGCTCCTCATGATATCTATTTCGTCCAGCCTCGTCGTCAGTCTTCATGTGTCTAGGAATCTTGCCTTACTCGGTTCGCTAGAAAACAATCAAACAAGTCGTATTAAGAGTTGTATTACAATTAATCAAATACAATACTTCACTTTGGGAATTACACAGATGTGTCGCAAGCAATAGGCGACATACGAGATAATCAGTCTTTCCAGTGACTGCTGATCTCTGTCAAGAGTCTGTCCTGAATTGCTATCGAAGTCGCTATTGTTGACGCTGCTACCCAAGTGGCTAATGTTGTCGCTGCTATCTAAGTGGGCTGTCACCAGTCGGGCGCTGCGCTTATATCCTCTTCGTGTAGGAGCCGCTACTGTCGCGTTGTCGTTCTGAAAGGGAGGTCGGTCAGCGTGTGATTGTCGAACTTCTTCTCTCAGCCTTCTCTTCCCTGTCGTTCCCGATTGGCGAGCTGGCGCTTGACTGTAGCAACACTGTTGGAAAAGTACTTAAGCCACTGCACCATTGATGCACAAGGTGAACTCTTAAATTGTTAGCCCACTCAAGAAAGAAATTTCCTGTAGAAACGTAATCGTTCTGCTACAACTATGATACGGTCGTGGCAACATAGTGGAGCATGAGTAGTGGGACAACAGGTCGTCATCCAACATTGTGGGTTGCCTTCATCAGGGGCAAGTATACATTCAGGGGCAAACCTATTGTTCTTTTTTGATCAGCAGGTTCCTTACCTATTGTTCCTCCGACCATTCCCCTCCCCTCCCCCTACCACTCCCCCTCCCCAATCCTTCTGGAACTCTCCTCGCCAACACAAGCACGCTTTTGATACCAATTTGATTAACTAATTAATTAAATCGATAAATTAAGTAACACCTCACCCTCTGGGAAACACTCCAGCGCTCTCCTTCACCTCCTCCAACTGGAAATTGGCGGGAAAAAGGCTCAGTTGATTGGTCATTTGGCGGGAAATCGATTGCAGTCTATGGAATATTGTTTAAACAATATAGAATGTATGCTATGTTGTTTATTTAAATAATTTGTGGGATACAAGGCGGTGTATGGAATATAGTTTATTTATTTAGTTAAAGAATTTGTCGGGAATTTGACTGCAGCGTATCGAATACTGTTTATTTAAACAATATACAGGATACAAGCTGCTGTATGGAATTGTAGAATCTTCTGCCGTACAGATCGACGGATAGGATGTTGTTTGGTAGCCGGTATCCTCTTTCTATAATACATACAAAAGCACACATGGATTAACACAGTTCTTAGGTTACAATAACAGGAAGCTACTTATCGTGAATAGAGCCCAAGTGTTGGGGTACATGCTCAGTAATAATAGTCCTCTTGCGGACAGTATCAGTAATCTTGCTATTACCAACTTTAATCTTGGTGCTAGTCTCGATCTGGTCGCAATACACTCTCATAACCTAAGATGTAAACTGACAGACACCAACTAGAATAGTCAGTGAGTTAGTCCGAGTCAGTGAGCAAGTGAGAGTCTCCGGTCAGCGACGGCAGCCTCAATGCTTGCAGTCGAGAGGGCCTTGGCGGCATGTTGCTTGCAAGTCTGTCTCTGGCCTCTCTCAGGATAGGCGCACTTGATCGAGCGCCTACTATCGATCTTCGTGTTACGTCTTTGCCGCCCAGTATGCTGGTGATAGCTTCCCAGCTTACGCCAGCGTATTCCTCCCACCCCGAAATACTGCACCGTTGTCATGTAGGGAAGATGCGATTGACAATAGGGAGGGAGGCAGGGTGCTGAGTGAGGAGATGAGCCTGGAGCCATGACTATGGAGGAAGAAGTATTCTCGACCGTACCTTGCCATCTGGCTTGCGAGGCAACAGGAACATCCTCCAGAAAGCTGCTGCCAGGCTATGACGCGATGGTGACGGGTACAGCGACAGTGATGGCGGGTCCAGGTCCATCGGGTCGGCAATTGGGGACGGTGGAGGCGAGGGGCCATCGTCCATCTGCTCCTCCTGGGGTGCCCTGGTGCACCAGTGGGTGGCTGCGAAGGCCGCACGTATCCGTGAGGCTGTGAATCTGAGGAAAAGAATGTAGCAGAATCGCGGGGCAAATAACACACGCGAATTTGGTTCTGGTGGCGGCGGTGCAAACTATCGTGACCTACAATCAAGTACATAAAAGGGACAATGAATTCCTCAATCACGCTTCTTTCCCAGAGCCCAAGGTTTCCATATACCCTTAAAAGAACGAGATCACGCGATGCAAAGTGATACTTGCGGAACACTGGTGGCGCCATATGCTGTGGTGGGTGCAGCAAGTGTAGCAGCGTCCGATGGTGGCGGGAATGCGGAAGTTCCGCCGGTCACGGTACGTCTCGTGGGTGGGAGCGATAGGACACGTGAAAGGGTTGCAGCACCTGTGTGTGGGTGATGCGAATCTTGGCCATCTGTTGTTTAAAAGTGCGTACGAAGCGTTCTGCTTCTCCATTGGACTGGAGGTGAAACGGAGCACTTGTTAGATGAAGAATGCCATTTCGTTCTCAAAACTGTTCAAAATCACATGAAGTGAACTGTGGTCTGTCGTCCGATGCAGGTGCTTCTGGCAAACCTTCTAAGCAAAATATGGAGGACAACGATTGAATGGTGCTACGTGATGTGGTAGAAGCCATAAGCACCGTGAATGGGAACTTACTAAAAGAGTCTACCACGATGAGCCAACGGGTGTTCGAAAATAGTCCTGCAAAGTCTATATGCACTTGTTGCAGTGGCAGTTGAGTCTTGGGCCAAGCTGAGAATGTCTGTGGTGGAGTGGTTTGGCTTTCCGCGCATGCGCGACACAGTGACGTCATCTGTTCAATGTGGCTATTCAGTGTCAGCATGCTAACTGTCTAATGCGAACAATTCCTGTTATGTACATACTTCCGTGTTGTCAGCGCGTACACAACTTTCCCACTAGAGCGCGCCCTGCTAAGCACAACGGCACAGGCGCAGCGCTTGTTCATCTCCGCACTACGAGATGGCACTGCCTTAGAGACGGACCAAATTCTGCTTCCGCCGATCCGCGTATTAATATGTAATGCAGCCAATGAGATCGCTGCTAACGTAGAACCTTTTCTCCTTGTGGATCACACTCGCGCAGTGATACCTGAACACGCGAGGTATTATAACGAGTGTACAGACCTCCGATTAGTCAGTCTCCATTGATCTGCACCAGTCTGTACCACTCTACATTTGTTTGTACTAGTCTATAGTCAAGTTTCAGTCTGAGCCTAATAAGATTACCATATTCCTGTACATAGCCATGAAAATAAATGAATAGACACTTTGTCAAGTATCAGAGATATGTGAGAATAAGATTAACATACAAAGACCAAAGGAACTTCAGATTGTCAACTGTAAATAGCATCCACAATCAAGTTACGTAATGTCTACGCTTTTTATTATTTTAATAAATGTGTGTGAAAATTAATCAAGTTCTGTTTAAAGTTGGTCACCATCAATGTGCTACTCTAAGCGTGCAAGTGGCATTTCTATCGTCTGACCTAACGGCAGAAGATAAACACGCCACGATAAGACCACGAGACATATTGCTGACACTCGCCTACTTCATTAGAGCGACAAGTCAAATAATCTGATGGTGTGTGTACCGAAGGTCTTACAGTATGCACACCACAATTCCCCAATGTTCTTGGTGGAGCAATCGCAACACATCCTTTTGCAACACTTTGGGAATAACCATACACGATTGTCCACTGTCATTTTGAACGAGAATCACACCCTGTTGAACTGAAACGTTATGCCGACGTGCAAAATATCGGTGCACAACTGAGTTCTGGATACTGTTCAATGAACGAGGCCAAGACGTGCGAATGTAATGCAAACAAAGTCTTGAGATCTGGGTCTGCTTCCGTGGCCTGCGCAATTTTTCAGTAGTGCAAGGGGAAACATTCCAGGAATTCGGAGTCCTGTGCATCGGCTTGGCAACAAGATGCGGCAGACAGATCAGTCAGAGCCTGGGCCAATCGGAAAGCGAGATAAGGCGTCTGCACTGCCATGCTTTGCCGTAGGTCTGTACACAATTTCACATTAATACTGCGAAAGCAACAAAGCCCACAGTTGCAATTTTTGAGCAGTGCGAGTAGGAACCGGCTTTAATTGATGAAACAGGGACTGCAAAGGCTTGTGATCTGTCACTAAAACGAACTTGTGAATATACAAGTATTGGAATATGGTCACACCATACACAATAGCGATAGCCTCTTTTTCTATTTGAGAATAATTGCACTGAGTCTGAGTTAACAATTTTGAGGCAAAAACAATTGGTCTGTCTTGTGCACCGATTCTGTGCGAAAGCACAGCGCCGATTCCGTAGGAAGAAGGTTGCAAAGTTACTGGCTTGGCAGGGTCAATATGCACTAGACATCTGTCACTAAGCAAAGCATTTTTGAGTTTCTGAAATGCGTCATTACACTCTCGGTATGAACCGAATGTAGTATGATCTTGCCTAGCACTGACTGCAGTTCAGACATGTTGCGAGGAACGGGCAGGTCACGGATTCCAAGCGAATGAGATTGGAGTGGGTGCACACCCTGACTGTTTATCACATGATCTACATACTGTAGTTCAGTTTGAAAAAAGTGGCACTTTATGAGACGACGCCTGAGTCCTGCTTCAGACAAAACTCGAAAAAGAGAATGCAGATTGGCAATATGTTCCTCTGGTGTACGACCTGGTAGTTTGAAAAAAAATGGGACCTTTGCAGTCAGCTGTTCCAACTAACGTTGACAAATGGCGGGTGCAGAAGCACTGCCGAAAGGCAAACGCAAATACTTGAACAGTGTTAAGTGTATATTTACGACAAACACTTTCTGTGATTCTTCATCCAATGGAATTTGCAAGTAGGCATCACTCAAATCTATCTTAGAAAACTAACGTCTCTCACCAAGCCTGCCCACGAGTTCCTCAGGGCTAGGCAACGGATGTGTGTCAACTATTGTCTGTGGACACAAAACTACAGGGCTGGACCATTGACTAGCTTGAATGGGAATAGTTAGAACATTATCTTTGCAGTTCTTTCAATTCACTGGCTACTTGGTCCCTTAAAGAAATTGGAACGGGGCGAGCCCAGAAAAACGTAGGCTGTGCTTTGTCTTTCAGTGTAACATGCACTGCAAAATTATAAAATTCACTATCCCAGTGTGAGATTTGTAAGTGGCAGGCAAATTATGCTTTCCAAGCACTGCTATTCCCTGTCCATTGTAAGCAGTGGGGTGAGGTGCTTGCTAGATTTAGAAAGACGTGGTGAACCTAATGGTTCGTACGTGGCACAATTAAGCAAAGTTACTGAGGCACCTGACAAGCCAGGTGTCTGGTGCGCCAAATTATATGGACGATGTCATCGTCGATGGCTCGTCTGCAGTGGACCTTGCCGATAAGCTGGATCGGCTCTTTCGGATTTTTTTTCCGAAGCTAATCTGCGTTGCCGGAAGGAAAATTGTGACTTTTTCTGCGAGAGGTCAGTTATCTGGAGTTCACGATTGATGCCCGCTGCTTCCACGCCTCTTAGGGAATATGTCGAGGTGATTCAGAACCTGCCTCCTCCCACCAACGTGAGGCAACTGCAATCTGTCCTCGGTCAAATCAACTGTTAGCGGCGTTTTGTACCCCACGCCGCCGAGATTTCGGCGACCCTGATCAGGTTATTGCGCAAGGGTGCGCGTTGGGTTTGGAACACGGCGTGTGAGCAGGCTTTCACATTTCTCAAGTCAGCTCTCTGCCACCTTCCTTGTCTGGCGACTTACGATCCTCCCATGCCCCTCATCGTCGCCGCCGCTGCCTCGGACTGTGGCCTGGGTGTGGTCCTCTAGCACGTGGTCGACGGCGTTGGGAGGCCGGTGGCTTTCACATCCAAAAAATTGACCGACGCTCGAACCAAATATAGTCAAACTGAAAAGGAAGCCTTGGCGCTGGTTTTCGCCCTGATGAAATTCTACGATTTTTTTGTATGGTTGTCATTTCACTCTGCAGACCGACCACAAACTTAGCTATCTTTGTTTCGCCTAGGTGCTGCAGTGCCCATCCAGACGCCTCGCTGCCTCCAGCGTTGGGCACTCATCCTGTCGACATTCGACTTTTATATTGTCTATCACACCTCCGAACAGCACACAAACGCAGATTTTGAGTCCCGTCTGCCTGCCCGGGCGGACTGTGAGTTTGACACCTCCCCCTTGGTTTGTTTCCATGTGAAACTGGACGTGGACGCAGCTCTGGATGCGGTTCCATTGGATGCCGAAGCGGTCCGGTGGGCCACTGCTCAGGGCCAGACACTGCAAGCTCTCTGCTGCCAACTGTTGCGCTGCGGGGTCCTCGACCTCCTCCATGCTGGCCATTGGGGCATTGTCCTCACCAAACAGCTGGCCTGCCAATATCTTTATTGGCGCAGTTTGGTTAAAGACATTGCCCCTGTCGTGTCAGGCTGCACCACATGCCTAATACGTCAGGCAGTACCCCTGCGCCAGTATTTTTCATGGCCAGATGCAGCTGCTCTGTGGGAACGTCTCCATTTGGATTTCACAGGGCCGTTTAATGGTTCCTGGTGGCTCATACTGACTGACTCTGGGTCAGGATACCCTTAAGTCTCCCGCATCATGAACGCCACTTCTACTGAGACTATCAAAATTCTCTGGAGCGGTTTTGCTGTTTAGAGACTCCCCAAAACGATTGTAACGAATAATGGTCCACAGTTTACTTTGGCAGAGTTTAAGCAATTCTGTACTGTCAGTGGAATTTCCCTCATCCAGACTGGTCCTTTTCACCCTGCGTCAAATGGCCAGGCAGAATGTTTTGTGCATATTTTCAAGATCCAGAGTGACAAGCTGCTGAGCCATCTCCCACTGGAGGAGGCCGTGCTCTTCTTTTGGTTACAAACCGTGCTGCCCCCCCCTCCCCCCCATGCTGGTAAAAGTCCAGCAGAGATACTTCACGGTCGGCCACTCCACTCTCTCCTATCCATCCTGGTTCCTGAGGCTTCTCAACCTCCCATCCATACGCCAGCACACTCCTTTCATGTCGGGCAGGAGGTCTGGGTGCAGATCTTCTCTCATCCATGTGCAAGCTGGGCACCTGCAGTCATCACCGAGCTCTGCGGCCAACGGCGGAACCTCAACCAGCTCCACCCCCCTCTGGTGGACCACGATGCCCCAGGGAAGCTACCAGTGCCCATCGCCGGCAGCGCTGTGGCGGAAGCTCCGCTTCCACCTCCACTTCAGCCGCTGTCTTCGCCGCCGGCTACCGTTTCTGAGTAGCCGCCTGCCTCCCCTGCCAGCCACGAACCCATGGACGTCGACCAGGATGCCCCTGCTCCTATGGACATTTATGGTGCTGTGCATTTTTTCCTAGGGGGAGGAATGTCGTAGCGGCCTGTATTTAGAGGGCCCGCACAACTGACATGCAAGATGGGTTGCCGATCTCCTTGCAGGAGTACAGAGAGAAACATCGCCAGTGGACAGAAACAACAACAGATTTTCCAAATAATCAATCAAATCAATCAATCCACAGGACATGTGGCTTGTAACTGAAGATGTGTCATGATGACTCTCCTTTAGCAAAAGATTCTGGAATAGTCCCCCATTCTGATCTCCAGTAGGGGACTGCCAAGGGAAAGGTTACCATGAGAAAAAGATTTAATAATCAATGACATAATAACAGTCTACAAGTCGGGGCATGGAATGTCAGAAGCTTGAACTTGGTAGGGAAATTAGAAAACCTGAAAAGGGAAATGCAAAGGCTCAGTCTAGATATGGTAGGGGTCAGTGAAGTGAAGTGGAAAGAAGACAAGGATTTCTGGTCACATAGGTATAGGGTAGTATCAACAGCAGCAGAAAATGGTATAACAGGAGTAGGATTCATTATGAATAGGAAGGTACGGCAGAGAGTTGTTACTGTGCAGAGTTCAGTGATGTCCGCCGCTCGTGGTCTCGCGGTAGCGTTCTCGCTTCCCGAGCACGGGGTCCCGGGTTCGATTCCCGGCGGGGTAGGGATTTTCACCTGCCTCGAGATGACTGGGTGTTTGTGTTGTCCTCATCATTTCATCATCATCCAGGAAAGTGGCGAAATTGGACTGAGCAAAGGTTGGGAAATTGTACGGGCGCTGATAACCACGCAGTTGAGCGCCCCACAAACCAACCATCATCATCATCATCACAACAGTTCAGTGATAGGGTTATTCTTATCAGGATTGACAGCAAATCAACACCAACAACGATAGTTCAGGTATACATGCCGTCATCGCAAGCTGATGATGAAGAGATAGAGAAAGTCTATGAAGATACTGAAAGGGTAATACAGAATGTAATGGGAGATGAAAATCTAATAGTCGTGGAGGACTGAAATGCAGTTGTAGGGGAAGGAGTAGAAGAAAAGGTTACAGGAGAATATGGGCTTGGGACAAGGAATAAGAGAGGAGAGAGATTAACTGAGTTCTGTAATAAATTTCAGCTAGTAATAGCGAATACTCAGGAATCACAAGAGGAGGAGGTATACTTGGAAAAGGCCGGGAGATACGGGAAGATTTCAGTTAGATTACATCTTGGTCAGACAGAGATTCCGAAATCAGATACTGGATTGTAAGGCGTACCCAGGAGCAGATATAGACTCAGATCACAATATAGTAGTGATGAAGAGTAGGCTGAAGTTTAAGACATTAGTCAGGAAGAATCAATACGCACAGATGGGGGGATAGGGAGGTACTAAGGAATGATGAGATACACTTGAAGTTCTCTAAGGCTATAGATACAGCGACAAGGAATAGCTCAGTAGGCAGTACTGTTGAAGAGGAATGGACATCCCTAAAAAGGGCGATAACAGAAGTTGGGAAGAAAAACATAGGTACAAAGAAGGTAACTGTGAAGAAACCATGGAGTAACATAAGAGATACTTAAATTGATCGATGAAAGGAGGAAGTACAAAAATGTTCTGGAAGACTTAGGAACACAGAAATACAAGCCACTGAGGAATGAAACAAACAGGACATGCCGGGAAGCTAAGATAAAATGGCTGCACGAAAAATGTGGAGAAACTGAAAAAGAAATGATTGTCGATAGGACTGACTCAATATACAGGAAAGTCAAAGCAACCTATGGTGACGTTAAAAGCAAGGGTGATAACATAAAGAGTGCAACGTGAATTCCGCTGTTAAATGCAGGCGAGAGAGTGGATAAGTGGAAAGAATATACAGCCAAACAAAGGGAGAGAAACAGGTAAGCGGGGTGTCAAAGTGCCCAACAAGAGGTCTAGCTTGGTATGAAAATATTTAACTGCTTGAAAGTAATCAGCGAGAAACTTAACATCAGGATTGGTGGTCATGAAGTTACCTAGGCAGCAAAACACCCAGCAATGCATGGAGCAAGGAGGTCATCAGAAGTAGACTAACAATGAGAAAAAGGGCATTAACTTAATCAGGGTAACTAACGAAAACTTAATTAATAAGCTGAGGAAAATTGAAATATTTCAAGAAAAGCTGCTGCCAAGCTATGCAAATGAAATGTCAGAAATTTCTTCTGTTCAAGACCTAGCTATTTTGCACATAAAAAGCTACATTGGTGCGGTATTTAAATGTCAAAAAGACTTCCTTAGAATCAGTACCAGAGAAGGAAAGTTGCTACTCACCATATAGGGAGATGCTGAGTCGCGATAGGCACAACTTAAAGATTCACACAATTATAGCTTTTCAGCCATAAAGGCCTTTGTCAGCAGTAGACTCACATACACACACATGCATGCACACACTCACGCAAACGAAACTTGCACATACTTCTGCAGTCTCAGAAACTGAAACCACACTGCGAGCAGTGCAGTGCATGATGGGAGTGGCGACTGGGTGGGGGTAAGGTGGATGCTGGGGCGCGGAGGGGGAGGGATAGTATGATGGAAGTGGCGGACAGTGAAGTGTTGCAGGTTAGATGGAGGGAAGGTGTGGAAGGGGGAGGGGATAAGTAGTGGAAAGGAGAGAAATAAAAAGAAATTAAAAGACTGTGTGTGGCAGTGAAATGACGGCTGTCTAGTGCTGGAATGGGAACAGGGAGGGGGCTGGATGGGTGAGGACAGTGACTAACAAAGGTTGAGGCCAGGAGGGTTACAGGAACATGGGATGTATTGCAGGGACAGTTCCCACCTGTGCAATTCACAGAAGCTGGTGTTGGTGGGATGGATCCATATGGCAGTCGCTGTGAAGCAGTCATTGAGATGAGGGATATCATCTTTGGCAGCTGTTCAGCAACGGGATGGTCCACTTGTTTTTTGGCCACAGTTTGTCGGTGGCCATTCATAAGGACAGACATCCTGTTGGTTGTCATGCCTACATAGACTGCAGCACAGTGGTTGCAGCTTCGATTGTAAATCACATGACTGGTTTCACAGATAGCGCTGCCTTTGATGGGATAGGTGATGTCAGTGACTGGACTGGAATAGGTGGTGGTAATAGGATGTATGGGACAGGTCTTGCATGTAAGTCTATTACAGGGGCATGAGCAATGAGGTAAGGGACTGGGAGTAGGGGTTGTGTAAGGATGGATGAGTATATTACGTAGGTTTGGTGGACGGAAGAATACCATTATAGGAGGGGTGGGCGGGATAGTGGGCAGGACATTTCTCATTTCAGGACACGGCGAGAGGTAATCCAAACCCTGGCGGAGAATGTAATTCAGTTGCTCCAGTCCCAGATGGTACTGAGTTACAAGGGGAATGCTCCTCTGTGGCCGGACTGTGGGACTTCGGGAGGTGGTGGGAGACTGGAAAGATAAGGCACGGGAGATTTGTTTTTGTACAGGGATGGGAGGATAATTACGGTCAGTGAAGGCTTCAGCGAGACCCTCGGTATATTTTGAGAGGGACTGCTCATTACTGCAGATGCAACGACCACGGGTGGCTACGCTGTATGGAAGGGACTTCTTGGTATGGAATGGGTGGCAGCTGTCAAAGTGGATGTATTGCTGGTGGTTAGTAGGTTTGATATGGATGGAGGTACTGATATAGCCATCTCTGAGATGGAGGTCAATATCGAGGAAGGTAGCTTGTTGGGTTGAGTAGGACCAGGTGAAGCAAATGGGGGAGAAGTTGTTGAGGTTCTGGAGGAATGTGAATAAGGTGTCCTCACCTTCAATCCAGATAGCAAAAATGTCATCAATGAATCTGAACCAGGTGAAGGGTCTAGGATTCTGGGTTTTTAGGAAGGATTCCTTTAGATGGCCCATGAATAGGTTAGCATAGGATGGTGCCATGCAGGTGCCCATAGCCGTACCACAGATTTGTTTGTAGATAATGTCTTTAAAGGCGAAGTAATTGTGGGTTAGAATATAGTTGGTCCTGGAGACTAGGAAGGAGGTTGTTGGTTTGGAATCCATAGTGTGTCTGGAAAGGTAGTGTTTGATAGCAGTAAGGCCATGGGTATTAGGAATGTTAGTGTACAGGGAGGTGGCATCAATAGTGACGAACAGGGCACTGTGTGGTAAAGGGACAGGAACTGTGGAGAATCGGTCAAGGAATCGGTTGGTATCTTTTATATAGGAGGATAGGTTCTGCATAATAAGTTCAAGGTGTTGATCTACGAGAGCAGAGATTCTCTCACTGGGGACACAGTAACCAGCCACAATAGCGCATCCTGGATGGTCGGGTTGGACCCATAACACACATTGAAACTCTTGCCGTGCAGGAACTTGAGCAACATGCACAACGCCACCTCAAAAATCTCTCCATCCTGCTCACTTCGTATTCCTGCCTCGGAGTACCACTGTCAACCACTTCTACAATAATCTCCAAACCTCCCCGACAACACCTCATAGCTGACAAACCCTGTCTCGCACACCTACTACACTTATTCTACCCTCCAAAATTCCCTCCCACCACCACACAGAACCCAGAATCTAAACAGACTCACACCACAGTTAAGAACCTTTCCTCCAGAAGCCTTAGTCCCACAGAAATATCAGTCCTTTCCAAAGGCCTCACCTTTTGCTCCACTCCCAAATTCATCCATGCGGGACTAGTTAAAGACCTTCTCTCCTTCTCCTGGTGCCTACAGTGCAAAAACTTTTTTCGCCACCAATCGGACCAATCAGACTCAACTAAACACCAATATTGAACCTTGCCTAACTGAGTTCACTCCTCTATACAACCATGATCCACCCCCATTGCCTCCAAACCACCCCCTGTTAACTTTCCAGACTTTCTTAACCTTGAAGCTTGTCTCACCATCTTTCCCCAAATCCCTCAACATGCAAACTAACCTTACATCCGCAGAAAGAACGGCAGTCCACCATCAAAAAAATGATCCCGATCTTATAATCCTACCTGCAGACAAAGGCTCCACCACTGTTGTTTTGAACCGTAAGGATTATATGGCAGAAGGACTCTGTCAGCTGTCAGATACTTCCACCTACAAACCATGCCAAAGTGATCACACTCCAGTAATCCAGCAGGATCTCCAGTCACTGCTCAAATCCTTAGGCCCATCCCAGAACCTCTCCCTAGAGTCCATATCTCTACTTATCCCTATCACTCCCTGCACTCCCACCTTCTACATGCTTCCGTAAGTCCATAAACCCAACCAACCAGGATGCCCCATTGTGGCCAGTTACTGTGCCCCCACTGAGAGAATCTCTGCTCTCGTAGACCAACACCTTGAACCTATAATGTGTGTAGGCATGACAACCAACAAGCTGTCTGTCCATATGGCCAAAAAACAAGTAGACAACCCTGTTGGTGAACATGCTGCCAAACATGATATCCCTCATCTCAATGACTGCTTCAGAGCCTGTGCAATATGAATCCTTCCCACCAACACTAGCTTTTGTGAATTGCACAGGTGGGAACTGTCCCTGCAATACATCCTACATTCCCTTAACCCTCCTGGCCTCAACCTTTGTTAGTCACTGCCCTCGCCCATTCAGCCTGTTCCCTGTTCCCATACCAGCACTACACAGCTGTCATTTTACCGCTACACCGTCTTTTAATTTCTTTTTATTACTTTGCTTTCCACTACTTACCCCTCCTCCTACCCCGCCTTCTCTCCTGCCCTCCGTCTAAATTGCAACACTTCATTGTCTGCAGCCTCCTCCTTGCCCCGACCCAGTCGCCACTCCCATCATGCACTGGTGCTGCTGCGGGCAGTGTGTTGTGCCTATCGCGACTCAGCATCTCCACTATATGGTGAGTAGCAACTTTCCTTCTCTGGTATTGTTACATTCCAATCTGGATTTTCCATTGTTTGTTTCCTTCGAACCAAGTACGTTAGGAAGGCAAGCGAGGATTCAATAAGGACAGGCTTTCTAAATAAAACTTAGAATTAAAAAATGAAAGAAATAAAATATTTTATGAAATTATTTGTGTAAAGTAGATCAGAGAAACGGTCTACGTGCCTTTGAATGATGTTCGAAGTCATGGACAGTAAGTGAGGTGCACCAAACGCTTCCCTAATATTTTTTTCATACTTTTATAAAATCATTACACAAAACGTTTGGCTTTATTTAAAAAAAAATTGTATGCTTTACTTTTACAGACTATTTAGATTAATTGAAACGCTTGACCTTAACATTGACTGCTGATGAATTACGTTCACGACATCAAAATCTGTCAAATTTCATGGTCATTGTAATTTATTAGGAATTAAATGTGTGTGATATACTGGGATAGGTGTGAAGATCAAGACCTTAAAAATAAACTTAGCGACGCATTGTAAACAGTATACATACAGAATATACAGCATACAGAGTCACTAGAAATAGAAGAAAGGCCCGGATTCGAACCCAGAAACTTTTCATAACACATAAACATGACCTGTTTCACGGTCATTGTAATTTATTAGGAATTAAATGTGTGTGATATACTGGGATATGTGTGAAGATCAATACCTTAAAAATAAACTTAGCGATTCATTGTAAACAGTATACATACAGAGCATACAGCATACAGAGTCACTAGAAATAGAAGAAAGGCCTGGAATCGAACCCAGAAACTTTTCATGACACGTAAACCTGACCTGTACCGCTACCCCTACACCACAGCTGGTTGTTATTATTAGTTGTCGATCTGTGTACTTATGTTTGTATTTAGCGTAGTTAAAGTGCGCGTCATTTATGTTGGCGACCGAGTTTAGGTTCGTTCTGCGCATCTGACGTCACAAAGCACAGTCAGCCAATGAACAGAGAACGACATTGCCAGAGCTCGACTGCAGAGCAGAGCACGGACGAGTGTCTTCAGTTTTAGAAACTTTCAGTCATAAATAAAGTAATAGAACAAAAGCAATGTCTTGATAGCAGCCTTTCTTTTATAGAAAGTTTGGAAAAAGCATTCTTTATACCAATTGCTTCATATTCTATTAATTAATTAAACCAAACAAGCAATAAGACTCCTAATTCAGGCGATAGGAAGGAAAGATGTTTGTATCAATCTCACGAACCGCTTTTTCGCAATAAAGAACAGCGGTAATTGTTTATTTCCTATTGTACTTCGACGAAGTGTGAGTAATTCATAATCATACCAACAGTGTTTGTCAGTATTTTGCCTAACCTGTTAAAGTCTTCATGGAGCTGCGCAGTTGAACGAGCTGCGTTTGCGTAACGGTTAAGGCATTGGGTAAATAACCGAAAGGTGAAGAGTTCGATCCTTGTGTGGTGCTTTGTATTTTCTTTATTTAAAAACAATTTCGAAGTGTCTTACCTCACGAATTTTATTAGTTTGAATGTAGTTTTGGAAATTTCTAGTGCTTTGTCTCTTCATTAACCCTTTCGCTGCTACAGAGACGTGCTCCCCGCATTCCGCGCTGTGCGCGATTTTGTCATCACTGCACTGCTCGCCTGTGCAGACACATGGTGTTCCCACTGCTTTGACACACTTATCATTCGATTTCACAAAAACTATTTGGCCCAAAAATTAGATTTTTACACATCTTCTTGACTGATACCTTCCCCCCATAAATGACTTAATTTTGTTTCGATGTTCAACCCAGTTATTGTGCAGCATTAAATGTAGTAAACCATTGCACGAAATTTTGAAAAGTTTGCAGAGGTAAAAGTCCATAGCGTATACTTTCCGTATGATCGATTTTAGTTGCCACAATGTTGAGAATGAAATGTGGACAAGATACCCAAATTTCATATAAAATTTACTGTATAACAACATCTCATTTAATTTAAGTACCACATAGGTGTCGTATGTAATATTGAGAAATATTCCGTATTTCGCGACTGTAATAAACGTTTTATTTACGGGCGCGTTTGGCTTTATTTTAAAGCACTTCAATCAATGAAAGGTGTGGCACATACGCAATGGTACTCATGTTCTCTTTCTTGTTTTTGTTCCACAGTCTCAGTTTTACCAATGGTATTGAAATATATTCCTCTTCTGCAACTGTAATAAGCGACTTATTTAGACCAGACGCGTTTCTCTCTTTTGAAGCATATTCTGTGGACAGTATTTTGTCTCCTCCATTGCCAAGTCACCTTTCGTAGTTTTGTGCTGCGGTAACACAATATTCAACGTTTGTGTCGGCTGATCAGTGTTTTAGCAAATAAATTATGTTTGTGTGTGCCACACACAAAAATTATATTTGACATAGCTCAGAGCACTTCACTGATAGACGGTATATTCAAGTCCTAATGTTTTTGTAAGTCCACAGTTTTGTTTAATGTATTTTGTCTACTTCCTTTTGATTGATTGAAGTGCTTTAAAATAAAGCCAAACGCGCCCGTAAATAAAACTTTTGTTACAGTCGCGAAAGACGGAATATTTCTCAATATTACACACGACACCTATGTGGTACTTAAATTAAATGAGATATTGTTGAACAGTAAATTTTATATGAAATTTCGGTATCTTGTCCACATTTCATTCTCAACATTGTGGCAACTAAAATAGACCATACGGAAAGTATACACTATGGACTTTTACCTCTGCAAAATCTTCAAAATTTCGTGCAATGGTTTACTATATTTAATGCTGCATAATAACTGCGTTGAACATCGAAACAAAATTAAGTCATTTATGGGGGGAAGGTATCAGTCAAGAAGATGTGTAAAAATCTAATTTTTGGGCTAAATAGTTTTTGTGAAATCGAATGATAAAGAGTGTCAAAGCAGTGGGAACACCATGTGTCTGCACAGGCGAGCAGTGCAGTGACAAAATCGCGCACAGCACGGAATGCGGGGGAGTACGTCTATGTAGCAGTGAAAGGGTTAATGCGGTCGTGGTGGCTTTACTTCATGAACTGCGCGCTGCTCCGTAAACGTAAGTTTGCGAACTATACTATACTATACTATGGCGCTGCTTCTCTTGGCGCGTGCGTCGTTTGCAACTGGCAATGCAGCAATCTCCCGTGTCTGGGCGGGAATGCGCAAGCCGCCAAGATAAAAGAATTCAACTATAGTCATGTAGTAGTCATTCTTCCGCATTTATTGGCTGTTAAAAGTTCTTCATCATGTAAAAAAATATTCTTATTTAAGTTATTGATGAGCTAGTCGAATGCTCTTCCGCTCATTCACGTGTATTCGAAGAATTTGTCTTCGTACATGATGATATTTATGAAATTCTCCATGGAGATTTCTCCCTTTGTAATTTTCATGCACAGCGTTCCTTTTCGCTTTATTTTCTTAAGTAAATCTAATTTTGTAGCCCTTCTCTGTGTCTTGGAGAGACATAGGCAGAGAGCCTGTAGTATGCTATGTGGAAGCAATTTCTCTGTGTCAACCTGACTTTACATTTGGTTTGGCTCCAACGCGTTTGTTTTGTTACCGATGTTCACGTTGGACGCTTCTGTGAGAGCAGGTCAGTGCCTCAGTGGTCACGTGGTGTCAATGCGGTTGAGTGGCGGTCTGTGTACTCCCTGTACTGACTTAAATTGTGCGTTATTGTTACTACAACAACCATGCTGTGCCTACGTAAGTTTCGTAATTGCAGCGCGTGCTTTAATTATGTACTCAGATTCCACAGATTTAATTTTAAAGTTGGCCAGTCAGTTTAAAAAGTTGCCAGAAAAAGAAAGTAGTAATAACCTAAATCTTGTAACACAGATTTTTAGGTCCGAAGATAACTCGGACCACACTGTTAATACTTCACAAAGCGAAGGAAGAAAGACAGTTCTTTAAATTAAACATGCACCTTACTTGGAAACTATGCACAAGCTTTTATTGAATGTGCTCTCCGTGTGTACAAGCTTTTCATTGAATGTGCTCCCCGTAATAGCGCAACTTATGCATGACAGTTTTGTGGAATCTATGCATTTCATTGCTTCCTCTATGTTGTAGATTGTAGAGGAAAGTGTTTGACGTGAAAACATATAACAAATGTTTCAATACAGTCGATGGCTTAAGATCCGTACAAAGGCATGAAACAATAAATATAAAAAAAATAATCGCCGTCAATGTGGAAATGAGTTTCTTTAGGTGTTGTTTTTAATCTTGTCTAAAGCATAACTTGTCTGGATAACAAATTAACGTTACAAATTATCTATCAGTAGCAGTACAGGCCTCACCTCCATGATCTGATGAGCTCTGGGTTACATTAAACACATCTTATTATGTAGACTCGTAGTGAGGTCCTCCGTAAGGATATGGAGGATGACAAAAGTCTGAAATGTAATTTCGGTGTTGTAGAGGCAGACCTTATTGCTATCATTTTTTCTATCTCCTTTCCTCTTTGTTTATTTATTCTCTAAGCAAACATTTCATAATATTACAATATTTGTTATCATAATTTAATGAAAATAAATACCTGAGATATAAATGCACATAGTGCCCTTTTCCTTCCTGGAGTAAGATTTGCATTTTCAATTGTGACCTTCTGCTGGAGGAAATTGAAGTTCTTGTACATTGTCAAAGACTTTCAGGTGCCATTAATTAGTGGGTTACACCAAAAAATATTTGGATATGTTTTAATTGGTGTTGCATTTAGACACTATAATTATGTCAATAATTTTCAGGATGTAACTTTGTGCATCTGAATAAAATCATTTTTCATTTTGCTCGACACATTTTGAATTAGGCTAATTTGTTGTTGTATCATTGGTGGAAGTATGTTATGCTGAAGGAGACTCAATAAATTAAGGGAAATGAACATTGGCTGTTTAGTTGCACATAGACGCAAGCTAAACACTAATAACATGAAATTGCCGTCAACAGATGTAGATAGACCAAGAACGTTAGATAGGTCACTTTTAGCTTTCATATTTAAGTGTAGCGATGAATGTTTCGGAGATCAAAATGTCAAAAAGTTGACTTTTCTTGTGTTTGCATTAACAAATGTCTCATTGAGGGGGAAATGATGGTTGCACAGAATTGTGTAATTCATGTATGTGGTGTTCTCTTTTGAAACTTGTAGACAGCTTATTACACAGTGGGCTGTGTATGGACTACAGCCTCACAATATATTTACTCTCAAATGAAGTTTGTTGTGAACAGTCACAGCTTGAAAACATTAACATTCCAGAATAGAATGTTAGAAAGAAAAATTATTGACTGTGTTCATCACTCTGTGTTGGTATTACACAGAAAGCAGTCAGGTGTTCGGTCATGAAAATAGTTGACTGCGTGCCTCGTGGTGTAAAGAATGTAATGGGTAGTAAAATTAACTTAAAACGAAAACTGAAATCACATCTGCTTAAGAGGTATTGCTACTGCACAGAAGAATGTCTGAATAAGTAGTGACATTGGGTATGTAGAAAGGAAAAAGAAGCAACTCAAGCATAGAGTAAACAGTCAAAATGTTGCTATACTTTCCGCTGTGATGTAGTGCCTGCTATAATTTTAAAATTGGCTAGGTCCATTTCATAGAGATAGGTAACAATTACTCTCCTGAACATGCAGGTAACTTAACTCACTGTGCTGTTTCTACCTTTCTGTACAAAGTGGTTTGTTATTAGTTCTTGACAAAAATTGGATTTTGCCACAGCAGTTTGACCTTCAGTATCCATGTTGCCTAAATTGCCTTTTTTCTATTTCAATCAATGGGCAAATTTCATTAGTGGAATCTGTAAACTGTAGCTGAGAATAAAACTCTAGTTATCAACTTTGCTCATTGATTCTGTAATGAAGCATTCCCAGCACTACATGTGTGTATGCCAACTGTGCCATCAATCAATCATATGTACTTCATCGTAGAATCTGGGGGTTTCAGGTTGTGTTCTTATTATTCATGCTTCAAAGTGTGTTAAACACACCGCACTGGATAAAGGGATTTTCTTCCTCCCTTCCCTCTCTCTGACTTCCTCCTCCCACCACTCTCCCTCCCTCCCCCTCCCCTCCCCCCTCTCATATATCAGTAGATGCAAGATGTGATGTACTATGTGCAGGCAAACAAATACAATTTCAGAAAATTTAAATGATTTATGCAAGAGAAAGAGGTTCACGAATTGAGCAAATCAGCAATGCATTGGTCCACTTCTGGCCTTAATGCAAGCAGTTAATCAACTTGATATTGAGATAGAGAGAGGTGTTGGATGCCGTTCTGAGGGATATCGTGCCAAATTCTTTACAATTGGTGCCTCATTAAATGGTCAAAATCCTGGGCTTCTTGGAGGGCCCTACCCATAATGCTTCAAACATTCTGAATTGGGAAGCATACAGCTGCACTGTGTGTGTGTGTGTGTGTGTGTGTGTGTGTGTGTGTGACAACCAAATAGGTTCTGCTATGAAAAGAAATGACCATCAGTCCTGGTTGTTGGACCGTACAATGGGCAACATTCGGGTTGGTATCCCACCACCATCCAGGGTGTCTTCAGTCACACCTCTGATGGTCATTGGGCCTCAGTTCGCAATAGGTCTCATCACTAAGGACAATTATATTCTAGTCAGTGAGATTACAGACCCAAGACATGTCTGGAGATGGCCCCGGACAGTGGTGAGATAACGACCAGTCTATCGCTCTCCATAAGACCCAACATCCAGGAGTGATGGCCTGGGGTGCCATTTCTGTTCTTAGCAGGATGCCTTTGGCCATCGTCAGGGGCACCCTTCAGCACAGCAGTATGCTGACAATATTTGATACCCGTTTTGTTGCCCTTCGTGGCAAGCCATCCTGGACATTTCAGCAAGGTGATGCCCTTCCTCACACAGTGAGAGTTTCTATTGCTTACCAAATCCTACTTTGGCCAGCAAGGTTGCCGTATCTCTCCCCTATTGCGAAGATTTGGTCCCTTATGGGCAGGGCCCTCCTACCAGCTTGGGATTATGATGATCCAACCCACCAATTGGACAGAATTTGACACAATACCCCTCAGGAAGACATCCAGCAACACAATCAATGCCAGGCTGAATAACTGCTTGCTTAAGGGCCAGAGGTGCTCATTTTTTGAAGCTCTTTGTCTTGAATAAATCATCCATTTCTTCTGAAATTATAATTATTCATTTGTCTGTACATGTAGAATACTGGTTTCTGTCATATTTGGATAATTCCTGTGTGGTGCATCTTAGATTGTATGTATATGTTCCTCTCATATTTTACTGTAGTTAAACTTCATAGTTTTTGCACTCTACTTGTCTTCTATGGGCCACATGATTTACCTCCCAATTTTTCCAGTAATTTTTATTCGGCCAGAGTGAGTGGTGATGTTTCCAAATTTTTGACAACATAGCTTTAGTTTTCTGTTTTTGCTTTTCTGTGGTGATGGTAATCTAAAACATTCTTTCAAATGTGTCTTTGTTCAGAACTTCATAGTTTTCAGTAAAACACCATTCTAACAAGGGGAGGACATGACGTTTGGATCACAGGTTTAGTTCAGCTTCGTACCCTTTAGTAGGCCATTAAAGCAACATAATGTACTGACAGTTCCAAGAAAATTGCAAGAGAAGTTTTACACATCTATTATTGACTGATGTATCTGTGCATAGGTGCTCGGACGTTAGAGTTCATGGGGGGTGAAGTTAGCTTTCGTGCTTCATGAGGCAAACATGTATGAGGCGACGGTTGGAATCCTGCTCACAATTAATTTTAATCTATACTTTTTCGTCACTGGTCTTATATGGTTTGCATCCAAACTATTGGAAGAAAGAGACATTTTTAAAATGTCAGCGAGGTGTGTTGATCCGTTAAACTCTGAACATTCCCTGTAAATGCTGGAAAATTGCATTCATTTGATGTAGTAGATGCCGTTTCAATATATGTTTCGTGTGTGTGTGTGTGTGTGTGTGTGTGTGTGTGTGTGTGAGAGAGAGAGAGAGAGAGAGAGAGAGAGACTGAGAGAGAGAGAGACTGAGAGAGAGAGAGAGAGAGAGAGACTGAGGGAGAGAGACTGAGAGACTGACTTACTATATTAGTGAGTAACGTTGTGACCAAGAAGCAACAGCCGTGAAATTTAAGGAGACATGTACTAGAATGACTGACTTCACGAAATAACTTTCACTCCAGAAAGAAGAAATCAAGAAGCAAGTTTGCATCAAAGATCATTCTGTTTTGAAGAGCCAGGAAAATCTGCAGTTCACTCAGCACAACTGTCCCGGGAATTGTTCGCGAACATTTTGCAGGTCACCTGGGAAATGTTAGGGAATGCTGTCATTCGGGACCCCTTCACGAGGTACCAGGCCAGTCAGTAGGCCAGAAATCTCTATTCTCTTTCGTCCTAACTTTTACATGCCACATAGGATAGGAAAACGCTACAATCTCCCTCTCACAGTCCCAACAACCATCTACAAGATCAGGATGAACTCCTGATAGCACTCAGAACAGAGGTGACCCCAAATGTCGTCAGGTTAACCTTGAGGTGCTACCCCAACCACCTGCTGCAGAAGAAGAAGAAGAAGCAGAAGTAGCAGCCACAGTGTTTCTGGCACTACAAGCAGCAGCAGCAGAGTCACAAGCCGATTGGGAGACGTGGCCTGTTACCGCAGAGTCCAGGAAACAGAAAAATGAGACTCCCACCAGTGCCCTAGCCTCATAGGATAACTCCGAAGGTAACTGCAAGAAAGCCAAAGGGACAACCAACTCTGATGGCTCGACCAGGACTACTCCACCGAGGCGCATCATAACTGCAGACCCTGCCCTGACAAGGAACTTCTTTCGAGCCCTAGACGACAATAAGCAGGACGGACGGACTTGTAGCAGCCGCTGCGAACTGCTCTGCCAAGGCAAAGTAGGCTTCCCCTATCATCATAAAGTTTGAGATCTCATTTACCAAGCTGCTGGAAGTAATCAAAGAAGCGACAAAAGAAATTATCTGATCTGGTTCAAAGTAGCAGGAAATGACCTATATTGTCTCTTCGCAAAAACTGTAGAGGACTTCACAAGCGTCTTGCAAGAGCTGAAAAAGAGAAAATAGGAACACTACACATACTCCATAGAGAATGAGAAACTCATAAATCTTGCGATGAGGGGGTTACTCTTTGAAGTTCACAGTTACAACCCTGCAAACTGAACTTGAGAAAAATAACATCACGACCAGATCAGTGACCAAATTCAAGTCACCCTTAACAGACATGTAATTATTTAAGCAATGAAGCTACAAAGATAATTAAAAAAATACATTAATGTATGTCAGTTTTCAGTCATCAAAGAATTTGTGATCCTTTCAAAAAACACAAACAGTTAAAAAATCTTTGAGGTCAGTTTGCTTGTCTTTGTCTAAAACATTAAGTGCTAAAAGAATCTATATAAAATTAGGCCAAAAACTGTGCACAGCTTGTCGTAAGATTTGTGAATAGAAAACTGACATCAGTAAGAGAAATGAGTGATGCATATGACATGGGGGTGACATTTCACGAATCAGTACTAAAATGTCAAAGTATTGAGATTGCAAATAAAACTTCACTCCATTCCAAATCACAGGCCTCATATGGCAAAAACGAGCTAGAAAAAGTGAAGTATGTTTTGGAAAGAAAAGTGTGCTGGGCATTAGATTGCAGTATTGAAGATTCAGACTGTAGAGAAGAAAAATTTGATGATTAAATTGTTAAGAAGTCCAAAGATTTTGATGGCATGATACTTTCAATGAAGTAAAAATTGGCTAGTGTAAGAATACCTGAGAAAATTCATATTTTAACTGTAGCTCCACTCTCTTGGTCAAAGTAAAACGTAATGTCAGAATTCAATGTTATTGAGTATGTGGTTCGACAAGCAAGGAAACTGAAAACAAAAATGGGTATTTTATCAATTCCTAAATCAAAAGGGAGGAAAGTTATTGCTGATGAAATGGTTAAGATTGTCACTGATTCCCACCAAAATTATGAATATACTCGAATGTTACCAGGAGCAAAAGACAAAAGTTAGCATTCAGAAGAACGTGTATGTAAAAAAGTCTCATTTTTTGCCACTTGAGAGAATTGTACTCTTGTTTTAAATGGGAGAAGACCAAAGTGGTGTATTGTAGCTGATGCTGCTGTCACTCATTCAGAGGGAGAGGGAGGAGGAGGGGGGGGGGGTATCCACGAAAATGTGAAACTGTTTTTGGATGCGGAACACATTGAAGCAGTATACAAAGAACTTATAAAATTTCTTGTATGTGACTCGAAAACTGTTACAGCATGCTTGATCACTGTGATAATTGTCCCAGTGATGACAGACTGTCAGAATTATTAAAACAGAAATTAGCTTACAACGATGCTGATGATGAAATTGAGTTCAGCCAATGGATAACACAGATCATCAAGCAGAATTGGTAAAGCAGTCTTCAACTGTTGGCAAATACACAGACTTGCTGATAACAAAAGTACAGGCACTTAAACCACACTCATTTGTATCTAAGAGTCAGTCAAAATCATTGAAAAAATTGAAATGAAATCTATCACCAAAAAAGGCAATTCTGTTAATGGACTTTGCTGAAAACTACAGTTTTGTAATTCAAAATGAAATTCTGAGTTACCACTGGACAAGAAGCTAGCTGCACGATCCATCACATGTGTGTTTATGTGGTAAATAAAGAATGTAATAGTGACAATAGTGAACCACTGCTTTATAAGTGATGATATGGAATACGATGTAGGATTCATAAATGCTGTCCAGAAAGAAATGGTTAAGTGTCTGGAAGTGCATTACACAAAAGTGAAGAAAATGCATTATGTTACTGGTAGAAAAAGCTCTGAAAATGCGTGAGCACAAAAATGGTTTTTTCTGTTGATTCTGGGCATTACTTTTTTTGCTTGCCACAGTAAATCTGTGTGCGATGGTTTGGGAGGAACATTAAAATGTATTTTGAGAAGAGCTAGTCTTCAACTAGCAGATGATGTACAAATAACGTTTGCATCTGGTGTTTACGATTTCTGCAAAGGTAATATTGACCATTTTTTTTTCCACTTTTTAGAGAAAGTCATTGTAGGTTTCCTATGCAGGATCCTCACAATACTGCACAATATCTGGTACCAGGAATTTTAACCATTATAAACCACGTTTTGTGATTCTTTAGAGGTTAGAAGAGTAACTTCTTCTGAAAAGCCTTCCTTGATTTTTCACTCAATGAAAATGCTCCACAATGGACATGCTTTCGACCTCAACAATTTCTTCTGTAGCAGGTGTATATGATGACAGGTGGTACTTTGCCTTCATCAGAAATGTGCAATAAAGGAGGAGATGTTGAACTACTTTTTCTCTACCCACCTGGACCAGCAGTGTCATTCTTTTGACTGAGAAGGAATACTGTTGTTTTGTGCCTTTGGGAAACAATTTATGTGCTGTAGGTGTACTTAAATCATCATTATTGCCCAGAATGTATTACTTTAATGAAAAAAATGTGAAGTTAACGGAATACAATTTGCCACAGCGCATTAAAACAGAGATGCTCTTAAGAAGTTTCATTGATAGTTTCAGGAATCTTCACTGCTGAATATGTGCATATTAAATTAACATTATATAACAGAGATGGTGAGTCGCAGATAGACATAACAAAAAGATCCTCACAATTAAAGATTTTGGCCATTGGTCTTCGTCAACACTATGCACACATACACGCATGTGCACACACATGCGTGCGCATGCATTCACTCGTGCAAACGCAATTCACACCCACGACTGCAGTCTCAGGCAATTGAAAGCACGCTGTGAGATTTGACTTTCTCCAAGCCTGTCCTTCATCCATGAAAATTTAATTAAAATAGTAAATAGTCAAATAAAATATGAAAATCACTACAACTTCATGAAAATGCAGTTTTTTCATTATATTACCTCTAAAATGTAATATAAATTGATGGAAAAAAATATAGTTTAAAAAATTTGTGGTGAGGGGATTTGAAACGTCTGCTCGTCCCTGACCCTCTTGCTAAGAACGAACACTAAGCACGTGACCACACAGGTGGCCTACAGCTGGTACCTTCGCACAGATACATCAGGTATATAATAGATGTGCAAAATTTCTCTTGCTATTTTCTCAGAATTGCCATAGAGCACCTTACTATTTGCATATTATGTTGTTTTAATGGCCAACTAAAGGTGTACAAAGTTTGAAGTAAATTTGTGATCCCAGTGTTGTGGCCTTCCCTTGTAACTTTTGTCTTCGTTAAATTTAATTGTCCAGTTTTGTAGTACAGATCTTCATTACTCCTATAACTGTATTATCCACAATTAATTTATGTTCATCAACATTTTTCTTAATTTTTTCCTTCGTCTGTCCCATGTTTTCTGTCTCTTCTTAGTCTGATCCAAGCATTTTTCTGCACATTGATATTTTGACTTAGTGCTGTAACTTTACTTCAGACAAGTTAGCTCTCTTGTTGTACATGTATTTAGTTCACAGTCTCATTTGCATAATCCTCGACCCAAATTTATTAGCCTGTGTCCCAACCATCCTTTTGTGTTACCTTGGTGAGATATTTAAATTTATCAGCCTACTTAAATTTTCTGTATTTCCTGCCCAGAAAACCCCCTGCGGGTTCGGGGGTAAGAATAGGCCCGAGGTATTCCTGCCTGTCGTAAGAGGCGACTAAAAGGAGTTTCAACCGTTTCGGCCTTCCATGTGATGGTCCCCCTTGGGGTTTGACCTCCATTTTTCAACATTCTACAGAAGTACGAGCCTTTTGGGGAAGGACGCCTTACGTGGTGTATCATTGGTCCTCAGTGCACTAAGACTTTGGCACTCAGTGTTGTAACGGCGTTGTAACCACACCCATTATTCCTCAAATTCCCCCCAGGGGGTCCACAACTCTTTTGTGGATACGTGCGTAGCGAGCACGGGACCCCGAGCTAATGTGGCCTTCCTTCCTTTCCGGGCTGCATACCTTCCCTTTCCGCATCCTTCCCCATCCCTATCTTCGCCCCTCCTCCCCTCACCTCTGGCTCTTTCCTTCCCTTTCTCCCCATCTGGGAGTATGGTTTGTGCCTACGTCCGGAGACGGACGCTCGTAAATGTACTGCATTCTTCGCCTTCCTTGCTTTTGTCTTCTTCCTTCCTTTGTCCTTCTCTTTTCCTTACCTCTTCTGTTTCCCTTTTCTCCGCTGCGGCGTTTGAGACCTCTCTTCCTTCCTTTCCCTTTCTCTTTCTTCCTCCCTGTGCGTGTCTGAAGGCCGACCCACGCCCTTCGTGCGTAGCCGGTGACGGGGTAACGCGTAATTCCCCGCCCCGGGTAGACAGGTAGGACACGTACGTACCCCCTGGTAACGGCCAGGCCCAGGGAGGGGTGATTACCCGAGCTGATACCTTCCGAAAATGCCGATTGGTCCCTCCGTCCGTTTGTCGGGAGGTGTGACCTGAGGTGTGAACAATCACCTAAGGCGGGAGTGCCCTCAGAGAGGGCCCCCACAAGGGAGGAGCGCGCCATCGGAGACGCCGGTAATCATGGGGGATTCTTCCGCAATGGTTTCCTCACCTTCCACTATGTCTGCTCACAAACGTAAGTATACTGAGTCTCAGCCACAGACGATTCTTCCATCGTTGCCACAGTTCCTTGTTGTTTCTCGGTCTGATGAAGGTCACGACTTCTCCACAGTCAACCCTTTCATTATTCAGAAAGGTGTCGACGCAATAGCAGGTCCTGTAAAGTCTTGTTCCAGATTACGGAATGGCACCCTGTTGTTAGAAACACACAGTGCCCTCCAGGCACAAAAATTGCTGCGTACTTCTCTGCTCCACACCTTCCCTGTCCGGGTGGAACCGCACCGTACCTTAAATTCCTCGCGTGGAGTCGTTTATACACGCTCCCTCGATGGATTGTCTGACGAAGAAATTCAGCACTATCTGTCTGACCAGGGCGTAACGGCAGTTCATAGAGTAATGAAACGGGTTGACACGAACATCATTCCAACCCGCACTGTCTTCTTGACATTTGACACAGTTCAACTCCCATCGAAAATCAAGGCAGGCTATGAGATAATTTCCGTTCGCCCTTACGTCCCAAACCCTACGCGTTGCTATCGATGTCAGCGGTTCAATCACACCAGCCAGTCCTGTTCCAATCCAGCCAAATGTGTTACGTGTGGCAAGGATGCCCATGAGGGTGCTTGTCCACCTCCATCCCCTCGCTGCATCAACTGTATGGGTGACCACGCTGCTTCCTCTCGAGATTGCCCCGTTTTTAAGGACGAGAAGCTCATCCAGGAAATAAGGGTGAAGGAAAAGGTGTCGACCTTTGCTGCTCGAAAATTATTCGCCAGTCGCAAGCCCACCGTGCCTCAGACAGGAAAATACAGCACTGTCCTTGATTCTCCTCGGCCAACAAAGGAGGCGGCCACGCAGACTTGCGACCTCACCTTTAGTACCACGGTCGTCAGATCGGCCAGCAAAGATCGCTCGTTCAACCTCACCACTTTCGCCTGCCCACTCTGTGGCTCACCCTTCGTCAAGTTCTGCTACATCTCGAGCCCAAAAGTCGTACGCCAAGTCTTCGAAAAAAGAGCATACTCGTGAAGAGTTTTTACGTACCACAACTTCACAACCATCGGTTCCTTCTTCATCTAAACCACATTCTTCCAAGAAGGCTACAAAGAAACCCAGTTCCTCTCCTTCTCGGCCAAGGCGTGCCCCCTCTACAGCACCACCTGGCGGAAATCGCCCTCGGCCATCTTCTGTGTCGCCGAGGCGCACTGCTGGTGGCCGGTCAACCGGCCGATCGCTGGTGGCAGGGACTGCTCCTGACCAACCTATGGATCAGGATCTTCTGCCTTCGGCTGAATGCCATTCCATGCTGTCGGTTGCTAGCTCCGAGCAGTCTCTGAGTTGACAGCAACTTTGGTCACATTCCTCCATTTTCCTTTCACCCCATGTCCATTATCCACTGGAATATCCGCGGCATTCGAGCCAATCGGGATGAATTGTCGGTCCTCTTACGCTCCTACTCGCCGGTCATCTTCTGTCTTCAGGAAACAAAGCTGCGTCCCCATGACCGCTTTGTTCTCCCTCACTTTCAGTCCGTCCGATATGACCTCCCCTCTGTTGAAGGCACTCCAGCCCATGGAGGACTCATGATTCTTCTCCATGATACTCTCCATTATCACCCAATCCCCTTAAACAGTTCCTTCCAAGCTGTCGCCGTCCGTCTTTCCCTTTCTGGATACACGTTCTCTCTTTGTACTGTATACATTCCATCATCCACACCAATGGCACGAGCTGATCTCCTTCATCTTCTTGGTCAGCTTCCACCCCCCTATTTGCTGGTTGGGGACTTCAATGCCCACCACCCGCTTTGGGGATCTCCTCATCCTTGTCCACGTGGCTCCATATTGCTAGACGTCTTCCACCAAGCGGATCTAGTTTGCCTCAACACTGGGGTCCCCACATTTTTGTCTGCCTCCACGACAACCTTATCTCATTTGGACCTTGCGGTCGGTACTGTTCCGCTAGCTCGGCGCTTCGAATGGTTCGCCCTTGATGATACACACTCGAGTGACCACTTTCCATGTGTCCTCAGACTGCAGCCTCAACTGCCATATATGCGCCCGCGACGCTGGAAGTTTGCCCAAGCCGATTGGACACTTTTTTCGTCTCTCGCGACATTCGATGACCGTCGCTTTCCCAGCGTCGACGATGAGGTCACACATATTACCGACGTTATCCTTACAGCTGCGGAACGTTCAATACCACGCACCTCCGAATTGCCCCAGCGCCCCCCAGTTCCTTGGTGGAACGAGGCATGCCGTGATGCAATACGTGAGCGGCGACGTGCTCTTCGCATTTTCCGTCACCATCCTACTTTGGCCAACTGTATCCGCTATAAGCAGCTCCATGCGCGATGCCGTCGCGTCATCCGCGATAGCACGAAGGCAAGCTGGAAATTCTTTATTAGCTCATTTAACACCTTCACTCCCTCCTCGGAAGTTTGGAGTCGGCTTCGACGGTTCTCAGGCGCGCCTAGTTTCTCCCCGGTCTCTGGGCTCACTGTCGCGCGTGATACCTTAGTGGACCCCGTCGCAATTTCTAACTCGTTGGGTCAGCACTTTGCTGAGATTTCGAGCTCTTCAAATTACCCGCCAGCGTTTCTCCCGAAGAAACGTGCAGCGGAAGTGCGACCTCTTGCTTTCTCCTCTCAAAATCACGAAAGCTACAATACTGTTTTCTCCATGCGGGAACTCCAACATGCCCTCTCATCTTCTCGCTCCTCCGCCCCGGGACCGGATGGTATCCATGTCCAAATGTTGCTGCATTTATCAACCCCTAGTCTGCGTTACCTCCTTCGCCTTTATAATCGAATTTGGACCGACAGTACCTTTCCCAAACGGTGGCGGGAAGCTATTGTCGTTCCCGTTCCGAAACCTGGAAAGGACAAACATCTCCCCTCTAGCTATCGCCCCATTTCTCTCACGAGTAGTGTCTGTAAGGTTTTGGAGCGTATGGTGAATTACCGTTTAGCTTGGTGGCTAGAATCCCGCAGTCTTTTAACACCAGCCCAATGCGGATTTCGGAAGCATCGTTCTGCCGTTGACCATCTTGTTGCTCTCTCCACTTATATCATGAACAATTTTCTCCGGAAACGCCAAACGGTAGCAATACTTTTTGATCTGGAGAGAGCATACGATACCTGTTGGAGGACAGGCATCCTCCGCACACTGTTCTCTTGGGGCTTTCGAGGCCGGCTGCCCCTTTTTCTTCGCGAATTTATGGCAGAGTGCACTTTTAGGGTTCGGGTGAACACTACTCTCTCCCGTACTTTCTCCCAAGAAAACGGGGTACCCCAGGGATCTGTGCTGAGTGTTGTACTATTTGCCATCGCCATAAATCCAATTATGGATTGTCTCCCTCCTGATGTCTCGGGCTCCCTCTTTGTGGACGATTTTGCGATCTACTACAGCTCTCAACGGACCAGCCTTCTTGAACGACGTCTTCAAGGATGTCTCAATCGCCTCCACTCGTGGAGCATCGAAACTGGCTTCCGTTTCTCACCCAGTAAGACCGTTTGTGTCAATTTTTGGCGACGTAAGGAGTTTCTTCCGCCCTCCTTACATCTAGGTCCTGTCAACCTTCCGTTTTCAGACGTCGCTAAATTCTTGGGTCTTATGTTTGCCAGAAAACTATGCTGGTCCTCCCACGTTTCCTATCTTTCGGCTCGCTGTCTGCGATCGCTTAACACCCTCCGTGTCCTGAATGGTACCTCCTGGGGAGCGGACCGAGTGGTCCTTCTCCGCCTCTATCGCGCCTTAGTGCGCTCGAAATTGGATTATGGAAGCATAGTCTACTCCTCTGCTCGGCCGTCTATTCTTCGGCGTCTCGACTCTATCCACCACCGTGGATTACGTTTAGTGTCTGGAGCTTTTTACACTAGCCCTGTGGAAAGCCTTTATGCTGAGACTGCTGAACCTCCGCTGTCCAATCGGCGGGCAGTACTCCTGAGTCGTTATGCTAGCCATCTGTCTTCCATGCCTACTAATCC
Organism: Schistocerca cancellata; assembly: GCF_023864275.1. Taxonomy (NCBI): domain Eukaryota; kingdom Metazoa; phylum Arthropoda; class Insecta; order Orthoptera; family Acrididae; genus Schistocerca; species Schistocerca cancellata. Next base: position 140,499,786 of record NC_064635.1, read on the forward strand.
AGCCCATGACCTTTTTTTCGACGCCTCCTTTGATGTAGGGTATGCAGGCCGCTCCTCTTCCCTACTACCCCCTGGAGTCCGCTTCCGTCAACTGCTCCATTCTCTTTCCTTCCGCTTTCCTAAAACCTTCTGGACAACTTGGGGTACAGCACCGCCTTGGCTCCGTCCCCGGATCTGCCTGCTCCGTGACCTTTGTCAATTTCCCAAGGATGGTACCCCTACACTTGTTTATCGTCGGGCATTTGCTGCTGTATGTGCAGCAATGACGGAGGCCACATTTATTTACACCGACGGCTCGAAAACATCGTTAGGTGTAGGGAGTGCTTATATTGTTGGCGACACCCCAAATCAATTTCGGCTTCCCGACCAGTGTTCGGTTTATACTGCGGAGCTTTACGCTGTTCTCCAGGCTGTCCACTACATCCGCCGCCATCAGCGGATACAGTACGTAATCTGCTCAGATTCTCTCAGCTCTCTCCTCAGTCTCCAAGCTCTTTACCCTGTGCACCCTCTGGTCCACCAGATTCAGGACTGTCTGCGCTTGCTCCACCTGAGGGGCGTCTCGGTGGCGTTCCTCTGGCTCCCGGGACACGCTGGTATCTGTGGGAATGAGGCGGCTGATATAGCGGCCAAGGCCGCAGTCTCTCTTCCTCGGCCAGCTATTCGGTCGCTTCCCTTCACCGATCTACGGAGCGGTTTATGTCGCCAAGTTGCTCATTTATGGCATGCGCATTGGTCGGCACTTCCCTGTAATAAATTGCGGGAAGTGAAAGCCCTTCCTTGCGCTTGGACCTCTTCCTCCCGAACGCGTCGTCGGGAGGAGGTAATTTTAGCTAGACTCCGGATAGGGCACTGTCGTTTTAGCCATCGACATCTTTTAAGCGGCGATCCTCCCCCACTCTGTCCCCACTGCTCTCAGCTGTGGACGGTAAGACACCTTTTAATTGAATGCCCCTATTTTAATCCGTTACGCTCCCGTCTACAGCTATTGCCTGATCTATCGTCGATTTTAGCAGATGACACGCGCTCCGCCGACCGCGTTCTCCAGTTTATTAGTGACAGTGAAATGGCGTCAGTCATTTGAACCTTTTTTTGGGGACAATCACCCCCTTTCTGTAGTGGATTTTTAAGCATTCTTCTATTTTTAGTTTCTCAAATTTTCTGACTTTGTTCCCATTGCTGCTGGTTTTAAAATTCGGTTTTTTACTGTCTTAAGTCACGGGCTGGGCGCTAATGACCTTAGCAGTTTTGCGCCCTAAAACCACAACAAAAAAAAAAAAAAAAAAAAAAAAAAAATTCCTCAAATTGGGCCTAAACGCCTGATGGGTTGCACAAGTTACTCTCATAGTGCGTCCCCATCTGCACCTACGATCATGATGGACTTTCCATGGCACCCGAAATCCAGCACGGTAGCCAGCCCGTTGTGGTGGGGTCGTCATGTACCCTCTAGGTTGTAGCCCCCTTACAACACAGGGATCATACTGCCGATACCTGAGCTGCACCCTCCCCACGTCGGCCAAGGAGTAGATGCCCGTCTCCTTGGGGCATCGGGACTCCCGGCAACGGTCATCCTGCCAGGTGGCCCTTGCTGAGGCTGGGTGGTGCCCGTGGGGAGAGCCCCTGGTCGGAGTGGGTGGTATCGGGGCAGACGTTTCGCAGATGAAACGTCAACATGTATCAGGTCGCTCTGCGGCCAAGTCTTTTAAAAAGAAAGGTACTGTCTCTGGTTCTGGTTCTCCTGCCCTTTGGCCACTCCCTGGGAGGAAGGACAGGCCCGCCGGCTTGGGGCAAAGTACTTCCCCCGCTATTTAGTCTGTTCTTGGACCGATGGGGGGACGTTCGCCACCTCCAAGCCCATGTTCTTTGTCCAGCACATCGAGGACATCTTCAGGGAAATCGAGGCTCTCAGTAAAATGCGTTCGGGGTCCGTTCTTATAAAGACCGCCTCCGTCACACAGTCGGCTGCGCTCCAGGCATGCGACCGACTAGGGGACATCCCAGTGTCCATTGTCCCGCATCTGGCACTGAATAGGACGCAGGGGGTTATTTTTCATCGGGACCTCCTGCTGCAATCTGATGAGGAGCTCAGGGCCAACCTGAAGCGCAGAGGCGTGCATTTCGTCCGGCGAGCTCAGCGCGGCCCCAAAGACCGTCGCATGGACACCAGAGCCTTTATCCTCGCCTTCGAGGGGACGTTCTCCCGGAGAAGGTAAAGGTGATGTACTACCGGTGCGACGTGCGACCTTACGTCCCGCCTCCTATGCGCTGCTTTCGGTGTTTGCGCTTTGGGCACATGTCATCACGGTGTAAGGCTGAGCTCCTTTGTGGCGATTGCGGACGTCCTCTTCGTGAGGAACATACATGCACCCCACCACCTCGGTGCGTCAATTGTCCTGGCATCCACTTGCCTAGATCTTTAGACTGCCCCACGTATCAGAAGGAGAAGAAGATTCAAGAAATAAAAACTTTGGATCGTCTCTCTTATTCTGAGGCCAGGAAGAAGTATGACCGCCTCCATCCCGTGACATTGACAACTTCGTTTGCCTCAGTCGTGTCCACTCCTTCCACAGTATCCTCACCCCTATCCTGTCCCCCCTCCACCTCCTCACCCCATCCGGGGTCTATGCCTCCGCCTCCCAAATCCCTCCCTTCCCAATCCTCCTCCCTCGCGGCTCCTGCCCCCTCTGCCCCGGGGGCCACCCTTCCTCCTTCTCCCCCTCCGCCGCCTGAGAAGTGATCCTCTTCTCAGGTGTCCATCGGGGAAACGTTCTGGACCCCGGCTTCCGAGGTCCGGCGTTCCAAAACGGACCCCACGCATGAGGACCTTCTTCGGGTCCAGCCCACCATCCCCGTGCCTCATCGGCCTTCCAAGAAGAAATCTTTATCCCCCGCTCCACCCTGGCGCGCTTCGTCTCAGTTTCGTCCTCAGTTTCGCCGGGACGCTCTGCTGCCAGGCGCTCAGCTGGCCTCTCGTCGGCGAATGATGCTGCCCCTCCTACGCAACCCGGGAAAGCGGCCGCCGCTGCCGACGACTCGATGGAACAGGATCCGCCTCCCGCCGGTTGTAGCGTTGTTCCCTCGACACTTGGCCCTCCGCGACCGTCGAGGTGACCAGTTCTTCACCCGTTTCGTTCCCCCTCTTTTCTGACTAGCGATGGCTGTGTTACATTGGAACATAAGAGGTATTCGATCTAATCGGGAGGAATTACAATTGCTCCTCTGCCTGCACTGTCCGCTTGTCCTTGGTCTCCAGGAAACCAAGTTGCGCCCAACTGACCGTATTGCTTTTACCCACTATACCTCGGAGCGGTCTGACCTCACCCCTGTGGACGTTATTCCAGCTCATGGTGGGGTCATGTTGCTCGTTCGGGACGATGTCTATTACCATCCCCTCCTGTTGACCACCCCACTCCAAGCAATAGCTGTCCGTATTACTCTTTCTGCCTTTACTTTTTCTGTTTGTACCGTCTACACTCCATCGTCATCCGCAGTTAGTCTGGCTGACATGATGCACCTGATTGTTCAGCTTCCTCCGCCGTTTTTATTTTTTGGCGACTTCAATGCCCATCATCCCCTTTGGGGTTCTCCTGCATCCTGTCAGAGAGGCTCCCTCTTGGCGGATGTCTTCAACCATCTCAATCTTGTCTGCCTCAATACCGGCGCCCCGACTTTCCTCTCGGACTCTACTCATACCTACTCCCACTTGGACCTCTCGATCTGTTCTACCACGCTTGCCCGTCGGTTCGAGTGGTATGTCCTTTCTGACACCTATTCGAGCGACCACTTCCCCTGTGTCGTTCGTCTCCTGCACCACACCCCATCCCCGCGTCCTTCGAGCTGGAACATACCGAAAGCTGACTGGGGACTTTACTCCTCCCTGGCGACCTTTCCGGACCACGATTTTCTCAGTTGTGACAGTCAGGTCGAATACCTCACGGCTGTTATCATCAATGCTGCCGAACGTTCCATTCCTCGTACTGCCTCTTCTCCACGTTGCTTTTCCGTCCTCTGGTGGAATGAGGCTTGTCGAGACACTATCCGTGCTCGACGACGTGCTTTATGCACCTTTCGCCGCCATCCTACATTGGCGAATTGTATTGGATACAAACGACTCCGAGCGCAATGCCGTAGAGTCATCAAAGACAGCAAAAAAGCTTGTTGCGCCTCTTTCACCAGCTCCTTTAACAGTTTTACTCCCTCTTCTGTCGTCTGGGGTGGTCTGCGCCGGCTGTCGGGCATTAAGGCCCACTCCTCGGTACCTGGCCTGACTTCAGGTGATGAGGTCCTTGTTGATCCTGTGGATATCTCCAACGCCTTCGGCCGCTTTTTCGCGGAGGTTTCAAGCTCCGCCCATTACCACCCTGCCTTCTTTCCCAGGAAAGAGGCAGAAGAGGCTCGGCGACCTTCCTTCCACTCGCTGAATCTGGAAAATTATAATGCCCCCTTTACTATGCGGGAACTCGAACGTGCACTTGCACTGTCCCAGTCCTCTGCTCCGGGGCCAGATGCCATTCACGTTCAGATGCTGGCACACCTTTTTCCGGCAGGCAAAAGCTTCCTTCTTTGTACCTACAATCGCGTCTGGACCGAAGGTCAAGTCCCCATGCGTTGGCGTGACGCCGTCGTTGTTCCTATACCCAAACCCGGGAAGGATAGACACCTTCCTTCTAGTTACCGCCCCATTTCTCTTACAAGCTGTGTCTGTAAGGTGATGGAGCGCATGGTTAACGCTCGGTTAGTTTGGATTCTTGAATCTCGACGGCTACTTACCAATGTTCAATGCTGCTTTCGCCGCCACCGCTCCGCTGTTGACCACCTTGTGACCTTGTCGACATTTATCATGAACAACTTTTTGCGGAAGCACCAAACGGTTGCCGTGTTCTTCGATTTGGAGAAGGCTTATGATACCTGTTGGAGAGGAGGTATCCTCTGCACTATGCACAGGTGGGGTCTACGCGGTCGCCTGCCCCTTTTTATTGATTCCTTTTTAACAGATCGAAAGTTTAGGGTACGTGTGGGTTCCGTATTGTCTGACGTCTTCCTCCAGGAGAACGGAGTGCCTCAGGGCTCCGTCTTGAGCGTAGCCCTTTTTGCCATAGCGATCAATCCAATTATGGATTGCATTCCACCAAATGTCTCATGCTCTCTTTTTGTCAATGACTTCGCGATCTACTGCAGTGCCCAGCGAACATGCCTCCTGGAGCGCTGCCTTCAGCGTTGTCTCGACAGCCTATACTCATGGAGTGTGGCAAATCGCTTCCGGTTCTCTGAAGAGAAGACGGTTTGCATCAACTTTTGGCGATATAAAGCGCTCCTTCCGCCATCCTTACATCTCGGTCCCGTTGTTCTCCCATTCGTGGAAACAACTAAGTTTCTAGGGCTCACACTGGACAGGAAACTTTGTTGGTCTCCGCACGTCTCTTATTTGGCTGCTCGTTGTACACGTTCCCTTAATGTCCTCAGAGTTCTTAGTGGTTCATCTTGGGGAGCGGATCGCACTGTCCTGCTTCGCTTGTATCGGTCCATAGTCCGATCAAAGCTGGATTATGGGAGCCTCGTCTGCTCGGCCATCCCTCTTACGCCGTCTCAACTCCATCCACCATAAGGGGTTACGTCTTGCGACCGGAGCTTTCTACACTAGTCCCGTCAAGAGTCTTTATGCTGAAGCTGCCGAATTACCATTGACCTACCGGCGCGACGTACTGCTTTGTCGGTATGCCTGCCGGCTGTTGTCAATGCCCGACCACCCCACTTATCAGTCCTTCTTCGCCGATTCTCTCGACCGTCAGTATGGGTTGTATGTGTCTGCCCTGCTGCCCCCTGGAGTCCTTTCATCGCCTGCTTCGACAATTTGATTTTGCCCTCCCTACCACCTTCAGAGAGGGTGAGAGCCCGACACCACCTTGGCTCCAGCCTCCGGTTCATGGTTATCTCGACCCCAGCCCGCTCCCGAAGGAGGGTACTCCGGCTGCAGTGTATTGCTCACGGTTTGTCGAACTTCGTGCGCGACTTGCCAGTCACACCTTTATTTACACTGATGGCTCCAAAACTGACGATGGTGTCGGCTGTGCCTTTGTCGTCGGGGCCGTCACCTTTAAATACCGGCTCCTCGGCCAATGTTCCAGCTTTACGGCTGAGCTTTTGCTCTCCATCAGGCCGTTCAGTATGCCCGCCGCCACCGCCATTCATCGTATGTACTCTGCTCTGATTCACTCAGTGCTCTTCAGAGCCTTGGAGCTCCATATCCGGTCCATCCCTTGGTGCAACGGATCCAGCAATCCCTCCATTCTTTCGCTGAGGGTGGCTCTCCTGTCAGCTTTCTGTGGGTTCCCGGCCATGTAGGAGTGCCTGGGAATGAGGCTGCTGATGCTGCATCCAAGGCTGCAGTCCTCCTGCCTCGGCCAGCCTCCCATTGTGTCTCGTCATCTGACGTTAGTGGGGTTGTTTGTAAGGGGCTTGTGTCCTTGTGGTGGGATACTTTGTCCTCACTTCAAGGAAACAAGCTCCGGGCAGTCAAACCGTTCCCCACTGCTTGGACAACCTCCTCCCGACCATCTCGGCGAGAAGAGGTCCTTCTGACCAGGTTGCGGATTGGGCATTGTCGGTTTAGCCACCGCTACCTGCTCTCCGGTGACCCAGCCCCGCAGTGCCCTTGTGGTCATGCATTAACAGTGCACAATGTTTTATTGTCGTGTCCCCGTTTTAGTCAATTTCGTGTTGTCCTGTCTCTGCCATCTACTTTACAGGATATTTTAGCGGATGACACTCGAGCAGCTGCTCGTGTTCTTCGTTTCACTACTTTGACTGGATTGTCCAAAGATATCTAACTCTTTCACTTATTTTATCTGCCTCTTTGTAAGAACTTTCTGGTGTCCCCCCCCCCCCCCCCCCCCCTTTGATTTTTACTAGATTCTATGTGCTCTAACAATTGTGACTGGGCACTAATGACCTCAGTAGTTGAGCACCCTTAAACCCCAAACAAAAAAAAGATCTGCCGAGAAACCTTCCCATGTAGTACGCGGTATCATTCTTTACATGTGGTCTCAACTGCTTCTGACACCATTTGACATCTAGCAACTCTGTGGCTTCGTCTCTGCTGTGCTACATGAATCTCGTTCTCAGCAGAAGCGTCAGCTGCCGTGATAAGGTACCGCTCCTCTGTGATGATCTCAGGTACTATACAAAGAACCGGGTGGCAGCTAGACACCTGCCAAGTCCGCCACAGTGGTGAGTAGGCTGTTCAATTTGTAACTCAAGTAATCAGTGCCCCATCTCAGCTGCCAGCATTTTTATTTATTTATTTCTTGTTGGAAGCATTCGTATGTCAAAGAGCTACACAGTAACTTAGCAACATCTGTTGTAATAATTAAAACAGAAGTAAACAATAAGTTACATACATTTGTAATGACCATTAGAATGGAAATTGCAATTACATGAGTCTTAAATTTTTCTGGACCAATATTTGGCCCCAGAGTGTGTGTGTGTGTGTGTGTGTGTGTGTGTGTGTGTGTGTGTGTGTGTGTGTCAGCTGAAGCCTCGGCCAAGTCTTTGAGAGTGCACATAGCTGGGCACAGGCTGCAGTGCAGCAGATGGTCTGTGGCCTGTTCGACACTACATTCGGTCTCCACCGTGTAGCCCCATGTCAGAGCCGGCCGTTGTGGCCGTGCGGTTAAAGGCGCTTCAGTCTGGAACCGCGTGACCGCTACGGTCGCAGGTTCGAATCCTGCCTCGGGCATGGATGTGTGTGATGTCCGTAGGTTAGTTAGGTTTAATTAGTTCTAGGTTCTAGGCGACTGATGACCTCAGAAGTTAAGTCGCATAGTGCTCAGAGCCATTTGAACCCCATGTCGGACCTACAATGTGCGACACTGCTTCGAAGTCAGTTGAGTGTCTTCAAAGAGCCCAGTTTTGTTTGCGGCCAGGGGTTGCCCTCTTGTCCGGTACCAGCCAGTCTTCTAATGTTGGCTCCTCGTGTGCCACTTCCTGAAGTATTGCAATTGATGTTTAGGTGGTTCTGCAAGTGCCTCGGTTGTTCCCAGGAAGTCCTTCCTCGACTTGAGCCGTGGTTGTGCTGGCTGGTATCCAAGCAAGTGGTAGGCTGCAGATGTTGCGGATTCAGTTGTCGTTCTCTTCTGCCGAAAGCCTTTATATGTCTGATTGTGCTATTCTAGCAAGATATTACTGCTTCTCCAGAAGTGTGGGGTGGAGGCAGCCTGTGACTGTGTTGTGTTTTTTGTTAAGAACTTCATCCACAGTTCTTAGAATGGCAAGACTGATATGACACTGGGCAGGTATGTTCTGCCAGGGAGTACTGAGTGCCTAATGCGGATGATTTTAGTGCCTCTACTCTTGTGAGGTGCTCCTGTTGTGATACTCAGTACCACATTGTTTTTTGCACCCATTTTCTGCTCGGTATTTAGGCATTCTTTCTGATGGTCAGCGTTCGGTCCAAAGAGACCCAAAGATATTTAGGGGCTGTGCAGTGTTCCTCTCCAGTTAATGTGCATAGGCTTCTAGTGGCCTCCTTGTTCTTCACATGGAGAACACACGCCTGCGTCAGCTGGTTGTCTTGTAGTAGGTTGGACAGTAAGTGAGGGCTTTTGACAATGTTAACTTGATGCATTCAAATTCCTTGTGCTGTGATGGCGTGATCATCTGCAGAAGTGAAACTTTGGGTTTCTTATAGTAGGGGCTAGTCTTTTCTTTATATGAGGGGTTCAGAGCGCAAGTGGCGTAACTTCACCTAGGATAGGTTTGAGTTTGAGGAGCACTCATTAAAAATGTATAAACAATAATTAATGTTAATAATTTATTTATATTGATGAATACAGGATAATATGCACTACAGTCTCTCCAAAAATATTTTAACAAAACAGAATATCATACAGGAAATGCATAGGAAATGACTTGTTGAACAAAAAAGAAAGTAATTACATAGTTTGTACACTGCACGGCTTTATCAGTCATCCACTGTAACTTCAAGTACATTGTGTGAATACAGGTTCATCGTTTTCTTCATCCGAAATCTAATCCAAGGAATCCTAACGTCAAGTAGACGCCTTCGTATGCTAGTCCTTGAAGAATGGATGATAGGAGGAATAAATTTTAGTAAATAAAGCATGTCCTTGTCGGTTGTCACAGTCCGCCTGGTCTCGTAAAGTCTCCCTTGTGTCACTGATGCAAGGCTTTGAATAGGTCTGCCTAACGTGTGCTTACGAAAATCCACTTCATGAAATTCTTCACTTTGACGGAAACTTGACAAGTTATTGACGAACAAATATAGAGAAATCGTACAGCAGCTCATCAAGTTTTCATACACAGGTGGACGGTTCAGTACACTTGAACATGGGCGCCACAGGTAGCGCTAAGAATGTCAAGTCTATAATCGATTTCGTGCCATGTGTTGCGGAGCATCTGTTCTGTGACAGAATTGATGACAATTCTTATGCGCTGTTTCAAGTCTTGCAGGTTCTTTACTGGTGTAGCATATACCCGGTCTTTCACGTAACCCCACAAGAAAAAATCGAGGGGGGCTATGTCGGGTGAATGTGGCGGCCAAGGAATTGGACCTCCACGGCCAATCCATCGTTGTGGGAATGTGTCACTTAAAAATTTTCGGGCATCAAGGCTCCAATTGGGAGGTGCACTGTCCTGTAGAAACATCACATTTGGCTGCAGGTCTGTTATCTGTGGCATGGCAAATTGTTCCAACATGTCCAGGTAGATGGCTCCATCCACAGTCGGCTCCTGAAAGAAAAACGGCCCAACAATGCGATTTATCATCGAACCAAACCACACATTAACTTTTGGACTGTCGCACATGTGGATTTTCGAACCCCCAGATGCTCACTTTGTGACGATTGACAGCCCCTGACATGTGAAAGGTTGCCTCGTCAGTAAACATCACGTGTGATAAAAATGTCTCCTCCGTAGCAATGCGATCTAACATGACACATGCAAATTCTTCTCGCTTTGGTCGATTATTAGGCTTGATTTCTTGCACAACGTGCACTTTATATGCGTACAAACATAATCGCTGTTGAAGCACTTTGTGCACAGTTGAACGTTTCATATGAAGTTCTCGTGCTGCCTGTCGCACTGACTTCTGTGGACTTTGTTCGAATGACCGCCGCACTTGTTCCACATGATGTTCGCTGATCCCAGTCTTACCACCCCCATGCCCTTTCGTAACACTCCCAGCAGCCAAAAACTGATCACACCATTTCTTTGTAGTCTTGAATGACGGGGGCACTTTTTTGTAAACTCGATGAAAGTTTCTTTGCACTTGGGTCGCCGATTTTGTCTCTGCATACCACCAGACCACTTGTGCATGCTCCTTCATATTCTCCATTTTGCTAAAACAATTGATTGCAGTTCCACTACGGCTACTTGTCATATCAAATTTGCCACACACCACAAACTTGTTGAGTTGCTCTGTCTGCCCCTTCAGGATTCACAGGTCCACCATCTAAAATGAGAAAGATATAGGATATTAAAATGTTGGAGTCTCATTGTGAACACCCTGTATTTTGCTTTTGCCGGCTCTTTACCAGTGTTCCTTGAATATAGAGTTTGTACCTTTTTCTCACTGTGAGATCTCGGCTGAGATATCGTCAATTAGGATTATCCTTTCTCGTATATTGATTCTGGTAAGATGGAAACAACTTTTGAAACTACTGTTGTCTATTTTATGTCCAGGTCTTTTTCTTCCTTGTGAATCAGGCACAGCAAACACTTCATGCTTTTCTATACAACTGTATAATCTCCATTTATTTGCAGTGTCCCTAAGAAGTACTTTTTGCACACCTGTCTACTATTATTATTTCCTACCCTAAGAAAGTATTCCCCCCCATGAACCATGGACCTTGCCGTTGGTGGGGAGGCTTGCGTGCCTCAGCGATACAGATAGCCGTACCGTAGGTACAACCACAACGGAGGGGTGTCTGTTGAGAGGCCAGACAAACGTGTGGTTCCTAAAGAGGGGCAGCAGCCTTTTCAGTAGTTGCAAGGGCAACAGTCTGATGATTGACTGATCTGGCCTTGTAACAATAACCGAAACGGCCTTGCTTTGCTGGTACTGCGAACGGCTGAACGCAAGGGGAAACTACGGCCGTAATTTTTCCCGAGGGCATGTAGCTTTACTGTATGATTAAATGATGATGGCGTCCTCTTGGGTAAAATATTCCGGAGGTAAAATAGTCCCCCATTCAGATCTCCGGGCGGGGACTACTCAAGAGGATGTCGTTATCAGGAGAAAGAAAACTGGCGTTCTACGGATCGGAGTGTGGAATGTCAGATCCCTTAATCGGGCAGGTAGGTTAGAAAATTTAAAAAGGGAAATGGATAGGGTAAAGTTAGATATAGTGGGAATTAGTGAAGTTCGGTGGCAGGAGGAACAAGACTTCTGGTCAGGTGACTACAGGGTTATAAACACAACGTCAAATAGGGGTAATGCAGGAGTAAGTTTAATAATGAATAGGAAAATAGGAATGCGGGTAAGCTACTACAAACAGCATAGTGAACGCATTATTGTGGCCAAGATAAGATACGCAGCCCACACCTACTACAGTAGTACAAGTTTATATGCCAACTAGCTCTGCAGATGACGAAGAAATTGAAGAAATGTATGATGAAATAAAAGAAATTATTCAGATAGTGAAGGGAGACGAAAATTTAATAGTGATGGGTGACTGGAATTCGAGTGTAGGAAAAGGGAGAGAAGGAAACATAGTAGGTGAATATGGATTGGGGCTAAGAAATGAAAGAGGAAGCCGCCTGGTAGAATTTTGCACAGAGCACAACTTAATCATAGCTAACACTTGGTTTAAGAATCATGATAGAAGGTTGTATACATGGAAGAATCCTGGAGATACTAAAAGATATCAGATAGATTATATAATGGTAAGACAGAGATTTAGGAACCAGGTTTTAAATTGTAAGACATTTCCAGGGGCAGATGTGGACTCTGACCACAATCTATTGGTTATGACCTGTAGATTAAAACTGAAGAAACTGCAAAAAGGTGGGAATTTAAGGAGATGGGACCTGGATAAATTGAAAGAACCAGAGGTTGTAAAGAGTTTCAGGGAGAGCATAAGGGAACAATTGACAGGAACGGGGGAAAGAAATACAGTAGAAGAAGAATGGGTAGCTTTGAGGGATGAAGTAGTGAAGGCAGCAGAGGATCAAGTAGGTAAAAAGACGAGGGCTAGTAGAAATCCTTGGGTAACAGAAGAAATATTGAATTTAATTGATGAAAGGAGAAAATATAAAAATGCAGTAAATGAAGCAGGCAAAAAGGAATACAAACGTCTCAAAAATGAGATCGACAGGAAGTGCAAAATGGCTAAGCAGGGATGGCTAGAGGACAAATGTAAGGATGTAGAGGCTTATCTCACTAGGGGTAAGATAGATACTGCCTACAGGAAAATTAAAGAGACCTTTGGAGATACGAGAACCACTTGTATGAACATCAAGAGCTCAGATGGAAACCCAGTTCTAAGCAAAGAAGGGAAAGCAGAAAGGTGGAAGGAGTATATAGAGGGTCTATACAAGGGTGATGTACTTGAGGACAATATTATGGAAATGGAAGAGGATGTAGATGAAGATGAAATGGGAGATACGATACTGCGTGAAGAGTTTGACAGAGCAGTGAAAGACCTGAGTTGAAACAAGGCCCCCGGAGTAGACAACATTCCATTGGAACTACTGATGGCCTTGGGAGAGCCAGTCCTGACAAAGCTCTACCATCTGGTGAGCAAGATGTATGAAACAGGCGAAACACCCTCAGACTTCAAGAAGAATATAATAATTCCAATCCCAATGAAAGCAGGTGTTGACAGATGTGAAAATTATCGAACTATCAGTTTAATAAGCCACAGCTGCAAAATACTAACACGAATTCTTTACAGACGAATGGAAAAACTTGTAGAAGCTGACCTCGGGGATGATCAGTTTGGATTCCGTAGAAATGTTGGAACACGTGAGGCAATACTGACCTTAAGACTTATCTTAGAAGAAAGATTAAGGAAAGGCAAACCTACGTTTCTAGCATTTGTAGACTTAGAGAAATCTTTTGACAATGTTGACTGGAATACTCTCTTTCAAATTCTAAAGGTGGCAGGGGTAAAATACAGGGAGCAAAAGGCTATTTACAAATTGTACAGAAACCAGATGGCAGTTATAAGAGTCGAGGGGCATGAAAGGGAAGCAGTGGTTGGGAAGGGAGTGAGACAGGGTTGTAGCCTATCCCCGATGTTATTCAATCTGTATATTGAGCAAGCAGTAAAGGAAACAAAAGAAAAATTCGGAGTAGGTATTAAAATCCATGGAGAAGAAATAAAAACTTTGAGGTTCGCCGATGACATTGTAATTCTATCAGAGACAGCAAAGGACTTGGAAGAGCAGTTGAACGGAATGGATGGTGTCTTGAAGGGAGGATATAAGATGAACATCAACAAAAGCAAAACGAGGATAGTGGAATGTAGTCGAATTAAGTCGGGTGATGATGGAATTATATTAGGAAATGAGACACTTAAAGTAGTAAAGGAGTTTTGCTATTTGGGGAGCAAAATAACTGATGATGGTCGAAGTAGAGAGGATATAAAATGTAGACTGGCAATGGCAAGGAAAGCGTTTCTGAAGAAGAGAAATTTGTTAACATCGAGTATAGATTTAAGTGTCAGGAAGTCATTTCTGAAAGTATTTGTATGGAGTGTAGCCATGTATGGAAGTGAAACATGGACGGTAAATAGTTTGGACAAGAAGAGAATAGAAGCTTTCGAAATGTGGTGCTACAGAAGAATGCTGAAGATTAGATGGGTAGACCATATAACTAATGAGGAAGTATTGAATAGGATTGGGGAGAAGAGAAGTTTGTGGCACAACTTGACCAGAAGAAGGGATCGGTTGGTAGGACATGTTCTGAGGCATCAAGGGATCACCAATTTGGTATTGGAGGGCAGCGTGGAGGATAAAAATCGTAGGGGGAGACCAAGAGATCAATACACTAAGCAGATTCAGAAGGATGTAGGTTGCAGTAGGTACTGGGAGATGAAGAAGCTTGCACAGGATAGAATAGCATGGAGAGCTGCATCAAACCAGTCTCAGGACTGAAGACCACAACAACAACAACAAGAAAGTATTTCTGAGAGACTGATTTTGGAGAATGAGATCCATCCTTCAAGTTTTTTCTTTGTGCTAAGTTTGATTGAACGAGTCCCCAAATATATACATTCTGTCTGGAGTAGTGTGCTAATTTCCAGAAATTTTTGGATATTTCTTTCCTCTTACTTGCCTCAATTTTTGCATAACATTCCCTCCTGCAGTTACAGTCCCCATCCTCAACTATCTTTTCTGGAACATTCTTTCCACTAAGAGATATATGCGATTGCCCACTGTTCCTGTTATTCTTACGGGTGCTCAGTTTCCATGCATTGGGAGTTTGCATCCTTTTATGTCCTCTGTGCACTTCCTCAGAATGTAAAGTATGATAAATAAAGTTATGTCAAATACTGTAGCTTTGTGCTACAATGCAGTTATTGTATGTTCATAGTGTATACAATACGTAATTGTTATAAACTGCACTTCTGTTCAGTTGTATAAGTAATGGTAAACTGCAGCACCCTTCGACAGGTTAGGTTAGAAACAGTATCTTATTCATTTCGGCTATAAATAGAATATTATTAATTATTATTGGCATGGTATACCTGTCATAGTACTATTCATAGGCACATTTTCCTCACTGTCTGGTGGATATTCTGAACAATACTCCTTAATACGGTCACAACAAGAACCTTCACACTCCGTCTTCTACTAAAGCTCATGGACATATGTACGTTGTGTTCTGAACAAAGGTGGGAAACAGTTAAAGCACTAACACACTGCTGCACTCTATGCACAGATGATGAAACCTCAGTGATATGTACCTATAGCTCTGAACTGTAGATGTCTCTCTGTTAACGAATAACTCTGTAACTCATTCTCAACGAAAAGTGGAGCTACGCTGCTTGTGCTCTGAACTCCTCATATGAGGCATTCAGAAGCCAAGCTGACTTCATAAAATTTAAAATGTTCAGTACAAACAGTTGTTGATCTATTATAAAAATTGTTTCTTTTTTTTTCAGCATATTTGGAATAAATTCATTTAGTTTCTTACAATTAAGGTTATGTCAAGCACTTTCTGAAAAAAATCTCTCTCTCTCTCTCTCTCTCTCTCTCTCTCTCTCTCTCTCTCTCTCTCTACACCTCTCTACCCAGCCTCCTAATTAAAAAAGCCACTATGTATATAGTCAGTCACATGGCTGGCTGGAAGGTCTGTGAATTTTTGGTGTATCCTAAAGGCTGCATTACAGACTTTACCCCCAGCAGTGCAAAAGGGAAATATCGTAATTTCCAGAATTCGTCAGCAGCTGTCAGCCACTGCTCTTATGCACGTGGAGGTGTCACGATATTGAGTGTGGTATCAATAACTGCCTGGCACACTCCATAGACAATCCTGCACACTGTAGAGTGTCCTAGCCAAAGGCTGAAGGCTGTAGTCTGCAGAGAACCTCCTGGAAGGAGAAAAAGAAGAATTAACAAAAATAATAAATGACTTCCCAACTGTTTACAGAAAAACAAAATAGACTAATGCAATCTCCATTCATTCTGACAGAGTTCTGCAACTTTGCCAAAACAAGAATTGTTACTTTGCTGTTATTGTTCTTATACTGACTATATTACATGCCATTTAAAGTACGCTGAGATACATTCAACAGCAATAAGGAAGTGTAAAAGTCACTCACAGGTTCTGAATTATTTTGAAAATAAAATGGTCAAATTGAAAATGGTAGGCCTAAAATTTAGAGCAATAAACAAACTGCAGAGGCTGCATGAAAGTAAACTAATACAAGCAAAGAGATTACTATTGCATAATTTGGCGAACTTCTTGATGTTAAATGTAAATAAGAATTTTGAACAGAATGACATGTGGAATATTGTATTAAATCAGCTGAACAATGTTTTGCATTATTGAAATTGAAATTGTCACTGAATTTGTGTGTGTGTGTGTGTGTGTGTGTGTGTGTGTGTGTGTGTGTGCGCGCGTGCGCGCGCGGGGGCGGGGGCAGCAATCATAATTTAAATATAGGTGGGTACCTGGGGTGTGCCCCCCTGCAGGTCCAGGGGCTAGAATTGGCCCAAGGTATTCCTGCCTGTCGTAAGAGGTTACTAAAAGGAGTTTCTACATCTACATCTATACTCTGCAAGCCACCTGACGGTGTGTGGCGGAGGGTACATTGAGTACCTCTATCGGTTTTCCCTTCTATTCCAGTCTCGTATTGTTCGTGGAAAGAAAGATTGTCAGTATGCCTCTGTGTGGGCTCTAATATCTCTGATTTTATCCTCATGGTCTCTTCGCGAGATATACGTAGGAGGGAGCAATATACTGCTTGACTCCTCGGTGAAGGTATGTTCTCGAAACTTCAACAAAAGCCCGTACTGAGCTACTGAGCGTCTCCCTTGCAGAGTCTTCCACTGGAGTCTATCTATCATCTCCGTAACACTCTCAAGATTACTAAATGATCCTGTAACGAAGCGCGCTGCTCTTCGTTGGATCTTCTCTATCTCTCCTGTCAACCCTATCTGGTACGGATCCCACACTGGTAAGCAGTATTCTTGCAGTGGGCGAACAAGTGTACTGTACGTACTTCCCTTGTTTTCAGATTGCGTTTCCTTAGGATTCTTCCAACGAATCTGTCTGACATCTGCTTTACCAACGATCAACTTTATATGATCATTTCATTTTAAATCACTCCTAATGCCTACTGCCAGATAATTTATGGAATTAACTGCTTCCAGTTGCTGACCTGCTATATTGTAGCTAAATGATAAAGTATCTTTCTTTCTATGTATTCACAGCACATTACACTTCTCTACATTGAGATCCAATTGCCATTCCCCGCACCATGCGTCAATTCGCTGCAGATCCTTCTGCATTTCAGTACAATTTTCCATTGTTTCAACCTCTCTATATACCACAGCATCATCTGCAAAAAGCCTCAGTGAACTTCCAATGTTATCCAAAAGGTCATTTATGTATATTGTGAATATTATGATAATTAGTTCGTTGCTTGTTTCGTGATTTAAAAACAATAAACATTATTATAAGCACTGTATAAGGATTATACTACACATATGATTATAACTTCAACTATATGTTGAGTATTTACAGAAAAAAGCACATTTCGAAAAACACACACACACACACACACACACACACACACACACACACACACACACACACTTATTTTTTTGTTCAGAACTATAGTACAGTGACTTTAAAGATATTACCAAATAGCTTATGAAGATAAGCTATTTGGTAATATGTTTACTTTGAAGCACACTGTTACACCTAGTAGGCTACAGATCATATTGTATCCCAGTATTTTACAGATTTCTCAGACAGTGAATTGATGATACTGTGCCTTAATTGTGTTTTCCTTATTGTGTTGAATTTCCATTTGTCCCAGAAAATGCATGAAAAAATAAAAATCAACAACTGTTCCATCAAGAGAAGTTGTGAAATCAGATTACAATTACACACATTCAGTTGCATTTTATAACAATAAAAAGTCTGCTAACTCAAATTTTGTCATAGTTAAAATAAAATATGGTTCACAAAGAAAAATTTACCTTCTGCTGTATATGGTTTGGAAAACGAAAGATGGATGGAACAGCATCACCTTTCAGCTTTCTGCGATTAACGTAATTTGCAAGGAAACAACTTTCTTCAAAATGATTGGAACATATAAAATGGTATTTTGTCGGTCGGAAATCTTGCCTCCTGACAGTGTGTAACCATTTTTGTAACAGCTGTGTTTTTGAGAAAGGAATCCTGCGAATAGATGCACAGACATTATGCTAATACCGTGTTAAAACATTTATTAAGCAAGTGCGTTGACATACAAAACAACTTTAAATATCCACATACCTGTGAAATGTAATATTTGTTCCTTTCTCGAATTTATTTGTACAATTAATCGCTGCACAACTCTTCACCATTTTACTACTTTTGATTGGAACGTACAGACAGTAGAATTACGAGTAACAAACACTGTATGTATGCCCCAACAAATACCAGGTGATCAGAGTGTCAGTATAAATTTGAAAACTTAATAAACCACAGAATAATGTAGATAGAGAGGTAAAAATTGACACACATGCTTGGAATGACATGGGGTTTTTTTAGAACAAAAAAAAGCAAAGTTCACAAAATGTCTGACAGATGGCGCTGGACAGCAGAACGTCAATGACTGCGCATTACAATCGTGTATAAAAGGAGCTGTAATAAGAGAGAGAATCAGATGTGCCAGCAGTCGCAGCATGTTGACGTTAACTGAAAAGACAGCTTTTAGTGAAGCTGTATTATCAGAATGGGGAATGTGCTAGTTCAGTGTTACGATCCTATCGCCATAGGAAGGGGATTCAAACCGGTAAAGGTCCGTTGACAAATGCAGCTGTGGCGAGAATGATTTCGAAGTTTGAAGCCATGGATTGTTTAGACAATAGACCCCGTAGTGGCCGACCGAGCACAAGGCGTAATGCTGCTGAGACAGTTCAGGAAGAAATGGAGACTGTAGCGGGTTCCTCTATGCATGGGGAAGTCAGCACTCGTGCAGTCGCACGTCGCACCGGCATTCCATACACTACTGTTTGGTTGGCACTGAGGCGTACCCTCTAATGCTATCCGTACAAAATCCATCGGCATCATGAACTGTTACCTGGCAATTTGGTGAAGCGGAGGGCATTTGCGGTGTGGGTGTTTCAAAAGATCGTGGAAGATGACGATTGGTTGAGTAACGTGTTGTGGACCGATGAAGCTCATTTCATGCTCCGAGGGTCTGTCAACGCCCACAACTGCAGAATTTGGGCTACCGAAAATCCTAGAACTGTCATGGAAACTCCATTGCATGACAAGAAAGTCACAGTATGGGTTGGATTTACCACATCTACCATTATCGGGCCTTATTTCTTCGAGGAAATGCGTAATTCTGGTTTTGTAACTGCTACCGTGACGGGTGAGAGGTACGCCGATATATTACAGAATTGCATCATCCCCAGCCTGGCTGATAAACACCTGCTGAACATACGATGTTTATGCAGGATGGCACTCCACCCGAAATTGCTAGACACGTGAAAGATCTCTTGCACGCATCATTTGGTGATGATCGTGTGCTCAGTCACCTCTTTCGTCATGCTTGGCCTCCCAGGTCCACAGACCTCAAACCGTGCGATTATTGGCTTGGGAGTTACCTGAAGTCGCAAGTGTATCGTGATCGACCGACATCTCTAGGGATGCTGAAAGACAACATCAGACGCCAATGCCTCACCATATCTCTGGACATGCTTTACAGTGCTGTTCACAACATTATTCCTCGACTACAGCTATTGTTGAGGAATGATGGTGGACATATTGAGCATTTGCTTTGTCTTATTTTGTTATGCTAATTATTGCTATTCTGATCAGATGAAGCGCCATCCGTCGGACATTTTTTGAACTTTCGTATTTTTTTTTGGTTCTAATAAAACCCCATGTCATTCCAAGCATGTGTGTCAATTTGTGCCTTTCTATCTACATTATTCCATGATTTATTCAGTTTTCAAATTTATACTGACCTTTTGATCACCTGATATACAACGTTGAATCAGGGTCTTCATAAACAATAATACTACACAACACATCAGACTACAACCACTATAATGGCGTCCAGCCGAAGGTTCAAATTATCCTGCGACTGGTGCGCCATCAGTGAGTCTAGTTATTTTTTACAAGGTCTTTGATGCTTACATACAATGGAATTAGCCGTCATTAAAAACACTGACTCAAGGTTACTAAATAATAAGGTTGGGCAGTAAGCGCTCTGCTCTGCTACTGGCTGGCCTAGTGACATCAGCGTGGAAGCAAGCGCTCACAGCAGATGACACGGCATGCGCGTTTACATCAAGCTTTTGCGGAAGATTTTGTTTATACCAGATGTCTAAACTGCTTTTCTGCTGCTAAAATATTACAGTTGAAACTGAAGAGTTATATTCTTTCGCAGCTAATGCCTTGCACATCGGTAAAATATCAGATCACAACCACACTGACACACACACTTGAAATTTGAAACCTCGGCTCAAATAAATCAGAAACTATTCATTTAATCGCATTGAAATGAATTTACTTAAGAGCATAATTACCTTAAATTAGCATTATATAAAGAAAATGACAAGTTTACTCACCATTTCTCCTCTGCAGTGAAGTTGCGAAGCAGTGTTGCAAATATACAAAAGCATTCGTAACATGTCTTGTAATACCATGACAATTTAGGGAGAAGTTTATAAACAGAATATTGCACACAACGACACTCTATATCCAATTGTTCTGTCAAAAATGTATGTACCTATATACACAACTTTTATTTGCAAAACAGTTAAACTATGTTGTGAATTGATTACTTTGATGACATATGCCATTTTCTCCCCTTTTTTTCTGAGCTGCCTCAGATATTCTTGCTCTGTCTTTTGATGAAAGCCAGTGCAGATGAATAAATGTGTGAGTTCTAGCATATATTTTAATTATTTCTTTGTGTATATCGGGGAACCACTCACCAAGTGCTGCACACAGCTTACTAATTATGCCTCTTTCTGTAGACAAACTTTCACTGCCATGGAGCTGAGTAAAAGTCAGCTTGAATTGGCTTATTGTTTCAAGCCAAGTTTCTGATGGCACAAGTAAGCTTCCCTTAGAAATTGTACACAGCCAGCTGACTGGTTTTTCCCCTGGGACCGACATTAGCTCTTCAGTGGGTGTGGCTAACATTCTGTCGTACTGCCTGCACCGATGGGCTATATATCCGGCCAGGTACTGAAACCGCTCCACGCTAAAGTCCGAACCCACAGATGCTCAGGAAGTCTCATAATTTTCTGCTGTCAGTTCTATCCTCTCAATTTCTTTCTGCCCTTCAATCAGGAAGAACGCTGCTGAACAGTGCTGCAGCAACAAATGTTCCTTCTTCATCAGGTTCAACAAAAGAAGCATTAGACAGAGGAATATCAGAAGCATTTGCACTTAACAATAATAGCCTGATTCAGTTTTTTACGTCTATCGGAGTTGGATGGTCATAAAAATGTCCCAGGCCCATTACAAGAGAAAAGAAGTTTTCGAGACAGTCCTGATTCAGCCTGGCAGTAAGTAGGTGTTTGACTTCGTATTCTCTTAAGTCACTGACTAGACCTAAAATTGACCGAATACACGCCATTAATCCTTTCTGAAAAGGTAACAAATGCCTTGATGATCCAACGTGCATCCTCTCACAGCAGTTCCCCCCAGGGGGTCCACAACTCTTTTGTGGATACGTGCGTAGCGAGCACGGGACCCCGAGCTAATGTGGCCTTCCTTCCTTTCCGGGCTGCATACCTTCCCATTCCGCATCCTTCCCCATCCCTATCTTCGCCCCTCCTCCCCTCGCCTCTGGCTCTTTCCTTCCCTTTCTCCCCATCTGGGAGTATGGTTTGTGCCTACGTCCGGAGATGGACGCTCGTAAATGTACTGCATTCTTCGCCTTTCTTGCTTTTATGTCTTCTTCCTTCCCTTGTCCTTCTCTTTTCCTTACCTCTTCTCTTTCCCTTTTCTCCGTTGCGGCGTTTGAGACCTCTTCTTTCCTTTCCCTTTCTCTTTCTTCCTCCCTGTGCATGTCTGAAGGCCGACCCACGCCCTTCGTGCGTAGCCGGTGACGGGGTAACGCGTAATTCCCCGCCCCGGGTAGACAGGTAGGACACGTACGTACCCCCTGGTAACGGCCAGGCCCAGGGAGGGGTGATTACCCGAGCTGATACCTTCCGAAAATGCCGATTGGTCCCTCCGTCCGTTTGTCGGGAGGTGTGACCTGAGGTGTGAACAATCACCTAAGGCGGGAGTGCCTTCAGAGAGGGCCCCCACAAGGGAGGAGCGCGCCATCGGAGACGCCGGTAATCATGGGGGATTCTTCCGCAATGGTTTCCTCACCTTCCACTATGTCTGCTCACAAACGTAAGTATACTGAGTCTCAGCCACAGACGATTCTTCCATCGTTGCCACAGTTCCTTGTTGTTTCTCGGACTGATGAAGGTCACGACCTCTCCACGGTCAACCCTTTCATTATTCAGAAAGGTGTCGACGCAATTGCAGGTCCTGTAAAGTCTTGTTCCAGATTACGGAATGGCACCCTGTTGTTAGAAACACACAGTGCCCTCCAGGCACAAAAATTGCTCCGTACTTCTCTGCTCCACACCTTCCCTGTCCGGGTGGAACCGCACCGTACCTTAAATTCCTTGCGTGGAGTCGTTTATACACGCTCCCTCGATGGATTGTCTGACGAAGAAATTCAGCACTATCTGTCTGACCAGGGCGTAACGGCAGTTCATAGAGTAATGAAACGGGTTGACACGAACATCATTCCAACCTGCACTGTCTTCTTGACATTTGACACAGTTCAACTCCCATCGAAAATCAAAGCCGGCTATGAGATAATTTCCGTTCGCCCTTACGTCCCAAACCCTACGCGTTGCTATCGATGTCAGCGGTTCAATCACACCAGCCAGTCCTGTTCCAATCCAGCCAAATGTGTTACGTGTGGCAAGGATGCCCATGAGGGTGCTTGTCCACCTCCATCCCCTCGCTGCATCAACTGTATGGGTGACCACGCTGCTTCCTCTCGAGATTGCCCCGTTTTTAAGGACGAAAAGCTCATCCAGGAAATAAGAGTGAAGGAAAAGGTGTCGACCTTTGCTGCTCGAAAATTATTCGCCAGTCGCAAGCCCTCCGTGCCTCAGACAGGAAAATACAGCACTGTCCTTGCTTCTCCTCGGCCAACAAAGGAGGCGGCCACGCAGACTTGCGACCTCACCTTTAGTACCACGGTCGTCAGATCGGCCAGCGCAAAGATCGCTCGTTCAACCTCACCACTTTCGCCTGCCCACTCTATGGCTCACCCTTCGTCGGGTTCTGCTAAATATCGAGCCCAAAAGTCGGACGCCAAGTCTTCGAAGAAAGAGCATACTCGAGAAGAGTTTTTACGTACCGCAACTTCACAACCATCGGTTCCTCCTTCATCTAAACATCATTCTTCCAAGAAGGCTACAAAGAAACCCAGTTCCTCTCCTCCGCCAAGGCGTGTCCCCTCTACAGCACCACCTGGCGGAAATCGCCCTCGGCCGTCTTCTGTGTCGCCGAGGCGCACTGCTGGTGGCCGGTCAACCGGCCGATCGCTGGTGGCAGGGACTGCTCCCGACCAACCTATGGATCAGGATCTTCTGCCTTCGGCTGAATGCCATTCCATGCTGTCGGTTGCTAGCTCCGAGCAGTCTTTGAGTTGACAGCAACTTTGGTCACATTCCTCCATTTTCTGTTCACCCCATGTCCATTATCCACTGGAATATCCGCGGCATTCGAGCCAATCGGGATGAATTGTCGGTCCTCTTACGATCCTACTCGCCGGTCATCTTCTGTCTTCAGGAAACAAAGCTGCGTCCCCATGACCGCTTTGTTCTCCCTCACTTTCAATCCGTCCGATATGACCTCCCCTCTGTTGAAGGCACTCCAGCCCATGGAGGACTCATGATTCTTCTCCCTGATACTCTCCATTATCACCCAATCCCCTTAAACAGTTCCTTCCAAGCTGTCGCCGTCCGTCTTTCCCTTTCTGGATACACGTTCTCTCTTTGTACTGTATACATTCCATCATCCACACCAATGGCACGAGCTGATCTCCTTCATCTTCTTGGTCAGCTTCCACCCCCCTATTTGCTGGTTGGGGACTTCAATGCCCACCACCCGCTTTGGGGATCTCCACATCCTTGTCCACGTGGCTCTCTATTGCTAGACGTATTCCACCAAGCGGATCTAGTTTGCCTCAACACTGGGGCCCCCACATTTTTGTCTGCCTCCACGACAACTTTATCTCATTTGGACCTTGTGGTCGGTACTGTTCCGCTAGCTCGGCGCTTCGAATGGTTCGCCCTTGATGATACACACTCGAGTGACCACTTTCCATGTGTCCTTAGACTGCAGTCTCCACTGCCATATATGAGCTCGCGACGCTGGAAATTTGCCCAAGCCGATTGGACACTTTTTTCGTCTCTAGCGACATTCGATGACCGTCGCTTTCCCAGCGTCGACGATGAGGTCACACATATTACCGACGTTATTCTTACAGCTGCGGAACGTTCAATACCACGCACCTCCGAATTGCCCCGGCGCCCCCCAGTTCCTTGGTGGAACGAGGCATGCCGTGACGCACTACGTGAGCGGCGACGTGCTCTTCGCATTTTCCGTCACCATCCTACTTTGGCCAACTGTATTAGCTATAAGCAGCTCCGTGCGCGATGCCGTCGCGTCATCCGCGATAGCAAGAAGGCAAGCTGGAAATTCTTTATTAGCTCATTTAACACCTTCACTCCCTCCTCGGAAGTTTGGAGTCGGCTTCGACGGTTCTCAGGTGCGCCTAGTTTCTCCCCGGTCTCTGGGCTCACTGTCGCGCATGATACCTTAGTGGACCCCGTCGCAATTTCTAACTCATTGGGTCAGCACTTTGCTGAGATTTCGAGCTCTTCAAATTACCCGCCAGCGTTTCTCCCGAAGAAACGTACAGCAGAAGTGCGACATCTTGCTTTCTCCTCTCAAAATCACGAAAGCTACAATACTGTTTTCTCCATGCGGGAACTCCAACATGCCCTCTCATCTTCTCGCTCCTCCGCCCCGGGACCGGATGGTATCCATGTCCAAATGTTGCTGCATTTATCAACCCCTAGTCTGCGTTACCTCCTTCGCCTTTATAATCGAATTTGGACCGACAGTACCTTTCCCAGACGGTTGCGGGAAGCTATTGTCGTTCCCGTTCCGAAACCTGGAAAGGACAAACATCTCCCCTCTAGCTATCACCCCATTTCTCTCACGAGTAGTGTCTGTAAGGTTTTGGAGCGTATGGTGAATTACCGTTTAGCTTGGTGGCTGGAATCCCGCAGTCTTTTAACACCAGCCCAATGCGGATTCCGAAAGCATCGTTCTGCAGTTGACCATCTTGTTGCTCTCTCCACTTATATCATGAACAATTTTCTCCAGAAACGCCAAACGGTAGCAATATTTTTTGATCTGGAGAGAGCATACGATACCTGTTGGAGGACAGGCATCCTCCGCACACTGTTCTCTTGGGGCTTTCGAGGCCGGCTGCCCCTTTTTCTTCGCGAATTTATGGCAGAGCGCACTTTTAGGGTGCGGGTGAACACTACTCTCTCCCGTACTTTCTCCCAAGAAAACGGGGTACCCCAGGGTTCCGTGCTGAGTGTTGTACTGTTTGCCATCGCCATAAATCCAATTATGGATTGTCTCCCTCCTGATGTCTCGGGCTCCCTCTTTGTGGACGATTTTGCGATCTACTACAGCGCTCAACGGACCAGCCTTCTTGAACGACGTCTTCAAGGATGTCTCGATCGCCTCCACTCGTGGAGCATCGAAACTGGCTTCCGTTTCTCACCCAGTAAGACCGTTTGTGTCAATTTTTGGCGACGTAAGGAATTTCTTCCGCCTTCCTTACATCTAGGTCCTGTCAACCTTCCGTTCTCAGACGTCGCTAAATTCTTGGGTCTTATGTTTGCCAGAAAACTATGCTGGTCCTCCCACGTTTCCTATCTTTCGGCTCGCTGTCTGCGATCGCTTAACACCCTCCGTGTCCTGAATGGTACCTCCTGGGGCGTGGACAGAGTGGTCCTTCTCCGCCTCTATCGCGCCTTAGTGCGCTCGAAATTGGATTATGGAAGCATAGTCTACTCCTCTGCTCGGCCGTCTATTCTTCGGCGTCTCGATTCTATCCACCACCATGGATTACGTTTAGTGTCTGGAGCTTTTTACACTAGCCCTGTGGAAAGCCTTTATGCTGAGACTGCTGAACCTCCGCTGTCCAATCGGCGAGCAGTCCTCCTGAGTCGTTATGCTAGCCATCTGTCTTCCATGCCTGCTAATCCAGCCCACGACCTTTTTTTCGACGCCTCCTTTGATGTAGGGTATGCAGGCCGCTCCTCCTCCCTACTACCCCCGGGAGTCCGCTTCCGTCAACTGCTCCATTCTCTTTCCTTCCGCTTTCCTAAAACCTTCTTGACAACTTGGGGTACAGCACCGCCTTGGCTCCGTACCCGGATCTGCCTGCTCCGTGACCTTTGTCAATTTCCCAAGGATGGTACCCCTACACTTGTTTATCGTCGGGCATTTGCTGCTCTATGTGCAGAAATGACAGACGCCACATTTATTTACACCGACGGCTCGAAAACATCGTTAGGTGTAGGGAGTGCCTATGTTGTTGGCGACACCCCAAATCGCTTTCGGCTTCCCGACCAGTGTTCGGTTTATACTGCGGAGCTTTACGCTGTTCTCCAGGCTGTCCACTACATCCGCCGCAATCAGCGGATACAGTACGTTATCTGCTCAGATTCTCTCAGCTCTCTCCTCAGTCTCCAAGCTCTTTACCCTGTGCACCCTCTGGTCCACCGGATTCAGGACTGTCTGCGCTTGCTCCACCTGGGGGGCGTCTCGGTGGCGTTCCTCTGGCTCCCGGGACACACTGGTATCTGTGGGAATGAGGCGGCCGATATAGCGGCCAAGGCTGCAGTCTATCTTCCTCAGCCAGCTATTCAGTCGCTTCCCTTCACCGATCTACGGAGCGGTTTATGTCGCCAAGTTGCTCATTTATGGCATGCGCATTGGTCGGCACTTCCCCGTAATAAATTGCGGGAAGTGAAAGCCCTCCCTTGCGCTTGGACCTCTTCCTCCCGAACGCGTCGTCGGGAGGAGGTTATTTTAGCTAGACTCCGGATAGGGCACTGTCGTTTTAGCCATCGACATCTTTTAAGCGGCGATCCTCCCCCACTCTGTCCCCACTGCTCTCAGCTGTGGACGGTAAGACACCTTTTAATTGAATGCCCCTATTTTAATCCGTTACGCTCCCGTCTACAGCTATCGCCTGATCCATCGTCGATTTTAGCAGATGACACGCGCTCAGCCGACCGCGTTCTCCAGTTTATTAGTGACAGTGAAATGACGTCAGTCATTTGAAGCTTTTTTGGGGACAACCACCCCCTTTCTGTAGCAGATTTTTAAGCATTCTTCTATTTTTAGTTTCTCCAATTTTCTGACTTTGATCCCATTGCTGCTGGTTTTCAATTTCGGTTTTTTACTGTCTTAAGTCACGGGCTGGGCGCTAATGACCATAGAAGTTTTGCGCCCTGAAACCACAAAAAAAAAAAAAAAAATCTCACAGCAGTTGTAGAACTTGCGCAGACATTGTTCTTGTGCTTCAAAATAAATTCCAAATCCACATGCCAGAGATTTCTTACTTTTGGAGGTCCTTGAATTGAGGTCGTCTAAAGTATCGTCCACCAGCTGTACGAAGTCACTAGCGTGCCCTCCTTCTGGCATGAAATACCGAACGGCCTGTGAAGTTGTGTGAGATAGCAGTTTGGCTGCTAAACGAACCTCCGTTGGTCTCTGCCCTTAACAGTGATGTTGCTGAGTTAACTTTGGGCACATTTTCATTTCCCCACTGTCTAAAACCGAAAGTCTCTCAAAAACGGATTTCGTCACTGCCTTATTTTCTACAATAATACCTTCATCCAGCAAATGATTCCGTAACAGCGTAAGCAAATGTGGGACATCAGCGAACACCCAGACACGTTTCCGTGTGTCGCTAGGATGAGAGAAACAACTGTTTGTGTGTGTCATGCCAAGCTCATTCCAAACGCATTTTTTGTTCCCATGTACAACCTTATACGAATTACTGTCTAAGGTGACATTAATTTCATTCAAGAGGGCAGCTGTCATGCAAACATCAAAATCAAAATAAACAGGTTGTTTCCAACTTGCAAACAGTCCATGCACCATAACAACTAAAGCATTACTGTGGGCTCCTAAAACCCTGTCCTCTTGTTGATCATAGCAATTCTACTGTCGATGTTCATTTCGTCGAAGGACAAAACGCAAACACGTTGCCTGTCAGTGAATGTTTTAGCCTGCATTTTCATCATAATCAAAACATCTTTCAAAATGCCAGGACTGCAACTAAAAGAGCGGTTTATCCAGGCCCTCTACATCGACACAGCTGGTAGAGGATACCAGATTTCCCCCCCCCCCCCCCCCCCTTCAGAAAATTATAACATTTCCCAGATATAGCACGGAGAGTAATTGATTTACAAATGTTTTCATTACTCCATCTAACCCTTTTTGATTCACTTAATAAACTTTTTATTTGAGTGGGTGAAAATATTTTTCCTAACACACGAGTACCTTCATTAGACACAAGAACATCCTTATTAATTTCTTCCTCGCGCATAAGTCGTCGCGTACTAGACAGCTGATTCCGAAGATCTTTATTCCTTTCTCGAAGTTGCACACACTTGTTTGTAAGAACAGCATTCCTTCTTTCTAATGCCGCTCTAGTATTCATCAAAGTAACTATCTGTACATGTGCTCTTATTATGGTGTTTCTTATTTGGTGACAGCTTTTCCAGAGATCTCTTATGTAGTTCTTGTTTTTTATACCGTTTGGTTCTGTCTTCTGTTGCGAGTGACACATTGGCAGTCACACTACTGCACGACGAATTGCACGAAGGAACTGCATGTGGCTTGAGCATTCTTTTTCAGGGCAAATTAAGCAATTCAGACTGTAAATCCCTGAAGCAATCTGTTTCTGCGAAATGGTGAGAGCATATTCGTGCATGTGCAACATTTACACTGTCTTTCCTACAACATTTCGACAACTATAGTTTTTGTAATGTTTCATTACGCGGGAAACTGTGATACATTACGTCAGTTCCCTTTGTGTTCCGGTTGTAGGAAAAACAGCCTGTAACAGCCCAGCCTGGCATTGTAAAAATTAATTTTCTCACTCACTTGTAGATTCTCCAATAAGAATTTCACAGGATGAACCATAAACTATAGAGCAGGCAAACACAATGTTGATCCCGCTGTCCACTACCGCTAACTATTTCAGTTCTGAATCAAATGTCAATTACAGCAAAAACCATAATACCCGAATTCCAAATGTTTCCGCTATTGACTGAGTACCTCAGAAGAAAAAACTCAATCAAAATACTCGTTCCAACACAACACAACACAACAAAAACAATCACACACAATTCGAACTGTGTACTGTTTGGCACAGCTGCTTCCTCTGTGACGTCATGCGCACAACTGAGAAAACACGTTGCTTTTTACGCCCCCCTGCACTGACTGACGCGACTTTCACAACTACACTGAGCCAACTGCCTGCCTGTCATTGGCAGTGCTCGTATTTTTAACCTTCCAAAGAGATCAACAAATTATCTCGTTTTAGAGCCAGTTAAATTGTTATTAAATGAATTATTTACATGAAATAGTTAAGAATGATTCTGGTGATCAGGTGTTTAGATTAAAAACACAAATGGTACATTTAACAAATAATTACAAGCGCCAACAAAGTGAAATAGCTGGATTACAAAGTGTTGAATATGACCTTTCTCATTTGCATAATATTGGGGTTAGAAAGTGCAAATCTGTAAATTACCTGAGTATACAGTACAAAAGTATTATTAAACTTATTTTTTTTTCATACTAAGTGTAGTAAATAATCAGGTTTTCCTGGCCAAATTTTATAACGAGCAAATTCGTAGTCACATATGTTGACACTTTGAATAAGCCTATGTGACCAAAACATAACAGCTCCTAATGAAATGTTCGTGTTAAAACAGTTTAAATAAATGTACCTTGCTTTTGCAGTCTCTTTTGGATCGAAATATTATATATTAATGACAGTGAAAAACATTGCATCATAATTACACCCATACGAAATTTAAGTAATTTGAGTTTAATTTACTGAAAAATCGTAATTTATCCTCAGTATCGTATACTTCCATACTTCTTTTCTCTCCTATCGGGATCATTACATGTTCCACTTGTCGCAGCCATCATGAATTTTTTATTGCCCAATAGTGCATATTATGCCGTTTTACGATACCGCTGTTGATAAATGATGCTTTGTCGCTAAATTGAACGTGTACAAAAAATCTGTCATTGTCCCATAATTTCTCTTGTGTCCAGTGGCAGAACTGTTGATGTAGCATTCTCAACAGTGACGTCTACATCTACACACTTCTCCGCAATCCACCATACGGTGTGTGGTGGAGGGTACCTCGTACCACAACTAGCTTCTTCTCTCCCTGTTCCACTCCCAAACAGAAAGAGGGAAAAATGACTGCCTATATGACTCTGTACGAGGCCTAATCTCTCTTATCTTATCTTTGTGGTCTTTCCGCAAAATGTAAGCTGGCGGCAGTAAAATTGTACTGCAGTCAGCCTCAAATGCTGGTTCTCTAAATTTCCTCAGTAGCAATTCACGAAAAGAATGCCTACTTTCCTCTAGAGACTCCCACCCAAGTTCTTGAAGCATTTCCGTAACACTCGCGTGATGATCAAACCTACCAGTAACAAATCTAGCAGCCCACCTCTGAATTGCTTCTATGTCCTCCCCCAATCCAACCTGATAGGGATCCCAAACGCTCGAGCAGTACTCAAGAATAGGTCGTATTAGTGTTTTATAAGTGGTCTCCTTTACAGATGAACCACATCTTCCCAAAATTCTACCAATGAACCAAAGATGACTATCCGCCTTCCCCACAACTGCCATTACATGCTTGTCCCACTTCATACCGCTCTGCAATGTTACGCCCAAATATTTAATTGACGTGACTACGTCAAGCGCTACACTACTACTGGAATATTCAAACATTAAGGGGTCTTTTTCCTATTCATCTGCATTAATTTACATTTATCTATGTTTAGAGTTAGCTGCCATTCTTTACACCAATCACAAATCCTGTCCAAGTCATCTTGTATCTTCCTACAGTCACTAAACGACGACACCTTCCCGTACACCACAGAATCATCAGCAAACAGCTGCACATTACTATCCACTAGTCTTGGGCATAATAGTTCGCGACAGGGAGCGTTTAGTTTAGTTCATGGTTCCGTCGCGAACTAGGTCGCTCTTTTAGTTCATTAGCTCTCATCTCGATTTCCAGAAAGACAGTTCGCTCGCTTTGCTACCGCTACTGCACACACTCTTTTGTTCGTTATGCTAGTCTTTTAAATAATGACCAGTGTTGCCAATGCCTGTATTACTACAGTTTTATTTCGAGTAATTAGACTTCGAAAGGGCAAATAAACCAGTTGTTTACACAAACGGGTGAAATGGGGTAGTAAACTACTTTACTTTACAATCAGTGTGCTCATAGTATTTCAGTTTTAAAATATATTTGTTTATTTATTTATTAGTGCATTGTAGGAATATTACTTACAGAATATGCTAGATGCGTTTTTTTATGAATAAAAATATACTTTCGTAAATAATCGACTTTTTTAAAGTTTTGGAATTAACCACCAAAAAATATTTCTGCTTTAGGTACGGGTTAAGTACTATATGGCACAAACAATAATACCTTTATCATTAACAGAAGAAACACTAACACTTTTAATTTGTTACCAAACAATTAGACATAGAAAAAATAACTATGACCCCTGAGTGAGATCGTATTCTGAAGCATACTTTTTGTGCTTTGCATTATCATTCTTTAAATAATCAGTCTTCTAATTTTCAAGTGAAATATTACAAAAATTTACATATTATTATGTAAAAACATTAATTTAGAAACTTTGTTCGTTGATAAGTGTTCTTCGTTGATAACAGTGTTCTTCGTTCGTTAAGGATTTGTCCCGTAGCCAAAAAAAAACACGTTTGCAGGGCACTGATGTTGCTACTATGCAAAATCTCTGTAACACATACGCATATACATGAGGATATTACTGACGACGCTCGTGCCACCACTCAAGTGGATCTTTTTTTCGGTCTAAATACTCTTCCTTGAGGTATTTATCAAGTTCGCGAATACCAGCAGCAAGTTGGTTATCTGGCCCAGTGATTTTTCTTATTTCTTGGTCATACTTGTCCCTTATAGCGTCTTTTTTTATTTTCATTACTGCTGCTACTAGAACAAGATGCCGAAGGGTAGAATCAGCTACTAAAATGTCTAGATTCTCCCTCTTGAAGTAACTGCACTCTGCCAACTTTATTTTTGAGGCGTTGTATTGCAACTTAACAAGATTCTTGATTTCTAAATCACGTGTTTTTTTTTTTTTTAAGTCTACTGCGGGCTCTCGCTCCGTCTCGCTATTGTCCTTCGGTCTTCGGAAATGAGCGAACGAACTAAGTAGCGAGGTTATCCGTGAACTAGTTCACATAGTTTGCCTGTGGGAGTGCTCTTCCGAACTAGTTCGTTCGTGAACTACACAAGACTACTATCCACCCTATCCAAAAGATCAATTATGTAGATACTAAACAACAGCGGACCTACCACACTTCGATGGGGCATTCTAGATGATACCCTCAGCTCCGATGGACACTCACCATCGAGCACAACGTATTGGGTTCTATTCCTT
Organism: Schistocerca cancellata; assembly: GCF_023864275.1. Lineage (NCBI taxonomy): Eukaryota > Metazoa > Arthropoda > Insecta > Orthoptera > Acrididae > Schistocerca > Schistocerca cancellata. The sequence continues at coordinate 140,532,301 of NC_064635.1, forward strand.
AAGAAGTCTTCGAGCCAGTCACATATTTGGGAACCAATCCCATATGCTCGTACCTTAGTTAGGAGTCTGCAGTGGGGCACCGAGCCAAACGCTTTCTGGAAGTCGAGGAATATGGCATCCGTCTGATACCCTTCATCCATGGTTCGCAAGATATGTGAAAAAAGGGCGAGTTGCATTTTGCAGGAGTGATGCTTTCTAAAGCTGTGCTGGTGCATGGACAGAAACTTCTGTCTCAAGGAAATTAATTATATTCGAACTGAGAATATGTTCGAGAATCCTGCAGCAAACCGATGTTGAGGATATTGGTCTGTAATTTTGAGGATCCGTCCTTCTACCCTTCTTATATACAGGCGTCACCTGCGCTTTTTTCCAGTCGCTCGGGACTTTACGTTGGGCAAGAGATTCGCGATAAATTCAAGCTAAGTAAGGAGCCAATGCAGTAGAGTACTCTCTGTAAAACCGAATTGGAATCCCATCAGGACCTGGCGATTTATTTATTTTCAACCCATTCAGCTGCTTCACAAACCCCAGGGATGTCTATCACTATGTCGTCCATACGGGAATCTGTAAGACACTCAAACGGCGGTATGTTTGTACGATCCTCCTGCGTGAAAGATTCCTCAAATGCTAAATTTAAAATTTCAGCTTTCGTTTTGCTGTCTTCTATTGCCAGGCCAGACTGATCAGTGAGTGACTGGATGGAAGCCTTCGACCCGCTTACCGATTTTATGTAAGACCAGAATTTCCTTGGGTTTTCAGCAAGATCTTTTGCTAAGGTATGACGGTGGTAGTGGTTGTATGCTTCGCGCATCACTCTTTTTACAGCAGCATGAGAGGGTTGCCGCTAGCGTCAGTTGCAGTTTCAGGCGATTCCAGCTCAAACCAACACGTTGTGATGTTTATTTTCCACCACCGCGTCATTGTCGATTTCATAGTCCAGCTGATCCACCTCTGCGTTGCAAATGTTTTGAGTGAAATGTGCAGTCGATGCGCTGCTGTTCTCACGTCAGTTATACAAACATTGAGAAATATTTAGTTCTTGGGGGTTTGTAAAATTTCTGGATTCGTGTCTCATCACTGTGCAGCCTATGAAAAGGATTTCGGAAGACTCCCAAATAAATTCCAAAAAACAGTGCAGTTTTAATTCCAATATATTTCCAGGACACTGGTGTCCGAGCCTGGTGAACTGTACTGGTTACATCACATGTACTCAAAAATTGACATCAAACGACACAGAGGTCATGCCACAAAAGTCAACAAACGAGTGAGTCTACAATACATGTGATGGCAACCATAGCCAAAAAAAGAGTATCCCCCCTCCCAAGAGGCGCCTGCGCGACCTGTATTTATACTTCTGTTAACAATTACATACAATGAAAATTACAGTTTTATGTAAAATCACAATTAGAAGTTAAACAGAATATGAGATACACATTGCTAAAAATTTACAATCTCAGTGCTGAACAAGGTGAACCTATTTTCAACTTAGTTGCGAGTTAATAAAACATTTTCTGACCAATTATGTTACAGGTAACTATTACATTTCTAAATTTGTTTCTAACAAATCAACTAGTGCCTGAATTTTAGTGCTAACATATATCGGAGATTCAATTAACATGCCTATTTATATGTTCTATTTCATTTGCTGTAGTAATTTTATAATTATAGGTTTACTGGTACATCCTGACCATGTACTCAATTTTTTTCGATTAGTTACAGTATTAATTTCACATTTATATTGTGTTTCTCACATAATGTAAAATAATAGTTTTTCAATGTGATTTGTGTGCTGTGTGTTGTCATAGTTGTTCAAAATAACTCTCAGTAATTTCACATCAGCATTTCCTTCAATCAAAATGTATAGGAGTTCTACTTCATGCGATTCAAATCATTCAAAAGTTCTGTTATGTGTGACTGCACAGTACCATCAGCATCATAATCATCTCAATTAAACGAATCATCAAAACCATTAATAATAGAGGGTTGAATACTACCAAACCACCTCAGCAGCATTGCATATCATATAACCTAAACCTACCATCATCATCCAAATACCCCTACGAAAATGCAAGCCAAAACAAACCATCTTCCATCAATAAACTGTAAACATCAAATCATGTGAATCAGAAACAGGAATGAGTCTGCAACCTCAAATCCTTAATACAAATGCAAATCACATCATGTACCTTATTTCAAGACAATCCTCAACAATTCATAGCAATTTCAGCATCTCTCTCGTGTGTACATAACTGACTAAAACATGTATATAGTATATCATGGTGATAATCCCTTCTTAACAGCATAAATCACTTCAACCCTTTCATAAATCATAACGTCTTTCAACATCTCATGTGTTCTTACATAATTATAGTAAGACATAAATTCAGTTGTCAATCGTGTAATGGTATGAGAAGCAAAACATAGTAATTCCTTCAATGTGAATAATATATATAAGATAAAAACAGTGAAAAGATGTATATAGTTCTTCTTAACTGCACGAATGTACCATAAAATCTTTAAGTATGCATTAATAAGCTTAGTGTATCTTCACACAGTTCACGTTTCATTTCTGCATGAGCTGATATAAATGCAGTATGGTCTGTTGTGTGTAAAGATGTATAACTGTTCCTCACTAGAAAATACATATAAGTTTTTCCTGGCAACGTAAGTTCAAATCATAGTCCTCACATATCAGTAAAGGTGCGTTTACACTGCGATTTGTATCGGCACATGTGTGAGATACATGTATATGCGACTTTGCAGCATGTATCGCAACTTGTATGAGTTGACAAGTATCAACCTCATACATGTATGAGCGTGCGTTTACACTGGTTGATTTGTATCACTGTGCGATGGCTTCCGACGACAATTTGGAAGTTTTCACATTTTTATGTGCTGGTACACTTGATCTTTTGAAAGATGATAGAAAAAAAAGGCGGAGGAAGCGTAGATGGTGGCAGAGAGAGTTTCTTCGCAAATGCGCTACTCACGGAGCTTATGCAATGCTCGTTCAGGAATTAACACTAGAGGATGGCGCATATTTTAGAAAATATGTTATAATGAGTATGGAGGATTTCCGCAGTTTGTTATCTCTTGTGTCGAAAGCCAACACAAACTTTCGGGAAGCGATTCCACCAGAGGATCAGTTGGCAGTAACACACCGTTTTTTTGCCACTGGGGATTCCTTTTCGACGTTAATGTATCTGCATAGAATATCAAAAAGTGCCATATGCAACATTATTCGTCGTGTTTGCGAGGCCATTGTGCAGGTTTTATCCCAAGAAGTGAAGGTAAAAGTTTTATATATATCAGAGTATGTAATAAATACATTATATAATTTTTTCATGCATCTGGCACGTATATCAATTTTTTGCTATTATTCCGGCGGCCTCGCGTGATAGTGTTGACAACGGATGCTAATGCCGACAATCGTGTGTGAGACTTTGGCATTAGCAATCGCGCGACAATGCAAATGTTTTGTCATGAAATCTTCTTTTTACGAGGGCAATTACTTTTAACGAGTGGACGAGGGTACATACAAGTAACTGTCAACCAGGAACAGCAGCACAAATTTTCTACCGCGTCGTCAATGTTGCCAACATAACCACATGAGGCTGCTGGAATAGGAACTAAAATTTTAACTGCACATACATTTTGCACCATAAATTTCTCAAATTGTGCTGAAATGGGTTAGCTTTTAGTTCTTTGGAATGACTGACATGCTTCACTCAGTAATACAATATCACAATTTCTGAGGACACTTCGTGCACAGTGAAGGTATCCAACAACATTAATTTGTATTTAGTTTTATTAAGTAGTACTTGACAGAACATGACATGCATATTTCAACATTTATACATGTTTTTAAAGAATCCATAAATTGTGTTGCATTTGCATCTATTCAGAGATGACTGGAGTGGTTTCCACTTCCACAATGTCTTGTGGGGGCGTGGGAAATGTCACCTCCTCCATTTCTGTTACATCGAAAGGGACACTAATGCTTCCTTCTCCTTCTCCTTCACCATCTCCTTCTGTGGCTGGGGCTTCCATGACCTTTAAAATGCATAACACATTTCTAAGGCAAAGTGAGCTATATGTTAAACATGCATTATAATCAAAGTATCTTAATGTATTGAGAATTTTTTTGAGTGTCCATGTGTAAATTAAATTAAAAAAGTAACAATTTTCTTTCCAGCTTCCTGGTACTGAAGAGGAATGGCTGAAAATTGCCAAAGAATATGAAGAAAAATTGAATTTCCCCAGGTGTTTGGGAGCTATAGATGGGAGGTACATTGACATTGTGGCACCACCTAACAGTGGAACAGTTTATTTTAAGTATAAAGAGCGCTGTAGCATTGTTTTGCTAGCAATTGCTGATGCTAATTATAGAATAATTTACGCTGATGTTGGCACACGGGAGGATTTCAGATGGTGGTGTCCTTAAAGGCACCACATTTTACAAAATGTTATAAACCAAAACTCTAAATATACCACCAACTCCTCTTCCTGGTAGGAGCAAGCCTGTTCCATATGTTTTCATCGCTGACGAAGCCTTTGGCCTAGAGGAAAATATTGTGAAACCATTTCCAGGTCTTCGTGAAAAAAAAAAATAGTTGGCAACATATTTTTAACTATAGAGCATGCAGAGCAAGAAGAGTAATAGAAAATGTATTTGGGATTGTAAGTGCTGTTTACAGAGTGCTGCGGAAGCAAATGCCTCTCAGTCCGGAAAAGGCTACAGTGGTGGCACTGGCCTGTGTTTATTTACATAATTTTCTTCAAAACAGAAAATCTCAAAGGTATTGTCCAGGAGGAACATACGACAGAGAGGGAGATGATGGCAACGTAATACCTGGGTCCTGGAGGGACACCCCTACTGTGCTGGAGCCACTGCCCAGAACTGGCTGCAGAACTTCATTGCTGAATGACAACAGAAGAGAATATGCTGAATACTTGTGCAGTATTCAGGGCTCCATCCCATGGCAGTATGGAAAATAAGTTCCACATCATTGTTAAATGATGACATAAAGGAATAGGCTCTATTCTTCTGCAGTATTCAGGACTTCAAACCATAGCAGTAAGGAGAATCACGTTTTTCAGTGACATTGTAAATAATTGTAAATATTCACATTATGTAAAGCATTAGCACGAAAAAAGTTGCCAAATATATGATTAATAAAATAATATAACAAATTTACTTACTGATACTACTTCATGTGTTCTCCTGTGAGAGAGTGGTTTGGAATTGTCTCTTATGAATTGCATACTTTCAAAAGCATACCATGTAGAATGGTACACATTGCTTGTAGCACTTCCAGTTCCTTTGCTGCTCTTCCTTTTCGCTAACTCGCGACTATATTGGCGTTTTAAATTATGCCACTTGTCCTCATGTTCCTTCCTTGACACGTTAAATGCCTTAGCAATTTCCTCCCACTCGTCGTACCTTTTATGAGTGTTCTTATAGTTTCCTAGTTTCACATCCCGTATGCAGGGATGCCTGCGCACTGCCTCTATAAAATGCAGTGTATTTTGTTTTGACCAAGAAGTCATGGCAAATTTTAAAGTATTACTCGTGGGCACAACACACGACACAACACACAAATAACTACACAACAAACGACAGTCGGCACCTCCAAAACTCAAACAGCCGCCAAAGAGCCTGGTACTAAGCATGCGCTAATCGTCAAAATAAGTGGCAGGCGACAAGACGACAGGAAATGATAGTACTGCGCATGCACGAGTTCTTCAAATGTCACTCATACGTGTTGCGTATATGGCCAAAAAGCAATATACAAAATGTATATGCGACATGTATGAGCTCGAGGGTCCACATACAAGTTCCATGAATTTTTGGATGAGGTGATGTATGACGACATATCAAATTGACGTGTCGCTCATACATGTCGCGATACATGTATCCCAGTGTAAATGTACCTTTAAAGTCGCAATCGGTAGGATGTAAATGTCAAATTATCAGTACATCTGATGATGCAGATTACTCAATCAAAACAAAATGTATCTTATACTACAAATTAAGTCACATGGAAAATATCTTGCATAACAAATATAAGCAAACATACGTACAAAAAAAAGTATGTATTGTTGGAAGTTTGTGTGTCAGAAAGGTATCGTGGAATGTGGCGTCAGTGTTTTTCAGAAGAAAATGTCACATTAGCTGGGGCACCTTGCGTAAGCCACACGCATAGTACACAAAGATTGTGTACCCCCCCTGAGGGATTGCAATTATTGCACATAAGATTTCAACTGAGTGACATTTCTTAAACCAAATAGCTTTTTTGATTTGGGACAGATAAGTCGATAGAAGTTTGGATGTGGTTTCTCATAAACTTCAAATGGACCAATGTAAATATCGAAAAATTTCTTGATCTCCCTATTGATTGCCTTGGATTTCTCATAACTTTTGGTTAAGACTAGATCACCTACATTGTACTGTGTAAACTTTCCTTTCGAATCATGTTTAAGCTTTCTCTTGGCACAGTGTGTTTCAATATTTTTCCTTACTATTTCCATTCTCTCATCCAGTGTTAACTCATTACAGACAGGGAAATTGATCAATTCATACAAGATGTTTGGTGGGTGTTTGTTAAAATGGACTTCATAAGGCGTAAAGCCAGTAATTGTATGTTGTAAGGTGTTCAAAACATCTTCAAAATCACATATGTAACTTGACCAATTTGTATGATCTTTAGAGCAGTAAGTTCTACAAAGCCTGCCTATTTCACACACACATATAGCGCTCAGTTGGGTTACAAGATGGAGAATAAACGGAAATAAGAACGTGCTTAATGTCTTCATCTTTCATGAAATCTTTCCAAACGTTAGATGTAAATTGGCTCCCATTGTCTGAAAGAATGGCTTTTGGTTTTCCTATCTGTGTGAAGTAATCATTACAGAAACAGTTTAAAATTTTCCTGCTTGTTGCCTTCCTTAGTGGATACAATTTTACTAGTTTGTTGAATAAGTCAACAACTACAAACAAATATGTATAACCCTCTTTAGTTCTTGGCAATTGGCCAAACAAATCAATTCCTATCAGTTCCAATTTGCCTTTTGGCACAGTAATTTGTAAATAACCTTGGTATTTCTGATTTGTGACTTTTACTCTTTGACACCGATCACATTTTTGTATAACCTGTCTTACTCTTCTAAACGTATTATTAAAATAGAAATTTTCCTTAAGTTTGTCAGTGCATTTCATGATTCCACAGTGTCCATAGCTCTCGTGTGTACTTAATTAAAACGTCAACACATTGTATAGGCCAACAAACCTTCCAGATGTCTGAGTATAGATGGGGGTTCCTATTTAAAAAAAACGCAGTTGATATCCGTTTGACCTATGGCAGCACCATCTAGCGGGCCAACCATAGCACTATCTGGTTTCCCCCTTCAAGCTAGACGAGTTTCGTTCTTTGTAGTTTTTTTGTTTGATGCTTATTTCGTGAGATATTTGGCCCGGTCACTATCAATGGACCACCCGATATATTCCTGCTTGTTTTAATTGTTCTTTTATATTCATACCCATTGTTGACAAAACCGTGTCTTGATCACTGATAAAAGTTTCAATGATAATATACTCAAAGAGGTCAGGTCTATTTGTTGCCATTAGATCCCATATTTCTGTCATGAATGGGGTTCCTGTGTATCTGCTTGGGGTAGTTTTGAGAGAAGGCATTTAGAAAAGTTTCAGCTGATTTCTTATTACGCCTGCCACTTATTTTGACGATTAGCGCATGCGTAGTACCAGGCTCTTTGGCGGCTGTTTGAGTTTTGGAGGTGCCGACTGTCGTTCGTTGTGTAGTTATTTGTGTGTTGTGTCGTGTGTTGTGCCCACGAGTAATACTTTCTTATTACTACCGATTAGTTGTTGGATGATTGAATTCTCCACTGACGATTACACGATCTTTGGTCTTCCTCTCCTTCTTGCCCCTCCAGTCGTTATATCTTCAACTCTGTTTCCGATATAATCTTCCCCTTTTCTCTGTAAGTGTCCGGACCACCTTAGTCTGCTCTCTTGTATCTTTTCCCCCATGGGTCCCACTTTCACAGCTCCTCTAACAAATTCATTTCTAATCCTGTCCTTCCTTGTTACCCCACACACCCACCTCAGCATCCTCATTTCCGCCACGTCCATCTTCCTTTCCATATAATACATAGCATATCATACATATATATTACAAGTATTACAGAGAATATGTGCATATTTATATTCCATGTGTTGTCCAGAATTCCGCTGCACAGACTGCCTTATCATTGGTGATAATCAGATCGTCCATGGACACAGGCTCCGACAGTTTCCTGCAGTTGAGTAGGTGCTGATGGTCTTGAGGCTCACCACACTCACGCAGTTCGTCCCCTGAGATGTATCCTCATTTCTTCATGTTTTCCTTACACCGAGATACTCCAGTTCTCAGTCTATTGAGTACCTTCCATGTCGTGTATGGGAGATGATGACCTGTAAGAAGTTCTTCCTTGGGGTTGTCCCAATATTTCTCTGATGATGAGCTACACCAGAGTTGTATCCTATGGTCTGCAGGTGATGTCTGGATTGGTTGCATTGTCTGGAGAAAACGTTTTTATCGACTTGAGTCTTGTGTTGTTTGATGTTCGCATCCAAACAGGGATCAGTCTCCTGCTTCTTTCTTTCCAACTTCAGCTGCTGTTCTCCTTCGGATGTCTGGAGGTGCTACGCCCATGAGGCAGTACATTTTGTCCATCCTTGGGATACCATTTCTCTGTGCCCTCCACTGCCTCCTTTTGTTTTGTAGGGTAACAAAGAAACATCTGTTTTGTAGCAAGCATCTTATAAAATGTGTCAGGTGGAAGTCTTTTGTGGTGGCATAGATCTTTAACTTTTCCTGTCATTAATGGTATCATATGCAGCAGTAAGATCCACAAACGCAACACCGGTTATCTGCTCGCATTCATATCCATCCTCTGTGTTGTGTCAGGTTCAAGATCTGTCCACAACACAACCTCCTGGGGCAGTACCCAGAGTGTTCTCTGATCAGTGTTTGATCGACTTGGTCTGAGATTTGATTGAGGATCATTCTCTCTAAAACTTTGTGTAGATGACGTAAGAGTGATATGGGTTGGAAATTTTTGGCATCTGTTGGCTGTTTCCCTGGTTTCAGTAAAGCCACAACTTTGGTTTTTCTCCAGATCTTTGGTATTTGCAATTTCTGAACTGGATTTGAATCTCTGTAATGTTATCTGTTAAATTTTTATGAACATAGAAAGTGGTACCAAGTATTGGCATGCCTTGCATGATTCTTATTGCTGGTTTACTCTTAAAAGTTCTATGGTTTTTGGTTTCTGTAACATTTTCATCCAAAAATTTTGTTTCTTGAACTGCTAAAATTTGTATTTCATGCTTATCTAAGAGACTTTAAAGTTCTTTCTGTTTCCCAGTTTTTAGTAATGAGTTTATGTTCAAGGTGTCTACAGAGAAATTCCTTTTGAACTTGAGTTTGGATGGATACCAAGGATGCTCAGAGTCATCTTTAATGCAGATGTTGGGACTCCCCAGAACCCTAGGTCCCAATGCATTGCATAAAGCTATGGTGGATTCCTCTTTTGAGTTACCTCCTGAGGTAGTGCTTTCTTCTAGTGAACTTTCCATTCTACTATTGAAACTGTACATTGTACATGGTAGGAAACAAATTTCAAAGTAAGATCAGATTGTTAGTTCAAAATGATTATTTTTCATTGTTTTCTCCATTAGGATCTTCCGCTCTCTCTTCCGCCGGGAGTTAGGATTTCTCTTCTGTCTTTGAGACCGTTGACTGGGCTTCACCTGTAACCCTAGGCTGGAGCCCTCACAGGGTGCTACCATCTGGAGCCATATGTACTCAGGCTTTTTTACCAGGTGTTACTCCTTCCCCTCCCCCTTTCTCATTGCTTGTGAGATGAGGCACCAGGCTTGGGACTGGCAGTGGCAGAGTTGAAAACATGTATTAATATTATTAATATGAAAACATGTGTTTTAATATTAATATTTTTGAAAAATATGGTTTCTAATACAGATATTTGCTACCGACACTGAACACATCTTTACTTTTGATAGGGTTCAAAGCAATTACTTTTCACAACCCATAAATAAATTTCATATTTGCTGCACATGACTCTCATCTTGAAATTACAGCCAAGTTTCCTGCATGTTGAGGCATTCTTGGCCTCAACAAATTTTGGTAGCTGGGCAACATTGTCAAACCTAATGTCTGTGATTGGTTGTGACAGATCTCTTCTTGGCTTTCTATTTATATAGAGAGGTAAAGGTGGATAAATGGGCCCCCACTTTGTTTTTTTATATAACACCTTTTATTTTTACTATAATCACCTGAAATTAACATAAAACATTTCTCTAGTATGTCCTGCAATAGTTACGACATGTTTTGGTTCAAATTTTTAATATTTAAAACTAAATTTTATTTTTTTCCTGATAGAGAATAGAAGCTTTCGAAATGTGGTGCTACAGAAGAATGCTGAAGATTAGATGGGTAGATCACATAACTAATGAGGAGGTAGGATTGGGGAGAAGAGAAGTTTGTGGCACAACTTGACTAGAAGAAGGGATCGGTTGGTAGGACATGTTCCGAGGCATCAAGGGATTACCAATTTAGTATTGGAGGGCAGTGTGAAGGGTAAAAATAGTAGAGGGAGACCAAGAGATGAATACACCAAGCAGATTCAGAAGGATGTAGGTTTCAGGAGGTACTGGGAGATGAAGCAGCTTGCACAGGATAGAGTAGCATGGAGAGCTGCATCAAACCAGTCTCAGGACTGAAGACCACAACAACAGTCTGCATTTTGTTGCGTCAAGAATTTGTGCTGGTAATATGGGCCCCAAGGTAGTTTGAAATAAAAAGATACAAAAATTTGAAAAAAAAATTATTTAATTTTTGTGTATAATGAAAGAAAGATTCACTCTGAACATTGTTAATTAGTCTACTGGTGGGATGATTTTCACAGCCTACACCTAGTCTATTTACAATAGTCACACACATAAGCATCTTTTTCGCATGCAGCGCATTCATTGTGAGCTCCCATCTCACAGGCTATACACTGGACCCAAAGTTTACCTTTTGTGTCCTTTGAAAAAACCCCTTCACAAAATAGACACACAGCGTCATCAACATCAGGGACAGGAACACCAACTTCAGTATCTGGGAGGGATTCTCCCGAATCAAAACCTACACCTGCCTCTTCACCTTCATCTGATTCATGTTCATACACTAACTTATTTCTCCTACTTGTTCTAGAATTTGGTTGTTTTTCATTGCTGCCGTTCTTCATTGTACTGCTCTTTTCTTTTCTGTCTTGTTTCTTCTTAGTTCTCTTATTTTTCTTTTTTCTGCCTCTTCTAGTGCACGTTTATAAGGAGAAGTAGTTACAACAGCACAAGTAATGCGTTTAGGGCCTTTGTTTGTCAAATTTCTTTTTGGTCTTAGTATCGGCAATATGTCTTGGGGAGAAACATGACCAAAATGTTGTTGGAAAGAGCATCCTGAGGACCCATCTTCTGCCAAGTCTCTTGCAGATGGTGTAGTTAATGTTGATGATGTGCCAGGATGAATGCATTGAGCTGATTGACTTGGAGGCTTGTCCTTAGGAATTCGCCCTTTACTGGCTTTCAGAGCATCTACAGTCAGACTTTGAACGTCAATATCTTCAGTGGGAGCAAAATCAATATCATTAAACACTTCGTGAGTTACAGGAAAAATTCCTGTGACTCTAAACCCTGAAATGGCTATTTCAGCTGTTTGACATTTCAGGAATGCATTCCCAAGTAGCTCAGCAATATCGTATGGTCCAAGAGGCCTATTGTTGTGCAGCATCCATTGTCTTATGTAGTCCCTATAATGATTCTTAAGGGGTCCCATGAAACTCCTATCTAGTGGTTGCAGCTTGTGTGTAGTGTGCGGAGGCCAGCTAACTATTGTAACGTGGTGTTCATGAGCTATGTCAATTAAGTCAATATTCTTTGTGTGGGTATGGTGGCCATCTAAAATAAGCAAAATAGGATCATCTTTTGATGGCTTTGTTTTATAGATAAAATGGATTAATCAATCAGTGCAAAGGTTGCTGCAATACAACCAGAGGGATGACACCTTCCTATAGGTCTTCCCTTGAAGACAATGATTGATTCATCAATACTGAGTTCTCTTGTGACCCTGTATATGGACAGAAATTGCTTATTCAAAGCAGTCAGAAGCGGGCATATTTTATACAATTTATCAGTGTTTCTTTCTGGAATTTTTGTGTTATCATTAAGATGTAAATTACTCAAAATAAAATCAAACCTATCCCTACTCATGCATCGCCTTACAATAGAAATACCAAGGCCATCACATGCAGACCAGTAGTGTTTCCACAACGGCAGCTTGTGGTAACCCATAAATAAATTAATTCCCAAAAAAGCAAACAGCTCCTGTTCCTTCAGATTCAAAATTTTTCCCTTCTGTGTTGCGTAAAGATTGCTTTGGAAAATTGTCTTCTACAATTAGCTTCAAAATGAAAATAAAAACATCAATAGCTGTGTGGCAATCCTGAAATAATTCTTCCATAGGCTCTGCAAAACGAATACATATATGGAAATAGTACTGCAGTTGTCACAGATGGAACAGGATTCTAGTGTAATTTGTGAAATGAAAAAGAAGAAATTGACTAATGCTAAAAGAGAATTTATGATAATCTAAGTGTAAGAAGATACCTTCACTATATCTGTATTCACAGTTCCTTGTTTCAATGTGTTTGTCTCTCCACATTCTGTTTGTCCGATATTCACATTGAGGTGAAGGTGTAAACAGCAAAGAACTCTCCGAGGCATCATTATCTGAACAAGTGGAGTTTGTTTCACAATCTGCCTCTTGCAAATTGCACGAAAAAGCTTTGTCAAAATTATTAACATTTTCGTCATCGTATTCGATGTCAGTATCCTCTGCAATATCAGAGGGAATGTCCTCATACAAAATTGCTTCAATCTCTGTATCACTCAAAGGTCAAAAGTAGCCACCAGTTTTAAGATTTTCATCCATCTGTGTGAGAAAAAGTGGACAGAACAACTAGTGAGTAGTAACGCATTGTTGCTACAATAAAGTGTTCGCACAACCTGACAGTACTAATAAGTCCGCTTTATATTTTCCACTTTATCTCATTCACTTGTAACGTAATGCTTCAAACTATTATAAAAAAACAAAGAAGGTAAGTACTTACAATGGAAAACTCAACGGAAGTTTCAATAAATTGCGCACAAATTCAGGCAACACCATGGAAACAAGCACTTACAATCTTCTGTTTTCACAGCAGTGTGCGAAAAACAATTTCAAGCTCGGACCACCAGAGAGGTCTATGTATTGCACAATAACATCTATGAAACAGTAGAGCAGAGTTACTGTTACGTACTGACAGGCTCTGGTACTTTCAAGTACCGTCATGCAACAAAGGGTTAAACCCATTAGCACGTGAAATCGAAGTTGTGGATGGCTTCAAAATAGACAGGATATTTTTGTGCCATGACCAAATGGTCAAACCAAGCTCAACCAGCAACTTCGCCCTTTACAAATGGATGAGGGATTTTATTTCTTGTGCAAAGCTGGTAGGCCATGCACCTGACATCATTTCTGGTAAGGCCGTAGAATTTGGATTCCATAATGAGTAGATATTTAACCAGTTCGTCCTCAAGTCCCTGTGGTAAAACCGGTGTACGGCCCAATTTGATATTAATTATTTCTTCGACCAGTTTATCGATTCGTGAAAGCCTTTGGAGTGTAGAATGAGGGATAGAGTACATTTTAACCACTTTTTTCAACCCCATTTTTTTCTCTTTAATAGCTACAATAGCATTTGCCATATTTGCTTTGTCCCACGATTGCTGTTTCGATTTTTTTGGGGGTACAAGGTGTCTTCGGGTAATTAATGTAAAACGGCATCCCAACAAGAAGCCAAATACGTACCTTACCTTAGTTTTACTGACAACATGTTAGAAATTTGGGTTTTATTCAAGTAAACTCTAACCTTTCAAACTTTTGATGACAGCAAAAATATTCACAGCACAACTACTCACAAACCATGACAGCTACTACATCTGTGCACTCTACAGTGAAGTTTGGCAACTAGTTCTAGTAGTTCTTATGCTCTCCGCTAGAATTCGTGGCCTGTTCTTCCAAATATGTAGGGGCCCCATTTTCCCACCTTTGCCTCTATCTCTCCCCATCGAGTTATATCAACACCACCTGTCGGCAGCTGAGGGTTTCAATTAATTATCATTTATTCTAGAGAAGCTGCACAGTCATCAATGGTATCTGTTCTTTCGAGAACAGTTACTGTCTTCATTTGTATTGTTAAAAGCTACCCAGCCATTGACTTTCGTCTGTGTGAATGTGCACAGGTTGCACGAACTCTTACGGGAATCGTCACCTTAGTGTGCGCGAGTAATGAGTGGATGGACAAATATCTATTAGATACATTACATATGTACATTGTGGACAGTTGGGAATGTGGGTCTCACAGGAAGCGTGCAAGGGACAAGTCCCTGCAGTTGCGCTATCCTCCGTGTCCTCGGTGCCTCAGATGGATAGAGCATCTGCCATGTAAGCAGGAGATCCCGGGTTCAAGTCCCGGTCGGGGCACACATTTTGAGCTGTCGCCATCGATGTTGATATCAACAACTTCTGTTGGCAGTTGAGGGTTTCAATTAATTATAACTTTATTCATATTTTCTGCATCATCTACATCAGGGGCAGGCAAACGCTGCACGCGGCTCATGAGCACACAGCGCTGCACATGTGCTGCTCGCGTGCAATCGTCGAACGGGACAGTGCCGACAGCCTGCAGGTTGCGGCAGTGTAGTACCAGGCTAAGCTGCGGACGTTGAAGCGAAGCGACCACTACGTAGTGAACGTTGTATTTCAATAACTGGAAAATGCAGAGTGAATCAAGGAAACGGAGAATTGGAGATTTGCTATCTTTTAAAAAGGACTGGGAGAATCATTTGTTATCTGTGGAAAAACGTGAAAATTGGAAATGTATAATACGTGACAGTATTGTCGCTGGTGGGCGGAGGTTTAATATTGAACGCCATTATACTAAATTTCAGTATGTTGCCGTTCTTAGTGTAATAAAAGAGGAATTTCTCAAGCGATTTGGGGATATATCTTACTTAAGCCCAAGGTTTTGAATAGTTCTCGAGAGAATCTGGTTTCTGTAAATGATATTCATCTCAGTTTGCAAATGGAATTAATAGATCTACAGTGTAATTCTCGTCTGAGAGACAAGTTCCTTTTGGCAAGACGTATAATAGTTTTTTATCACGACTTTCCACAGCAAGAGTTTCCTCGTCTCCATCGTGAAGCCATGAAGATAGTCAATGTTGGGCTTGACATACTTTTGTGAGAGATTTTTTTCTGTTATGAAAATTAATAAGTCTCGGTTAAGAGCAAACATCAGTAATGAAAATTTACATAACTGTTTGCGTTTGTCTGTATGTAGAAATTTTGTTCCAGACATTAGACGTATTGTAAACTCCACCTGTGATAATGAAATAAAACGTATCGTAGGTAATAGGTACTCATTCAAACCATGATTTCTGTCAAGCACTCCTACTAACCTTATTCCTTCATTTAATAAAGCAGGCCAGGAAACAAAACGCATTACAGAGGAAGAAGCGGAGAGACGGTATGGTGGGGAGGGGTGAGAAGCGGGTGGCCAGCTTGCCCCTGTGTGCACGCAGAACACCTGTTAACTGCACACGTGCATGTGCACCACACACGTGCAGAATTCCTGCCTGCCCCTGATCTACATCTTCGCTGTCAGAGGAATCACTGTAATGCGGCGTCCTCATCTTCTCGGCACCAGCACAACAGATTTGTAATTAATCACAGCTTTGCCAACAAGTCTTTCGTAATACATGAGTGACAACCTTTGTCGTTTAGGTATTTGATTGTTCGAACACCGTCTGCGGTACATCAGCCGACAATTGACAATCACAAGGTCTATAAAATGATTGGACATACTTACAGGCTGTTTGCCTGTGCGATAGTAGCACCTGTAATATGATATAAATTTGTCACAAAGATCAACATCTCCCATATTTTCATTATAGAGTTTCACTGCTATTGGTTGTGGAACATGTAATTCTTATTCCCTTCTCTTGACTACCTCTTACATGTTGTAGGAGGGCTGCTTCCGACACATGATGAAAACAGCAGCACACCTTTATCATCAGCCGGCTGTGGTGGCCGTGTGGTTCTAAGCACTTCTGTCTGGAACCGCGTGACCGCTACGCTCGCAAGTTCGAATCCTGCCTTGGGCATGGGTGTGTTGATGTCCTTAGGTTTGTTAGGTTTAAGTAGTTTAGGGGACTGATGACCTCAGATGTTACGTCCCATAGTGCTCAGAGCCATTTTGAACCTTTATCATCATTCCACTTAATAAGACAAATTTTGTCATCTTCCCTAACCCATTCTTCCCATTCCTCCCACCGAAGTAGTCTGTCATTTTTCAATTTCTTCACAATTGGACCCACCCTGTTCTTCATGACAACCTCTCTGATAAATGTTTCTCTCCAGTAACATGTCTACAGATTTTATTCTTGTGAAAAATCTGTCAGTGTATACACAGTGTTGCTTGTCTCTAGGAACACTCTGTCGACAGCTTAACAACTGCTGCATCAAGACCGTACTCTTTCTGATCTTCAGTTGACACAGTAACTGCTTCAGTATAAAACATGAAGTCCAACACAAGACCATCAGCTGCAGCCAAAATTAAGTATTTTAAACCTAATGGATTAGGTTTCGATGGTACGTAAGTCAAGAAAGCCACCCTTCCCAGAAAATGGCACGGTCTGTTCATCAATGGAAAGATGATGAGATCTTGGAGGGGCAGGCACTTATCCTTCACACAATGAAGTAAAGGTTTTTTCTCCCTAAGCTTCTTGTGGTGCTCAGTGGTGGTGTCCACAAAATGTATGTAGTTCTTCAGTTCACATAATCTCTCTCTTGTCATACATTTAGCAATAACTGGAACCTGAGTATCATGATGCCAGTAAAGCTTATTTTGTGCATAACCCAGGTCTCCTATTATAACTTCTGCCCCCAGCTAAATGCAAAATTTCTTCTGTATTGGTGTTAACAGATCTTAGCTCTTGTTTCCAAACCAGAATGGCAGTGGAAAGTATTCTAGGAAGGATTCCAAAATTTCTTTCTATTTTTGATTATGTGGAAGATGAATTTTACTGCCACAAGAATTCATATGCGGCATTTATTTTGTCGTTCACTTCATGGATCATACTGGCACATAAGGTGGAACGAGAATTTTGCGTGGGGCATCTGAAACAAATAAAACATGCGTAATGGGACTACACAACTTCAAATTTTTGTTAATAATTCATATTAACAATAAACTCACCATTTCCATCATTTAATTCATCATGAGAATCCCCAATGTCTCGTCTACACTAGCTTCATCTTCGTCATTGTCTTCAAGCTCGAACAGTACTAGCTTCAGTCAATAAACGAGAATTCGTCTTCCCCATCAGATAATTCTTCATTGTTATCAATGAAAAGAGCTTCTAATTGCTTATCCGTTAAGATTTCACGCATTTCTGTAAAGTGTAAAAAATGACAGTTACTTAAGTGTTACATGCAAGTATTACACTTCGAAGGCCAAATTGTAATTAGCAGCCGGCCGGAGTGTCCGAGCGGTTCTAGGCGCTACAGTCTGGAACCGTGCGACCGCTACGGTCGCAGGTTCAAATCCTGCCCCGGGCATGGATGTGTTGATGTCCTTAGGTTAGTTAGGTTTAAGTAGTTCTAAGTTCTAGGGGACTGATGACCTCAGATGTTACGTCCCATAGTGCTCAGAGCCATTTTAACTATTTTTTTGTAATTAGCAAATATGAATTACGAACTGAGGTCTACATACGATTCTGTGTATGAGAACACTTCGTACAGTGTGTTATTTCATAGGTAACAAACAAAATTTGTGCCAATCTGAACTAATTTTCAATATCTACAACACTTATCGCACTTTCGGAGGAAGCACAGATTCTCTAATATTTAGGCATAAAAATTATTTACAGTGAAATGAACACCCCTAGGTGCATACAGGAACAGTTGAAAATGTGTACCCCAACCAGGACTCAAACCCGGGATCTCCTGCTTACACGGCAGATGCTCTATCCATCTGAGCCACTCGGGACACAGAGGAATAGTGTGACTACAGGGACTTACCTCTGGCATGCCTCCCACGAGACCCACATTCACAACTTACTATCTACATCTACATTTATACTCCGCAAGCCACCCAATGGTGTGTGGTGGAGGGCACTTCACGTGCCACTGTCATTACCTCCCTTTCCTATTCCAGTCGTGTATGGTTCGCAGGAAGAATGACTGCCGGAAGTCCTCCGGGCGCGCTCGAATCTCTCTAATTTTACATTCGTGATCTCCTCGGGAGTTATAAGTAGGAGGAAGCAATATATTCTATACCTCATCCAGAAACGCACCCTCTCGAAACCTGGACAGCAAGCCTCACCGCGATGCAGAGCACCTGTTTTGCAGTGTCTGCCATTTGAGTTTGCTAAACATCTCCGTAACACTATCACGCTTATCAAAATAATCCTGTGATGAAACGCCACGCTCTTCTTTGGATCTTCTCTATCTCCTCTGTCAACCCAACCTGGTACGTATCCCACACTGATGAACAATACTCAAGTATATGTTGAACGAGTGTTTTGTAAACCACCTCCTTTGTTGATGGACTACATTTTCTAAGGACTCTCCCAATGAATTTCAACCTGGCACCTGCCTTACCAACAATTACTTTTATATGATCATTCCACTTCAAATCGTTCTGTACGCATACTCTAGATATTTTACAGAAGTAACTGCTACCAGTGTTTGTTCTGCTATCATATAATCATACAATAAAGGATTCTTCTGAAACTTCCTGGCAGATTAAAACTGTGTGCCGGACCGAGACTCAAACTCGGGACCTTTGCCTTTCGCGGGCAAGTGCTCTACCGACTGAGCTACCCAAGCACGACTCACGCCCCGTCCTCACAGCTTTACTTCTGCCAGTACCTCATCTCCTACCTTCCAAACTTTACCGAAGCTCTCCTGCGCTCGCAGGTCCCGAGTTCGAGTCTCGGTCCGGCACACAGTTTTAATCTGCCAAGAAGTTTCATATCAGCGCACACTCCGCTGCAGAGTGAAAATCTCATTCTGGAACTTTGACATCGTTTAGCTTCTGTCTGAGAGGTTTTGGCTGTGTTTAAACTTGCAGTGAAGCTCTCTTTGCTTTCGCAGTAATTTCCTCACTTTGATGTTGAACCATGGTGTGTTTTTCCCATCCCTCGCAGTTTTACTCGGCACGTACCTGTCTCAAACACATTTTACGATAGCCTTGAACTTTTTCCATAAACACTCAACATTGTCAGTGTCGGAACAGAAATTTTTGTTTTGATCTAGGTAGTCTGAAATCTGGCTCCTATTACTCTTGCTAAACAGGGCAACCTTCCTCCCTTTTATTATAATCCTATTTACTTCCATATTCAGGGATGCTCCAACGGCCTTATGATCACTGATTCCCTGTTCTGCGCTTACAGAGTCGAAAAGTTCGGGTCTGTTTGTTATCAGTAGGTCGAAGATGTTATCTCCACGAGTCAGTTGTCTGTTTAATTGTTTGAGGTAATTTTCGGATAGTGCTCTCAGTATAATGTCACTCAATGCTCTGTCCCTACTGTGGTGTCGCCGCCAGACACCACACTTGCTAGGTGGTAGCCTTTAAATCGGCCGCAGTCCGTTAGTATACGTCGGACCCGCGTATCGCCACTATCAGTGATTGCAGACCGAGTGCCGCCACACGGCAGGTCTAGAGAGACTTCCTAGCACTCGCCCCAGTTGTACAGTTGACTTTGCTAGCGATGGTTCACTGACAAATTACGCTCTCATTTGCAGAGACCACAGTTTAGCATAGCCTTCAGCTATGTCATTTTCTACAACCTAGCAAGTCGCCATATTCAGTTACTATTGATACTGTAATCATGTACCATCAAGAGCGATGCTCATCATTAATGGATTAAAGTTAAGTATTCCACCAGCTACGTCCGTTTTTGTAAAGTCTAATTTCCTTGTCCTGTTCCAGACCTCACACCAGCCTGTGTGAGCTAAAACGCATGCCTTTCGGCTTCCTCTAGTACCCGGTGTTGGCTCTCCTGCCAACCCACAACACCTACCACCTATCCTAAACATCTGAGTGACCCAGTCTATATCTGGTAAATTGAAATCTCCACCTAAGACTATAACATGCTGAGGAAATTTACGTGAAATGTATTCCAGATTTTCTCTCAGTTGTTTTGCCACTAATGCTGCTGAGTCGGGAGGTCGGTAAAAGGAGCCAATTCTTAACCTAGCTCGGTTGTGGAGTATAACCTCCACCCATAATAATTCACAGGAACTATCCACTTCTATTTCACTACGTGATAAACTACTACTAACAATGACAAACACGCCACCACCGGTTGCATGCAGTATATCCTTTCTAAACACCGTCTGTGCCTTTGTAAAAATTTCAGCAGAATGTATCCTTGGTTTCAGCCAGCTTTCCTTACCTATAACGATTTCAACTTCGGTGCTTTCTATCAGCGCTTGAAGTTTCGGTACTTTACCAACGCCGCTTTGACAGTTTACAATTACAATACCGACTGCTGCTTGGTCCCCGCATGTCCTGACTTTGCCCCACACCCTTTGAGGCTATTGCCCTTTCTGTACTTGCCTGAGGCCATCTAACCTAAAAAACCACCCAGTCCATGCCACACAACCCCTGCTACCCGTGTAGCTGCCTGTTGGGTGTAGTGGACTCCTGACCTATCCAGTGGAACCTGAAACCCTGCCACCCTGTGGCGCAAGTCGAGTAGTCTGCAGCCCACACAGTCGCAGAACCGTCTCAGCCTCTGTTTGAGACCCTCCACTCGGCTCTGTACCAAAGGTCCGCAGTCAGTCCTGTCGACGATGCTGCAGATGGTGAGCTCTGCTTTCATTCCATTAGCGAGACTTGTTGTCTTCACCAAATCAGATAGCCGCCGGAAGCCAGAGAGGATTTACTCCGATCCATAGCGACACACATCATTGGTGCTGACATGAGTGGCCACCTGCAGATGGGTGCACCCTGTACCCTTCATGGCATCCGGAAGGACCCTTTCCACATCTGGAATGACTCCTCCCGGTATGCACACGGAGTGCACATTGGTTTTCTTCCCCTCCCTTGCAGCTATATTCCTAAGGGGCCCCATTATGTGCCTGATGTTGGAGCTCCCAACTACCAATAAGCCCACCCTCTGCAACTGCCCGGATCTTGCAGACTGAGGGGCAACCTCTGGAACAGGACAAGTAGCCATGTCCGACCGAAGATCAGTATCAGCCGGAGACAAAGCCTGAAACCGGTTCGTCTGACAAACGGGAGAGGCTTTCCGTTTAGCCCTCTGGAATGTCTTTCGCCCCCTGCCACACCTCGAGACGACCTCCCACTATACCACGGGTGAGGGGTCAGCCTTAGTATGGGCAGTATCCCGGGCAGCCTCAGTCAAAGTCCGCTCGGGGGATATGTGGGACGAGCTGGCCGTCCCTGACAAATCCTCGGCCGGACTCCCACAGTGATGTGGGAGCGAAGGGATGCCAACTCGGCCCGCATCCGAACACAGCAGTCGCAGTCCCTATCCATGCTAAGTACGGTTGTGCTAAGAACGTCTTAACTAATCTACAGAGAGCACAACCAATTCGACACAAAATTTGAACTGTTATTTAAATACAAGACTGCCTAGTAAATGCAGTAATGCTGCTACTTGCGCACTGCTGACACATTGCTCGGCGGCAGAAGGCTAACTGTACTGTCAGTAACGTACAAAGACTATTTGAAAGAAGTAAACAAATGACAGACGACTACCCGACTTTACACATCACAGATAATAAAATGCAAATCTGCCCCTGCTAATTACGAAACTACACAATGATTTGACAGATTTAACTAAACAAGTGCGCTAAGAACACTCAAACAAATTTTCAACTTGACTACTAAACTTATGTGAACGCTAAATAAGCCACTTGCGCACTGCTGACACACTGCTCGGCGGCAGAAGGAGACTACATGATTTTACACTATTCAGGTACTAAAACACGATGCTACAACTCTCAAATACTATAATACGCCCGAAATTTGTGAATTAAACAATGCAAGTACCCAAGAACACACAAAGAAATTAAGAATTAAACTATGTAACAAATAAGTGAGCTAAGAGTATACGAATTGCTGCTGGCAGCCGCTTACCCAACAGCGGCAGGGAGCACTGTCCCACACTATATTCATAGTACCACTGTCCATTATAGTCATTACTCGCAGCTTTACTGCCAGATTCCTGTAAGAGTTCTGGCACTTTTTGTGCATCCGCACAGAAGAAGATGGTCGAATGGCTAGTGAGCCTTATATAAACCTGTCAGAACTCCGGAGATGGGAACTTGCCCTTCAGTATATCCTCTCTTCTTGTTATCCGCCAGGCCTCAACCTCCACTAATTTCAAGTTGTCGCCACTCATACCTCACCTGTCTTTCAACAACATCTTTGCCTCTTTACTTCCACCTTGACTGACATCTCTGCCCAAACTCTTTGCCTTTACAAATGTCTGCTTGTGTCTGTGTGTGGATATGTGTGTGTGTGTGTGTGTGTGTGTGTGTGTGTGTGTGTGTGTGTGTGTGTGTGCGCGCGCGAGTGTATACCCATCCTTTTTTCCCCCTAAGGTAAGTTTTTCCGCTCCCAGGATTGGAATGACTCCTTACCCTCTCCCTTAAAACCCAAATCCTTTCGTCTTTCCCTCTCCTTCCCTCTTTCCTGACGAGGCAACCGTTGGTTGCGAAAGCTAGAATTTTGTGTGTATGTTTGTGTTTGTTTGTGTTTGTTTGTGTGTGTATCGACGTGCCAGCGCTTTCGTTTGGTAAGTCAAATCATCTTTGTTTTTAGATATATTTTTTCCCACGTGAAATGTTTCCTTCTATTTATATATATATATATATATATATATATATATATATATATATATATATATATATGTATAATAGATACCATCTTCATATAAATAATTATTTACATGCCTTTCTGACTTGTAGAAGCAGCCATTTTTAGCGCAAGCTGAAATGTAAACTAATACACCAGTCGTTTGTTGCAAGCTGCTGCGCTCTCGCATTAAAACAAAGAACTAGAAGGTCCACGCTTGTGGCCCATCGGTCTATATGCAGAAAAGTATGCCTATTATCAGAGAAAAAAAAATGAACGTATTTCCAGGCTACTGCAGTAGACAGTGATGGTGGTGAGGGAAGTCGAGCTCGGTCCGTGCTCTGGTCTGCAGTGTCCACACTACCACTGCTGGGCACGGACGCCAGAGTCCGGGAACGTCTCTTCCTCTCCAAGTTCAGTGCAGGGTTCCACACCTGACTGAGTTGTAGGCCATTGCCTTGAAACAGTGTCTGCATGCTCTGCTTATCTCTTCTGAATGCCGTCTTGAGATGCTTCAGCTTAGCTGGAAGGCTGTCCGGGTTGCAGATGGATCATGCCCTATGAACGAGGCTCCGTAAAATGCCTTCACAGTGGGAGTTGTGGTGGCTGCTGAAGGCATGCAGATACAAATCAGTGTGTGTAGGCTTCCTGTACACACACTGTCCGAGGTTGCTGTCAGGTTTCCATTTCACTAGTGTTTTTAGATATGGAAGGGCACCGTCCTGTTTCACCCCAGTCATAAACTGTATGTTGGGATGCAGTGTGAAGGCTTCTTATGCATACTCATTCACAGGGCAATCTGCATCTGCGATAGACTTCGAGCAGAGTTCAATCCCGCGTCCGTCCATCCTGATTTAGATTTTCTGTGATTTCCCTAAATCGATCCAGGCAAATGCCGGGATGGTCTCTTTGAAAGGGCACGGCCAGCTTCCTTCCCCGTCCTTCCCTAATCTGATGAGACTGATGACCTCGCAGTTTGGTCTCTTCCCCCAAACAACCCAACCCAACCCCTTCGAGCAGAGCTGAAGGACCTTGAGATGACATTCAGAAGAAATGGGTACAGCAATAATCAGATAAGATGTGCCTTAAGACAGACTGTTCCAAAGCAACAGCAGGAAGAAGAAAAGCAAGAGTATCAATCACTGATGTGCAGACTTCCAGAAAAACTTTCAGGATAGTAGTGATACAGTGCTTGTAAAATATGTATTTTGACCTCCTGCAAAAATGCTGACTCTGCTAAGCTCAGTAAAGGATGATCTT
Source organism: Schistocerca cancellata (assembly GCF_023864275.1). Lineage (NCBI taxonomy): Eukaryota > Metazoa > Arthropoda > Insecta > Orthoptera > Acrididae > Schistocerca > Schistocerca cancellata. The sequence continues at coordinate 140,556,622 of NC_064635.1, forward strand.
GGCCACCTCAAACCAGGTGGTACTATGGACTACAAAACACCAAAATATTTTGGGATTGCGTATCTAAAGAAGCCGCTGAAAATGAGCTGCAAGATGATTTAATCAGTGAAGATAGTGGCCTGCAACTCAGTCAGGTATGGAAACCTGCACTGAACCTGGAAAGAAAGAAGCGTTCACAGAGGTGGCTTCTGCACCCCATGACGGTAGCGCAAACACTGCAGGCCAGAGTGCAGACCAGCGTGCCGCTTCACTACCATCGCCACTGTCCGCTGCGGCAGCTGCATGGACAGCGAGTGGAGGGAGTAGTGGCCAGATTATATAGTATGCCAAGAGGAGCAGCGAAGCATTCATCAGGGACCACATACAAAATATCTTGGAGGAATTTAGACGTGACCCAGCTGGCCACCTCAGAATTGTGTGAATGATACGGTGGTGAAGGGCAACAGACAGATTCCATCTTACTAGATTGCCAGAAATAATTTGACATAATTGCCATTGCAGACTGTTAAATAAGGTACGAGCACACGGTTGTCTGACTGGCTCGCAGACTTTCATTACGAAAAGGTTATGACGTATACAGAGGCAACAGTGGGTTGTTCTCGATAGTGAGCGTTCCCTAGAGACGAGAGTACCGTCAGGAGTGCCCCACGGAAATGTGATAGAACTGCTCCTATTTTCTGTTTATGAGTGGCATCAAATAAATAAAGCAACGCATTTTTCTCGGCCAGTTCGGTTGAAAGTATATGGAATATGTTGTGGTGCATCATGGAATTTTCAGACTTTAGCTTCTATATTTTTGTGAAGTTCCGATACGTGGCGACATTGTATGTAGCTCATCTGGATGTCTGTTAGTAGGGCTGACACCCAAGTGCACCAGTTGGTGCACTTGAAGGTGTGTGCCCACTGGCTTCCTCACCGCCTCACAGAAGACCATAAAGAGCAATGAAGGACCATCCATATGAACTGCTTGCGCATTACGAGGCTAATCGTGCCGCCCCCCCCCCCCCCCTCCCTCCCTCCCTCCTCAAATGTCGCCACGGGCGATGAAATGTGGGTTTGTCACTTTGAAATAGAAATAAAACAGCAGTCCACGGAGTGGCGTCACACCTCTGAAGTAAAAGTTAAAAGCCACACCCTCAGTGTGTCTTTTGGGACTATCAAGGGGTTAATCTGTTTGATGACCTCCCTCATTCTGCAACGTTCAAATATAAAGTGTATTTTGCTACCAACCAAAAAATGCTGACAAATGTCTCCTGCTGCGGACAACACAAGGTCTCACATGAGGCTGTGCACCCAAGACGAGTTCACAAAATTTCAATGGACTGCCCTTCATCTTCCCTACAGCGTGGTTATCACAACTTCAGACTTCAGTCCACGGGCCCTATGAAAGATGCTGTTCACAAAAGCAGTATGTGGATGATGATGAGGTCAATGGTGCTGCAAGATACTGGCACTGTTGTTGACCAGTGGAGTGTTACCGTGAAGATATACAGCTCCTCCCAATAAGTTGGTGTAAGACCATTGCATTGAATGTAAAACCAACCGGTTTTCAAAAAGAGAAAAAAAATTGTGTTGCATTACTTACTGAATGTGCCTCGTACATAAACGAGTGCGATGCACAGGGTGAGCAGCAATCTGTGGGCTTTTTGCTGAGGGTGCTGTAGTCGTACATGGTGTTGTCATTGAGTGACTGTAGGATAACACGAGATGAATGGTGTGGTGAATGACAGCCTTCTCTCTACGTAGAAAACTGGAAGTTAGTGTAGACGAGTAGAAAAGACAAGTTTGTAATGTGTGAATAAAGAAGTAGTAGTGTATTGCTTCACACAATCACGTTGATTGAATATCCGGGCATAACATTGCAAAGCGATATGAAATGGAACGAGCTCATAAGGATGACAGTAGGGAAGGTGAATGATGGACTTCCGTTTATTGGGAGAAGTGTCGGAAAGGAGACCCTGTGTTGAATGCTAGTTTGACCTGTTTCCGGTTACCACTGGAGAGTTTGGTTTCTGCACAAAGTCAGATTTAAAAAATGAAGCAATTCATAGGCATGCTGCTGGATTTGTTACTGGTAGGTTGGATCAACACACGAGTATTAAGGAGACAGTTGCTTGTTGAACTCAAATGGGAATCCCTGGAGTGAAGACGACGTTCTTTACGAGGAACACTATTGAAAAGATTTGGGGAACCCACTTTTGAAGCAGGCTGCTGCCGATGTACATTTTGTGTAAGGACCATGAAGATATGACAAGTTGGGCTTGTACAGAGGCATGCAGACAGTTGTTTCTCGTTTGCTCTATTCATCATTGGAATGGGAAACAGTGACTAGTAGTGGTACCAGGCATCCTCTGCAGTGCACCATATGGTGGCTTGCAGAGAGAGAGAGAGAGAGAGAGAGAGAGAGAGTGTGTGTGTGTGTGTGTGTGTGTGTGTGTGTGTGTGTGTGTGTGTGTGTGTGCGCGCGGGTGCTGACCCAGTGGGGACAAGTATTGCACAATACACATACTTGCATTGCATGTGATAGGCCAGGCCACTCAGAAACAGGTACATTATTCTCTCTGCAATGCTGTACACTATGTCACGTGTTTTCTGCTAATTTACAACTGCAGGTGTCGTTATTAAAACAATGCTCAGTGGTTTTTCCAATTTATGTAATAATCCAATATTTCAAAGCAGTGGTAGTTTTGCAAATAAACATTACCAGCTTTTAAAAACGTTTTATTTAAAAATAAAAAATGTTTGTGCTGTCGCTAGGGGAAAGTGATACGCTGGTTTTATTATCCGACTACTTGTAAAAAAACTAAGAAATTGTTACAACTGAGACCAAACAAATATTGAAAGATGCCAGTTGTTGTGAATCAGAATACCATTATTGCTTTTAAACAGTCTAATTTTCCCATCCCTGCACGGTCAGCAGATGTTTACATTGCTACCCACTGCCTGGGTCTGCCGTTTTGAGGGAAACGAGAAGGCCTTTCCCAATGCGGGGAAGAAGCACCAGCTACTGCTATGCTAGTCGTGGCTACCCAAGAAGCCACAGCACTGCTGGAGCCTGCTGCAACAGTCGTGGCCACCCACGAAGCCAGAAGCAGCCCCACCAGCCGTGGCTACCCAAGAAGCCACAGCTCTGCTGGAGGCTGCTGCAACAGTCGTGGCCACCCACGAAGCCAGAAGCAGCCCCACCAGCCGTGGCTACCCAAGAAGCCACAGCTCTGCTGGAGGCTGCTGCAACAGTCGTGGCCACCCACGAAGCCAGAAGCAGCCCCACCAGCCGTGGCTACCCAAGAAGCCACAGCTCTGCTGGAGGCTGCTGCAACAGTCGTGGCCACCCACGAAGCCAGAAGCAGCCCCACCAGCCGTGGCTACCCAAGAAGCCACAGCTCTGCTGGAGGCTGCTGCAACAGTCGTGGCCGCCCACGAAGCCAGAAGCAGCCCTACCAGCCGTGGCTACCCAAGAAGCCACAGCTCTGCTGGAGGCTGCTGCAACAGTCGTGGCCCCCCCGAAGCCAGAAGCAGCCCCACCAGCCGTGGCTACCCAAGAATCCACAGCTCTGCTGGAGGCTGCTGCAACAGTCGTGGCCGCCCACGAAGCCAGAAGCAGCCCCACCAGCCGTGGCTACCCAAGAAGCCACAGCTCTGCTGGAGGCTGCTGCAACAGTCGTGGCCACCCACGAAGCCAGAAGCAGCCCCACCAGCCGTGGCTACCCAAGAAGCCACAGCTCTGCTGGAGGTTGCTGCAACAGTCGTGGCCACCCACGAAGCCAGAAGCAGCCCCACCAGTCGTGGCTACTGAAGAAGCCACAGCACTGCTGGAGGCAGCTCCACCATTTGTGACTACCAAAGGGACCGGAGGCAGCTCTGCCAGTTGTGGTTAGCCAAGAAGCCAGAGACAGCTTCATCAGTTGTGGCTACTGAAGATGCCATAGTACTGCTGGGAGGCTGCTCCACCAGTTGTGGCTAATCGAGAAGCTGGAGACAGCTCGGCTAGCTGTGGCTCGTCTGTCATAAGGGACGTGGGGGTGGGGGCTGGATCCAGAGATGGGAAAATTAGACTGTTTAAAACTGATACTGGTATTTTAAAATGGAACAATCGACATCTTTTCATAGTTGTCTGGCCTCAGTTATTCATTTTTACTAATAATCAGGTAATAACACCAGCATATCACTTTCCCATATCGATAGTGCAAAAATTTTTATAAAATTTAAATAAACCTTTTTTTACAAATTAGCTAATGTTGCCATAGCTTTGAAATATTGGATTATTACATAAATTGGAAAAAAGCAGTCAGCACTATTTTAATAACAATGCCTGCAGCTAGAAATCAGCAGGAAACATGTGACATAACAATTTAGAGCATTGCAGAGAGAATAACGTACCTGTGTGTGTGTGTGTGTGTGTGTGTGTGTGTGTGTGTGTGTGTGTGTGTATCTACACATACATACATACATATATACTCCGCAAACCACCATATGGTGCATGGCAGAGGGTACATGGTACCACTACTGGTCACTTTATTTCCAATTCAGTGGCAAATAGAGCTAGTGAGAAGTGACTGTTTGTATGGCTCTGTACAAGTCCTAACTGATCTTCATGGTCCGTACACAAAATGTATGTCGGCAGCAGTGAAGTCATTATTCAGTCAGCTCCAAATGTCGGTTCTGTAAATTTTCTCAAGTGTTCCTTAAAAAGAATGTCATATTCACTCCAGGGATTCCCATTTGAGTTCAACAAGCAAACGCCTCCTTACTACTCATATGTTGATTGAATCTACCAGTAACAAACCTAGCAGCATTGCAAGGCGTGGCTACTCGAGAAACCACAGGTCTGCCAGAAGCGCGTCATATGCCTAATTGTGCAATACGAGATGACCAATAGAGACACCGCAGGCCTCGCGGAAGTGTCATGCCGTGCTAGATGAGGAGGAGTGCCACCCCAACTATGAAGCTCCAGACGGCGAATGAAGAAAAAGGCACCCACTGATAATACCATCACAGCTCCAACATCAGCTCAGCTGACCCAGAGGATGGCCTTGTTTGTTCTATATCTGAATCTACATACATACTCCACGAGCCACCATATTGTGTGTGGCATAGTGTCCTCTGTACTACTTCTACTGCTGGCACTGGTGCTGCTGCTGTTGCTACTACTACTACTACTATTGCTATTCATCTCCTTCCCTATTTCTTTCACTAATAGTGAGGGAAAAACGCATTGTATGTGCCTCCATATGAGCCCTAAGTTTTCATATCTGAAGTACATGGTCCTTACATGAAATTTAATTTGGAGGCAGCAGAAATGATCCACAGTTAGCCTTTAATGCGGCTCCCTAAATTTTCTCAGTAGTGCTCCTCGAAAAGGATGTCGCCTTCCCTCCAGGGATTCCCATTTGAGTTCCCAAAGCATCTCTGTAAGAGTTCCCTGTTGTTCGAATGTACTGGTAATAGAACTAGCAGCCTGCCTATGAATTGTTTCAGTGTCTTTCTTTAATCCAACCTGCTGCAGATCCCAGCCACTCTAGCAGTATTCAAGAATTGGTTGCACTATAATCCAAAAACTGCAGTCTCCTTTCCAGATTAACCACACTTTCCTAAAATTCTCGTAATGAAGCGAAGTCGACCATTCACCATCCCTACCACAATCCTCACGTCCTTGTTCCATTTCACATCGCTTTGCAACATTATGCCGAGATATTTAAGTGACATGACTGTATCAGGCAGGACACAACTAATACTGTATCCAAACATTACATGTTGTTTTTCTTACTAATTTGCAGTAACTTAGATTTTTTTACATTTTTATATTTAGAACTAGCTGTCTTTAATCACAGCAACTACAAATCGTGTCTAAGCCATTTTGTATCCTTCTACAGTCACTCAACAATGACACTTCCTTGTGCACCACACCATCATTTGCAAACAGCTGCATATTGTTGTCAACCCTGTCCAGATCATTTATGTATATAGAAAATAACAGTTCTATCACACTTCTGTGGGGCACTCCTGATGATACCCTTGTGTCTGGCGAACACTCACCATTGAGGACAACATGGTGGGTTCTATTACTTAAGAAGGTGTCCAGCAGACAAATTGGCCTGTATGACTTTGGTTCAACTGGATCTTTATCTTGCTTCCTTAGAATAACAACTTCCACTTCCGTACCAAGCCCTGGGGGCATCCCTTTGTGATGTTCTTGGATACAGCCGTCCTATGAGTCGTCATCCGGGCCATCCTGTTTCTACAGTAGTCCCTCAGAAAATCATATAGTGGCCTCGAACACTGCATCTCCCGCAAGCGGGAGAACAGTGCGGTCCACCACAGACTGTCGAAAGCTCCTGTTATGTCCACCATGATCCCAATTACGTAGCTACAGGTTGACGAAGTGACAAATTTGGCCACCAGGTTGATCGCGTCTTCCATCGATTTCCCCCGTCGGAAACCGAACTGCCACTCGTGCATACCGTGCAGCTCACTGTGACTCTGCAGTCTCGCACAGAGCAATTTCTCTAAAACTTTTCCTAAGGTGTCCAGCAGACAAATTGGCCTGTATGACTTTGGTTCAACTGGATATTTATCTTGCTTCCTTAGAATAACAACTTCCACGTTTTTCCATTGATTAAGAAACCTTCCGGTCTCCAAACATCTGTTATATAGCCGTGCAAGTACTGGTGCCAACTTCGGAGCAGTCATCTGCAGAACTTCCGCTGGGATCCCATCCGGTCCTGGAGATTTCCTCTTCTTCAATGTCGAAATTGTGTCCGCCATCTGTTCTGTGGATGTAGGGTAGACCGGAGTGTCGTCGTCATATGGTTCTTCCATTTCTCTTCTTGTTTCCACTTGATCTGGTGAATCCCCCTCGGGGCAATCATCTTGAAGCAGTGTTTGAATTAATACTTCTATCGTTTCTTGTCTAGTTTTAGTAAATGTCTCAACAGGTCTTTTTATTGACGACAGCACCGTTGGTGCTCTGATTTTTTTCCCTCACATGTTTGTATGGTGTTCCCCAAGGGTTGTTGGAGAGCTGGTCTTGTACAAACTCTTTCCAACTTTCCTCTCGAACCTGTTGTACACTTTCTTTATAACACTGTGTGTTCTGGCGATCCTTCGTGGGCACCACAGTCACACTCTGGTGTTGGCCTTTTTTCTATTTTATGCAGGTACGTGGGATAGGGACCGTGGCCTGTAAGGAAGTGAACTAGGACATGTGAGGGCTTCATTATCTTGTTCTTCAGTCTTTCCCTTACTGTGGGTAGAAACCCATGGACTCTATGGCCTGTACTGGACCCATCCCATTCGTCCTGCCAAATGTCAAGCATTTTTTCTTGGATGGCTTTAATGCTTATCAGAGGACTGCCCATTATATTTTGCACCATGTCGATGTTCCGTTTATGCAGCCAGTAGAAGGCTGTGTGCTGCCTTATTATCAGATCCAATGGACATAGACCCATGTTTACCAACAGTGCATCTGTGGGACTTGTGTTGAATGCCCCAATGCATCTCAACAAAGCGTTCCTCTGTATTCGTCTGACAGCAGCGGCAGGCTGCACCAGAGCTAACCTGTGAGCCCACACACTGGATGCGTGCCCTACTATTGGTGCCAATATGGTAGATATTTATTGCTTTTGATGGCAAATGAAATCTTCTTTGTCCAATTGATATTATCTTGTTGAACAGAGCTAAGGACTTTGTCATTATTTGCTCGATATGCGGAATGAAACTCCAATTCTCATCTATATATACCCCTAGGTAACGGGCATATCTCTGTCGCGACACTATCTGGCCATTAATTCTGACTATTGGGTCCCTATTTAACCTGCCTTTTAAGAGCATATATAGCGATTTCTGTGGCGCAATAGACATTTTAATCTTCTCACACCAGTCTGATTGAAAATCGCTCGTGATTGGCTATTGGTCTGTTAACACATTGTGAGTGTCACCTTCTACTAGAATTAAGAGATCATCCGCATATGCAACGACACCCAGAACTGCAGTATCACCCTGCAGGACGTTCAACAGTGTTTCCATGTGATATCCCAGAAAACGGGACCACACACCGATCCCTGGGCACAACACGGAATATTGTTTTAGTTAAGACCGGTCCAGGAGCCATTATTTTAGCAGTTCTTCCATCACAGTAGGCCTCCAGACAGCCATATAGCACCTGCGGGCACCCAATCTCTCTAAGGTGAGAGAAGAGTGCTGGCCACCACGGGTTATCGAAGGCCCCCGAGATGTTTATCATTATGCCTAGAACATACTTTGATGTAGCTGAGTGAACAATCCGACAAACCGCATTGATCGCATCCTGAGTGGAGCGACCCTTTCGGAAGCCGAACTGCCTATCGCTCATACTGTGCAGAGTTCGGTGATTCAAGAGTCGGTCAGCCAGCAGCTTCTCACATGCTTTGCCCATCACATCCAGCAGGCAGATACGCTGATAGGATTTTGGCATCGTTGGATCCTTGTCAGGGCTTTTCCTGATAATTACAGCTTCAGCAGTTTTCCACTTCAGTGGATAATATCCCTTTTGTAGACACATGTTGTAAATACGACTTAATGCTGGAGCGACCAAGTGTGCGAGTCCCTGTAAGATCTTCACAGGGATCCCATCAGGACCAGGTGTCTTCTTCCTTGCAAAGGTGTAGATGGCTGCTTCTACCTCTTCTGCAGAGAAAGGGTAAACGGTAGTATCATTAACGTACGGATGCGAGAGCGCGTGAGGTATTTCCCGCTGCTCGTGCGAATCCTGGTCTTTGATGTCATATGGCAGTAGTGTGTCCAACAGCAGTCTTGCTGTTTCATCCCAATTCTTGGTCGTACCACCATCCCCGGCACGTAGTGTAGACAACATCATGGGCGATCTAATTTTCTCTCAAATGATTTTGTAAGGAACTCCCCAAGGGTCTGTTCCTAACTGATCGTTCACAAATCTTTCCCAAGACTGGCGCCTTATACCATCCAACTGATCCTTATATTTCTGCTTCAGACAACTGTAAATATGCAGGTGGTATTGTCGTTCGTCATGGGCAAAGCTTCTTTGATAGTTGCTTTGCGCCCTTCTGACCGACCGCTTAAGCGCAGTCAATTCAGGGGTCCACGGGGTGGACTCCCTGCAGATATATCTCACTATTCGAGGTACAGCCTGTGCGATAGCTGTTTGCACAGAGCTCATAAGCTCCTCCACAGCTTCATCAATGTTACCTTTGTCCTCTCCAAACTCAGGAGGACCGAACACCTGCACGAGTCGGTCCCAGTCTGTCCGAGCATAATTAAACCATTCCAACCACTCACCTGGCAGATCTGCCAAGGCTGTCGCTATTTCAAATGTTATGTAATTGTGATCACTGACAGTTAACTGTTCTCTTACGTGCCACTTATGGACGTGGAGTGCTGCCCTCTCGCTTGCAAGTGTGACATCAATATTTGACGTTGCACCCGCCCTCCCTGAGTAGGTGGGGGGATACCCAGGCAAGTTTAGCACATGCATGTGCATTTCCATTATCGAATCAACAAGCTCTGCACCCCTACCGTCCTGTACATCACTGTGCCAGAGTGAGGATTTAGCATTGGCATCCAGAGCTACAATTATAGCCTGCCCGGCTAAAACTCTTAGTATCCAATGCAACTGATCAAGATAAATCTTGATGTCATGTCTGAATTGGCAATAGACATTTACAACGTACATACTGTAAGACAACAAATTGAGTTGTACAACTGTAATGTGCTCAGTACAGAATTGAATTAGTATCGTAGTTTTTATAGTTTTGTTCAATATTATAATGGCACTCACGGGGTTCCCACCCAAGGAAACCACTTGTGCTGGTGAGGGAAAGCCAGGGACTTGACCCGCACAGGAGTTCGGTTCTTGTATCATCTATTTGTTCTTCTTCCGCGAATTTCCTTAGTTCTTGTGCAACCATCTGACTGCGCATTGCATTGATTTGTACCATTTTAAACATCACCGTAATCTGTTCTTTGTGTAAGTCTATCCAAGAACATTTTGTGGGTTGGACAATCTTTAGGTCCACCACACTTGCTGCTTCTCTTCCTACATGGTACACATGCTGCTTTGTCCTTATTAGGACAATCTTTCCTTGTGTGTCCAGAAAGACCACAATGAGCGCATATTATGTCCGGTTCCGCACAATACTTAAGATGTGTGGTTGATATCCTGCCATTTATTACAGCGTGGTACTGCCAGGTAATGCTTAATGTAAGTGCTTTGTCACTAAATTGGTGATTGCATAAAATCTTTTGGCTGTCTTCTTGTGAGGCCGTCTCTACTATCAGCACATTCTTTGAAGTGTGGACAGTGTTGATCCTTATTTTATCTTTCATGGGATCAACACACTTTTCGAAAGCTGACTTAACAGCTTTAATGTCTTCGCCAGGTTTAGGTTTAATAAACACCATAGGTGTTACTTTTTTAATATTTTCTTGAATTGTTTCTTTCGCTGTGCTGCCTTGGCCACGGGGGCTCTCGCAACTGCAGCATAAGTCCGAGTGGGTTGATTTCTGATTCTTTGATTTTCTTTTTCTAATTCTGATATCCTCCCTTCTAACTGGGAGTGGGCAATTGCCCAATTCGCAACAAAATCTCTAATCTGGTAAATTGTAAAAAATGGTAAAATAAGCAATAGTGCACTCGAGTCCAGCAATCTCAAAAACTTAGAGTGTCGCTCAGGGACGGTAAGATTTGCCTCGCTTTGCACTTCGGCAGCATTAAGCTTATTATGACCTTTTTGATTTTCAGCCATTATAGTACTCATAGAGAGTGAAAAGATAGGGGCCCATCTCTTGCCCCAGACCAGCCTCTCTGGCATGCGGGGAGACTATACGCAGCTCGTTCACCGGTCCCGCCCCTTGACCAAGAGCTATCAATAAATGAGCTGCTAGGTTTAGCACACCATGGGTACAGCGCTCTAGTCCTCTTCAACAGCTGCATCACCAAAGTTTTCTCCCGCTCCCTTAACGGCGAATGCCACCCGCATTCTGGGAGAGCGGATTCACTCTCCATCCTTGGCCCCCTACTAGGCCAGGTTCCCACCAAACGCTAAAGACCCGGTCCTACTCAGGTGCCGGGCCGGCCCCCAGACGTTCGGAGGTCTGGACCCATCTAACCTGACCGGGGACATGTCACCACACCCCGGCTTGGCACAGTATGTGTCGGAACACAAGACAAGGCGAGTGGCCTTCGCCGACTTGGGGTAGGATCCCACCACGGCAAATGCAGCCGTCAGAACTGGTGTGCAAGTTGTTCGGCATACCGTCGCGCCCCTACCCTTCAGTCGCCCGAAGGCTTAACAGCTCCACGTCAAAAAGGCAGGCAAGGGCACTTGAGAAGGAGAGGCTGTATGAGACGCATCCTTCCCCAAACTGCCTTTTACCAACCAAGAGCCAGCACAGCTTGCAGGCCCACAGCATGAGACAGCCGGAGCTAGGTACAGCGAGAGTCCGTCGGGCGGCACTGAGGGTGCCACTGTCCCACCTGTAAGGCGCTGGCGGGTGCGGAGAGGGGTGGCACAACTCCCGCAATTAAGGCGCTGCCACCGGGAAGAGCGGCATTCAAAACTTGATACAAATAGTTTCATAGGTACAATTTTTTTTACTAATTTGTGTTACATTATATGGACAATCCCTAAAGCATATATAGGCCTTACAGTCTCTATTACATTTGTTATTTTTCTTATTCTTTAATACAGTGGTTAGTCTATCTTTCTACAGTTATTCTCCAAAGTATTGTTTTTCCTTTACATTTTCTACTATTTTACATTGGTTAGATTTTGCTTTCTACATTTATTCTACTTTACAATTGTTTTATCGGCCTATTTAGCCCTACTGGCTATTCCAGTAGGTTACCATCCCTAGGGACTTGGACCCAGGCCGCTACTATCTGCTAACCACTGCTTTTTTCTATTTTGTAATCTCCCGTCAGCGATTTCCCGTCACCTTCTCTATTCTACATTTAGCGCTCTTTCTACTTTTCTACATTTTGAGCGCTATCTACTTTGTCTACTCTAAGTCTATATTGTTGGCTAGACTGGAGTGGAGGAACCTTCTTCTTGGTGGGACGATCTAGGTCGTGGTGTCCGGCCTGGCCTAAGGTGGCCAGTACGGTCCGACCTGGAAGGTGGCAGGTCCAGCACGACGGCGTCCCCACCGTTCTTCTCCCATCGCTCTGGTCTCCTTCCCCAGGGAAAGGGAGGGAGCGTCCAACTCTCTTCCTCTCTTCCGGTTCCATCTTCTTTTTCTGTCCGGTGGCACCAAGGGCCTGGCGAACCATATCTCCCTTAGTGCTTGTCGTGGTCAAGCTATTTATACAATATCATATGTTATACATTTGTAATGCTACATCTGAAATCTTTATTGTTATCTTATCTAATATTTTTAATTTTTCTTCATCCCATATTATGTCACGGATGTCGTTAGTGTTCAGTCCATCCCTTTCCTCTTGTATGTATCTAATACAGCATGCTCCGGGCTGCCCATCCTGGACCCCACATTCGCACTCTTCTGATTCCTTTTTCCCTATCCTGTGTAAGTACACAGGATAGGGTCTATGCCCTGTGAGGAAGTGTATGAGACCTTTGCTTGGCTGGAGTTTTTTATATTTCAGTCTCTCTCTTATATTAGGAAATATGTCATGAACCCTTCTTGCTGTCGTTGAATTATCCCACTGCTGTTGCCAAATGTTTATTACTTCTTCTCTTATCTCTCTTACTTCCCAGGTGTTTTTCCGTTATTTGCCTGATTTGATCGAAATTTCCCTTTTTTAACCAATAGTTTGCTGCTTTTTGCCTTATTAATAGATCTAATGGGCAAAGGCCCATTATTACTAGTAGCCCATCTGTTGGCGTTGTGCCCATAGCCCCTATTGATCTTAATAGTATATTTCTTTGTATTCTTCTCACAGCTGTGGAAGGCTTCAGAAGGTGCAACCTGTGGGCCCATAAGCTTGACCCATATCCCATCATGGACACTAGCAGACTGCTGTGGTATAATTTCACTACATTTGGTGGTAGGTGGAATCTTTGCTGTCCTATCCTGGTCAATTTATGCATTATTGATAGTGTTTTTCCTCCTATCTTTTCGATGCGGGTCGTGAAATTCCATCCTTGATCCAGGTATACTCCCAGATATTTGCTTACTTTTTTCCTTACTGCAACTGAATTCTCGATCCTGATTGATGGATCTCTTGCCAGTTTCAGGAGCATAGAGTTCGATTTTTGTGGTGCAATGGCCATCTTTGACTTTCTACACCAGGCACTTAGAATCTCCATTATTTCTCTATTTCTTCTTTCCAGTTGTAGTCGGCTGTTACTCTGTGTTAGGATTAGTAGATCGTCCGCGTATGCGACAGCCCCCAATACTGATGCTTCCTGTTGCAGGTAATGCAGCAACAGCTCCATATTTATATCCCAAAATATGGGGCAGCAAACCGATCCCTGTGGACATCCTTTAGTGATGTTCTTTGTCACAACCGCATTTGGAGACATCATATGTACCAGCCGGTCTCTGCAGTAGCTCTTGAAACAGTCGTATAGCGCTGCCGGACACTGCATATTGTGCAAGCAGGTAAACAGCGCCGGCCACCACAGATTGTCAGATGCTCCCGAGATATCCACCATTACTCCTAGAACATATGTACAGGTCGACGAACTGACAAGTTCGGCCGCCGTGATGACTGCATCCTCCGTTGATCTCCCATGGCAGAATCCGAACTGCCACTCGTGCATCCCTGCCAATTCCCGATGATTGGTCAGTCTTGCACAGACCAACTTTGCTTGATACCCTGGGCAAAGCTCTAGAAAACATATTGGCCTGTACACTTTACACTCCATTGGGTCCTTGTCAGGCTTCTTTAGTATTATGACCTCCGCACTTTTCCATCTTTGTGGAAAAGTACCTGTTTCTAGGCATTTTTTGTAAAGATTTGCCAAAGTCGGAGCTATCTTCCCTCTTATTGCTTGTAATACCTCAACCGTAACCCTGTCGGGCCCAGGAGATTTCCCTCTCCTTAGATTAGGTATTACCTCTACCACCTCCTGCGGTGAGGAGGGGCATACTATTGTGTTGTTGGTGTATTGTCTTTGTGCTCTCTCTCTCTCTCTCTCTCTCTCTCTCTCTCTCTCTCTCTTATAGCAGCCTGCTCCAGTGTTTCCTCTGTGGGATCATCAACCGGCAGCAGGGCTTGTGGAGGAGCACCGTTATTGTTTCTTGTCTGGTTGTTGTTGTTCTGTTTTCGTTTGGTATCCTTATGGATGATAAAACTGTTGGTGCTCTTATGTTTTCGCAGACCAGCTTATATGGCTTTTCCCATGGATACATTGCCAGGTTGTTTCTAACGAAATTTTCCCAACTTCTTTTTCTTATTTCTACAATTTTCCTTCTGTATCTCTCCCTGTATTGCTTATAAATGTTTAGTCTGTACTGTCTGTCTTGCGGATCAAATGTTTGTTGATACCTGTGTCTTACTCTGCGCGTAGCCTGACGCAGTTCCCTTAGTTCTGGAGTCCATGGTGCCGGGTGCACGCTTTGGACTCTACTCATCCTAGGCACGACTGCGTCTATTACCTGTTTTTATGCTCTGAACTATCTGCTCCGCTGCCTCCTCAATCTCGAGATCCTCCATCGGCAATTTTTGTCATAATAAACGGACGACCAAGGTCGTCCGTATTTCTTTTCTGTATTGTTTTCTTCTGTATCTTTTGTGTTATAATTCTGTGTCAATGTATCCTGTTGTGTCGTGGGTGCCTCTGGCCACCCATCTGTGCCCTCCATTGGCATTTTCTTGTTACGAAAAATGGGCGACTGAGGTTGCCCTTCTGTTTGTACTTGTGCGTCTTTCATGTTTACTGTCTGTACTTTTTTTTTCTCATCTTTTGTCACTTGTGTTGTCTTGTTTGCGTATTCCTGCATGTGTGATTCTTTTTATGGGTGTTTTGGCGATACAATTTTGTGCTGTGCATTGTGTTGTATGTTGTTTGTTGACTTGTGTGTTTTCTGTGTAGCCCATGTTTTCTGATTGATTTTCTGTGTTCCCTTCTTCTCCTTGTTTCCTTGCCCCTAATGCTTCTCTGATTTTCATATGCCTTAGTGTATCTCTTAGCTGTTTGCTGGGTGACTTATGTTTCTTTCTTTTTACCTCTTGGGGACTATTCTCCATCATCTGTTCTTTGTATCAATCTTCCCAACAAAAGTTGATACGTGGGGCATTCTTTCGTGTTTGGCGCTCTACATTTCCTTTTTCCTCTTTGTTGACATGGTATGCATGTCTCTGGCCTATTCTTTTCTGGGCACTCTTTTTAATTGTGATTATCTGTTCCACAATGACCACAAATCTGATCAACCCAGGTACAGTACTTTTGTACATGACCTAGATCCATACATTTGTGACATCTGGGTACCATGCAGTAGTCTTTTACTCCCACTGAGCAGTACTCCACATATGTTCTTCCTGCTTGTATCAGTTCTTTTGTAAGGGTTGGGGAAACCTCAACTACTTGATGCTCTGTGTCTTTGTCCTTCGTCACCATTATGAATTTTGGCTTAAACTCATTCTTAAATTCTTCTAGGCTCATCTTTTCTTCAAAATTTTGAGTGTATATACGCTCTGAGTTCTTCAGGTGTAAGTCTATTTGAAACATCGAATATGGTGATCAATGGCCATCTTTTCTTTGATCTTTCGCAGATCTTTGTAAGTCTTAGTGACCCGTTATCGTGTTTCTATCCTGTTGTGTGGGAGTGTCTGCTATTACTGGCAACTATTGCTTTATTTATTTTTATTTTTGCTTTTGTTGGATTTATTACCTTTGTAAATATTTCCTTTACCTGTTTCATGTTATGTCCTTCTTTTGGTTTTAGAAATAGTGCTACTCCTTGTTTTGCTGTCATTTTCTCAATATTCTCTTCCATGTTTACTTGCAATTTTTGTGGTATTCCTGCTACCACTGAGGCATAGGTCCTCGTCTTTTCTGACATCAGTTGTCTGTTTTGTCTCTCCAGCTCTTTTATTCTTCCTTCTAATTGGCTTTGGGCAATTGCCCACAAGGCCAGCTTGTCTTTGATCTCGTTAACTCTGTCATTGTATTTGATGCCATCATACCTTGAGAGAGACCTAATTGATTGAGAGCCCACCTCTTTCCCCGGACGGCTCTTCTGGCATGGGAGGAGCCTAACTGCAGCTCGCTCACCAGTCCCGCCCCTGGACCAAGAGCTTTGTGAGCTGCTGGGTTTAGTGCGCCGTTTGCAGCGCACTAGTCCCCTTCCACGACTGCACCACTGGAGATTTTTCCTGTCCCTCCCCGGCAAATGCCCACCGCATTCCGGGGAGGCGGATTCACCTCTCGGCCTTCGCCCCCTGCTAGGCTGAGTTTTCACTCTGAGGCCTTGGTCCCAGTCCTACCCAGGTGCTGGGTCAGTCCCCCAGACTTTTGGGGGTCTGGCCCCATCTAACCTACCCAGTGACATGTCACCATGCCCTGGCTTGGCGGAGCATGTCCAGAACATCCTCGACATGGTGCTGAGCCTTTGCCGGCTCAGGCCGCGATCCCTCCCCAGTGAGTGCAACTGTGGGAATACGGGACACAGATGGTGTTGTGTCCCGTATTTTAAGGACAGATGTTGTGTCCTTATTGACGAAGCTTTCCCTGCGTCATGCACCCTTTGCTTTCGTCTTGGGTTGGGGGCATTTAACATCCTGCCGTGACGGGAGTTTTACGTCCTTCCTTGACACGACAACCCTCACCTATCAACGCAGCCCGGAAAGTGTTAAAGGAGTCAGTTCGGGTCTTATGTGTGGAGTTTTACATCAACAAGATGGTGCGGCACTCAGACCCGAGTTACGTTCCCCGGAGGGTCTCCACACGTACTGGGGGATCATGACCGACCATGTCTCGCCCACCACTTTTGGTAATTCACGGTAGGTCAGTGTGGTCCAGTGAGAGTTGCACCCAGTTAAGGCTAGCATTTTAACGTCATGCATGGACGGCTCTTCCCGTGTTAGCTTCACCCCATCTGATGTGGATACTGAGCCCCAGGGCCACGTCAAGACCATGAGATAGGACATTATGGTCCCTGCCCCACTCAGGTTCCTCTGAGGCCCCCCTGTGAACAAGATTCCAGGGATTCAGAGGGTCTTGTGGCGGTTTTAACCCAGTTTCGGAAGGCAACACACCTCCCCCAGGTGGCGCCACGCAGACTGCTTTCCCAGGGTACAGTGAGAATCCGCCGGTTGGCACTGAGGGCGTCGCTGTCCCACCTGTAAGGCGCAGGCGGGTGCGGCGAGGGGCGGCACAACTCCCGCCGTTCAGGTGCGGCCACTGGAAAGAGCGGCGTTCAAAACTTGATACAAATAGTTTCATACGTATAGTATCGTAAATGGTCACTGGTTTGGGTTTCCCCTCCCCAGAAGGTGGGAGTCATTTGGGATACCCGAGCTCTCGCTCATCCTCCCCTCTGCTCCACCTTATGATTCACTATGCAGCCAGAACACTGCCATCAGAAACCGACTTGGAAAAATTACCCCCGGTGTGGGGGAACGGACTCTCCATGTGGAGAAGCGCCTTTGGCCACCCTGAAAACTGTGTGCCCATGGAGAACCATGTGAAGGTGGCGCCGCCACTGCTGGTGGCGACCCTTTCACCAGCAGTATAGCATCCGTGGTGGCATGATAGTTTTTACGGGAGGATTAGGGGGACCTCCTATGATCCTCCAGGTTGGCCAGACCCTCATGCCACAGACCACTGGTTGCCCAGTATCTTAGCCTGTGTATTCTGAGTGTTTCTTTTTACCTTACTTTAACATACTCCTACCGCCACTGGTGTCCCAGAGACCACGCAGAGGCATCCTCAGGGCTCTGAGAGATTGCTCATCCCCGCCTGCACACTCAGCCACGGTCCCTCCAAGGTGCGCGGATTATTGGGGCTGTAGAGTGCTCATGGTAACATACGCTTCATCATTTGTTCCTCTTCTTTTGTACATGTCCGTGGGGAAAAGAGGCACTAAAGCCTCCCAATTTAGCACCCCGCTTTCCCCATGGACCTTAATCTCAGTGGTCGCTACCTTTATAATGATTGGGAGGACCTTAATGTATTTACTGCTCCAAATCGTGAACTATTCTCACCACTTCTCTGCATTCAAAAGCCTCCTCAGCAAAGGTCTTTAAGGCTGAGTAGCTCTCCTTTGTCTGCAGCAGTGTTTCCTTCCTCATGAGAGATTCGTGACCCACTGCTGCAGTTAGCTGCTCTCAGGGTTCTGTATATATTGTGCAAGCATACAGTATGTGGATAGCATCTTCCTCTGCTCCACATACACAGTTTCCATTGTTCTCTGTGCCTAGTTCTTGTAGACTCATCTTTAGGCCACGATTTGTGAGCAGACACGTTAGGGAGTAGGGTGGAGTTGTCTCGACGCCACTCTGTCCGCGACAAGGAAACGTTTGGTATCCAGTTGAAAGTTTGTCTGCCATTGTCTGAGTGACTCCACCTGGCCTGCCACATGTCCTGTAACAAAGAACTAATTGCCCATAACATTCTACATCTAAGGTTTCGTTCTGCAGGAACTCTAGGGACCTCAAGACCTGCTACTGATCCAGCAATTCCATGTCTAGCATGGTAGAGCATGGCTGCTTTCACCACTTCCAGGTCTAGAGGCATGCTCCCTGTGAGAGTCTGTAGCGCTTCTGTCGATACCGTTCGACAGGCCCTCGTCATCTGCAACAAAAATGGCCTTTGTATCGTCAGTAGGATTTTCGTGGTGTACCTGTGTTTTGTACGGTCTCCTCATGCTGCTGCACCGTACTTGCAGACAGATAAACAAAGTGTCTAGTATATTAGTCGCATGGTTTTCTTTTGCAGCCCCCACTCAGACCTGCTTACTCTTGTGAGAGCGCCAGAAAGTTTCTTTTTTAATATTTTTTGCGTGGGGGGTTAATAGGAGCCTTTCATCAAGTGTGATACCGAGGTATGTGTGTTCCTGGACAAACCTAATTCTTTCCCCATAAAGTTCAAGTCTGGGTGGTCTTTCTCTATCAAATATACCTTTGATGGTTAATGCAACCATTTTTTGCTTGGAGATCCCTAGTTTGTTTTGTGTGGTCCATTCGCTTTTGGCTAGTAGTGCTATCCTACCTCTCTCTTCCAGCTGCGACCTAATCTTCCCTTTCATGATGATGGCTAAATCATCTGCGTAGGCCACTTTATCCCACTGCTCACCATCTTTTTGTTGTACCACTTCGTCAAATACAAGGTTCCAGAGAAAGGGGCCACAGATAGAACCTTGTGGCCAGCCCTTTGTGATGTTTTTCGTAACTGACCCACAGTTTCTGTAGACAGTGGCCTTCCTGTTTTTAAACTAGTTTTCTACTAGGTGGTACATCTTTTGGGGACAACTCATCGCTCTGTCGCCTCATTACACTTGGCCATCACAAATTGTTGAAGGCGCCCGCTGTGCCCACAAAAGTGACAACAACATATTTTTCATCACAGTCTGCACTGGAGACAACCTGCCTGATTGCCATTTCTGTGGATGCACCCTTTCTGAAACCAAATTGGTTGGTTACCTTCAGTCCTGACTCTTCATACCTTTTATCCAGTCTGGTCACTATTAGCCTTTCTAATACTTTGCCTAGGATAGGAAAAAGACAGATAGATCGATAAGATTTCACCTCATCCCTTGGCTTTGTGATAGACTTAAGTAATATGCAGACGTTTCTGATTTTCCAATTGTCTGGGAAAGTGGACTCTCTAAGGCAGCTGTTGTAGGTGTCAATGAGGAGTGCAGGATTGTGTTCCCATACCCGCTTTATCATAGCATTATCTATGCCATCTGGTCCTGTGGCTTTGTGTGGTTTGCATGCCTTCACTGCAGCCTCTATCTCTTGTACTGAGAAGTCTGGCTCATTTTCCTCATTGTGGTACCCTATATTTTGCTCCTTCACAGCTGATTGCTGTGCTGTGTCCTCCTCTGGGTCGTCATATGGTAGTAGGTTATTCAACAGTTCCTTCACTGTTTCCTGCCAGGTCATCGAAGGGCTTTGTCCGGCCACTTTTACATTGCTAAGGACAGTTTCGGTGCCATATTTAGGGCGAACAATTCTATTGGTCGGCTTCCAATGATCATTGCTTTTGCAGTCTTTTACCCATTTCTTCCAGGTATCTGTCTTCGCTTTCATAATTTCCTTGTTATATTTATTTTTTGTGAGGTACAGTGAGAGTCCGCCGGTTGGCACTGAGGGCATCTCTGTCCCACCTGTAAGGCGCGGGTGGGGGAGGCGAGGGGCGGCACGACTCCCGCCGTTCAGGCGTGGCCACCGGGAAGAGCGGCGTTCAAAACTTGATACAAATAGTTTCATAGGTACAATATTTTTTTTTACAGCTTTATTGTAACATACAAAACCCACTACCTAGGTGACAAAAGTGGGTACTACTTCTAAACAATAGCTACTTTTACAAACAGTGATTTCAACTTTACTAGTACAATACAGTGTGATACTATTTTCAACATTCTGCCACATAGCCGCTCAGGGTAACCAGGAGCATTGCCCGTCCCTAGCCACGAAGAGGCAGGCCGACTACTATCGCAAAACCACTGCCGTATTGTGTTTTTATTTTGTCATCCCTCTACCACCCTTGATGAAACGTTATTTACATATACAATTCTACATCTACAAAAATTTTTAAGAAATAATAACGTGCGCTTCTGCGCAAACTACTAACTTTCTACAATATAGTAACAATTGTATATATAAGAATTTGAAAACATCATCTTATGTACATAATGATACAATGATAATACATGGAAAAAGAATGTTTGAAAAGTCATCTAATATACATATTCAATACAGTTGTCTAGCCGGGTTTGTTGTCTTGAGGAAGTGGCTAGGAGGATATGAAGGCAGCACATCCTTGGAAACACCCTTGGGCATCCCTCCTCTCTATGTCTCCATAGAGTGGGGAGCCTACCTTCTTCTTCCACCTTGCTCTCAATAAAATCCCCATTCATTGTGGTTTCCCTCTGGAGGGGACGGACAGCCAAGCCCCACTGACGGATTTCCAGATGGCGGGACCAAGACCGCCATTCCACCCTCCATGGGCTATTAATTATTGGTCTTCCAAAGTCCTGATGCACAATACTCGTCAGTCCGGCTGATGAGTAAGGCTTTTCTTTATTAACTTAGTGTCTATTCAAAGATTAATCTCACAAATTTGGAAACATTATCGACCAGGTCTTGTAATACTTTTACAATAAGTCGGGGTTTGTTAGTATTTCTTCTATTTGTTTCTCTCTTAATTCCTTCCTCGCTTCTGAGGCAACCGGATCACAGTCTGGGCACTCGAAGGCAAAGTGCTCAGGCATCCCCTCTGGTGCGCCACAGACACATTCAGATGTTGGCCAGCTACCTATCCTATGAAAGTACGTCGGATAGGGGCCATGTCCTGATAGAAAGTGTACTATACCTTGAGTTATTGTCATGTGCCTTAACTTCAACCTCATTCCCAGTGTACGGGAAAGATTAAAGACCTGCTTACTGGTGTCAGAGTTTTCCCACTGCTCCTGCCATAGTTGCATTGTTCTTTGTTTCATGTCTTTTATGTTGTATAAGTAAGTTCCCATTATTCTTCTTACCCTCTCATAGTCTCTCTTATGTAACCAATAAATTGCTGCATGCTGTCTGACTTTCAGGTCAAGGGGACAAAGTCCCATGATCACAAAAAGAGCATCTGTAGGAGTGGTGCCGAATGCACCTACACACCGTAGGATGACATTCCTTTGTATGTGCTTAATTTGCATTGCTGGCCTTACCTGAACAAGTTTGTGGGCCCAGGCACTGGAGCCATACCCGACAACAGGCACAAGGATGCAGTTGTTATACATTTGTGTTGCTGCCGGTGGCAGATGAAATCGACGTTGTGCAATGCTTATAAGCTTGTTGAATAGTGTTGTTGCTTTAGAGGCTACATAGCCAATATGTGGAGCATAGCTCCAGGTTTTGTTGATTAGGACGCCTAAGTATCTAGCGGAATTTGTTCTGACCACTATACGGTTTTCTAATCTTATTACCTGATCTCGTGCCAATCTTCCCTTTAACTACATGTAGTTCGACTTGTGAGATGCCAAGTGAAGCTTGGATTGTTTGCACCATTGTGACAAGATTTCTGACACCCGAGCTGTTTTTGCCTCTATCATGGCGCGACTGTCTCCGTCAACAAGGATGAGAAGGTCGTCTGCATACACGACAACTCCCAGTACCATGTTGCTCTCATTTAGGGTTATCAACAATGGGTCCATGTTAGTACCCCAAAATACTGGTCCACACACCGAGCCCTGTGGGCAGCCCTTTGTAATGGTTTTAGACACCACCGCACCAGGAGCTGTTATTTTGGCAACTGTGTTCCGGCAGTAGTCCTTTAGACAACCATAGAGCATTGCCGGACACTCCATCTCCCATAACCGAGAGGAAAGGGCCGGCCACCACAGGTTGTCAAAGGCCTCGGAAATGTCTACCATGACTCCAAGAACATACTTTCTCATAGATCAGTGTACAATGCTAACTTTCTGGTTTATTGCATCCGATGTTGACTTGGCTTTCTGAAAGCCGTATTGCAAGTCACTCATGCCATGCAGAATTCTGTGACTCGACAGTCTAGACACCAATAGCTTTTCAAAGGTCTTTCCCATTACATCTAACAGACATATTGGTCTATATGATTTAGGGACCGTGGGGTCCTTATCTGGATTATTTCTTATAGTGACTACTTCCGCTATTTTCCAGCAAGTGGGGAAAGTTTGCATCTCCAGGCATCTGTTGTAGATCTTTGCTAGCACTGGGGCCGCCTTGGGTGCAAGACACTGCAGAACTTCCACAGGAATTGCACCCGGTCCTGGTGCTTTTCGTTTTGCGAAGGACGAGATGGCATATGCCGCCACCTCTGATGAGAGTTACGTTATGATAGTCATTCTGGTCTTGTTGCCTCAATACCAATTGCATCTCTTCGTCTGAGTCAGGGTGGTCATCAGGTAGGAGCACGTGCAGCAGCTCCTCGGCCATTTCCAGCCAGTCAGTCATCATTTGGGCTGTCTCTCCAATCTTTACAGTAGAGAGATGCATTGGCGAGTGTATTTTTTTCTCTTATTATTTTATATGGTATGCCCCAAGGATCAAGGGCCAAGTGAGGCATTGCAAAGTCTTCCCAACTCTGTTGGCGATGTTGGAGTAATGTTTCTTTGAATGTACTTTTTTGCCGTCTGTAAATGGTGAGATGGTGCTGTCGTTCCTCCAGGGTAGAAGACCTTCGATAATTGCGGCACGCTCTCCTCATAGACTGCTAGAGCCTTGTCAGCTCTGGAGTCCATGGAGAAGTCATCTTACGGATGAGACGCCTTCTCATCGGTATTGCCACGGCCACAGCCATCCTGATTGAAACTGTTAGGGCCTCAACGGTTTCCTCTATGTCAAAGTTTCCGCCTTCCAACTATGGAGAATTGAATTCCACCTCTAGGAGGTCTCAGTTGGCTCTCCCGTAATTGAGCTGCGTGGTCCACTTCTCTGGTGCCTGTTCTAGTTCCTGTACTAGTGTAAATTCAATTGTGTTATGATCACTTGTTGTGTGATTTTCTATTACATGCCAATTTTGAATTTTGTTTGCTACAGTGATAGAACTCAGCGTGACATCGATATATGAA
Source organism: Schistocerca cancellata (assembly GCF_023864275.1). Classification (NCBI taxonomy): domain Eukaryota; kingdom Metazoa; phylum Arthropoda; class Insecta; order Orthoptera; family Acrididae; genus Schistocerca; species Schistocerca cancellata. Next base: position 140,580,307 of record NC_064635.1, read on the forward strand.
GCTGCCCCAGCTCTGCTCCTATAAGTAGGAGGGTTGCCGGGGAGATTAACCACATTTAAGTGAAACTCCATAATCACATCCTCAAGGGCAATGCCCCTTTGGTGCTGAACTCGGCTATGCCAGAGACGGGACTTGGCATTGATATCCATGCAGATTATGAGTGGCATCCCCTCTAGGGCTCATAATATAGTTTTCAGCTGTCCTAGGTAGGCTTTGATTGGGTCTCTAAACTGACAGTAAAGATTGATCAAGTACCAAAATGAATTATAATGGTTTACTTCTACAACTACTATATGTGCTGTACAAACCTGCGTGAGTACTGTGGTTATTGTTCAGGATAACTATAGCTGACATTGGAGTTTGACCAGAAGTTATTACCTGAGCTGTAACGGGGAAGCCCAAGGTTCTCCCAGAGGCGGTATTTGTATAAGCAGTATGTCTGTCTTCTTCTCCTCTGAGAGTCTACACAACTCCTGCATGACCAGAGAGCTCTTCATTGCATTTACTTGATAGCACTTAATATGTGTCTGGATATCGAGTATAGACCATGCTGTTTGGCCAGGTCTGGACAGGATCATATGTAATCCTTCCATACATCTTTACTAGTTCGTTGTATGTTTTCGTGAGATCAAATTTCCTTCCCCGCCTTGTGTATACTTTGGTAACTAGCTCCTTTAATTTATCGTAATCCTGGGGAATGTTTACCGGCACTAGCTGGACACAGTCCACGTCCTCCAGAGTTGGAAATGTGATCTTGTTTCCTCCCGGGTGCCCAGTTCTGACCAACTGCCTCAGAGCAGCCATCATCAATGCCTGATTTCCTAGTCTACCAAGTTGCAATGTCTCATTACAAATATTGTATGTATTCCCTGGTGGGCATGCGTTGGCTCTGTAACAATGTAGATAAACCTAAGTACATCACCAGTGGTTAATTCTTCTATAGTTTTGTTATTATTTGTTGTGTCCACAGAACCATCACCAGAGGTTAATTCTTCTACTGTTTTGTTACTATTTACATTGTGCACACCGCCTCCTAACTGATGATCATCGTCTTCTGCAGCAGGCACCAGCGACGTCATCTCCAAGGCAAGGGAGACCCCAGCCAGATGGGAGACCGGCACCGCACCCTCCGCCACCTTCGTTGGTGAAGCTGGAAGATTCCTCCTGGCCAGGAAAGATCCGGCCTGACAGGAGAAGTCTGATGTTTATGGCCGCACGAGTGGGACCGGGAGAGCATAAGTGCTCCCCTCCTTCGCCTCCATGGTCACTGTGGCTGGTGGGGCTCCCCCAGTGACCGGGATGGACCCGGTCTGGCAGGAGGAGTCAGACATCTGCGGCTGCACCAATGGAACGGGGAGAGTGTAAACACTCCCCTTCCTCACCTCCGCGGCCGCCGCAGCTGGTTGACCTCCCACAGGGTCCGGAACGGACCCAGCCAGGCAGGAGGAGTCTGACGTCTCGAGCTGCTCCAGTGAACCTGTAACAGCATAGAACTTCCCTTCCACCCTATTACCTTCATCCAAGGACAACTGAGACAATCTTAGTTTCATCCACCTGTTCACCTCCCTTAGAAGTTTGCTTGGTGATTTCTGTTTTGACACGTTGTAGCTAGTCGCCATAATCGGTCCTTTGTATAAGCCTTTGTACAAGTAACTTATGTGTTAAACACTCCATCCTGGGAGCGTGGCACGTTCGTTTTCTGTATTTACATGGGATACAGACAGGTGCTTGGTTCTTGAAATTTCTTTTGTCATGTCCCTCCTCTCCACAGTTATTGCATACTGATGATTGGATGTACAGTATTTGGCAACATGGAAGTAGTCCTGACATTTAGAACATGTGGCCAGTGCCGTGTAGTCCTTTGTAGATATTGCGTTGTACCCTATGTACAACCTGTTTGTTTTAATGATTTCCTTTCTAAGGTCGAGAGCCACCTCTACCGCATGGTGTACGGTTGGTCTGTCCTGGGGTCCTGCCTTGAATCTTGGCTTTAATTTCTGTAGAAACTCCTTCCGAGTCATTTTGTCTTGGAAGTTCTGACTGTAGACACAGTCTGTCATGTCATCCACTGTCATGTATGAGGGAACATCGTACAGCATCATTAAAGGTCTGCGCTTTCTTGGCTTTTCACATGTGAAAGCCTCCTTAACTTTTGGATTGTTAATCAGTTTTTCACTATCCTCAGGAGAGGCTAGTTCTACTATCAGTATGTTTTTTGTTGTTCTTAACCTGGTTTATTTTTATCTTATCTGTCCGAAGGTTAACACTCTTTTCAGAGCGCTCCTTTACTTTTCTTATGTCCTCACCCTTCTTCGGCTTAACAAATACTGTTGGGACTGTTTTTTCCAGATTGATTTTTATGGTTTTCTGTAATGTTCGTTTTGGTTGTGCTGTGGTTTTTGTTGTTCTTTTCTCAGTCTCTCGTTTTCTTCTTTGATTTCCACGTACTGCCCTTCTAGCCTTGCATGGGCCACAGCCCTAGTGGCCATGTTCTCTTTGATTGCCCTGATTTGTTTTGCATTGATTTTTCCATGTTTAATACTACGCTCAAAAAGCCCGAGGAAGTGTGCATGTCACTCAGCAATGCTCATCTCATCAAATTCTCCAATAGGAGCATCAGGCTCCGCATGCGCAATACCACTCTCCGTGTTTTCCACCATAATTCCAGAAGAGTGACAAAAATGCGGAGGCCCATCTTTTTCCCCGGACCAGCCTCTCTAGCACGGGGGAGGGGGGGGGGGAGGCGACTATCTGCAGCTCGCTCACCAGTCCCACCCCTTGACCAAGAGCCTTTTGAGCGCCGATCCCAGCACACTAGTCCCCTTCTACGAACACATCACTGGAGATTTCACCCATCCCTCCCCGTCAAATGCCCACCACATTCCGGAGAGGCAGATTCACCTCTCCGCCTTTGCCCCCTACTAGGCCGAGTTTCCACATTGAGGCCAGGGACCTAGTCCTACCCAGGTGCTGAGTCGGACCCCCAGACGTTTGGGGGTCTGGCCCCATCTAACCTAGCCAGGGACATGTCACCACGCCCTGGTTTGGCGGAACGTGTCCGGGCTAAAGACCCGGTCCTACTCAGGCACCGGGTGGGTCCCCCAGACGTTCGGGGGTCTGGACCCATCTAACCTAACCGGGGACATGTCACCATGCCCCGGAATTCCAGGGGCAAGGCGGGTGACCTTCGCCGACTTGGGCCAGGTTCCCGCCGCGACAAATGCAGTCTCCGGAACCAGTGTGCAAGATGGTCAGCACACCGTCGCACACCTGCCCTTCGGTCGCCCAAAGGCTTAACAGCTCCGCCACGAAAAGGCGGGCAGGGGGCACTTGGGAAGGAGAGGCTGAGATGTTCAAGGCGCATCCTTCCCCCGCTGCCTATTCCCAACCATGGACCCACATAAACCGCAGGTCCACAGCATGAGACAGCCGGAGCTAGTTTCATAGGTACAGCGAGAGCCCGCCGGTCGACACTGAGGGCGTCTCTGTCCCACCTGTAAGGTGCGGGCGGGTGCAGCGAGGGGCGGCACAACTCCCGCCGTTCAGGCGCGGCCACCGGGAAGAGCGGCGTTCAAAACTTGATACAAATAGTTTCATAGGTACATTTTTTTTCCAGCATTTATTGTACATACAGTGCCCACTTACTAACACTTATGCGTGGGCATGCTACGTAACTAAACAAAACTAGATGTTACAATTGTGGTTACTTATGAAACACAACCAAAACAGAATCAAATCTCTACTTCATAATACAACTAAAAACGGCCTCTTTTCCTCTCTGGGCTAACCCGGGAGAGTTGCCTGTCCCTAACCATGAGGAGGCGGGCCGCTACCAATCTAACAGAAACCACTGCTATACTGGATTCACAGACTCCCTCCACCACCCGTTTTGAACAACTGCAACTACTAGATTACAAAAAACTATGTACAAAAAATATAACAAAACATCACTCTTGTGCTTTTATCCTTTATAATGCACATTACATAATGAGAGGCAACCAACCAAAAAAAAACAAACATTTCTCCACTAGTAATAACACAAAAGGGTGACCTCTTCACCTCTTACCTACCACATTAATACCATCAACTTCCAGCGGCCAAGCCCCAGGCGAACCGAATAGATCGCCATTCCTGGGGCGGACCAGCTGCTTCTCCTTGAATCTGTTAGTCCACAATCGGTTATTGACATAACAATTGCCATTCAATTCATAATTGATACACACGCTGAGCCTCCTTGGACACTGCGTTAACCATTTTATAAAACAGTTGGAAATATTTTTCATTATTCAAAGTTTCAATTACATCATATTGTGGTAAAAGCTGCCTCTCAGCTGAGGCAACGTGCTCGTATATAGGGCACTGAAATACGACATGCTCAGGGGTGCCGTGAGGGGACCCCCAATCGCACCCCGGCGTCGGCCGCCTCCCTATACAGTGTAAGTACTCCGTGTAGGGACCATGACCAGTCAGAAAGTGTACTATGCCCTGATAGGGCCGTATGATCTTATTCTTCAGGCGCTCCCTAAAATTAGGAATAAATGAATGGACTCTTCTCCAGTGTCTGAGCGAGTCCACTCATCCTGCCAAAGGTTGTCAGGGGCGCTCCCATTATCTCGCTCACCCGCTCAATATTTTGTTTCCGCAGCCAGTAAAAGGCTGCCTGCTGTCTAATGATAAGATCTAAAGGGCATAAGCCCATAATAACTAACAATGCATCAGTAGGACTGGTGCCAAAAGCACCGATACATTGTAACTATATATTTCTTTGTATTCTTCTGACTGACATAGCTGGCCTCACCAGGGTCAATCTGTGGGCCCACACACTCGCTCCATAGCAAACAATAGGAGCCAGCACACAGTTGTGATAAAGATGAATCGCTTTCGCCGGTAGGTGAAAGCGCCTGTGCCCTATAGTTATTAATTTGTTAAACAAGGCCAGCGATCTAGCTGCGGCCTGTTCTATATGAACATTAAAGTTCCAACGTTCATCCAAGTACACACCCAGATAACGCGCTGAGCGTTGTCTTGAAACAAAGACATTATTAATTCGTACAGTTGGGTCTCTGTTGAGCCTCCCTTTCAACAACACGTAAGATTTCTGCGGTGCAACAGTTAATTTAGACCGATTGCACCACTCTTGTAAAATCTCCACGGATTGTTTTGCATTCTCTTCTATTGAGGCTCGAAAATTGCCCTCCACCAGGATGACAAGATCATCTGCGACACCCAGCACTGAGGCATCCCCCTGCAAGGTGTTCAGCAGAGACTCCATATTTATGTCCCAAAAAACAGGAGTGAATACCGATCCCTGGGGACAACCCTGGGTGATCCTCTTGGACACCACAGTCCCAGGAGCCATGGTCTTAACTAGTCTGTTATCACAGTAGGCCTCCAAACAGCCATATAGCAGCCTAGGACATCCCATCTCCCGCAAGGAAGAGAAGAGAGCTGGCCACCACAGGTTGTCGAAGGCCCCCGAGATATCAACCATTATCCTCAGAACATACTTTGCACTGGCTATGTGGACAGTCCGGGCTACCTCATTGATTACATCCTGAGTGGAGCAACCCTTCCGGAACCCCAACTGCTGATCGCTCATGCCATGCAGAGCTCGATGACTTAATAATCTGTCAGTGAGCAGCTTCTCAAAGGCCTTGCCCAGTACGTCCAAAAGACAAATAGATCTATATGACTTTGACAGCTGAGGATCTTTATCAGGACCTTTCCTTATGATCACCACTTCTGCAATCTTCCACTTCTTAGGGTACACACGTAGTTGCAGGCAGGCGTTGTAGATCTTGACCGATTCTGGAGCGAGCTGCAGTGCCAGGTGCTGCAGAATCTCAGAGGGGATCCCATCTGGACCCTTTTCTTGTGTACACCTGTTCCACCAAGATCTTCAAATTGTCAGTTTCAGAGGGGATGTTTGCTGCCTCCAGCTGGATACAATCAACATCTTCCAGAGCTGGGAATGTTATATCATCTCCATAATTGTGTGCCCTTCGAACAAGTTGCCTCAATGCAACCGTTAAAAGACCCGACTCTTCCAACCTCGAAAGCCGCAACATATCCTCAAAATCCATTGTAGTGTTCCCTTCTCCTCGGGGCTCTGCCATGAAAAATATAAAGTAGAAAATCTGATTGGGTTTGGAATTTTGGTGGTTTCAGTTACGGATAAGGCGGACTTCGTATTATTGATTGAGATCATGCTGTAATTTGACCGTGCATGGCAGACCGGGTCGGCAACACTACAAAAAGCGACTGTACGGAAATAGCATCAGAAACTAATTGAAATTTACCTTATAATCTTGTTAGATACGCAGTACTAATTACAATATAGTCTTCATGGCTGTCTTCCTAATTTCTCTTGTAGGACGACCCGTCTTTTAACTTTTCTCCGTCTGTTGAAAACTTCTTCAAGTTGTCACTGTCATGATCAATTTACAAATTTGATGATAACCACCTCGAATCACTATTGAAACAACCTCGCTTTGTAATGTAATTTTAATTTCCACCCAAAAGCACATTCAACACATCGCCGAAAATACACGTCTTTCGTATGAAGACAAGAGAGAGAGTCACCCCAATTAGTTGTTCAAAATTATTTATAAAAATCGGGCACTGGCGCAGCGCTCTTCTGCGTGCGCGATCGTAAATTATATCTTTGTATTGGCGGAGGCGCGGAAGTCAAAGTACCATTACAATGCCTCCTCTACTGACATGCTCCGCAAGCGAGCGTGGCAGTATAGAAAATTTACATAGATACATATATATGAGAAAATAAGAAATTTACATATTACAAAAAATATTTCTGAGCACAATGCTCTTTGCATATCAGTCTTTGTATACAGTCTTTTTGGTGTGTATCTTCTTTAGGAGTCGTAATATGAATGTCTTTGAATTGCCGCATATTATCGTTGCTTAGCACAGCGTTTGAATTCAGTTCACATGATTCATGTTTACAATGGAATTAATTCGAACAATAAATGTTTCTGTTATATTGCTCCAATGTCTTTAAACGTAGTATCGGATTCTGAGTGTGTGTGTACTGCCTGGATCTCTTGCGTGTGACATGAAGAAAATCCAAAGTTTGTTCAATGTGTCAACACGAAATTGTGATCTCCAGCAGTCGAATTTTGGTGGCGTCTACCGGGGTATAAATGGTCGATGAGGGCACAGGAAACACCTCACTGCCTACGACAGGTGATGAGCTTGTCTTTTACACCAACCTGAAGACCTGCCGGCTTCCACTACACCATACACTTCAAGGCATATTGACACTACGTAAATATTTATTGACAAGTGTTCCATCGCGTTGGTTTCTTCTTTGCGTTTTCAGTTCCATTTATATGAATCATGTGGTGCATGCACAAGTCCTTTGCAGTTCATTAACATCTCCTTAAAATACATTTCTTGATATAGTAAGTACATAAATATACAAATATTTACAATTAAGCATTACATGAGATAGTTACATTGTTGTCATATAGTACATATACAGAATTAAATGAAAAATATAGTAAATTTTTACGTTACATTCAATATCATTGTGCTGACATGTGAATTACATTACATTCAGATTGAAATATACATTTTATTGCAACATTTGAAGATAATTGTGGCAACTCTCTAGAATATTCAACTTAAAATTCATCTCGCCTCCTGGAATAAAATTTACACACATTTCAAGTCTCAAGACAGCCATCTGTAGGAGGATAGGTTCATGGGATGGTTGCTAAATACTTCATAAATACTAGTAAAGTCATCTCCTACAGTGGACTACACAAAATAAAATATGATAAATAAAATATATGTTAACTTGATATAATGTAAAAGTTCCTATACCTAATACCGTTTCTAAGTGTGGTGTCCCTCTAAATATCTTAGGATCCTACAAGTATTAAGTCAGTGTGGTAAGTGTATAAGTTCAAGTCAATCATGTTCCTATAAAGTTTGTGTAGTTCATCTCCTTCCTTTCATGAGTATCAAGCAATATAAATAAATGTTTTACTTAATAAATTAATAAATTTTCTTAGATAATTGCTGCTGCGTTCCATGCTGTATATCCATTCTGTATTTACCTTGTGGTACCTGTAAAATTCTATTCATAGATAAATATGTGTGTATGTCTCTCCATACTGTCAGATAATCACGAATTATATAATGTCAAATATTTCTTCAACATGTATAAATTTTTCTAAAGGAGGGATGAGAGTATGAGCCGCAACAGAGGACTGACGTTTTGTTTTCTCCTTATTCTCCTTTCTATTTAATGGTGCATTAGTTCAGTTCAGTAGATGAGCTTTAATTATGTCATTAGATGACTGCTAAATATGTTCTCTTAAATAATTCTTCCAGTCTGAAGTGTCAAGCCTACATAACTCCAAAAATTTCATTACAAGTTCCCATTAGATTAGTGCTAAAATGTTATAGATTTAAATCTTCTGGTATATTTCCAACAGTGGCTGCTGTAAATAATTCTTTCCACATAAATCTATACTTTCACCTTTAGTTATAAGAATATATAAGACATCACATAAGTTATTATCTCAGGCATACCAATCTTTCAATAAATAATATTCTTTCCACTACTTTCATTCTGTATTCCATGAGTACATGTGATATAGTGTTCAAATCTAGTTTCTCTCCTCTCAACATATTCTCAATTACTCATACATTCTCACGTATCCAATATTCATTCATCACAAAATAACATATACTTATTCCTCAGCATCATATATATATTTTCCTCTTATTCATCACCACTTACCTTTTACTTCAACAACAACAACAACAACAACAATAATAATAATAATAATAATACCCTTTTCTCATCTTATATTCCATTTAGGCTACCTCTCTCCGTATTACTATTTGTCCTCTTATTAAACTAAAATTACGTTCACTCATCTCATTCAGTCACTCACATCGCTCATATGAACATTACTATTATCAATATAATAGAGGGAAACATTCCACGTGGGAAAAATATATCTAAAAAGAAAGATGATGAGACTTACCAAACAAAAGCGCTGGCAGGTCGATAGACACACAAACAAACACAAACATACACACAAAATTCTAGCTTTCGCAACCAACGGTTGCCTCGTCAGGAAGAGGGAAGGAGAGGGAAAGACGAAAGGATTTGGGTTTTAAGGGAGAGGGTAAGGAGTCATTCCAATCCCGGGAGCGGAAAGACTTACCTTAGGGGGAAAAAAGGACAGGTATACACTCGCGCACACACACACATATCCATCCACACATATACAGGCACAAGCAGACATTTGTAAAGGCCATGCCTTCTAAAGAAAATAATTCTGTTCAGTTCTCTGCCTCCTCTAATGTGTATATGCCTCCTCTAATGTGTATATGCCTCCCCTAATGTGTATATGCCTCAATAGCAACTCCTCTTATAACCAAATATCTTATTAGCTATTGGATGGTTCACATTGCTTTCTAAACTTACCTGCATTCATTAGATTGTAAGTATCTGTATAACTTAAATGTAGGCTCATCATAACTGTATATCATATGAATTATCTTCTCCTCATTTGCTAACATTTTACTGTATGTATTTTTTCAAATGTCTGTGTGGATGTAGACCTCTGGGTTTATGTGTTAATGGATATTCTAATGAATAACAGCCAGGGTGTGGAATATTTGCAATTCGGTATGGTCCAGAGTATAAGATATGCCATTTCCTGTTTAAATGTTTCAGTTTTGTGGGTTTAGGATGTGTTCTTAGTGAAACTAACTCATCAACTTGAAATGTTTGTGCTTTCTTGACACTTCTGTCATATTTCTGCTTTCTTTCCTTAGCTTTGTCACATAATGTTGTGTAAGTTTGTCTTACCTTTTCTTCTAAACTAACCTGATTTGTTGTTGCTGTCAATTTAGGTAGAGGGTCTGTCCATTCATTTCTTTCTGTTTTATCCATAATTAATTCAGTTGGTGTGTATCCAGTAGAAATGTGAGTTAAATTGTTCACTATTTGTTCAAATGGTGCTAGGTATTCTACCCATTTTGTGTGCTTCTCTGGTGTGTGTGTGTGTTCTCATAAACTGTCCAAATTCTCGAAATGTTCTTTCTACTGGGTTTCCTGCTGCGTGAAATCTTGAAATTAAAATATGTTTAACATTCTGTTCTTCAATAAAAGTCTTCCATTTTAAACTGGTAAAATATGCTGCATTATCCATGATCATAACTTCAGGTTTTCCTATTCTTACAAAATAATCTGTTAATAGACGTCTGGTAATAGCAGTGGTAGAAACTGAACGTAAAGCATATAATTTTAAATACTTTGTGAAAACATCTAACACAGCAAGGATGTATTTCATTCCTCCACGTGCTTGTGGATAGGGTCCTGCAATATCTAAAGAAATTAGCTGTAATGGCCTCTTAGGTATGATTGGGTGCAATTCATTCATGCTTGTGCGATTAGAATATTTGGCTTTCTGACATATGATGCATTTCCTAATATTACTCAATACTCTTCGCCTTAAATTTGGAAAATAGCAATATTGTATAATCTTATTTGTACATTTGGTTACACCATAGTGTCCCCAAGTTCTGTGTATAAATAAAATAAAATCATCAACATGAGCTTCAGGTAAGCAAACACACCAATGCTGTGATTCAGGGTTTCATCGGTGAAATAATACTTCTTTGTGTAATGTGTAATATTTTTCAAGATGTGGGTCTGTTCCTGCACGTAATTTATTCTTTATCTGGAGCCACCTGGGATCATTGTCCTGCAATATGGCTAACTTCCTGCACGTTTTTGTAGTAAGGTGCAAATGTACCGTCATACATGAGTAAAATTTTGAAATCTGATGTTTGTTCTGTCACATCTGAAAATTCTTGTAGGCCTTGTGGCAAACGAGATAGAGCATCGGCTATAATGTTGGATTCTCCTTTTATGTATATGATATCAAAATCATATTCTTGTAGTGATGCACACCAGTGTGCAAGACGTGAATGTAATAACTTGCATGATAGCAGGAAAGAAAGAGCTTGATGATCAGTATAAAGCTTAGTACGTTTTCCCCATAGAAAGTAACGAAACTTGCGAAATGCCCATACTATGGCAAGTGTTTCGCGCTCGGTCGCTGAATATGACTTTTCGCATTCAGTGAGCGTGCGGCTAGCAAAACTTATAGGTTTGATGACTGTTTGGTCATCATCTACATGAATTTGGAATAAAAATGCTCCGAGCCCATAGGAACTTGCATCTGTTACTAGGCAAAAGTCTGACGTCATGTCAGGATGACATAACAACGGTGCATTAACTAAAGCATTCTTAATCGCTTCAAAATCTGTCTGACAGAACTCTGTCCATTTCCAAATATTATTTCTTTTGAGTAAAGACAGAAGATGTGGACTGTTAAGAAGGTGGTAGGGTACAAATTTCTTGAAGAATGAAGATAGGCCAAGAAAGGCTTTGAGTTGTTTACGATTCTGTGGGGATGGAAAATTCTTTATTGCATCAATTTTTCTTGAGTCTGGATAAATGCCTTCAGTTGATATGATGTGACCAAGGAATTTGATTTCTCTCCTCCCTAATTTCGTCTTTGATAAATTGATAGTGACACCTGCGTCAGAAAATTTAGTCAGAAGTTGCTTCAAAAGATTTACATGTTCTTCCCAAGTAGTGGTGGCAATGACAATGTCGTCAACATAAACTGTGATTTGCGATAACAATTGTGGTCCAAGAACAGCATCTAAGGCTTCAATAAATACTCCAGCACTCACTCGTAGACCAAAGGGTAGAACACAAAATTGATAACTACGTCCCTCACATAGAAATGCAGTGTATTTACGACTGTTTTTATGGAGGTTCACCTGCCAAAATGATGAGCGGAGGTCGATATTGGTTAAATACTGTACATTATGAAATTTTAAAAGTTGTTCTTCCAAATTTATAGGCCGTGTGTTGATTGGGATTATAACTTTAATTTCTCGTGCGTCCAGCACTAACCTTACACTACCATCCTCTTTATTAACTGCTAATATCGGACTGCAATATGGTGAATGTGACCTTTCAATGATACCCCAAGTTTGCATTTTTTCAATCTCTTTCAAAACTGCGGGTTTCTTTGACCAAGGAATATTGTAATATGTTCTACAGTATGTTTTGTGTGGTTTAACATCCATCTCATAAGTATAGCCTCTAATAATTCCAGGTTTCTCCACAAATACCTCAGCAAATTGCTGCAAAACTTCAAGTAATTCAAGTTGTTGTTCCTTCATCAGATATTCAGATTCTGTGCATTTCTCATATAAATCATTAGGTTTAATTCCCTGAGATACAGCTTCATTAAAAGTTAAATCACATATGTTTGTTGCTGGTGGATACACAAAATGTAACTGTTCAAACTTACCTTGTTTACTGTTTAAATTTTTACCCTGTGTTAACTCTATTGTCAGTTGTTCTTGGCTTACGGTTAAATGACATTTCCCTTTTCCTAAATTTATGATTGCTTGATATTCATTCAAAAAGTCAATTCCTAATATGCAATGCGTAACTAATTTGTCTACTACCAGAAAACTGTAATTGAGTGGTATATTTGAAAATGTGAAGTTAATTAGCACTTGAAATTTCACATTCTTTGATTTGTTACCGGTGGCACTTATAATGTGACAATTCTGTACTGGCAATGTCTGTATGTTCATTATTTGTTTGAGTTCATTATATAAGGACATTGAAATGACACTTGCTGCTGCTCCTGTATCTAACATTACTTCCACTTCATAACTACCAATCATAACTCATGTTATAGCCTGGATAATCTTCTTTGTTTTACTGGTACTATTAAAATCTACATCCTGATATAATTCTTTTTCTATTTTCTTACTGTCATCATATCGGAGAAAACAAATTGTCGGTTCCGTTGCGCTCTGCTCCCTATCGACCGTAACTCGAGCGCTTAGCTCGGTCGTTGTTCGTTTTCCAGCAAATTCGGTTGTTGCTGCGGGTTGGGGTCATTGCCCAACTCAATAATATTTACATTTCTGTCGCGTGTCACCCAAGTATCAGCTGTTTGGTTGTTGACATTACCTCGCGTCGCATTGGGAGTTCCATTAGGTAGGAATTGAGGGTTGCTGTATTGCATGTGTCGTGGCGGTGGTACATTGTGATTTCCCCATACATTATTTCGCCCATGACTGTAACTGGTATTGTTACTGTTATTCCTGCAATACATGTTTGGATGTTGTTGGATGTTGTTTCTCTGAAAATATCCTGGATGGTACCTGTTATCCTCTCTTCTTTGATCTCTATGATTTCGGTTCCTTCTTCTGTTGTTGTTATTTTGAATATAACTGTTATTGTTCTGATTGCAATTACTGTTTGGATAACCATTATAGTAATGATTACTGTTTCCTTGCCAATGCTGCGAGTTGTTTCTCCTAATATTGAATGGATTTGTCCCAGTGTAGTGCGAATTGTTGCTTTGAGTGTTTTGTTGTGATGTCGGAGGCAGATTCCAATAGCCTCTGTCATTTCTGTTGCGCGTACGCGAATTGCTTGGATGGATCGGATACAATTGATTGAAATTCCTGATCTCATCTCTGTAAACAACATCTATGTCATCAACATAACTAAAAAAATTCTTTATGTTGTCCTCGGACACTCCTATTAATTTATCACGGTAAGGAAATGGTAAGTGGCCTTTAAGTGTTCTAATTACATCTGGTAAATCTGCTGGTTTTGTCCAATATAATGTTTTGTCTAGATAGCGTTCAAAGTATTGACGTAAAGTCTCTTTCTTCGGGTTGTAAATTTCTGGATTGTATACTTCTCGTTTTAAAATTTGCTGTTCTGTGATCGACCAGAATTCCTCAAGAAATGCTTGTTCAAACTGTTCAAATGTTAAACATCGTCTTTTTATTGCTGCTCCCCACTTAGCTGCTCTTCCACATAACAAATTTGTAACATATCTAATTTTATCGGCTTCTAACCAATGTCTCGGGAAAATACCATCAAAAGAGCGGATGAAAACAATCGGATGCACTTTGTCTTTCTCATCACATGAAAATGTCTGAAAGTATCCATGTCGTACTAATGTTTCATCAGCTACTCCCGATGGTATTATGGGTCCTGCATTTTGTGTCAAACTGTGCATAGTATGTGGTGATGTCTGATAGTAATTTTGATCTTGTGGTAGCATTAAAAATGGTTCATTGGGATTTGTATCACTCATTGGTAATTCTATTTTCGGCTGTGTGCTGGGTCTAGCATTATGATGATTCTCATTTATGTTTTGGTTGCCTGTTATGGGTTTTGGTATCACTGACGAACTTGGTATTACATTTTCTTTAAGTTTACGTACCTCTTTCTGAATATTATCTGTTTCTCCCTTTACTTGTTCCTTTGTCTTATCTGAAATGATCTGTGTCATTGTCTCAAACTTCTCATCTAAATAATCATCACATAATTTGCATTCATGGACAATTTTCTCTGCTAGAGTTGTGTCATTCTTTAAAGATGCTACATCTGCTCTGTCTTCAAGTTTTTCTAACCTTTCCTGTAAGGATTTCTGTTCCAATGTTACATCATTTAATCTGTCTGAAAGGTCTGTAATCGTCAAGTCTAAGTGTTCTTGGTTTGTTCTTACGGAATTGTGTGACTGTCGTAATTCGTCAACTTGGGTACTGGTTTTCTGTTGTTCAAAAACTACTGTTAACAATTTCTCATTACATCGTTGTAAGTCATTTTTTGTCTCGTCACTGAATTCCACAAATACCTTTTCTTGTCTCGTAACCTTGTCTGATAACTCAGTAAGTTTCCTTCCAAGACTACTGGTGGTTTCTGTCAAGTCGGCAATTTGTCTCGATTGTTTTTCAAAATTTTGTTTTATGTCCCGTGTCAGTTCATCGAATTTAGTGTCAAATTTCCCATTGTCACATTTTAATTGTCATTTTCTCGTCTAAAGCGTCAAATCTTTTGTCAAATTTTCTGTTTTGGTCACCAAGTAACTTCAGAATCTGGTTGAGCATGTCAGAGTCCTGTGTCTTAGTTTCGTCATTTTTTCGTGTCTGATTGATGTCTGGTTCTGACGTTGACGTTGTCAATGTCACGTTTTGTCGCGTAGTACTCACTCTCCATTCGCCTGTATATCTGTTTAAATATAGGGGTTGTTGTCTTAATCGATCCGGTAAAATTGTCTTGAACATCCTCACAATTAAGTTCAATATTCATTTGATTGTCGGACATGTTTTGCAATGTGTCACTTTCACTAAGCTCGTCCGCTGAAACAATTTCTACGCGTCTAGCGTCCATCTTGCGATTTTCGTAACTAATTGCAAATAAAATTTTTCAATGGCAAAAAAAAAATTTAAAATATGATATGTTGAAATCTGAAAATTTTCTTATGGAAATGGATATTTCTATATAATTTCTAATTAGAAATTGAATTATTAAACTGGTACTGAAATTTCCCTCTCACAAATAAATGACTGTGAATATGCTCTTCAATTACTATTTGCAATAATAGTAGTAAATCAATTTGAAAAAAATAATTTCGAAATAAATGGATCGGAATAAAGGAAGTACAGATGACTGCTTGAAACTGGAAAAAATGTAAATTTCTGTACTCACCAATTTTTTTGTTCTTCAGTCTTATGTTGCAAATGTAGCGTCAGATATACAGTTTTCAATCCAAAATTTTTCTTTCGCGTCCGTGCAAATTATTTTATGGAACGTTATCCTTTTCCCTTTTTTTTTTACCAAATTAATTTGCTGTCATGATCAATTTACAAATTTGATGATAACCACCTCGAATCACTATTGAAACAACCTCGCTTTGTAATGTAATTTTAATTTACACCCAAAAGCACATTCAACACATCGCCGAAAATACACGTCTTTCGTATGAAGACAAGAGAGTTGTTCAAAACAAAAAAACCTACGCAAAAGTAAAAAGACGAACAAAATTATTTATAAAAGTCGGGCACTGGCGCAGCACTCTTCTGCGTGCGCGATCGTAAATTATATCTTTGTATTGGCGGAGGCGCGGAAGTCAAAGTACCATTACAATCTCCATAATTGTGTGCCCTT
Source organism: Schistocerca cancellata (assembly GCF_023864275.1). NCBI lineage: Eukaryota > Metazoa > Arthropoda > Insecta > Orthoptera > Acrididae > Schistocerca > Schistocerca cancellata. The sequence goes on from NC_064635.1 coordinate 140,596,364, forward strand.
CGAACAAGTTGCCTCAATGCAACCGTTAAAAGACCCGACTCTTCCAACCTCGAAAGCCGCTACATATCCTCAAAATCCTTGTATACACTTCCAGGTCCAACAGCATTAAATGAATTGCCAACACCACTACCAATATTTACACTATTCACATTGGTCACTATACCTCCACTACAAGTCACTACTTCATTTACATTGGTACTATCTACATCCTTCAAATTACTACCACCACCAATTACTACGCAGGAGGTATCCACGCCCTCTTCTTCTCCTTCCACATGTTCAACACACCGCGGCTCCTCCACTGCAGGCTCCGACGGCCGGCATGTCAGCCGACTCAGAGCTTCTTCTAGTTCGACCTCGGCTTGAACACCGACATCCACCATCAGATGACTCGTGGACCCGGAAGGGTCCTGCAGATCAACCAGGGAACCTGTGGAAAGAGCTTTACTAATATTTCATAGGTGCTTTTTTTTCCCCCAAATTTACGAAACATACATAACCCACTTTCTGACACTTTTGAGTGGGTGTATTAAGACCAACTATCTCTGCTATTAGTACTACAGAAGTGGTTTATTAATGCATGCACACTATCTATTTATTAAGCAACATTGTGCTATATGTGAATGATCGGCCTCTTAGCCTCTCTGGAATCTTCTAAGAGAGTTGCCCGTCCCTAGCCATGTGGAGGCGGGCCGCTACCACTAGAAGAAACCACTCCATTTATACTACGCTTTTATTCCCCCCACCACCATACTGATCTAACTACAACTACTAGCTACTACAATTCAAAGACTTAAACCAACGTAGTATTTACATATTTACAATTGCACATTAGATCTGAAGCGCAATTACCCTCTCCCAAGGTAGGCTCGCTGGGCCTCCCTTGAGATTTTATTCACCAATTTTGCTGAATTGCTGAACAATTCGCCATTTGTCATAATATCATTTATATTCCTTGTTTGCAGAAGCTGTCTCTCAACTGAGATAGCCTGTTCGTATATTGGACACTCAAACACTGTGTTCTGGCGATCCTTCGTGGGCACCACAGTCACACTCCGGTGTTGGCCTTTCCCCTATTTTGTGCAGGTACGTGGGATAGGGACCGTGGCCTGTAAGGAAGTGAACTAGGACCTGTGAGGGCTTCATTATCTTGTTCTTCAGTCTTTCCCTTACTGTGGGTAGAAAGCCATGGACTCTACGGCCTGTACTGGACCCATCCTATTCGTCCTGCCAAATGTCAAGCATTTTTTCTCCGATGGCTTTAATGCTTACCAGAGGACTGCCCATTATATTTTTCACCGTGTTGATGTTCTGTTTGCGCAGCCAGTAGAAGGCTGTGTGCTGCCTTATTATCAGGTCTAATGGACATAGACCCATAATTACCAACTGCATCTGTGGGACTTGTGCTGAATGCTCCAATGCGTCTCAACAGAACGTTCCTCTGTATTCGCCTGACAGCAGCGGCAGGCCGCACAAGAGCTAACCTGTGGGCCCACACACTGGATGCGTGCCCTACTATTGGTGCCAATATACTGTTATGATAGATATTTTTGCTTTTGACGGCAAATGAAATCTTCTTTGTCCATTTGATACTATCTTATTGAACATAGCTCAATATGCGGAATGAAACTCCAATTCTCATCTATATATACCCCTAGGTAACGGGCATATCTCTGTCGTGACACTGCCTGACCATTAATTCTGACTGTTGGGTCCCTATTTAACTTGCCTTTTAAGAGCATATATAGCGATTTTTGTGGTGCAATAGACGTTTTAGTCTTCTCAGACCAGTTTGTTAACAGTCCAATAGCCAGTTGTGATCGATCTTCGATCACATTGCTAGTGTCACCTTCCACTAGAATTAAGAGATCATCCGCATAAGCAGTGACACCTAGAACTGCAGTATCTCCCTGCAGGACGTTCAACAGTGATTCCATGTTGATATCCCAGAAAATGGGACCACACACCGATCCCTGGGGACAACCACGGGATACTCTTTTAGAGACAAAGGCTCCAGGAGCCGTTATTTTAGCAGATCTTTCATCACAGTAGGCCTCCAGACAGCCATACAGTAGCTGTGAGCACCCAATCTCTCTTAGGCAAGAGAAGAGTGCCGGCCACCACAGGTTATCGAAGGCCCCTGAGGTGTCTATCATTATGCTAAGGACATACTTTGATGTAACAGAGTGAACAATCTGGCAAACCTCATTGATCGCATCCTGAGTGGAGCGACCCTTTCGGAATCCGAACTGCCTATCACTCATACCGTGCAGAGTTCGGTAACTCAATAGTCGGTCAGCCAGCAACTTCTCAAATGCCTTGCCCATCACATCCAGCAGACAGATAGGCCGATAGGATTTCGGCATCGTTGGATCCTTATCAGGGCCTTTCCTGATAATTAAGACTTCTGCAGTTTTCCACTTTAGTGGATAATAGCCCTTCTGTAAACAGATGTTGTAAATACGACTTAGTGCCGGGGCGACCAAGTGTGCGAGTCCCTGTAAGATATCCACAGGGATCCCATCAGGACCAGGTGCCTTCTTCCTTGCAAAGGTGTAGATGGCTGCTTCTACCTCTTCTGCAGAGAAGGGGTTAACGTTTGTATCATTAACGTATGGATTGGAGAGCGCGTGAGATATTTCCCGCTGCTCGTGCGAATCCTGGTCTTCGATGTCATCTGGTAGTAGTGTGTCAAACAGCAGTCTTGCTGTTTCTTCCCAATTCTTGGTTGTGCCACCATTCCCAGCACATAGTGTTGACAATATCATGGGCGATCTAATTTTTTCTTGAACTATTTTGTAAGGAACACCCCAAGGGTCTGTTCCCAACTGATCGTTCACAAATCTTTCCCAGGACAGGCGCCTGATACTGTCCAACTGATCCTTATATCTCTGCTTCAGACGACGATTAATACGCAGGTGGTATTGTCGTTCGTCGTGGGCAAAGCTTCTTTGATAGTTGCTTCGCGCCCTTCTGATTGACCGTTTAAGCACTGTCAATTCAGGGGTCCACGGGGTGGACTCCCTGCAGATGTATCTCGCTATTCGAGGAACTGCCAGTGTGATAGCTGTTTGCACGGAGCTCACAAGCTCCTCCACAGCTTCATCAATGTTACCTATGTCCTCTCCAAACTCTGGAGGACTGAACACCTGCACGAGTCGGTCCCAGTCTGTCCGAGCATAATTAAACCGTTCCACCCACTCGCCTGGCACATCCGCGATGGTTGTCGCTATTTCAAATGTTATACAGTTATGATCACTGACAGTTAAGTGTTCTCTTACTTGCCAGTTATGGATGTGGGGTGCTGCCCTCTCGCTTGCAAGTGTGACATCAATATTTGACGTTGCACCCGCCCTCCCTGAGTAGGTGGGGGGATACCCAGGCAAGTTTAGCACATGCATGTGCATTTCCATTATCGAATCAACAAGCTCTGCACCCCTACCGTCCTGTACATCACTGTGCCAGAGTGAGGATTTAGCATTGGCATCCAGAGCTACAATTATAGCCTGCCCGGCTAAAACTCTTAGTATCCAATTCAACTGATCAAGATAAATCTTGATGTCATGTCTGAATTGGCAGTAGACGTTTACAACGTACGTACCGTGACACAACAAATTGAGTTGTACAACTGTAATATGTATGCTCAGTACAGAATTGATTTAATATCGTAGTTTTAATAATTTTGTTCAATATTATAATTGCACTCATGGGGTTCCCACCCGAGGAAACCACTTCAGCTGTTGCAGGAAAGCCAGGGACTCGACCTGCACAGGAGTTCGGTTCTTGTATCAATAGAACATCTATTTGTTCTTGTTCCGCTACTTTCCTTAGCTCACGTGCAACCATCTGACTGCGCATTGCATTGACTTGTACCATTTTAAACATCGCCGTAATCTGTTCTGTGTATAAGTCTATCTAAGAACATTCTGTGGGTTGGACAATCTTTAGGTCCACCACCCTTGTGGCCTCGTCTTCTGCATGGTACACATACTGCTGCTTTTCCTTATTAGGACAGCCTTTTTTAGTGTGCCCAGACAGGCCAAAATTGGAGCATACGATATCAGGTTCCGCACGATACTTATTAGTGTGATTTATATCGTGGCACTTAGTACATCGTGGTACCGCCAGGTAATCTTTTATGTTTAACGCAGAGTAGCCAACATACAACTGACCCACTCTCGTTAGTAATTTCCATAAATTTGAAGAAAGAGACAGCATTGGTCGTATATTTTTTACTATCGCAAAATCGATTTTCTGTCACTGAGTGACCATCTTCAGTGCTAGAAGTTAAAAATTTTTTCACATTACGATCAGAGAGTACAACATAGAAAATCACAATTACATCTGCATATGAACATAACACTTGTTGGAAACAAACCTATATTGTATAACTTAAATTAGGATGCACTGTTGTCACTAAGCTTACGGCAATCACATAGACTGAGGTCGCTGTTTACCTGCACTTGTTCAGCAGACCTCGATGTGACGGGGCTTGACACGCCCTCTATGTGACATGTGTCACGTGAAGACATAGTATTACTGGTTTTGCGAATTATTAACACTAAATAACTCTTGTACTTTTGTGAATGGTGTAGTACTTCAAATTCAAAACGTACGTACAACACATAGCAGACGCAGGGGAATATCTAAAATACATTGGCGTATTGTTTTTTTATAAACTATAAAACATAAAATAGATCGATGATAAGTTGTTAGAGTGCAGAACATATAAAAAGCAAAAGATAATGCAAAAGAATAATAAATGAATAACATAAAAAGAGGCATAGCACAGGTTTTCTAAAAAACATAATACCCACCATCTGGCGTGGGAAGTCAGAAGTACAACGTTTGTAATTTATGTAACAAACATTAATACCAAGGAGTCAAATATATAAAAATAATAACGTTAATACCAAAGAGTCAAATATATAAAAAAATAATAACAGCACGAAATTGCCGTTACTTAATAATTAAAATGCCGTGCAAATATAAGGTGCGAACAAGTAGTATACATCAATCATCGAGAAACCATCATGAGGAAGGACAAGTAATAGTGTCACTTATACCAAAATATACATCGTACTTTAGAGAAATTAAACATAGATTATGCACGATATCCAGCACTTATTCAAATAGCAAAGGAATTGTTAACATACATTAAAAATAATTACGTAAAGTGATAACCGGTTTGTATTACTTTGTGTCAACGCCTACGAGATTTGGACTGTAGTAAAATTATGTTCAGTAGGCGTCCATAAGTTCTGCAAATTACAGAACAAAAAAGGAAGAAGCATCTTTTAAAAAACCGAAATTAGTAATGTTATTAAAACAAACTGAAAACAGTCTGTGATTGCCGTAAGCTTAGTGACAACAGTGCATCCTAATTTAAGTTATACAATATAGGTTTGTTTCTAACAAGTGTTATGTTCATATGCAGATGTAATTGTGATTTTCTATGTTGTACTCTCTGATCGTAATGTGAAAAAATTTTTAACTTCTAGCACTGAAGATGGTCACTCAGTGACAGAAAATCGATTTTGCGATAGTAAAAAATATGCGACCAATGCTGTCTCTTTTTTCAAGTATACCTGTTATCTGGTCGTAGTGCACAAGACAACATGGAGTCGCCAATCAATTCAATAAATTTGGCGAGACTTCTACCACGTGGTGTACTGTTAACTTCTCATGAGGACCTACTTTGAAGCGTAACTTGAACTGTTCGTCAAATTCTCCTCGTCATGTTTACATCAAAATTTTGTGTATATATTGCGTCAACCAGATTGTCTGTTGTCATGAATGTAGGTACATCGTACAGACACATCAAAGGTTGACGCTTGCGTGGATGTTCACACTTCACTTTGTTACTTAATTGTTCATTGCTTAGTATCTTTTTACAGTCCTCTTGTGAAGCCGTTTCTGCTATCAGCACGTTCTTCGCAGTATGAACATTTTTTTATCTTTATTTTATCCTTCTTAGGATCAATGCACTTCTCAAATACTGACTTAACAGCCTTAATGTCATTGCCAGGTTTAGGTTTTATGAATACTGTAGGAGTAACTTTTTTGATGTACTCTTGTATAGTTTCTTTCGCTGTTGGTGCCTTGGCCACTGGGGCTCTTGCAACCGCAGCAAAAAAAAGAGTGGGCGATTGCCCAGTTGGCCACAAAATCCCTAATACGATTAATAGCATAATTGCTAATCTTTCCGTTTTTGATACTCAAATCCAGAAGTCTTAGGAATTTCAAGTGATGCTCAGCGACAGAGATATTCGCGCAGTTCGAAACTTCACCAGTATCTAACATATTAACACTCTCGATTCTCAGCCATTATCGTATTCAAAGAGAGTGAAAAGATGGAGGCCCAATCTTGCCCCGGACCGGCCTCTCTGGCATGGGGGGAGGCTATATGCAGCTAGCTCACCTGTCCCGCCCCATAACCAAGAGCTATCAGTAACTGAGCTGCTAGGTTTAGCACGCCGTGGGTACAGCTCACTAGTCCTCTTCAACAACCACATCACCACAGTTTTCACCTGCTCCCTTATTTTATTTTGAGTTTATTTTGAAGGTGTTGCCGCTCAATACTCCTCATTCCTGTTGAGGAGTACGGTTGTTCTCTGGTTTAACTTAGGGAATTTATTCAAAGATTAATTTAGCAAATGTGGACACCGAGTCAACCAGACTTTGTAAAGCTTTATATGCATCAGGGTTTCTTAGTATGTCTGCAACATCCTGATTTTGTAGTTCCTTCCTTAATTCGGAGGCAACTGGTTCGAAGTCTGGGCATTCAAAAAACCACATGTTCAGGCGTCTCAATAGCGGCACCACAAACACACTCAGGTGTTGGATGGCTGCCTATCCTGTGCAAGTATGTAGGATAGGGGCCGTGTCCTGTTAAGAAGTGAACTATACCTTGTGAAGGTATGAAGTGCTTAATCTTCAACCTCTCCTGAACGTTTGGAAGGAAGTCGTAGACTCGCCTTCCTGTCTCTGATGTGTTCCATTGTTGTTGCCATAATCTTATTGTCTTTTGTTTAATTTCTTTTATATTGTTTAGATGTTCGCCCATAATTTGTACTACTCTTTGATAGTCCTGTTTTGCCAGCCAGTATGTTGCCTTATTAACAAGTCTAATGGGCAAAGCCCCATGATGATACTAAGAGCGTCTGTTGGGGTGGTGCCGAAGGCACCTATACATCTGAGGATAACGTTACGTTGTATGCGCCTGACCATCATTGCAGGCCTCACCTGAGTGAGTTCGTGGGCCCAGGCACTGGAGCCGTATCCAACTATTGGTACTAGTATGCAATTATGGTACATCTTTGTTGCTAATGGAGGAAGATGAAACCGCGGTTGGGCTATACTGATCAACTTATTTAGAACTGCTAAGGCTTTGGAGGCAACGTGGTCAATGTGTGGCACATAGCTCCATGCCTCATCTATGAGGATGCTCAGGTATTTCGCAACTCGCGTACGCACCATTATCTGATTGTCTAGTATTATAATCGGGTCTAGGGCCAATTTGCCGTTAAGAAGAATGTAATTGGATTTATGAGGTGCAATTTCCAGCTTTGAGGATCGACACCATTGTACTAGGATCTCAGAAACATGGCCTGCGTTCGTCTCTACTTCAGCACAAAAGTCGCCCCCGATAAGGACGAGGTGGTCATCTGCATATACCATGACTCCCAGTCCCACATTGTTCTCTTAGAGTGTTATCAGTAGAGGATCCATATTTATATCCCAGAATAAAGGGCCACACACAGAACTCTGTGGACAGCCCTTAGGTATATTCTTGAGCACCACAGCACCAGGAGCCGTGATTTTGGCGACCCTGTTCCAGCAGTAATCCCTCAAACAACTGTATAGCATTACCGGACACTCAGTCTCCCTAAGACGAGAGAAGAGTGCCGACCACCACAGGTTGTTGAAGGCACTGGAAATGTCCACCATGACTCCAAGAACGTATTTCCTCGTACATGAGTGTACAATACTTGCCACTTTGTTTACAGCATCAGATGTTGACTTTCCCTTGTGAAATCCATATTGCAGATCACTCATTCCACGCAGGATCCTGTGACTCTAGAGCCTTGAGACCAGTAGCTTCTCAAGTGTCTTTCCCAAGACATCCAATAGGCAAATGGGCCTATAGGACTTAGGCATCATGGGGTCTTTTTCTGGTGCCTTTTTTTATTATTATCACTTCAGCAGTCTTCCAGCGAGTTGGGAAGGACTGTTTTTCCAAAACATCTGTTATACGTCTTTGCAAGGCCTGGGGCTATTTGGTCCACAATACTCTGCAGGACCTCCGCAGGGATTGCGTCCGGCCCCGGGGCCTTGCGTTTGGCGAATGAGAGAATGGCTGCTTTTTACCTCCTCAACAGAGAAGGGGTACACTTGTAGTTCGTTGTTGTACTCCATCTGGTCTTGCATTCTGATCTCCTGCTGTATCTCATTGTCTGTTTCTGGTCGATCATCTGGGAGGAGCACATTTAGTAACTACTCAGCAGTCTCAACCCAGTCTTTCGTCATTCTGTCAGTGTCACCGAGTCTTACTGTTGAAAAATGCATTGGAGAGTGTATCTTCTCTCTCACCATTTTATGTCGAGTACCCCATGGGTCCAAGGTGAGATGGTACTTCAGAAAGTCCTCCCAACTTCGCTGGCGGTGTTGTCTTAAAGTTTCCTTGAAGATCCACTTCCGTCTTCTGTACAAGGCAAGATGATATTGTCTTTCCTCCTGAGTGAAAGACCCTTGATAGCTACGACATGCTCTTTTCATAGACTGCCAGAGCCGAGTAAGCTCTGGAGTCCATGGAGAGGTCACTTCACTTACGAGACGCCTTCGCGTCGGTATCGCCACGTTCACAGCCGTCTTGATAAAGACAACCAAGGCCTCAACAGCCTCATCCATGTCAAAAGGGCTGTCTCCCAGCTCTGGAGGATTGAACTCTGCAATATGACTACGGGAGAGCTGACCGGGACCTGCTGGAGGCATTGTCCACCCCTCTGGCACGTGTTCCGCATGTGGTACTATCGAAAACTCAATTACGTTGTGGTCACTTGTTGTCAGATTGTCCAAGACTTTCCAATTCTGAATATTATTTGCTACATTGATAGAACTCAGCGTAACGTTGATGTGTGAAGCTGCCCCGGGCTCGACTCCTATAGGTAGGAGAGTTGCCAGGGAGATTATAATATTTAAATGGTTTTCTATGATAAGGTCCTTCAGTGCAAGACCGGTCCTGGACTCCACTGTGCCAGAGAGGGGACTTTGCGTTGCTGTCCATTGTAATGATGAGTGACTTGCCAGTTAGGGCACGTAAAACAGTTGACAAAATTTAATGCAACAAGTTGTATACAGTCTGCATCCTCCACAGTGGGGTATGTAACTTTATTTCCGCGAGGATGCGCAGCTTGAACCAGCTGCCTCAGTGCGGCATTCAAATTTACTGGATTTTCAAGCCTTGACAACCGTAGAGTCTCCTCACATATGCCATAAGTATTTCCAGGCGAGCAATTGTTATAAGTCAGTTTTTCTACTACGTGAATATTTCCCACTACACCATCACCAAGAGTTAATTTATCTACATTTGTGGCTACTTTCATTAATTCTACAGTCTCTTTAGCTTTCTCATCTGCAGGCCCCTTCGAAGCAGACGTCGATGGCTCCACCCTCAGGCGCGAATCCCCATTTCGAAGAGAGGAGGAACCCGCCACCTCAGCCGCCAACACCCTTGGTGGATCTGGAAGACCACCCCTGGAGGCCAGGAAGGACCCGACCTGGCAGGAGAAGTCTGACGTTTCTGGCTGCACGTCAGGCACCGGAACAGCATAGATTTCCCCCTCCTTCTGCGAGTCCCCGCCCAGGGAGCAGAGACCCGCCGGCCCAGCCACCTTCGTCACTGACAAACCAGGAGGACTCCCCCTGCTGGCCAGGAAGCCCCTGACCTGACAGGAAGCCCCTGACCTGACAGGAAGCCCCTGACCTGACAGGAGAAGTCCGTCATCTCTGGCTGTATTGCTGGCACTGAAACAGAATAGATTTTTACTTCCTCTTCACCCTCACCATCCAGAGAGGACAGTGACTCCTGTAATTTCCTCCACCTTCCCACATCTCTTAGTGTTTTACTAGGTGACTTCCGACGAGTGACCTTATAGCGCGTCGCCATAATCGGTCCTCTGGATGAGAGGGGTCGCTATCTGCAGCTCACTCACCAGTCCTGCCCCTTGACCAAGAGCCTTATGAGCTGCTGGGTTTAGTGCGCCGTTTCCAGCGCACTAGTCCCCTTCCATGACCACATCACTGGAGATTTCTCCCGTCCCTCCCTGGCAAATGCCCACTGCGTTCCGGATTCACCTCTTGGCCTTCGCCCCCTACTAGGTCGAGTTTCCACCCTGAGGCCAAGGACCCAGTCCTACCCAGGTGCTGGGTCGGTCCCCCAGACGTTGTGGGGTCTGGCCCCATCTAACCTAGCCAGGGACATGTCACCATGCACTGGCTTGGCGAAACGTGTCCGGTACGTCCCATTCATGGCTATGAGCCTTTGCCGTCTCAGGCCGCGATCCCTCCCAGTGAATGTGGCCATGGGAAGACAGGGCAAAGATGTTTTGTGCCCTGTGCAGGGACAGTTGTTGTGTCACTTCCGACACAGCTTCCCCTGTCCCATGCACCCTTTACTTTCGTCTTTGGTTGGGGGACGTTAACGTCATCCGAGACGTGAGGAACTGCAGCAGCCAGACTGCAGGGTTCTGGGATCATCATTAGATTTACCCTCATACCCTCACCCAGTCACCGCACTCAACTCAGGAGAGTCGGATGGTATGTCTCTTGTAACGCAACTCCCCTTGCGCCATGCACCCTTTGCTTTCGCTTGGGTTGGGGGCATTTAACGACCTGCCGTGACGGGAGTTTTACGTCCTGCCTTGACACAATGACAATCGTCACCTATCAACGCAGCCCAGAAGGTGTTAAACGAGTCAGTCTGGGTCTTATATGTGGAGTTTTACATCAACGAGATGGTGCGGCACTCAGACCCAAGTTACGTTCCCACACATACTGAGGGATCATGACCGACCATGTCCCACCCACCGCTTTTGATAACTGATGGTGGGCCAGTGCAGACCAGTGAGGGTTGCACCCAGTTAAGGGCTAGCCTTTTAACGTCATGCGTGGACGACCCATCCTGTGTTAGCTTCACCCCATCTAAGGGGGTTACTGAGCCATGGGGCCACGACAAGGCCATGGGATTGGACATTGTGGTTCCCACCCCAGCAGGTTCCTCTGAGCCCTGTTGCGATCAAAGATTCAGGGAATCAGAGGGTCTCCTGGCAGTTTAAACCCAATTTTGGGAGGCACCACGCAGACCGATTTCCCGTAGCGCAGACTGATTTCCCGTAGTTTCATAGGTACAGCGAGAGTCCGCCGATCGGCACTGAGGCCGTCATTGTCCCACCTGTAAGGCGTGGGCAGGTGCGGCGAGGGGCGGAACAACTCCCGCCGTTCAGGTGTGGCCACCGGGAAGAGCGGCGTTCAAAACTTGATAAAATAGTTTCATAGGTACAGTATCATACATGGCATCTCTTGGTTGGGTTTCCCCTTGCCAGAGGTGTATCATAATCAGGGATCCCTGAGCTACTGCTCATCCTCCCTTCAAGTCCACCCCACATGTCCACTACGCAACTCCACCACGACAAAAGGGAACCAGCCTGTAAAAACTACCCCCATTTATGGGGGAATGGACCTGCCACCCTTTGGGGTGCCCATGGGGAACCAAGTGGAGGCGTCGCCACCACTGCTGACGGCGACCCTTTCATCACCAGTATAGCATCCACTTACAGCATGTTCATACATTTGAAGGGTACCCAGGAGGACAACCTGTAATCCCCAGGCTGGCGAGGCTCACATGCTGTTGATGACTAGTGGAGTTGGTCATCTCACCCTCCGACATACCCTACTTGCCACTGGTGTCCCAGGATCCGTGTAGAGGTGTCATTGGTGGTTTTTTGAGAGGTCCTCCAAGTGTCCAAGAATTTAAGGCTGTTTTGGAATCATTGGGTCTAGTCTTTTGTTGTTCCTCTAGGCTAAGATTAGCTTTCTTCGGTTGCTTCCTGATGTTCCTGGTGCACCTACATGATACTTACTCCATGTTATGCAGTACCCTTGCAACTTCACCTATATAGAAAGCTTCCTCCGTGAATTCCTTTATCGCTGAATAGCTTTCTTTTGTCTTTAATAGTGTTTCCTTTGTCCTGATACATTCAGGTCCCACTACACCCATAAGCTGTTCTCTGGGGTCCTTGTATAGTGTGCAGGTGTAGACTACATGATTTGAGTCTTCTTCCTCGCCACATGTGCATCTGCCATTGTCTTCTATTCCCAGCTCACACATTTTCTTCTTCAGACTGTGGCTTCTCAGAAGACATGTTAGGGAGTATGGTGGAACCATCCCACCACGCCAGCCTGTCTGCCATAGTTCCACATTTGGTACCCAGCTAAAAGTTTCCCTGCCATTCTGTGTCTTGTTCCACTTTTCCTGCCACTCTTCCTGCAACATACAGTTTGTTTGTGAGCAATGCATCTAGGGTTTTGTCCCATGACAGCTCTTGGAACTTGGAACCCAGCAACCGAGCCAGCCATTCCATTTTTGGTGTGGTATAGCAAGGCTGCTTTGACTATCTCCAGATCAAGTGGCATACACCCTGTGAGTACTTGGAGAGCATCAGTTGACACAGTCCGGCAGGCTCTGGTCATCTGCAAAAGAAATGGTCGTTGGATTGAGTCTAGTATGCGTTTGCAGGTATGGTGCAGCAGTGTGGGCAGATCGGACGAAGCACCGGTATGTCAGAGAGACAGAGACCCTGGTATATTAGTTTTAGTGATTTCTTTTGCAGACCCCACTGTATTTTGGTCACCCTCAGGAGTGTACCTGAGACTTCACTCAGCTTCCTCTGAATATTTCTCGCATGAGGTGTGAACAACAGTCTTTCATCAAGTGTTATTCCAAGATATGTGAATTCTTGGATAAACTGTATATTCTTACCTTCAAATGGTTTGGTAGGCGGCCTGTGTCTATCGAAAGTGCCTTTGATGGTCATGGCGACTGTCTTGTGATGGGATATTACAAGCTTATTCTGTCTCGTCCACCTGCTGACTTCGCCTAGCGCTATTTTTGCTTGTTCTTCTATTTGTTTCCTAATTCGTCCCTTAATTATGATTGCCAGGTCGTCTGCGTAGGCCACCACCTCTGCCCACTGCTCGCCCTCCCTCTCTACAATCAACTCATCAAAGACAAGGTTCCAGTAGTAATCGCCATGCAGACACGGTATCACGCCGCAGGTCTGCTAGTTTTGTGTTCCACCATGGTGCCGAATTTTGCACCTGTCTCTTCCTTTTCATTGATTTTTTACAGCTCGCATAGATTGCCACCTGCAGTCTGTTTACCTTTTCATTGACACCCTCCTGTGGATTTTGTAGCCAGTTCTCTGTGGCACCAATGAGCTGTCTATCAAAAATGGACCACTTTGCAAAGCTTGTATTGTAATTTACGAGTTCCTCTTTGGCTCTCATTCTTTGGGGTACTCTGGCCTCGTAAGTGATTGCCCTGTGGTCACTTGATGTCCATTCCTCATGGACCATCCACCTACACAACATTCTGGCAGCTAAGGTTGTACATATTGTAACATTGATGTTACTTTCCCCATTGGGCCCTCTGAAAGTAGTTAGCTGCGATCTCTCATTCATAACCAGAAGACCATGTTGAGAGATAAAGTCCTCAAACTTTCAGGTGCCTCGTCTGTTGTTTGGCTGTGCAAGACTGGTGAGTTGGCATTTGTCGAGATTTACGTAGTTAGCCTATACTGCCAATATGGTTCACCTGTAGACCAGTTCCTCCATGAATTGGAGGTTAACCTGGACAAATTGAGTGGGAAAGCAATAGTCATAGGAGCTGATACAAAGTTCCCACTTACACTAGCAATGGCCATGCGCTTATTGCAGAAATTTGTGAACTGCATTGCTGTTAGTGACTGCGACCTAGCCGCTATAGCTGCCTTTGTCGCTCCATCTTTAGCACTATAGATGAGCTGGTAATTTGGGGGATAGCTAACTACGTTGTTGTTTATACAGTAGGGTTCCTGGAACAACAGCACATCCACATTCTCTTCATTTATCCTCCGTGCCAGTTGATCAGGGACTACTTTTGCCCTTTGGCCCATTTATTTGGAGAAACCTTATGACATTGTATTGTGTGCCAGTCCCTTGTCTTCCTCCAGTTTGCAGAACTGCATCGTCACTACTGGCCATAATCAGTTCTGTAGGTTATTATGGCCTTGACTCTGTTATATTCTGGGCAGGATTTCTCTGTTACTGCATGGTCGTGTGGCTTCTTTGCACGCTTGCAGTTTGCACAGTGTGCTGGCTGATCTTTCTTTGGGCATTCCTTGTAGGTGTGTTCAGATGCTGCACAGTGACCACAGGTGTTTTCAGCACCTGTGCACTTGGCAGCTGTGTGTCCATGAACCTGGCATTTCAAGCACCTGTTAACGTTGCCGTAGTTTTTCACTTTGTGTGAGGTACAGTTTATGTAGACGAAGCCTTGTGTTAGCTTACTCCAGAGCTTTGGTGTTGTCTCCAAAACCAAGTTTACGTCTTCCTGATCCTTTGGGCCTGTCTTGAACAGCACCTTGATGCCATCCATAACTTCTTCCTGTGATGATGTGTTAAACCTGGAGAGGTTTCTTTCAAACAGCTCAGTTTTCAGCTCCTCTTATGTTGTCTGTCTTGGGACATCGAAAAAGATTACCTTTGGATTTCTTTTCTTTGGATCCGATATAGCAATTCCGGACTGAGTGGCCTTGACACACCTTAGCTCTGTTGTAAGCTCTAGCTCTGCAGTATCTGCTAGTACACTGACAGTTTTCCTAGTATGAATTTCTTCTGGGCATTGTTTATCTTGTTGTTTTCACTAAACAGAAACTCCTCCATCTCTTCTCTTATGTTTGTCATTGCTTGAAGGTCAGTGCATATCTTAGTTCCTTCCTTGTCAGTAGGATTCATGGAATTTCGGTCCAATCCCTTTACTATATCTACATTTTCTTTACTGGGCCTCACCATGGGGTGACTTTCCAGAGCTCTTCACTTCCTTAGGCCTTAAGATTTCCACCTGTGATGAAAATACTTCTGGGTACAGAAAACTTCTATGGGAAGTTTACTCTATGTGGCAGCCTTTATCCCCTTCTGCCAGTCACACAATTACATGAGTTTTCTTTTGTAAATAGAGTTTCTAACCTAATAATCACATAAGGTCCTTATACTTCTTATGTGAAGTGGAATAAAATAGCCTACAATACTAATCACCAAGAAGTCTATTTCCTATCGTCGACGTTCATGCAGAACTGACAGCTACACGGTACGTACGACTTAACTTCTCAGTTTCATAGGTACAGGGAGAGTCCTCTGGTCAGCACTGAGGGCGTCGCTGTTCCACCTGTAAAGCTGGGTTCCCACGGGGTGTGAGCACGAATTTGTGCCACGCTTTCGTGCTTGATTTCGTGCCATGAAAGGAGTGAAACCATCAGTTGGGGGGCGTGGACAGTTCACACGGAGTGGAGTGTCAACAATAGCGTGATTCAGTTGATCGCACGAAGCCGGCCATGAACGAGCTCCTTATCGAGAGTTGTGCTGTGGTGAGTTCGGTTTTTGCTACTGGTTTGGCTCAGAGAATGAATCGGTTGGTGGAACCTCAAGAAAAACGAAAGAAAAGACGATGGTGGGTCAGGAACTGGATACTTCAAAGAACATCGAGGGCACATAATTTGTTTGACATGGAACTAAGAAACCATTACCCTGAAGATTTCAAAAACGTATTACGAATGTCTCAGGTGCAATTTGACTACCTTTTGGAATGCGTTTCACCTCTAATTTTTGCTTTTACTGAAAAGTCTGGAATATTTATTTCGTGTTCCAAAGAGCACAGTTAGTAAATTTATACCTGAAACCTGTGAAGTGGTCCACAAGGCACTTACGGAATACATATAGGTAATTACAATAACATATAGTATACAACTTTTTCGTTTATTATTTTATTTGAATTTTCAACATAGTAATGTACGAGTATTCTACGTCTAAGTATTTAAGGAATAGACAGAAACAGTAATACGAAAATGGTTGATCAGCATAATAATAGTGACCATTAAAAATGTTACCAGCATAGAAAGAAAGTAATCGTTTGAGTAATAAAATAAGATCGAACTATAACTTTATAAATAAATAGTAATCTGAGAAATCAGCACTCATATTTGATTCTCTCTCACTTGGTAGTGTTGATTGGTTGGAGGGAGTTGGTTGTGGGCACATCGCATTTGTTATTTGTGACGTAATTGACTCTTGAAGCCTCATGGCAATTGGAGGCCAAATACTTGGTAGCATTGACGCAACATACTTTCCAAAATAGTCGTAGGATTCCTCTTGGTTCATTACTGCAGCACGATTTGAAATAGCTTGTAACTTCTCAATCGCACATGAAAAAAGAAATCGATTTGGGAGTCGTGCAGAACTTTTTCGCCGATTTTTGATGATGAAGCCTGCGATGGAGTTGAAGCACTTTTCGTTTTAGTACTGCCCTGGGTGTCTCAGTTTCTCCTGGAATCTGTGATGGGCTTGGCGTGGTCTCGTTGAGATCGTCAACAGCAGTTAAATCTACAGATAGGGATTGTGGCTTCTCCAGTTGTGATTGTTCATGTGTGTTTATTGGTGACACCTGCAATCAAAACATTAATTTTCTTTCAGGCGCCGGCAACTTCAGATGAATGGAAAAATATAGAGTATGGGTTCAGAGAACGATGGAACTTTCCAGGCTGTGCAGGAGCTCTGGACGGAAAACACATTGTCATTCGTGAATCTTCAAGTTTTCGCGGCGCAAAGACTGCTCCATTAAGTTTCGGGAATGCAGCCGCATGAATTCTGCTTCTTCTTCTAATATTTCGGCTGTATACCTTTCAGCCATCTTCAGAGAGAGCCGTACTACTGACGCTCCAGTGCTCGCTCCATCCTTTTAAACTTGCGGACCGCGCCACTGCGCATGCGGCCACAGATAAACAAGGCGCCAGTGATGTTGATCGGCGGCAAAGACGTACAATATGCATGAGTTACGTCTGTGGCTGCGTATTCGATCCATGCTGGGAGGTCGATGTATTACTGGGAGCTGAACTGTAGTGACGTCTTTGTAAGTTCAATATTGAAAGTGCCGGATTCCATGATTTATCTAATGTGAAACCGCTGTCTCTATTAATTAAATTCTTCATCAAGCGGATTTCAGTGGCCTCTTTTACTACGGAGTCCCAGAAAGATGAAACAGAAGTCAGAATTTCGACATTTTCATATACCATAGAGTGACCAGAATCAATACAATGCTCTGCCACAGCCGATTTACTGGGTTGTAAGAGCCGAGTGTACCTGCGATGTTCCATACACCTCTCTTGGACTGTACGATTCGTTTGTCCGATATATGAAAGGCCACATTCACATGGTATCTTGTAAACTCCAGGCTTGCGGAGTAGTAAGTCATCTTTAACGGAACCCAGGAGTGCAGCCGTCTTCGCCGGTGGACGAAAAATCACTTTTACTTTATGTTTAGTGAGGGTCCGTCCTATTTTGGATGGAGGCTTCCCACATACGGCAGGAAAGCCATGGATTTAAATGTTTCCTTGTCATCTTCTGCATTCCTTACGGACACCTTAGGTTTTATTTGTAGTGCCTTACGTATCTGTTGTGGAGAATACCCGTTGTCCTCAAAAACTCTCTTCAGATGTAAAAGTTCGTCTTTTAAACTACTTTCATCAGATACGACGTGTGCTCGGTGTATCAAAGTTCTTAGAACACTACTCGTCTGCGAAGGATGGTGACAACTATTTGCATGTAAATATAAGTCCGTATGGGTCGGTTTCCGATACACTGCATGACCCAAAGTGCCATCTTCTTTGCGCCGAACCAAGACATCCAAAAATGGAAGACATCCCTCCTTTTCCACTTCCATTGTAAACTGAATTTGTCCATGGATGGAATTCAGATGGTTTAAGAAGTCCTGCAATTTGTCCTCACCATGGGGCCACGCTACAAAGGTATCATCAATGTACCTCCAAAAAACTGTAGGCTTCAAACTAGCAGACTCCAGGGCCTTCTCCTCGAAGTCCTCCATACATAAATTGGCCACTAAGGGCGACAAAGGACTACCCATGGCAATACCGTCAGTCTGTTCAAAAAAGTCGTTATTAAATAAAAAAGTATGTGGAGGTCATCACATGGTGAAACAAAGCTAAAATCTCCTTATCAAAACTTTTTCCAATGAGATCTAAAGATTCAGAGAGAGGTACCTTAGTAAATAGCGACACTACATCAAAGCTAACTAATAGATCGGAGGTGTTCAGTTTCAAAGATTTTAATTTGCCAATGAAATCTGCAGAGTTCCTTATATGATGATCACATTTTCCCACAAGCGGCCTCAATAGTGACGCCAGGTGCTTGGCACAATAATAGTTGGGAGAACCAATATTGCTCACGATAGGACGTAGAGGGACGTCTTTCTTATGGATCTTTGGGAGTCCATAAAGCCTTGGAGGCACTGCACCACTTGGTTTCAGTCTTCGTATGACTTCCGGTGGAAATGGGGAGGTGTTCAAAAGCGACGCCGTCTTCCTTACCACCCTGTTGGTGGGGTCCTTACTGATCTTCCGGTACATACTATCATTCACTAAACTGTATATCTTATCATGATAGTCGTCACGTGACATTAAAACAGTGGCATTACCTTTATCAGCAGGGAGAACCACCGTTTCGGTATCTTGGCGGAGCATACGTAGTGCAGTCCTCTCTGCCACAGATATATTGCTTCTTTGTGGGCGAGCCTTCATAACAGCTCGACAAGTTTCGCGTCTTATTTAATCTGCAGAATCCGTAGAGAGTGGTCGAACAGCTTCTTCAATGGCACTGATGAATGCAGGTATAGGCAAAACCTTTGGCGTGGGTGCAAAATTCAGTCCTTTGCTTAAGACCATCATCGTAGCATCGTCCAAATCTCTACCCGTCATATTAATGACGGAGCGTCGAATGATACTTTCTTGCTGTGGAGATGGCTCAAGTCGGCTGAACTTTGCAGTCTGTCTTGATGTTGCTACCTCACGAACCCAGTCTGATTTGGCCCATGTTGTACCCTCCATCCAGTTCCAAGAGTTGGTAACTCCACAGACATCTTCAGGTGCAGACGATAAAGTTCAGACTGGCGGTGTTGCCATGGCTAGTCCTTTGTCGCCCTTAGTGGCCAATTTATGTATGGAGGACTTCGAGGAGAAGGCCCTGGAGTCTGCTAGTTTGAAGCCTACAGTTTTTTGGAGGTACGTTGATGATACCTTTGTAGTGTGGCCCCATGGCGAGGACAAATTGCAGGACTTCTTAAACCATCTGAATTCCATCCATGGACAAATTCAGTTTACAATGGAAGTGGAAAAGGAGGGATGTCTTCCATTTTTGGATGTCTTGGTTCGGCGCAAAGAGGATGGCACTTTGGGTCATGCAGTATATCGGAAACCGACCCATATGGACTTATATTTACATGCAAATAGTTGTCACCATCCTTCGCAGACGAGTAGTGTTCTAAGAACTTTGGTGCACCGAGCACACGTCATATCTGATCTAAGTAGTTTAAAAGACGAACTTTTACATCTGAAGAGAATTTTTGAGGACAACGGGTATTCTCCCCACCAGATACGTAAGGCACTACAAATAAAACCTAAGGTGTCCGTAAGGAATGCAGAAGATGACAAGGAAACATTTAAATCCATGGCTTTCCTGCCATATGTGGGAAGCCTTTCATCCAAAATAGGACGGATCCTCACTAAACATAAAGTAAAAGTGATTTTTCGTCCACCGGCGAAGACGGCTGCACTCCTGGGTTCCGTTAAAGATGACTTACTACTCCGCAAGCCTGGAGTTTACAAGATACCATGTGAATGTGGCCTTTCATATATCGGACAAACGAATCGTACAGTCCAAGAGAGGTGTATGGAACATCGCAGGTACACTCGGCTCTTACAACCCAGTAAATCGGCTGTGGCAGAGCATTGTATTGATTCTGGTCACTCTATGGTATATGAAAATGTCGAAATTCTGACTTCTGTTTCATCTTTCTGGGACTCCGTAGTAAAAGAGGCCACTGAAATCCGCTTGATGAAGAATTTAATTAATAGAGACAGCGGTTTCACATTAGATAAATCATGGAATCCGGCACTTTCAATATTGAACTTACAAAGACGTCGCTACAGTTCAGCTCCCAGTAATACATCGACCTCCCAGCATGGATCAAATGCGCAGCCACAGACGTAACTCATGCATATTGTACGTCTTTGCCGCCGATCAACATCACTGGCGCCTTGTTTATCTGTGGCCGCATGTGCAGTGGCGCGGTCCGCGAGTTTAAAAGGATGGAGCGAGCGCTGGAGCGTCAGTTGTACGGCTCTCTCTGAAGATGGCTGAAAGGTATACAGCCAAAATATTAGAAGAAGAAGAAGAAGAAGAAGCAGAATTCATGCGGCTGCATTCCCGAAACTTAATGGAGCACATTGTCATTCGTGCACCTCCCGCTACTGGATCTGATTATTACAATTACACAATTAGTTTCAGTATTGTATTGCTAGCTTTAGCTGTTTCTGATTATTGTTTCCTGTATGTTGATGTAGGAGCTAAAGGAAGAAATTCTGATGGTGGTATATTTCAAAACATCTCATTGTACAACCCTTTGGAGACACATTCCCTTAGAATGCCAAGTGATTTTGTTATTGTAGGGGATGATGCGTTTCCCCTAAAGACTTATCTGACGAAACCTTACAGTCGGCGTAACGTGTCTCTACAGGAAAGAATCTACAACTATCGAGTTTCAAGGGCTCGAAGAGTTGTAGAAAATACTTTCGGCATACTTGCGAGTAAATTTAGAGTATTTGAAAAACCAATATCTTTAAAAATACAGTTGGTGGACAAAGTAGTACTAGCCTGCTGCTCGTTGCACAACTGGCTGTGGAAAAACTAATCCCGCCTACATCTCACGAGGTTTAGTTGACTTTGAGGATGAAAACCATCGTATTTTCTCTGGATTGTGGCATCGAGAGGAAATTACTGGCCTACAGAACCTTCTGCGAACTGCTAACAGACATCCACATCGACAGGCACAACAAATTCAGGATAAGTACTGTGATTACTTTAATAATGAAGGTGCTGTGCCCTTGCAGAATGTACTACTCGGCGACATTCCAAATACAGAACCATAGAGCACATCAGTGTCAATATTGTGCTCAGTTATTTTGTACATGGTTGTCTTCAATTAGTATGTGTCACAATGTAAATGCATTGCTAGATATATTTTAATACAACAATATCTAGCACTGTAACAATACATTCTTATGATAAAAGAAGCTGG
The DNA here is from genome assembly GCF_023864275.1 of Schistocerca cancellata. Taxonomy (NCBI): domain Eukaryota; kingdom Metazoa; phylum Arthropoda; class Insecta; order Orthoptera; family Acrididae; genus Schistocerca; species Schistocerca cancellata. Next base: position 140,617,824 of record NC_064635.1, read on the forward strand.
TACAATTCCTGTGATAGACCTAGTATTCTGTATAATTATTATAAAAACTGTTGTAGTAATGTAAATGTAAGGAACAATTTTGAAAATGTGTAAAATTTCAAATATGGAAACAAACTTTTATTTCACTTACCAGATTTGATAGTGTGGGTCGTTGCTGAACAAATGGGCGAATGAAAGAATTCATCTTGTCAAACCAGATGATTTTTGGTTTATAAACCTCGCCAGTGCCAGCTCCAGACTGTTCGCTTTCGATTATTTTCTTCAGTTCCTGACAATAAGAACTTCTCAAGTTTTTAAATTTCGCAATTACTTTGTTGATAATATTTATTCAGAACAAAGGTTAAGTACAAATCATGGTACAATTACACACATCCATCTTTTTACAGTGAGTGAGAAAACATGCAAAAAACAAAATGGTTGTGCTATAAAGATATATCACTCTTCATTGGATTCCATATATTGATATAAATGTACGAACATCCCAACACACCTCCTTACATTTAACATGTCTCGAAATTTTACAAACTTATGCTTGCTCAGAGATTTGGTAAAAATGTCTGCACATTGCTTTCTGAATCTACTTTACAAATGTCTATAATTCCATTTTTAAAACATTCATTCACAAAATGGTAATGCACTTCAATATACTTTGAATTTTTAGTAAGATTCCCGTAGTTAGCAATATTGACTGCCCCTGAGTTGTCTTCATAAACTTTCGTGGGCTTGTCAGACTTTATATCAAAAATATTCAAAATATCTAGGAATAACTTAATCTCAGTGACAGCTTCTGACAATATTACATACTCAGAGAAAGTAGATTATTTTGTAACACTTCTTTGTTTCCTGGATTTTCAAAATATTACATTTCCAAATAATCTAATTACATAGCCTGATGTGGACTTATGATCCACAGAATCATCTGCCCAATCTGCATCTACAAAACAATCTTAACAAATCCATATCTTCAGTCTTTCTATATGTTAGCTTAAAATCTTTTGTTTGATACAAATATTTCAGTACTCTCACAGAATACTTAAAGTGAGTATCATTGTAACAGCTTTGAAATCTACTCAAATAATTCACACTGTAACTTATATCTGGCCATGTTCCAGAACTAATGTATAGGAGAGAACCTATAAAGTACCTGTACTTGCTATCAAGACTTCCATCGTGCGCTACATCTAGTTCCAAATTTTCTTCCATTGGTGTACTGCACAATTTTGCATGTTCAATCTGATGTTTCTTAGCTAGAGATTCAATATAGCTACCCTGACTCAGAGTCATTACATTTTCTGCATAATTATAATTAATATCTATTCCAAGATAATTCTTTACTTCATCTAAGTCTTTCATCTCAAATCGCTTGGATAACAGACATTTGATTTCTTGTATTTTCTCTTCACTTTTGCCACAAATTAGCAGATCATCAACAAACACAATTATATAGACAAAACAAATTGTAGCCCTCAGTACATATGGACAATAGTCATAGTTACTTCTCTGAAACCCTTGACCCTTTAAAAACTCATCCAGACAATCATACCATGCTCTAGGGCTTTTCCTCAAGCCATAAAGTGTCTTAAATAACTTACAAACTCTATCTGTTCCATCCATGTATCCAGGGGGTTGCTTAACATAAATTTCTGACAAAATTTTTCCATTAAGAAATGCAGTTTGTACATCCATTTGTTCTACAATTAAGCTCTTTTGACAACAGAATGACAACAACATTTTCGATGTTTGCATCATAGCAACTGGTGAATAAATATCATCCACAAATTCCTTTTGTTGGAAGCCCCTTAAAACTAATCTTGCTTGACAAGTGTTATCTGATTTCCTTGTAAAAACCCACTTTACATCAAGAACATTTACATTTATTGGTTTAGTTACTAGTTTCCAAGTTTTATTTTTATTTAAACTTTCAATTTCTTTATCCATTGCTTCCTTCCACATTTCTGACTCATTACTATTCATTGCCTCCTCAAAATTTTCTGGACTATCAGCACAACAAAAGTTTACATAAATGACGTTATTCAAGACGTGATCATTTAATCTATCAGGCGTTCTATGTTCCCTAGTTCACTTTCTCAACTCTTGTTATTGGTTTTGTTTTTGCTTACTTGGACAACGCTCGACGCCTCTTCCTTCCATATGCTCATTTACTGATTCATTGCTCATGCTTTTGCACTCGGAAACACTAAAATGTTATATCAGTACACCTGACATCGTCCTCCACAAATCAACATGTCTGGCAATGATAACTTTGCTATTAATCAATACTCTGTACCCAACTTCACTGTACCCTATTAAAATTCCCAAGTCTGCTTTACGGTCCCACTTTGACTTCAACTGTTCTGGTACACGTACAAAAACCCTACTTCCATATAACTTTAAATGTTTAACATCAGGTTTCTTCTCAAATAATATCTCATAAGGAGTTTTCTTTTCAATAGTATTAGTTAAAGTGCTGTTCTTAAGGTATGCAGCTACACATACCACTTCTGGCCAAAATCACCTATCTACTCCCGCTTCAGATATCATACATCGTGACGTATCCATATTGACCTATTATATCTTTCAGCTGTACCATTTAATTCATGTACATAGGGAGGGCATGCATTTAATATGATTCCTTCTGTCATACAAACTGATACACATCTGAATTTAAATATTCTTTCCCATTGTCACATCTCAATTTTGTAATAGTTTTACCAGTTAAATTATCAATTTCATTTACATATTCCACAAAACAATCATAAACCTGACTTTTAGATTTAATAGTATAGACTCCAGCTGCTTTACTATAATCATCAATGAAAGTGAGAAAATATCTTTCCCCATGCAAACCATAAGTTGAATGAGGCCCATTTAAATCAGTATGAATAATTTCCAATGTTTCTTTTGCTTTGCTTATTTTGTTTTTAATAGGTAAATTGTGCATTTTATTTTCAATACAGACTTAACACTTCATAAATTCTGGTTCTAAATTTGTTGGCAATCCATAAGCTAACTGCTGTTTACACAATGTATTCAAATCATTAAAATTTACATGTCCAAGTATACAGTGCCATTTCTCCTTAACTAAAATACTATCCACACTACTCACATTGTTTGCATTTATCTCCTCCTTGTAGATTTTACTTGTCACTTTATACAGCCCATCTTCTTTCAAAGCAATCACAAGTAAGTTATTGTATTTATCGAAAATATTTGAAGTATTGTCCACAGATAGAACTTAATGTTTTTCTGTTACTTTAGTGTTGTTAATCAAATTTCTGTCCATGTCTCTGACATAAAACACATTTTTCATTTCGATTGCAACCATATCATCATAAACTGGAAAATAGCTAATTATGTTTCCTATTTTTGTAGCCTGCAAGACTTTTCCATCCGCAATTTTAACATTTACAGGCTCTCTTAAGATTACGTACTCAGAAAAATAACTCTCATTATTAACAACATGATCTGTACAACCGCTATCCAATAACCAATCAACCTGTACATTGTTACCTGACTCAAGGTTGTTACACATCACTGTAGGTTGTACCTGTGTTACAAAGCTGCTCATACTGACTCTGTTCTGTTGACATCCTCGGTGTCCATGATGATGACTTCCTCTTGTAACATGATGTTTACTCTGACCAAATGACCAGTTGTTCCCGCTGGAGTGATCACTCTGCCCATGTTGCCAATTGCTGCGACCGCCTCCTCAGTGATGTCCGCCACATGTCCTTGAATCTGTGCTTGTTCCTGAATGGTGACAGTCCCTCCTTATATGACCTGGTTTGCCACATCCGTAACACAATTGCTCTTGGTAGCTCATACTAGTTTTCTTTTCAGCGTGAAATGCATTGGATTTCACATTCACTTCCATCCTTTTCTTTTAGATCAATCATCTGAAGTTTACTTTTAACATATTCCACTGTTTGATCTTCTTCTTTCAAAACATCGATCAAGTCCCCAATGTAGCTCAAGGTTTCCGTCGGTATTCTCAACATATAATTCAGCTCCTCCTTTTCTGTCACTTTTGCACCGGCCAATTTTAATTCATTCACTGTTTTTTAAAAGACACTGAAGAATGTTGCCACATCAGTATAGTCTTTTAACCTCAGTTTGTCCAACTTGTTTCTGCACACAATTTGCAGTACTGTTGATTCTTTGCAGTATAAATCATCAAACTTTTTTATTATTTCAAATGCAGTTTCCTTATCACTCACGAATTCTAGTTGCTTGTTTGAAATTGCTCCGTGTATGTAGTTCATTGCAGTCAGATTTTCTTCTCCCCACGTATCTGCTTTGTCTGCGCTTGTTTTCGCTCTTGAAGCCACTGTATAGCATTTCTTCATTTTCAGGTACATTTTCATTCTTCTTTTCCAGTTCCCGTAGTCTTCTCCATCAAATACCGGTATCTTAATATCAGCCATGTTCAGTTTCACAAATCACACTTTTTCGAATAACAGTCTTCCATTTAATTTACAACCGATCACTATTATTTTGAGCGACACACTTCGTTTGTGGTTCATAACCACAAACTGCTACCATGTTGATAATATTTATTCAGAACAAAGGTTAAGTACAAATCATGGTACAACTACACACATCCATCTTTTTACAATGAGTGAGGAAAAACCCAAAGAACAAAACGGTTGTGCTATAAAGATATATTACTCTTCATTGGATTCCATATATCGATATAAATGTACAAACATTCCAACATACTTCTTTCAGTCCGAATCCAGGAATTTGAAGCGCTAATTCTTTTGGCAGCAGCCATTATTGCGTCGCGGTCTCTGTATTCTTCTCTGCTTACATCATACGAGACCTGCTCAGTAGTGTTAAGTTCCAGAAATTATAAAGTTTCACTGTCTTGCAACTTGATCACACGACCTTTAATGGCACTAGTTGCCATCTTGTTGTTCGTATCACTAGATGTTGTAATCGGACACAGTCACAGACGAGGCAAACTCACGACTGAAAATCAAACACGTTTGATATGAAGCATGAGTCCTCACACCTGCCCACGACGTCACAGTCAAACTCACGTCTCTTCGTTCACCACGGGTAGTGTTCCATGACAGCATGACTCACGCTAGCGTGTTATGCCCAGTGGGAACCTGGCTTAAGGCGTGGGCAGGTGCGGCGAGGGGTGGCACAACTCCCGCCGTTGAGGCGCGGCTGCTGGGAAGTGCGACATTCAAAACTTGATACAAATAGATTCATAAGTACAGCGAGAGTCCGCTGGTCGGCACTGAGGGCATCACTGTATATTAATTTCAGGGACCGTTGTTTGAGTCCCCATTCTGTTCTTGTCACTCGTACCAGTGCCTCTGAAATTGCACCAAGTTTTTGTTGCAATCTTCTTGCGTGCTGAGTGAAGGACAGTTTTTCATCGAGGGTGACTCCCAGATACGTGAATTCAGAGACAAACCTGATATTCTGTCCTTCAAATTTTATTTATGGGGACCTTTCTCTATCAGAATGACCTTTTAGTGTCATAGCTACAGCCTTGGGTCTGGAGCTCTGTAGTTTATTTCTTTTCGCCCATTCCCCAATTGTTTGTATTGCTTGTGTTCCTTTCTCCTCAAGTTGCTTCCTACTGCAGCCTTTTATCACGATGGCGAGGTCGTCTGCATATGCCACTCTTGTCCATTTATCTCCATCGTCTACCTTTACTATTTCATCGAATACAAGGTTCCATAGGAAGGGGTCACAGATGGAGCCCTGGGGGCAGCCTTTCGTGATAACCTTCTCTGTTGTGCCAACACTGGTTTCTACCATGGCTTTACGATGCAAAGGGAACGGGACTCCTCTGACAAGGGTCGTCGCATCTATTCCTTCTTTCCGGATATTGAGGAAAGGCTGAGGTTAACACATGTAGATCCAAGCCATGGGATGGTCCACTTTCTAAGGGGCCATGGGCCATACCCAGTACATCTAACACGTGTCGGATTAGTCTAGAGTGACATATGTGTCTGTGGTGATTTGGGGAGCCCCGAACATGTTATACTTAAGTGTAATATCCTTACATATGTACGGCAAGTAGTAGATGATACTGATATAAAACAAAAAATACGTAACCAAGAAACATGGAATATACTCAATGACACAACAGACAAGGTCTCTACAGAAATGTATGATGTTTTTAGAAGGCAGAATCCTAATGGTAGGAGGCAGGAACATCATGTCACACAAGGCCAAAATTACATTACAGATACAAGTAATGACACTCACACTGGAAGTTACACACAAAGTGAAATGGATCAAGAATGAGATTTAGTGTCAATATGGAGAACATACCTGAATCAAAGTATCCAGGCTGGTAGTAATTATGAAGGCTTTCCCATTATATGAAAATTCCGCATTAGCAACGACTGGAATTATACATAAAACAGAGGTCTGGAAATGTCTGTAGTCGTCAGTACCTTAGCAGTTATACTACATTAGTAGCTGATGGCTGATGCCCCAATAAGGAAGGGAGTGCAAATACTTTAGGCAATGTGTGTAATAATTACAATCCCAAAGTAGCTACATTTAAAGGGCTTGTGTCCACTGTTACAGGTGTTACATATAAATGTGCTGCTCAGAGCCTTTTATATCTCCTTAATTTAGTAGTAACTAGATGGGATCAGAACCCTATAGAAGACTAACTGCATAACTTTCAGTAAATCTGTGTAACTATTAGTAATTGCTTGTAACTATTTGCAATAACCAATTTCAAAACTCATATCGTTATTTTTACATGTTTTAGTTTATCAGTCATAAGTGAGTGTGAATTGCACTGGCAAATACCAGTATGAAGTAAATTATTAAATCTTATTTTAAATGTTTATAACAGTACTAAATGAGACAATGGTGTATGTAGACCAATCATAATACTGTAGTGCTTGTGCTGTGGTTAGCCTCTTTTTTGAAGCAGATGAAGTTATCTGTTTGTGTTAGTAATGTCTGTTTGTACTTAATTCAGCTTCTAAGTGACAAGGGCAAGCAACTGTAAGAAAACCACAAGTGCCTTGAACAATTAGCATGTTTGAAGCTTCTATAACAAGTAGTAATAAGAGTATTCAGAAATGATTGTTAACGCGCTTTTAAATAAGTTCTATTCGAATGAACATATCCGAGATCAGATTAATGTAAAGGTCCATTATATATATATATATATATATATATATATATATATATAATAGAAGGAAACATTCCACGAAGGAAAAATATACTTAAAAACAAAGATGATGTGACTTACCAAATGAAAGTGCTGGCAGGTCGACAGACACACAAACGAACACAAACATACACACAAAATTCAAGCTTTCGCAACAAACTGTTGCCTCATCAGGAAAGAGGGAAGGAGAGGGAAAGACGAAAGGATGTGGGTTTTAAGGGAGAGGGTAAGGAGTCATTCCAGTCCCGGGAGCGGAAAGACTTACCTTATGGGGAAAAAAGGACGGGTATACACTCGCACACACACACATATCCATCCACACATATACAGACACAAGCAGACATGTGTGTATGTGCGAGTGTATACCCGTCCTTTTTTCCCCATAAGGTAAGTCTTTCCGCTCCCGGGACTGGAATGACTCCTTACCCTCTCCCTTAAAACCCACATCCTTTCGTCTTTCCCTCTCCTTCCCTCTTTCCTGATGAGGCAACAGTTTGTTGCGAAAGCTTGAATTTTGTGTGTATGTTTGTGTTCGTTTGTGTGTCTGTCGACCTGCCAGCACTTTCATTTGGTAAGTCACATCATCTTTGTTTTTAAGTATATATATATATATATATATATATATATAGACACACACTGGTAATGTTGTAGCTTGCCCTTAGTGCATTACGCAGTTCAATGTTGTGCTTGTGCTGTGCTTAACCTCCTTTGTAATTTAAAACCATTACGTAAAATTGCACATATGTAGGATCAAGCCAATGTGGCATGTGTTGCTTTGTTGAAAACCATAATCCCATTCTTTGGGATCGCAATTTCATGAAGAACATGCATCATATAGGACGACATGTGTATAAATCAATGATAGAGCGTGGAAATATGGAAGTACCACCACTTGTAGCTCACAAAAGGCACAGATGTTTCCTGTTCTTACGTACTTTCTGGGTATTTTATGATTAATTGTGTATTGTGTTGTGTAGTGAGATACATTAATTACATATTACAAAGAAATACTTGTGTTCTGTATCCTTGAAAGTAACCTAAAATTAATATGACAGCATTGTTTTTAGGAGGTATACAATGTATACAAGTATAATACTACAGATACATGAAATCAGTCCAAGGAGTAGGACATGTGATAAATCATCTTTAAATAGAATGTAGAACTTTGCTGTGGTATACAACACAGAGCCTAGTAGTAGAGAACAGATGTAATTATAGGAAAAGTGTAGTATATGTGCCCATCAGCAGATATCACCAATGTAAACCCTTAATAAATGTGTTTGTCAGTAATATGCTAAAAATATAATATAAAATAGAGCGTAGCACATTTGCAGGGCACACACAAAGTACAAAGTAAACCTTTCTGCACATCGCATGAACACGAGTACGATACGCTCACACCTTTCGAGCTATTGTACCATTTTTGGGGAAAGGGAACCTATTACTTTCTATACCCCTCTACATAATTCTAAATATCTATCTCTTTCCCATAAGACTACAAATAGATTTCTACCTCGTTAATTTTAATCCTCAATTTATATCCAAATTAATTTTGTCTTCGCTCTTCTTTGCAGAATCTCCTATCCATCTATCATTATACACCTTCCTTCTCTTACAAAATTTATATTCTTTATTCTTGTAAAGTGATACCTATTTGAATTCACTATTCTTATTTTTTCTTTCTTTTTTCCTTATTTTCATACATTTGCTAAAGTTTATTAACATTGTAATACTTCTGCAATGTAACACCAAACCACGCACGCAACATGCAATAGCGCAGATCTGGTCCACCTCCTTGTGGCTAGGGACGGAAACGGTGCAGGTACTCGCAAACAAACCATTTGCGAGTGGCTGCAACGGCTAAGAGACCACGATTTGTACCTAAGAAACTATTTGTATCAAGTTTTGAACGGTGTTCTTCCTAGCGACCGCACCTTAACAGCGGGAGTTGTGCCGTCCCTTGCCACACCTGCCCACGCCTTACAGGTGGGACAGCGACGCCCTCAGTGCTGACCGGCAGACTATTGCCGTACCACGGTAGTCAAGTCCCCAGCGTCACGAGTGCAGCCACCAGCCTAGTGTCCTGCAGTAACCTGTCGCCGTAAACACCGCAGCCCAGGATCTCCTCGCCAGGCGCCTGTAGCGTGTCAAATAAACACGAGAAAATGGCGGCCTCACAAGCACCACCACAAGAGACTGCTCACTCTAAATTGCCTGGCGTAACACTCTGAAGTAGTGCCCCAAAATGGGGTCTAGAAAAGATAATATGGCCCCAACAAAGGAGGCATATAGGCAGTCAGTGATCGACATGGATGAGAAGAGCACTAAAGCTAAGGAGGACACACAAAACATGGTGGCAATAAGAGAAGAGATGGCAGCATGTCTTTTCAATACAACGAACAAAATCAATAATGGGCAAAAAACATACATCCTGGGTAAATTATCCGTGTATGAACAGATATTAAAAAATATGAGGCAGAAATAATAGAACTAAAAACCGTGCTAAGATGTCTCAAAAACGCCCACCTCAATACAGCACCAGTGCAGGAGACGTATGCTGCGAAGGTTTCCTCAACAGCTATAGTACCAAAACAAGTTGCACCCTCGAAACCCCAGCATAAAGCCAGAGGAAAGGTCACAGGAAGACGCAAAACGTGTGAAGAAACCGTGAAAAAGTTATCAAAACAACACTCAGAGATGTAAGAGCCTCGAAATGTAGGACCATGAAGGACATTAGCGTCATTATCGAAGTCCCAAACAATAAGGAGGCTGATAAAATTAAAACGTGTGAAGATTTCAGGAGTTCACGTCTAATTTTCTCAGACCCTAGGGTAATGGTGTATGATGTCCCCAGAGACATGGAAGAAGAGGCTCTAAAATCCTAACTGCATGAGAGGAATCTCCCCGGGATAGGAATGACCCTAGAGGAAGTGTTAAATGGTACCCGAGTTGTTTTCAAAAGTGGACCAAGAAATAGGGAAGTAGTAAACCTGGTACTTGAAGTAGCACCAAAAACATGGAACCACATAACCCAACAAGGCCTTTACAAATGTCTGCTTGTGTCTGTGTATGTGTGGATGGATATGTGTGTGTGTGTGCAACCGTTGGTTGCGAAAGCTTGGATTTTGTGAGTATGTTTGTGTTTGTTTGTGTGTCTGTCGACCTGCCAGCACTTTCATTTGGTAAGTCACATCATCTTTGTATATATATATATGTGTGTGTGTGTGTGTGTGCGCCCAGAAACAAAATGTTATAGGCATTTGGCCCATAAGCGGGCTACATCGACAGCATTTGGGGTTGCCAGCATCAGATCCTCTAAAGTGCAGTGTGAAGGACATTCAGGGCAGTTATACAGGGTTATTACAAATGATTGAAGCGATTTCACGGCTCTACAATAACTTTATTATTCGAGACATTTTCACAATGCTTTGCACACACATACAAAAACTCGGAAAGTTTTTTTAGGCATTCACAAATATTCGATATGTGCCCCTTTAGTGATTCGGCAGACATCAAGCCTATAATCAAGTTCCTCCCAAACTCGGCGCAGCATGTCCCCATCAATGAGTTCGAAAGCATCGTTGATGCGAGCTCGCAGTTCTGGCACGTTTCTTGGTAGAGGAGGTTTAAACACTGAATCTTTCACATAACCCCACAGAAAGAAATCGCATGGGGTTAAGTTGGGAGAGCGTGGAGGCCATGACATGAATTGCTGATCATGATCTCCACCATGACCGATCCATCGGTTTGTAGCAATTGTAAACGGTAAGGCTTCTGCTTTAGCCTTTTCCGTAAGATTTTCCTGCTTGCTTTATTCATCGACTCCTGCGGGCTATGTGTGAAACTTGCCCGCACGCGTTCAACTGTTTCTTGGCTCACTGCAGGCCGACCCGTTGATTTCCCCTTACAGGGGCATCCAGAAGCTTTAAACTGCGCATACCATCGCCAAATGGAGTTAGCAGTTGGTGGATCTTTGTTGAACTTTGTCATAACAGTGCAACGACACTTCAGGACAGACTGATGCGAGTGCATTTCAAGCACGACATACGCTTTCTCGGCTCCTGTCGCCATTTTGTCTCACTGCGCTCTCGAGCACTCTGGCGGCAGAAACCTGAAGTGCGGCTTCAGCCGAACAAAACTTTATGAGTTTTTCTACGTATCTGTAGTGTGTCGTGACCGTATGTCAATGAATGGAGCTACAGTGAATTTATGAAATCGCTTCAATCATTTGTAATAGCCCTGTACATGTGCTGGGTCGTCTGCACCTCTCCACAGTCGCAGAGATTAGATGTTGTAGAATATCCCCACTTCAGAAGATTATCTCTTGACCGTGCAGTGTTGGTGCGTAGCCTGTTCAGTGATCTCCAGACCACCCAGTCCTGATCGTAACCTGGTGCCAATTCTTCCTTTGGTTCCATCCAGTGCCCTTCTCCCAACCGCTTCCATCTCTCCACCCTAGATCCAGGTTGGTCGCTAAAATCTTCGGTTGCTCTGAGAAAACTGCGTCTGGATTTCAAGCGTTCGGTGGCTGGCTGAGTTTTGTGGAGGAGGTGGCTCTCTGCCATCTCAGCCCTCGCTCTTTCACTATAAGCTGCCGCTTCTCTTCGCACTGCAGGAGGTGCAATCCCAGCAAGATGGTAGAGCTTGTCTGTTGGCGTCTGTTTCAGACATCCAGTGACGAGCCTGCAGGTCTCGTTCAGAGCAATGTCGACCTGTTTAGCGTGGGTAGAGTTGTACCAGACACTGCTTGCATATTCGCCTGCTGGGAAGCAAACTGCTGGAGCTGTGGTCCTCACTACCTCTGGCTTTGCGCGCCAGGAGGAGTTCGTTATTTTCCGAAGAATATTATTTCTGCCGCTCACCTTCATTTTGGTGTTAATACAGTGCTGTTTATACGTCAGAGCCCTGTCTAGGGTTACTCCTAGGTATTTGGGGTTAACGCAGTGTTCGGTGAGTGTGTCCTTCCAGAAGACACGTATCTTACGGGATGCCTGCTTGTTACGGAGATGGAAGGCGCAAACTTGTGTTTTGCTAGGGTTCGGCTTGAGTTGATTGTCGGCATAGTACTGACAGAGCATGTCTAGCGCATCCGTGAGCTTTGTCTCAACATCCTCAAAGGAGTCACCCTGTACGGCCATAGCACGGTCATCGGCATAGATATAGTTTTCCGTACCAGCTGGTAGTGGTTGATCGTTGGTGTATATGTTAAAAAGTAAGGGTGCCAGTACGCTGCCCTGAGGGAGACCATTTTTCTGGGCCTGCCACCTGCTATGCATCCCTTGGAATTCAACAGAGAACCTACGGTTCTCTAACAGACTTCTAACTGTGGATGTGAATTTAAAGTCCCTGGTAATGGCATACAGCTTCTTCATTAGCAGATGTAAGTTGACGGTGTCATATGCGGCTGTCAAGTCTATAAAGGCGACACCGGTTATTTTCCGGTTCTCATAGCCGTCTTCAATCAGCTGCGTGAGGTTAATTACCTGAGATGTAGTGCTTTTCCCTGGGCGGAAACCTGCTTGTTGGGGGATTAGGTAGGGTTCTATGGCACTGGAGAGGCGATCCTGGAGTATTCTTTCAAAGATTTTAAAGATATGGCAGAGAAGTGATACGGGTCGGAAATTTCTGGGGTCATCAGCATTTTTGCCTGGTTTTAAAATGGCAATAACTTCAGCCTTCTTCTAGATTGTGGGAATCTGACATGTTTCCATGCAATTGTTAAACAGTTTCAGTAGCCATTGTTTAACGTTGGAACCAAAGTGTTGAATCTGTTCAACAAAAATCCCGTCCAGGCCCGGGGCCTTCCTTAGCTTGCATTTCGCTATGGCTTTGTCCAGATCTTCCATTGTGAGAGGGGTGGTCAGAGTTGAATTTTCTTGGTGTTCAATCCTGTCTATTTTGGTCTCCGACTTCCTGATTTTGGTGTCGGGTTTCCCATTCTTGAGAAGCTGGTGGGCTATTTGGTCGGCTGTGATGGGAGCATGTCCTGGAGAAAAAGTTGGGTCATTGTTGAGACGTTTAAGGAGTGTCCAGGCTTTCTGACTGCTCCTTTTCATGTCCAATTCCTCTGTTGTCCTCAGCCATTTCTCTCTCCTGGTTTTAGCTAGTGACTCGGTTAGCTGCTCGCCCGCAGTGATAGTTTCCGCGGATAGAGGGTTTGCGTCAACAGGGTGTATACGTCCCGGGACATCCCGGAGATCCGGGAAAAACCCGGGAATTTTTTCGTCTGGGAAAAACCCGGGAATTTTTTAGAATTCCGGGATTTTTCATTGTTTTAGATTTCAGTTAGTTTTGTAGGTTTGCCGTGTAAGATCAGATACGCAGAAAAAGAACTTTAGTCCACTACTGCTGAATAATACTGCAGCAATGAAACATAAATCAGAGAATAACACCAAAATAAAAGTTTAGTTGGATAGAAAATGGGTAATTTACACAATGCATAGACCAGTTTGCCGACACCGAAAAGTGTCAAAGGCTTTAGGTCGAAGATTATGCAGTATGTCCGTAACAACTAACGTGCATTCGATGTGCGTAACGTCACAACTGTTTAAATTTCTAACAGATCACCAGAAAATATTATGAATAGTGGCTTGAGATGCGTTACTTTCAAAGTAAATTTCCATGCAAGATGATTTATGTTATGTGTGAGAATGTGCAGTGAATTTCTTAAATCACAGGGCTGTATAACTCTCATTCAAAACGTAACACTTTGAGGATCAGCTATTTGAAAAATGTCGGGCCCAGAAGATAAGTCATTTATGCCACTATTTAAAATTTTACCGGCACATTTGTATTTGATATGACTTAACATGTAACACACGCTAAAAAAAGACCGAGCTTCAGGTTAGTTTTCATATTTAATGTTGTTCTTTCATAGATAAAAAATTACGCAATCGATGCCAAAAAGTGTAATTGACCTTCAAAAAATGTGCATAATGTGTTACTGAGCAATGTCACAAGTCTCTTCATGCCAGAACACTTTGACTTTTCTACGCAACTGATAATCATTTTGGCACGATTTTAATTGCCAAATTATAGTAGTAGGCCTACGGACTTCGTATCATTGTAGGACTAATAACAGTGGATGCCAATAGACGATGCAATTCTCATTCGTACATACACATCTGCTTACGAGTTAACCGGTGTAGAAACGCACTTAGCTGAGTTGAGCGAGCTCGGCGTAACTTTGTAACATACGCGCCGCGGCCTGTCTTTCTCATAGGCCTCGTGCTCTGAATAACTGCCGTCATTTGCTAGCGAGGTCACGTGACATGAGCTATGACTGGCTGACAAAAGTGCATCGCTCAACGCAATCTCTATTTTAGAGTTTCGGAAGCTACCGTGCTGTAATTTGTGGAATTTGTGTAAATACTTTCGCGATACGAAAATAATTGTCTCGCATCAAACAACTTTCCAAATGCATTGTTTTTCCAGGATTTCATTTCCTAAAGTGGTGGGACGTCCTCCGCTGGTATAAGACCTTTACGATTCAAAGGACTGATAAGTTTTATAGCTCCGAGGGAAAGTATACTGTTACTTAACCCGGATTTATTTTCACCCGCTTTATACGCAATTTCATCCGGGAGAAATTGTGTTTTTAACCGGGAAATCCGGGAATTTTTTTTTTCTTGTCCACGTAGACACCCTGGTCAAACAGTGTCAGGTATTGCTGCAACTGGTCCTCTAATTCTGGCGTAAGGCCTTCAACATAATTGCTTCTGCATCTTCTAGGGATTGATTGCTTGGAACACCACTGCACAGCCTTCACGAAATTGTCATAGAATCTTGGTTCAGGTGGTAGGTTGTTTACAGAATCTTCCATGAGGTTTTGAAAGGTTGACCATTCCGCTTTCTTAAAATTGTACCTACGGCGAAAAGGTACGCTATGGGGCTTAACAACAGATGTGATCTGGCACATTATTGGACGGTGCTGGGTGTTTGGTATTGGTGAGCAAACTCCTTTTGAGCATTGGGACGTTACTTGATGGCTAACGAAGATGAGGTCCGGGTTATAACCTCTCCCCCATCTGCCACTGTTGTAGGAAGCAGGCAGTTTATTGTCATGTATCAGTTTTAGGTTGTTTAGCTCGGCCCAGCAGATCACAGCCGTGCCATTGTCGTCGTCTTCTTGGTAGCCCCACTGCGTACTGTGGCTGTTGAAATCACCGATTACAAAATTAATTCTGTCTTTATTAAAATTGTTTATGTTGGAGCTGGAAAAGTCCACAGTTGGTGGTTTGTACACTGATGTAACAGTGCAGTCACTAAGTTCAATGGTTAGTTAGCACTTCAGTATCATTGATGTCGTTTATACTGCTTGAAAGGATCTGTATGTTTGGCCTGGTAAAGATTGCGCTGCCATACTGTCGGTGTGGCCTTTCAGCTACTAGTCGCATGCCGTTTATCTTGGGTCTTTTGAGTGTGCTATCTCTGTGAGTTTCTTGTAGACACAGGACGTCACATTTCTCTTTCTGACAGAGGTCTTGTAGTAGACGTTCTTTGCATGCACAGGCCTTCAATATTTACAGAGATAATCGTCAGTGCTGGGCCTGATAAGGTCCTTTCCTGTAGGATTGTCATGTTGCTTCCGGAGTGAAAGGATCAGCCAGTATACAACCGCCCAGGGGACGCCCGAGTATGTGTATTGCATTCACATACTCTTTTTGGAGGCTCCTTTCTTGTCCCCCATACTGGAAGGGTGTAAGGCCGATAAGACGTCTTTGTGACCATAGCCTGTCACACAAAAGCCTTTCCTGAACCTTAGCCAGTGTGTTTAATAAGCATATAGGACAGTATATTTTAGGGTCAGTCGGGTCTTTGTCCTCAGAGTTTTTAATAATAACCGCCTCAGATGTTTTCCACAAATGTGGGATTCTACCTAAGCTTAGTGCATCGTTAAACAGTTTGGTGAGAAATGGCATAATTTGCATAACTGTTTGACAAAGCACCTGGCCCAGATAAAATTTTTCCAGAAACAATAAAACACTCTTAAGATTGTTGATTGCTGCCAGACGATGATCATACACAGGATGAACAGTGTCACTTAGAACTAAGATGGAACATGAGGGAAAATTATGTAAGTGACAGAATTACTTTGCTATTGCAACTTCTTCTTGTGAGAATGACAATCTGCTTAAAAAGATACAATGACAGAGGGGTGGCGGAGTTCGGCCAAGTACCATCAGTTTGTTTTAATGTTGAAAGTACAGTCGGTGCCCTTAGGCATTCTGACTGAAGTTTATATGGCTGCCCCCATATGTCTTTTTGTAATTCCGATTTAACAAAATTGGCCCAGTGATTCTTCCTGGTTTTGTGCAATTCCTCCATATATTTCTGCCTTGCATTTCTGTAGAGTTCAAGCCTAATTTGTCTTTTCGGCACCGTTTTCGCGGTCTGAAAGTGCTTTCTTTTGACCCTAGATTCCCTACGCAATCTGGTCAGTTCCGCTGACTATGGCAGCTGCTTTCCACCTTTGTCATGTACCGTAGGAATAGGTGCATGCTGCGCCTTCTGTGGGACACTTGTTATAACGTGTGTCCTGTAGTCAATACTGCCGTTGATTGCTGACAATGATGCTGCCGTCACCATATCCCTGAGTTTTGTCAAGTTTGCCTTACTCATCAACAAACGCTGATGTTGTGTGTCCCTGTGTTGTATGTTCGTAGAACGGTTTATCCCAATGACAATGGGATTATGGTCACTATGTGTAGCTCGGTCAATAACCTCCCAGGTATTGATGAATGGTATGGACTTGGTGTTAGCTAGAGAAATGTCAATGTTGGTTTCGCCTCCTGCATGTCCACGAAAAGTTGGTGGTTGTCCTGCTTTATTTAATATGAATAAGTTGCACTCATTAATTGCCTCTCATTACTTGACCCCTCTCGTCCGTTCTACTCGAATGCCATAACGTCGACTTTGCATTTATACCTGCCACAATTAAAAGTTTTATGTCTTCCGAATATTGAGCTATGTCCCTTATTTTGTCAACAAAAGGTTGGATGTCATAAGAAAATTGAGTATATACTGACAATATTATCCATATTTCTTGGTCTACAGCTATTTCGGCAGTGGCCACGTGCTCAGAACATAGCTGAGCAATCTTTGTAACTGCAGTATTGGCGAAGGGCGGCACAACTCCCGCCATTAAAGCGCAGCCGCTGGGAAGAGCACCGTTAAGAACTTGATACAAATAGTTTCATATATACAACTTTTTTTTTACAACTTTATTGTAACATACAATAACCCACTACCTAGGTACCAGAGTGGATACTACATCTAAACAATAGCTACTTGTTACAAACAGTGATTTCTACATAACATGTACAATGCAACACTCTATTTACAACATTCAGCCTCTTAGCTGCTCTGGGTAACCAGGAGCATTGCCTGTCCCTAGCCACGGGGAGGCAGGCCGACTACCACCACAAAACCACTGCCATAATATATTTGATTATTATTTCATCCCTCCACCACCCTTGATGATAAATCATCTACACATACATATCTACATCTACATTTTTAAGAACAAATAATGTGCGTTTCTGCTTAAACTACTAACTTTCTACAACATAATGATGAATAGTAATTATAATAATTTTTTGAAGACGTCATCTTAATATACATGGTCATACAATAATAATACATGGAAAGACAGAATATTTGAAAAAATTGTCTTGAATATATATATACAATACAGTTGTCTAGCCAGGTTTATTGTCTTGTGCCAGGAATTATCTAGGAAGGCATGAAGGCAACACATCCTTGGAAATGCCCTTAGGCATCCCTCCCCTCTCTATGTGGCCATAGAGTGGGGAGCCTACCTGTCTTCTTCCACCTTGCCCACAATACCATCCGCATACATGATGTTTTCCCTTCGGAGAGGGTGGACAGCCAAGCCCCACCGACATATCTCCAGATGGCAGGACTGTGGTGGTAAAACAATGCTGTGCCTCATTCAGTATGTTACTCTTCTCCATAAAATTTAATATTTTATCTTTCAAGACTTTCCACAATTTTACATAAGATGGGCATGATAGTAACTGGCCTATAGTTTGCAGGATTTTTCTTATCGCCACCCTTATGAATAGGCACAACCTTACTATTTTTCAGACATTTAGCAAATATCCCATTCTCCGTAGCTGATATTATTAAATCAGTCGGAGGTCTTGCTAACCACTGAGAATACTACTTTACTACACAGGTAGGTATCCTATCACGACCTCCTGTGTTTTTTGGCTTTAGAATGTGTTATTTTTGCTATCTCTTATTTATTTGTTGGCATCAGAAAAATGCACTCTGTAATATTGGATGAGCTATACATATTACTTGGCTTTTGGGGCCTATTGTTATTCTTTATAAGTTTTTACATTACTTATAATGTAGATTAAAAATATTGCTGAAATCATTTTGATCCCTTCAGTCTTTACCATCTGTCTCTAAAATTATATTACTGCTATCTTCCCTGGCAGACCATTTCCCATACCCATTTATGCATGACCGTACAGTCTTGAAATGTTGACTTCTAAAAACATTTCCATTATGGTAAAATTTAGATTTAGTTCCTCATAATTCTACTCTTGGCCTTATATGTGTCAATGTTAGCCGTAGTCATATTTATCTGGCAATTTTCATATGCCACTTTTAGGTCCTTCCTTGATTTTATAGTATCTGAAGTGATCCATTTCTTAGTAACTCCCATACTTATAGACTTCTGGATACAGCGGGGCAGGCAATATTTTTGTAATAGCATAGTGTTGAACAAAAATACTCCCATCTCTCCTCAGCATTATTTATGGAGTGTGTTTCCTTACAATCTTCCCCTTTTAGTAATATTTATGCTATATTCTAATAAAATATTCAGGTTTTAGCTATCTAGATTCTAGCATAATTTTTTCACAGTTAACATTTATTCCTAATATTGCTTGCCATAATGGTCGTTAGTAATTACATGATCTATCAGATGTACAAAGCCCAACAAAATGTTGTCAGACCCACAAACTAACTGGAAATTGTAGGCATTGATCAGATCACAGAAATGTCTTGTGTGACAACTATCTTTAAATTTATCAAAATGTAGATCCCCACTATTACTATATAAGGGCATTCATTTATGATCTTATCTAGAAATACTTCTAGTTCTTTTGAAATGCTGTTTATTCGTGGGTTAGGTGATCTGTACAGTCCCAATATCATTTCCCTGCAACTTTATTTGCATAGCTACTCCTTCAAAAAACATTTCTGAACTATTTTCAACTGGCCATCGAGAAATTTCCTTCACATCACTGTTTACATACACTGCAATTCCCCCTCCCATATGTAAAATATTAACTCATTTCTGCAGGGATATAAAGTTCTCTAGATTGCCTTAAAGAAAATGAAATGTGTGTTTACAATGTTCTGACCTAATAAAAGTTTGTGGCGTCTCAGTTGCTAATAATATTGCAGTCTCATCAAGTTTGCTTGACACATGCTGAACATTCTGATGCAAAATTTTTATGGTAGACATACATTATGTTAATGTAGATGCGTTACTTTTCCCCCCACTCATTAGTACAAAAAATTCTGTTTCCTGTCGAGTGTTGCCCTGTGACTTGTTCCACTTCTCCTGCATCCCTCTGAGTGATGATGATGATGTTGTCTCTTGTGTTGCTGATTTTGGTGCAGGTACTACATAGAGCTGTTTGCAGTTTTGATGATTCACCTGCTTCTTACAACACTACTGCTGCTGACAGAGATGTATATACTAGCGGTTCTGCCTCTCTGTCAGATTCTGTTGAGTGTACATCTGTTACAGAGGAAGATTCACTTTCACCAGTTACAGGCTTTGCTGACGTTGGCACTGCTATTTTATGTTTTGCTGGTGCACTTGGAACACTGTCCATAATCACCTCTAATATTTTTGTGCACAGCATGATCCTCCCCCTATGATTTCTATGTAGACCGTGCTTGATAAAATGTGGCAATATATGTTAAGACTGTCACATTCTTCTATGTCCTCTTGGAAAAGAGGTGACTTAATCATAAAAAATATTGATTATTAACTGACACTTAGTATCTCCGAGAAGATCGACAAGAAAATGAGATCTTGCTGCTTCAAACTGTACTCCCACAAAAAATGTGACCATCTGATGTTGAATTTAATGCAATGGGAGTATGTTGCGATCTAGGCTTTGTTTGATGTCCTGTTGTTGGAATATTCAAATTCTGACTGTGATAATTTGCCATGAGTCTTGGTAGATATAGTTGTCCTTTCTGCTTCTTCATTAGGTGAAAGTGAATATTTTGATGCCACTGTTTGTTTTCCTTCCAATAGTACAGTTTCATTTGGTACAGGTGCTTTTAGTGTGATTGGTGGCATGGTGTTTTTGTATAGTTTGGCTGTTTCTGTTAATTTGCAAGTACATATTTTCCTAGGCGATTTCTGTGTGTTACATGACAAGTAAAGTAACTTCTTTCTTTGGGCCTAATGTCTAAGAACTTGTTTCACAAACAAAGTTTCAAAATATCTGCAATTTCAGTATTTATACATGAGCTGTTCATTAAATCGTGCCTGTATGGAGTGCTGATGATGACGGTTTTGCTGCCTTTTCTCTCAGCAATTTGTTTTGTCGCTGCGAAGGTAAATTGATTTTTAAGCCTTTTTTACACTTCGAATGCCAATAGAATTACCCTGTATATTGTTTTGTTGCCTCTTTTCTCAATAGCTTGTTTTGTCTTTCTGATGGTAAATTGATTTTTAAGCCATTTACTACACTTCTAATGCCTTTATAATTCCACTGTATATTGTTAGCTTGCTTCTGCTTTGAAACTTTCGATGTCACGTCTACGTCACTTACAATATGAATACTTGATCTGTTTGCTATTTCAGTCTTTTTTTGTGTGTGTTTCTTGTGCGAAAGGAGTTTAAATGTGTTTCTCATATTTGAAGCAGATATTGGAGCACTTCATCTAACACAATTTCCTTAGTATTGTTGTAAGTGAACGCTCAATGTATTTGTTAATTATTCAATATCTCTAATATAGTTTTTAGCTACTAAGACTTCTTCTTGCAGTGCATCTTGAGATATCTCGTCCACTGCACTGAACAAAGCCACATTCACATTTTGGATTTATCATTTTCATGTTCCTCATACATGCTAGATACATCTGTGAATGGTGAAAGAGTGCAAATGAATACCACTGGAAAAACAACTTTGACAGTTTATGAACTTTAAATTTTATACGGTAGTGTTTATACAGGGCACTTTATGGCTACTACTTGCATATGTGATGCCATCTTGCCATCATCCACTGTGGTTCATTAGTCCAAATGGTGTCAAACACTGATTGAAAAAGAATACTCTATGGCCTGACTTCAGCACTAATGAAAGATAGCTCTGAATTTTAATTTACTTTCTGTTTCATATATCTGGCAAACCAAAAGATATTTGCCATTATGCATCTGTCCCAAACCTGTCTTCTAAATTATCAGTCTGCAGTTCACCAGGTAGACAGCATCTCTTCCCGTTATTGTGAAGCCAAATCAATGACGGCATCAGTTGTGTGCTTAAGTTCACAATGTCTCTCTTTGCTCACCTGAGGCTGCCTGCTTAACTCCTGTGAAAAGTCTTGCATAGAACTGAAAACGGGGGAATAACTTTCTGCAATTGGCTCCAGGTATCTCTTGTTCAACTTCTGTCCTTTCAATGAACTTTTTACACAGACAAATCCCACCACTAGTTGTACTTTTCCAGGGCTCATTGTGTTTTATGGGACCAAATTCATTAAGAGCAATGTCTATAGATAGACTAAAAACTTGTTGGATAAAAACA
Organism: Schistocerca cancellata; assembly: GCF_023864275.1. Taxonomy (NCBI): domain Eukaryota; kingdom Metazoa; phylum Arthropoda; class Insecta; order Orthoptera; family Acrididae; genus Schistocerca; species Schistocerca cancellata. The sequence goes on from NC_064635.1 coordinate 140,639,793, forward strand.
TTCCAGATTCTTAAGTGGCCCACCATCATTAGAGAGACTGAGTCGCCGTGTTAACAAATTGTAATAATGGAAGTTTTTTAATTTATCAAATGAATAATTAATATGTTCTCTTTTTCCAGTGTGTTCAGTGCCTTTAGATGTGGCAGCTACAGTGCAACCAGCTATTTCAGAACTGAATGACAGGAACTGTAACTGGCTCAGTCCAGTTCAACGAATTATTACATATACTTTCTAAAACATGCATACTGTCAGAAAACATTAATATTAATCTCGGGACATGTACTAAAGTATGGTGTGGCCCTTCTTTTGACTGTACCATAATCATAACTCCAATGACTTTCTGTAGATAAAGACAACATTCTGTCTGAAGTCAAACTAACTTTGCATCCACGATTTCTACCCTTTCAAGACAGCACCAGACCGTTAAGTGCTATGCACTGCTCTGTGAAAATCGTTCTTACTTCCAGTTTCATTGTTGGGGCACTTGACTGTTGTCAAAAATGCTCTTGTCTGATGTTGGCTAACACAAAAATTATGATCGTCTATATAAATTCATAATTCTTTAAAGATATTCCTGCACAATTCCATATCGGCAACCATTTTCATTATCTGTATTTTTAGTTTTTGAATTTTAAATGATTATTTTGCAGAACTTCTATTTCCTCTGACTTGCTGTCCGTACTAGAACAGGGTATGCATTTTTGCATAGAGAGCACATGCTACTGTTTGACAGTTACATTAGTCAATAAGCATTCTAAAGACATTAAAGCATTTACTCAGCCTTCTGTCAGTAGTTCAATGTGTTACTCTCTAGACACAAACATTCAGTTTCAGACCATATGGTGATTTTTAAGTAAGGAAAATTTGATAAATTTTTATTTTGTCTGTCTCAGTTACATGAATAAGCAATTTATTGTTGCAGTGGTTACCAGTTTTGGGCTGACTCACCCATTCTCAAACCTCACGCCTTGTTACTAACAGTAACTAGTTATACAAAACATGGTGCCAAAAGGTATGAATTGCTTATTTACAGGAAAGTCAGACTGAGCAACAAATACGCTCATTGATATGACAGCCTATGTGTCTACTGTTTCACCTAAATGACACAATCAAGTGTTTCAGTACATTGATAATGTGAAAGATGGAACATAGATACAAGGAAACATTTTACAATATGTGATAATGATTGTACAATATTTGTATCAGCAATATGCACATGGTCACCAGACATGTGATACATTGCCCTATGAATCTTGAAATCCTTCCATAACATTCAGGTCCACAGTATTCAGTGTAGCATTCAGTTCATCATGTTCTGTAGATGAACACACTTTGAATGTCTCTGAAGATTGAATTTTTTTTATAGAAATGTTATGTGACTCAGTTGGCTGGTACCTGTGAAACATATAATTTTGTTATTTTATCTATGCTAGACTCCACAGCCATTAGAGATTGCTGGTGAAGAGCACAATCTGTAGCCATAATTTAACAGTAGCCATTTGTGTAGATAGACAGCTTACATATATGTATGTGTATTTAGTCATGCTTACAGCTCACAAGTTATTTGAAAGGACTGTGCTACTGAAAATGAAGTGGGGCTGGGGGAAGAGAAGGTTTGTGAAACTGTGAAAGTTTTGATTTAATTAATGTGCGACTGACATCGTAAACAGGTAACATTCAGTATAAATTTATGTAAGTGCAATAGTAGATTTTTATAGGAGAAATTAAAAATATTTTTTAGTAAGCTGCTCTTAAGTCTATGGCTAGTCTGTGGATCTTTATGTCTGTTCATTTTCTTCTGTGATAGTTGGGATGTTGTGTGATGCAGGTGTTCTTCTGTTATGATTGTTGGGGATCCATTTTGTTAGCTGTCTTTACTTGCTCATTTAGAATGCGTTGAGGTGAAGTGAGGGTGTAAATACATCTTCTAGTTTTCTATTAGGCCTTCTTCCTTGTTTTTGTTAGTTGTATACAATATTTGTAAGTTATCTTTAATGTTTGAGACAGTGTGTCCATATTGATTTATGAAATTGACAATTGCAGAGTTAACTAAATGTTTTGTCAAAATGCACCCATGTGTTCACAATATCACATATTAAAGTTTCTGCCAGCATGGCCAAGATAAAAACTGGGGCAATTGTCACAACCAGTCTGGTATATTCCAGATTTTACAAGACCTAGTCTGGTGATTTTGGTGCTGTCTTCTGTGTTATACGGGGTGCTCAAAAAGAAATGAGCTGGAGTTTGGAATGCGCAAATGAGTGACAGGAGGGTAATATCGTGGCTTGTGTAATGAGGTGTGGTTCTGACCAGGGCATGGAAGTTCACAGCCCGTCCCTAGAGGCCACACGTGCATGTCATATGACTATACAGAACTGCAATGCGACTGGCAGTGTTGGATGATTGATCCACGCTGCTGCTAAACAGTGACATGGAGGTGTTAAAAGAAGATCAAAGAGCTGTTGTTCATTTTGACAGCAGAAGGAGTAGGAGGAACCAACATTCGTCGACGAAAGACACATGTGTACAGCAAACACTGCAGATCCCTTGCACGGGTCAAGGCGTGGCACAAGCGCTTCAGGGAAAGGACGGGTGTCATTAGCTGATGATGCACAGGCTGGAACACCACACTGCATTACTGATGACATCGACTGGCTGGTGGATGCACTCATTACCCTGGACTGCCAGGTGACAGTTAAAGCCACAGCCACTGTGGTTGTATTGAGCGTTGGAAATGTTCACACCATCATGAAGGAATGACTGCACATGCGTAAAGTGTGTACCCAATGGGTGTTCCACAATCTTCAACCACACTAGGAAGCATGTCGAATGACACCCCTGTCTTGTTCATTTGCAGTGCTATGCTCAGAAAGTGAATGCATTCCTGGCATGAGTGGTGGCTGGAGATGAGTCATGGTGTCATCATTTCGAACCAGAATCAAAATGACAGTTTCCAGTGGAAGCATCCAGGGTCGCCACCACCAAGAAAAGCCAAGGCCATCCTCACAAGTTCAGGAAAAGTTATGCTGACAAAGCAAAACCTCATATGGCCACCACAACTGTGGCGGTCCTGTAGAAATTCAAATGGGAGATTTTTGGCCTCCCTCCATACAGTGCGGACCTCTCTCCCTGTACTTACGCCATTTTTGGTCCCCTTAAAAAGGCTCTGAGGGGCAAACAATTCACCTCAACTTCCAGCTGTATGTTTGGAACTGGTTAACATTGCAGCCCCATGAATTTTATGAGACAGCCATCCACTGCCTCGTGTCTCTGTAGGGCAAGTGTTTCAACAGCCAGGGTCACTACTTCTAACATACAGGTACTGGGTTCTGTACTTATGCCTCCAGCTCATCTCTTTTTGAATGCCCCTTACACATCGCACAATACTAGGCACAACTTTTATGTTTAAAGTTGAAATTGTATCATTGCAGTGATGTATAGATCCTAGACATAGGATTTAGCACCAAGATTCATTAAACTGTGTCAGTTGTTTACTGGTAAGCAATGTTAATTTGGTAGCATTGGTACCTTGTGCTATGTAAATAAGCCTTGAGTTCATAGTATCATTATTTGGGAGGTATGCTTCAACTGACTATTTAAATATGCGATTTTGTCTCCTCGGGCAACTTAGTACTTTCTACAAGGGGATAAAATTGTTGTATGTTTCGTTTTCTCTCTCTCCCCCTCCCTCTCTTTTTTTTTTGCTTTTGTTCTGTGTTCATGAATGCTGCTGTATTTGTGATTATTACTGAAGTTCTATATGTGCTGAAAAAATTGAGATTTCATGTGATATTATGTAATTTCCCAGTACCTGTGTTTCTTGACAGTTATTTGGAAAATGCAGGCACTGTGATTAGTACATAGCTGTCCAAACAACAGTTGATGATGAATGTTTTGCAGGAGATAATGTTAACACCATGTGTAGATTTATTGACAGTGCTCAACTGTCAATAAATCTGTGCTCATCAGAATTTCCAATATAGAATAGGCTGATGAGCTACACTTGTCCTGTATGGCTCTTCGTGTCAAAGACCACTTCTTTCAAACTTTATTTAAACTATACTCTGTCAAGTGAAATGCTTAACTGAAATTCCTTACATGCCATAGGATATTAATAATTTACCATAAACTCTAAATAATGTGTGATGATTTTCCCCCTAAATATATTAGCCATCATTATCCTTGTTTAGAGTTACATTGTTTGTAAAAATTATAACTATTCAAAAGTAGCTTCTTTACTTGATAGTTACTATTGTTTGATGTTGAAAGCCTTCTGATGTGACTAGTTTATTCTTGTAAAAGATAAGTTTTTGGCAAACAATGAACATTTACATAAGAAAATGTATGAAGACATTAAGTTGAAGTCAACAAATTCCCATTGGGGAATTGTTTGACAGTGTTCAAAATGGTTTTTGCAACATGTATATGAAAAATTTACTGAAAATCAAAAGTAAGGTAAATAGTAATACAATTAATGTTAAAAACACTCCTCCCTTTCTTACTGTATACTGACTTCTGTAGATGTTACTTTTCTTGTAGCCACTTTCAGATGTAAAGGTACCTTCATGGTGCGTCGTGCTGTAACTGTTACCTTTCAGAGGTTCACTCTTACTTAGTTACATATTATGCCATATGCAAAATGGGAAAAGTTAAATAAATAGAGTACTATTTTTGTGCGAAAAAGAATGAGCTCTGTATACATGAATTAACAGTCTTACCAGTCCTGAATGAATATAACCAATACAGTACAATGAAAAGGGATTATTTGTCAACGTAAGTGTGTATTTTCCTTTGTTGCATAACCTTAATGATGTCATCTTCATTTTACTGCCGATGGCCCTTAGGAAATTCTGGAATTATCATCTCGTGTTCTGTTGATTCAATGGTATACTTTGTTGTAAACTCATTCATGACTCTTGAGTTCCTTAGCTACGTTCAATTTGTGTGGTTCAGTAGCTGCTAATATTTCTGGAGTTGTGGAAGTTGATATTTGTTTCTAATTTGGTACAATCTATTTGTGATTTATTTGCTTACATTTTTTGTATAGAATCATAAATATGATGACTTTTACATAGTCATTTATATGTATTTACAGCTAAATGTGATAATTATAATAATTGATAATGCTTCTTCAAATTTAGCACAACCTTTACATGCATTAGTATTGCAAGAGTTATTAGTTCACCACATACAGTAAATCCTAAGTTTTATATGGAATAGTGTTATTTGTAAAAACACTTGATATATCATGTGTCTGACTTGTATATTTTTTGGTGTAAAACACCATTGGGTTCTTACTATTTGCTGCTTTAAAATTTATTGAGTGATTACAGGCATCTGTCAGTTTCACAAAATTAACCGCGATTTGAACAATCTACAGTTACTAGTTTTCATATTATTGATCTGTACATGCATCATGGAAATCTAGTTGGAGACTATTTTTATGTAGAAATTGATTAAACAGAACATTGGCATTTTCATTGTATTGTTTGCGGTATTGTATTGTTTGCAGTATTTTCATTGTTTTGTTTGCTTGTTGTATGTACATTGTTTCCATTTAAGCTAATTTTTATAACAATTACTTCTTTGTTTTGGTTGTTGTTGTTGTTGTTGTTGTTGTTGTTGTTAATACTGTACAGTTAATATTCTTGCAGTTCTCTCTGCATACCCAAAGACATAGTTATGAGGATCAACATCAACAAATGTGAGCAATGCTCTGCACCATCAAGATACCATCTCAAGTGCCTATAACTGTCCTACTGCTGGTGCTAATGATAGTAATAGGTATGCCAAGAATCTAAAAATGAATGTGTGGAGTCTATTACAGAAGTGTGTGGAGTCTATTACAGAAGTGTTAGCAGGAGCAGTGTGCACCAAAACTGAAATGGGTTGATAGAAGGTGCTTCACCAAGCCTATATCTTTCAGCACACAATGTGATGGACGAGGACTGGAATATGCTGTACAGGACCTGTCCTGTCACATTTCCACGAAGACGTCGTCACCAAAATATTTCGTGGGGCTGGTGGGAAATGCTTTGTGCTGTCAATACTCCAAGACTACCCTGCAGTGCTGGAGACCAGTGAACTACCCTCGGATGACTGTAGTGTGAACAAAATGGATAAACATGGCAGCCATCAGCATCACTTCACAACTTCTAAAACCATCAAGGGACTTCTAAAACCATCAAGGACTTGTGCTGCTGATATCTTGTGCTGCCGATATCTTGTGGTCACCAGAAAAGCCCTTTCTTTCACTTTTTCCATGATGCTTCTGGATGTGATGATGGGATTGGTGTGACTATGAAAACAGCCTTCTGTGGATGAGTACTGCTGAGGTACAAACTACCCTCAAATCCTCTATCAGAACTTCTTTTGTTTGGTATGCAACCAGAATGGTGACACACTGTTCTTTGATGTACTGGACATTTCAGATATCTTGAACTCCTGTATTGATCCTGTTCATACAGATGTTGCCAGGTTGTGTCCTATCCTCTGTACTTGGCATCAGAAGTTGCTTGATATTTTATGCTAAAGAAGATACTTCAGATTCCCTGATAAAATGATGTCGGCACTACACAGAACCATTCAGACTACAGCTTTAAAGTATCAGCAGCTACAATTCTTCAGTTTCAGATTTAGCATTACCGTTCGGGGGAAAAACCCCACTTGCAAGGAGTTACTATTCTGCTTTAAAATCAGTAGGTGAAGATTCATATTTTCTGTAATGCCTACATTGAGCAACTAAGTAGACACTTAAAAGTACAGAAAACATTGTATCTATATATTTATTTATTTTATCTTTTATTTGTTTTAGACCATCCTAATACTGTCACCTAATTATGGAAAATGTAATTACACTATGTGTATAATGCTAAGTGATATGAACAGTGTAATAATAATAATAATAATAATAATAATAATTTCTTCATCCCATCACCTAAATTAATTGTTAATCAGTGTATTTCTAAAAGTGTCCTGTATACTCTTTTAGGCAAGTTAGATAAAATGTATGTATGTTTTTGATGTATTTTGATCTTTGATTTGCATTCAGCATTCTCCAACAATGTTTTGTAATCCTGTTGTCAAAGCCATTACTGCTAAAGAATTCACAGGTTATTTCTATTCAGTATTTTTTTGTAGAATGTTAATATTTATTTAGCTCTAATATTGTTGTTGGTTGATAACAATTACTTAAAATATTGTACAGCACCAAATAGCTGTTTTGTTTCTCTTGTAAAATTTATATATGGATGTGAATGAGGTTGTGATAAGTGAAATTCAATTATTTTGTCACTAATCTGCTATAAAACAAATCAGTGATGTTATATACAGATTAATCACTCTTTAGATCTGTATTGTCTATTACAGGCATACCCGTGGATGCTCACAATGGTGTCCAATTATGGTGCGAGTAGCTGTACCATTACTCAAAATGAAATAAAATATGGTTTAACTGCACAGCTGTTATTAATCAATGCCCCTGAATATCTGTCACTTGCCATTCATTTCTCCTCTAGCAGTGCTTATTAATGTGATGTAGTTGTAAAAAACACCTGCAGTATTTTGGCGATGATATGTATGAGAAAAATGACTGTGGTATTTACACATATCAAATAAACAAGTGTGTGACACTTGTATTTCAATGATTGTATGCTATATGTAAATATTATTTCCCAGTAAGCAAAATTACTTTTGTGACAGCATTCTGGAATAAAATTTTCTCAGTTTCCTCGTGTGAGCTTTTGGCAACATCCTGTATAATCTTTGCACGACCTGAGTGTCTGAACTAATCATGTGGAGCTGTTCTGTGTGTAATTTTTAAATAATATTGTAGTGGTCTATCGTATTTAGGACAGACAGCTCCTGGAAATGACAGGGAAATTGTTGAAAGCTTGATTTCTCACTGAAACTCAAAGGGGTAAGTAAATATGAATGACATTGTCTAATAAGTTGCTTTCATTTTGATATGACTGTAGTTCCAATTTTTGCTCAAACACTGTCACATTTATAGAAGCTGTTGTGTGTGAGGTAGAAGGACGGTCATACCAAGGCTACGTTAATCACCACATTTGTGTAGAATGTGGCAGAGCCAGGTAAATTCTCTTTCTGAAGCTTTGAGCACATGTCACTTTTGTAAGTCCACATAATTGTGTAGCTGCTGGAAACAGAACAAGATGCACATACCATGTATATCATGCTGTGCATTGCTTGACTGTGAGGGCTCAGTGACGTTAAGCTAGAAGGGGTACTGGGGTTTAACCTCTTGTTGTTAATGCAAATGCTGCCTTCACAGCCTGGCAATAAATTTGTCACAGTGAATCAAATTAGAACTGCACGCATTATATCATAATGTTTATTCCAAAACAATGAGTGGTCATTTCACTGGGTGCCATTTTCAAATCTATTGCTTCAAAATGCCATATATTGGATGAAAAGTTGTCTGAGACAGCTAGTCAAAGATGTAATCATTAATTGAAGTGTAAACAAAAAATCAAATGTTGCATCAGATCTCTCTTAAGTATTTGGTTCACACAATATGTTATGCACAATTCCATCACTCAACTGGCTACAGTGATATTCATGTTCTGTCTTTTAAAGTGCTGAAAAAAATTGTCTCTTTGATTATGGAGTACATAAACATTGTGGATTGCATTTTGGGGATGCTTTCAAACTTGAGAAAACCATTATGAGGCTTAAAGTACATACTGAAAGGATAAGGATGCCTCTGGAATATTTGTATGATTTGTGTCCTTCCTACAGATAAGTACACTGTCACATTTTTTTTAATTCTCTGTTTTAGAATGAATTGTCTTTTTCTATTTCTGTGAGACTTTTCCCAAAAAATGAGTGATAATGATGTGGCAAGTTTGCACAGCTTACACAACACAACAAGCATATAAACACTGACTTCCCCATCTGTCTGATATCGTCCTCAATATTATGAAAAGGAAAGTTGCTGCTACCCCCCCCCCCCCCTCCCCCCATGAACCATGGACCTTGCCATTGGTGGGGAGGCTTGCGTGATGTGGATTCTGACCACAATCTATTGGTTATGAACTGCGGATTGAAACTGAAGAAACTGCAAAAAGGTGGGAATTTAAGGAGATGGGACCTGGATAAACTGAAAGAACCAGAGGTTGTACAGAGTTTCAGGGAGAGCATAAGGGAACAATTGACAGGAATGGGGGGAAGAAATACAGTAGAAGAAGAATGGGTAGCTCTGAGGGATGAAGTAGTGAAGGCAGCAGATGATCAAGTGGGTAAAAAGACGAGGGCTAATAGAAATCCTTGGGTAACAGAAGAAATATTGAATTTAATTGATGAAAGGAGAAAATATAAAAATGCAGTAAATGAAGCAGGCAAAAAGCAATACAAACGTCTCAAAAATGATATCGACAGGAAGTGCAAAATGGCTAAGCAGAGATGGCTAGAGGACAAATGTAAGGATGTAGAGGCTTGTCTCACTAGGGGTAAGATAGATACTGCCTACAGGAAAATTAAAGAGACCTTTGGAGAGAAGAGAACCACTTGTATGAATATCAAGAGCTCAGATGGCAACCCAGTTCTAAGCAAAGAAGGGAAGGCAGAAAGGTGGAAGGAGTATATAGAGGGTTTATACAAGGGCGATGTAATTGAGGACAATATTATGGAAATGGAAGAGGATGTAGATGAAGACGAAATGGGAGATAAGATACTGCGTGAAGAGTTTGACAGAGCACTGAAAGACCTGAGTCAAAACAAGGCCCCGGGAGTAGACAACATTCCATTAGAACTACTGATGGCCTTGGGAGAGCCAGTCATGACAAAACTCTACCATCTGGTGAGCAAGATGTATGAGACAGGCGAAATACCCTCAGACTTCGAGAAGAATATAACAATTCCAATCCCAAAGAAAGCAGGTGTTGACAGATGTGAAAATTACCGAACTATCAGTTTAATAAGTCACAGCTGCAAAATACTAACGCGAATTCTTTACAGACGAATGGAAAAACTGGTAGAAGCGGACCTCGGGGAAGATCAGTTTGGATTCCGTAGAAATGTTGGAACACGTGAGGCAATACTAACCTTATGACTTATCTTAGAAGAAAGATTAAGAAAAGGCAAACCTACGTTTCTAGCATTTGTAGGCTTAGAGAAAGCTTTTGACAATGTTAACTGGAATACTCTCTTTCAAATTTTGAAGGTGGCAGGGGTAAAATACAGGGAGCGAAAGGCTATTTACAATTTGTACAGAAACCAGATGGCAGTTATAAAAGTCGAGGGGCATGACAGGGAAGCAGTTGTTGGGAAGGGAGTGAGACAGGGTTGTAGCCTCTCCCCGATGTTATTCAATCTGTATATTGAGCAAGCAGTAAAGGAAACAAAAGAAAAATTCGGAGTAGGTATTAAAATTCATGGAGAAGAAGTAAAAACTTTGAGGTTCGCCGATGACATTGTAATTCTGTCAGAGACAGCAAAGGACTTGGAAGAGCAGTTGAACCGAATGGACAGTGTCTTGAAAGGAGGATATAAGATGAACATCAACAAAAGCAAAACGAGGATAATGGAATGTAGTCGAGTTAAGTCGGATGATGCTGAGGGAATTAGATTAGGAAATGAGACACTTAAAGTAGTAAAGGAGTTTTGCTATTTAGGGAGTAAAATAACCGATGATGGTCGAAGTAGAGAGGATATAAAATGTAGACTGGCAATGGCTAGGAAAGCGTTTCTGAAGGAGAGAAATTTGTTAACATCGAGTATAGATATGTCAGGAAGTCGTTTCTGAAAGTATTTGTATGGAGTGAGGCCATGTATGGAAGTGAAACATGGACGATAACTAGTTTGGACAAGAAGAGAATAGAAGCTTTCGAAATGTGGTGCTACAGAAGAATGCTGAAGATTAGATGGGTAGATCACGTCACTAATGAGGAGGTATTGAATAGGATTGGGGAGAAGAGAAGTTTGTGGCACAACTTGACTAGAAGAAGGGATCAGTTGGTAGGACATGTTTTGAGGCATCAAGGGATCACAAATTTAGCATTGGAGGGCAGTGTGGAGGGTAAAAATCGTAGAGGGAGACCAAGAGATGAATACACTAAGCAGATTCAGAAGGATGTAGGTTGCAGTAGGTACTGGGAGATGAAGAAGCTTGCACAGGATAGAGTAGCGTGGAGAGCTGCATCAAACTGAAGACCACAACAACAACAAGTTGCTACTCACATATAGCAGAGATGCTGAGTTGCAGATAGGCACAACAAAAGGACTGTCACAGTATAAGTTTTCAGTCAACAAGGCCTTTGGCGAAAAAACACACACACACACACACACACACACACACACACACACACACACACACACACACACACACATATATGCCTGCAGCCTCTGGCAACCGAAGCGACACTGCGAGCAACAGCAGCAAATTCTTAAACATGGTGGCAGTTGTTCCTGTTGAAATAATGAAGGAAAAAGATGTAGAGTTATCAGGAATTGAGATAGTGGACACTAAACTAGCCATTGTTTGTTTATACAGAGCTGCAACTGGTGACATGAATACTTTCCTAAAAAGTTTACAATATTCACTTAACAGGCTCACCGACAGAAACAGAAGAGTTATTCTATGTGTGGATTTTAATATTGACCTTGCAAAAGACACCAAAGGGGTCATTCCATCTCAAATCAACTAACAGTCTGAACCTTGATACCTCAGACTTGGATGAATTTTTTTTTTTTTCAGTTAATCTACCCACTAACACTAGTTTAAATTTGAAATTTCAAATTTTTCTGACCTTTGGTTTTTGAGTTTCAAGGGTTTAAAAATCAAAAAACCCTCTGTTTTTGGTCAGTTGATGATTGTTTTAAAATGCTGTAGCTCAACAACTATACAACCTAGAGAGCTCAAACTTGCACCATTGTTTTCCTCTAAACATTCCCTTCAATTTGATATGTTACATGACTATGCTACCTAAATACGAAACTTTTAAAGTATTCAAAAAAAAAAAACATCATTTTTATAAAAAAATCGGAGGGTACATACTTTGGAAATTTCAAAAAATATGTGTTGTCCAGTCAAACTGACTACATGCATGCAAAATTTGAAGATGGGATCTCAATGGGTTCTTGTATAAAATAATATTTTACAACTGCAATACACACTAGTGAGGTGAAAAGCAATCTATTTGTAGCCTATGAGTACTAAGGTAGGCCTCTGTAATTCTAACAAACTTAAATTATTATGTCAACCTTTTTATGCAACATTACCCTCTAATTGTTTGTTAATTCATTAAATGATATTTTAATGCAAGAATAAAATATATAAAAAAATAATAACTTAGGAGTCTTAACGATTTTATATGACATACGGTTTTTTATAATAAAAAGTGAGAGATTTTCATATAGGGTCAAGGCTCTAGTTTTGGCCACTACCCCACTTGGTGAAAAGAAAGATGATGAGACTTACCAAACAAAAGCGCTGATCCTAATCCTACTCCTAATGATCCAACTCCCCAAGACACTATCCTAATTGAACCCTGCCTGGAACAGTTCCGTCCTCCGTCACAGCGGGACCCACCTCCTCTTCCTCAAAATCACCCTCTCCTAACCTTCCAGGAATTTCTGACTTCCAGCCTTGCCTCTCAATCCTTCTTAAAAAACCTTAATCCTACTCCCAACATCACCACTGCTGAAGGCCAGGCTATCCGTGATCTGAAGGCTGACCAATCCATCGTCATTCTTCCGGCGGACAAGGGTTCCACGATTGTGGTACTTGATTGTCGGGAGTGTGGCTGAGGGACTGCGTCAGCTTTTAGACAACACTACTTACAAAGTTTGCCAAGGTAATCCCATTCCTGATGTCCAGGCGGAGCTTCAAGGAATCCTCAGAACCTTAGGCCCCCTATAAAACCTTTCACCTGACTCCATCAACCTCCTGACTCCACCAACACCCCGCACCCCTACCTTCTTCCTAAAATTCACAAACCCAATCATCCCGGCCGTCCCATTGTAGCTGGTCACCAAGCCCCCACAGAACACATCTCTGCCTACGTAGATCAACACCTTCAACCCATTACATGCAGTCTCCCATCCTTCATCAAAGACACCAACCACTTTCTCGAATGCCTGGTATCCTTACCCAGTCTGTTACCCCCGGAAACCATCCTTGTAACCATTGATGCCACTTCCTTATACACAAATATTCCACACGTCCAGGGCCTCGCTGCGATGGAGCACTTCTTTTCACGCCGATCACCTGCTACCCTACCTAAAACCTCTTTCCTCATTACCTTAGCCAGCTTCATCCTGACCCACAACTTCTTCACTTTCGAAGGCCAGACATACCAACAATTAAAGGGAACAGCCATGGGTACCAGGATGGCCCCCTTGTACGCCAACCTATTCATGGGTCGCTTAGAGGAAGCCTTCTTGGTTACCCAGGCCTTCCAACCCAAAGTTTGGTACAGATTTATTGATGACATTTTCATGATCTGGACTCACAGTGAAGAAGAACTCCAGAATTTCCTCTCCAACCTCAACTCCTTTGGTTCCACCAGATTCACCTGGTCCTACTTCAAATCCCATGCCACTTTCCTAGATGTTGACCTCCACCTGTCCAATGGCCAGCTTCACACGTCCGTCCACATCACATCCACCAACAAGCAACAGTACCTCCATTATGACAGCTGCCACCCATTCCACATCAAACGGTCCCTTCCCTACAGCCTAGGTCTTCGTGTCAAACGAATCTGCTCCAGTCCGGAATCCTTGAACCATTACACCAACAACCTGAAAACAGCTTTCACATCCCGTAACTACCCTCCCGACCTGGTACAGAAGCAAATAACCAGAGCCACTTCCTCATCTCCTCAAACCTGGAACCTTCCACAGAAGAACCCCAAAAGTGTCCCACTTGTGACAGGATACTTTCCGGGACTGGATCAGATTCTGAATGTGGCTCTCCAGCAGGGATACGACTTACTCAAATCCTGCCCTGAAATGAGATCCATCCTTCATGAAATCCTCCCCACTCCACCTAGAGTGTCTTTCCGCCGTCCACCTAACCTTCGTAACCTCTTAGTTCATGCCTATGAAATCCCCAAACCACCTTCCCTACCTTCTGGCTCCTACCCTTGTAACCGCCCCCGGTGTAAAACCTGTCCCATGCTCCCTCCCACCACCACCTACTCCAGTCCTGTAACCCGGAAGGTGTACACGATCAAAGGCAGAGCCACGTGTGAAAGCACCCACGTGATTTACCAACTGACCTGCCTACACTGTGAAGCCTTCTATGTGGGAATGACCAGCAACAAACTGTCCATTCGGTGAATGGACACAGGCAGACAGTGTTTGTTGGTAATGAGGATCACCCTGTGGCTAAACATGCCTTGGTGCACGGCTAGCACATATTGGCACAGAGTTACACCGTCCGGGTTATCTGGATACTTCCCACTAACACCAACCTGTCAGAACTCCGGATATGGGAACTTGCCCTTTAGCATATCCTCTCTTCTCGCTATCCGCCAGGCCTCAATCTCCGCTAATTTCTAATTTCAATTTGCCGCCGCTCATACCTCACCTGTCTTTCAACATCGTCTTTGCCTCTGTCCTTCCGTCCCGACTGACATCTCTGCCCAAACTCTTTGCCTTTACAAATGTCTGCTTGTGTCTGTGTATATGCGGATGGATATGTGTGTGTGTGCGAGTGTATACCTGTCCTTTTTCCCCCTAAGGTAAGTCTTTCCACTCCCGGGATTAGAATGACTCCTTACCCTCTCCCTTTAAACCCAAATCCTTTCGTCTTTCCCTCTTTCCTGACGAGGCAACCGTTGGTTGCGAAAGCTAGAATTTTGTGTGTTTGTTTGTGTGTCTATCGACCTGCCAGTGCTTTTGTTTGGTAAGCCTCATCATCTTTCTTTTTAGATATATTTTTTCCACGTGGAATGTTTCCCTTTATTATATTCATATATATATATATATATATATAATCACAACAAACAGCCGCCACACCAGGAAAGAGGGAAGGAGAGGGAAAGACGAAAGGGTGCGGGCTCCAAGGGAGAGGGCAAGGAGCCACTCCAATCTCGGGAGCGTCTTTCCGCCCTATGATAGTATGAGAGTTCAACTTAGTATAGTCGCCAACCATACGCCAGTTGCCGTCGCTTTTTGTGATGAAGTGGATAGGCGAGGCCCAGCATTCGTCAGATGATGCCTTAACAGCTGGCGTAATTGAACCGTCTATTTGTTCGCGAGCCATTTTCATGAGTTCTGGCTTGAGACGGCGTGGTCGGCAAGATATAGGCGGTCCGTCTTGCACGCGAAGTTTGTGGGTGGTGCCGTCTGTAATCAAGGAAACGAGCGACGCGGTAGACGAGGCGACTGTCTGTGGTATAGTGTGCACGGCGGCCGCTAGGCCGCTTTGTGGTGCAGACGGCAAACGTTTGCATAAGTGCCAACTGTTGGGTGACTGGGAGTGACAAACAAGTGAGCTATGTGAAACAAGGTTGGTACACTGATTATTAGTAACCGAAGGCGCTGCTGTCGAGCTTGGTGGCGGTAGCGGGCGTGAATGGCGGGCTGATGGCAGTAAATCAAAAACATTAACCTGTGCCTGGGAAGTTAGATGCCCAAGTGAGGAGGGGGATGAATGTGCACTCAAATTAACACAGTCAGAGCTGGTGGGAGTGCGGACACTGTACAGTTTATGTCGTACACGGTCACAAATGCACTCAGGTGTGAGAACACTGTAGTGGCACTGACTAACCTTGTGTGTTGCCGAGGCGTCGTCTGCTGCAAGCTGCTGCCGTGCCGAAGATAACTTGTTACTTAAGTTGTTGAGGCGACTGCATAGCTCAAGTTGTTCCAAATGCAGGCGTGTAGACGTGACATGCTCCGTGAGCCACTTATTGGTCCATGACAAGAGCTCAGAATAGGGGTTATTACACTTCCTAGCCAGGTGGACCTGTTTAGCAGTACTATTGACACTCGACGAAGCACACGGGATGTGTTCCCGTGTAGGGTGGTAGAACACTATATTCTTGATGAGGTCAGGCCAGGGGACTGATGACCTCAGCAGTTGAGTCCCATAGGGCTCAGTGCCATTTGAACCAGGTCAGGCCACAGTTTGTGGTGTCGTAGAAAGTCGATGCCCAAAATGGGATCATTGGTCAGCCACCAGGAAGGACCAATTCAGATTGCACTCAGGCGAAAGAGACACTGCATATGAAGTAGAACCTAAGCACGACAAACTAGATGAGTTTACAGCACGTAGGACAGTTTTGTGTAGTCGGATCTTTTTGATAGCAAGACGAGGTGGAAGTAGGGAAACATCTGCGCCCATGTCGATGAGAAAGTTTGTGCCAGAGTTCAAGTTGCGGACATAGACTCATCCATTCAAAGCATTAGTGTTGGACACAGAATGGAGCATGGGATGGCGCCTGTTGTTTACGTCGCAGGAGGTGGCGCCACTGCCTACCTGCAGTTGAAGTTTGGGTAGAAGCACAGTGGTTTACAATTGCGTGCTTGTTCCCCAAATGTTGCGTGGAAGAAACAGTGTTTATGGGCGGACGTCTGCTCCTGCGTGTGGTCAGACGGTGGCGGCCCAGAATCTTCCGGGGAGTCAGATGTGCTGTTGTTGTGCGGATGCGAAGGTGCCGTTAGTGCGGCGAGCTTGACAGACTTAGGTTTAGTGGGGCATCCACGTTGTGGCCCTGGCTGTGGTTGGAAACTGACGTAGCTGCCGGACTGCTGGGCGCAGTGTTCACGTAGTAGAGCGGAGTAAGCTCGGTCGGCGGCGCGTAAGCATTCGCTATTTGGTCTATGTTCGTAGGCGGAGATGGCCGTTTGGACAGACAGAGGCAGCTTTTCCGTCCAAATCTCAGTGGGCATGTCGCATTCACCGACGAGAAGTCGAAGGCATCGCCACAGCTGGGATGGAAATCTGTCACCGTGGTGTTCTTCGTAGACAAGCTGTCGAAGGTTCTCTCTTCTTGTCTTGGAGACCCGTTCGAGTATTGCTTGTTTAGCTGTAGCATACTTCTCGTTCGGAGAAGGTGACTTAACCAGGTCATAAATTAAGTCGACACGGTCGTGGAGGTGGTTCATGAGCCATGTGAAACGGGCGTTGTCATAAAGTGCATAGACACTGAAAGTTTGCTCGACCAGGTTGAACCAGAATTCCGGGTGAGCAGGTTTGAATGCTGGAAGTTTCAGTAGATTCGATGAACTGGCAGTTGAAGAATGCGGGCAGCTGCTCACTGACGCAAGAGTAGGCAAGTCAAATTTAACTCTGCTTCCTCTCTACTGCCCTCACAATGCAGACGTGCCGGCTGTGTTCATAGTAGCTGAAGGGGAAGCGAAATCCGTTAGCAGGAAGCCCAGCGTGGAGTGAAGCGGGAATGGTTGTTGTGGCGGAAGGTCAAAGTGGTCACGGCAGTTGCTCGACAGGTTATTATGCAATTGGTCCTCCACATCTGCAGTGAAATTGTCCATCCCAGAGTCATTGATGAGCTTGGTGGGACCTGACGCACTCAAATTACTGTACTGATGAACACTCGGAGTAACAGGCTGGCGAATGTCATTCACGTAGTGTGCAGCCAGTGCGGAGTGATAAACATGTGGAGCTTGCATATTCAAAAAGGCGTCTTGTTATGGCACATAATGAAAACTATGCTCCCCACTATTTACAGTACTTGCATTAAAGTTCGGTATCAGTGTGTAGTGGTTTCTTGTACTGCCGTGCGGCGAAGACTGAAGCACTTTGGGCTAACAAAGCCGGAGTCAGAGATCGCTGGTGTCATGTTCAAAACCACTGCACCTGACGAGGTCCCTGGGTTCTCAAGGCTATAGGACTGCAGAAGTTCACGTCGGGCACAGACTACAGCTGGCGTTCTTGAATTTAGTTGTTGTTGCTGGTGAAAACCGGGCGGCAGCGGCGTGTTGTTGAAGGCCATTGTGTAGCGAACAAAGGTCCACGCGGAACGCGGAAGCTGGCACGGTAGTCACTTTGTACTCAGTTCGACAGATTATTCGAACTTCGGGGTCACCACTGAAGAAGATATCAAGGTGGTAAGGTAATGACCATGGTTCTCTCTTCTAATCATCAATACTTTTATTACACAACAAACGTACAGGTCGAAGACTAGGCGGGAACTGAGTTCCTGGAAGTATACAAAACCTAGATCGACTCGAACACATAATACACTTATGATGTTGTGGCCTATCGATCCGTGCATCAACACCACAGTTCTTTTCATCATTTACATGATATAGGAATTGTCATAATACTGTCCAGAATAGGCACAGCAGAATATTGCAAATTTCTATCAAACACACAAAATTTTCAACATAATGTTAATTTTAACATTGAATTAAAACACACAAAATTAACATTATATAATATGTAGAAAATTAAAACATTGAATTAATGTGAACTAAGAGGTTACGAAGGTTAGGTGGACGGCGGAAAGACACTCTTGGTGGAGTGGGGAGGATTTCATGAAGGATGGATCTCATTTCAGGGCAGGATTTGAGTAAGTCGTATCCCTGCTGGAGAGCCACATTCAGAATCTGATCCAGTCCCGGAAAGTATCCTGTCACAAGTGGGACACTTTTGGGGTTCTTCTGTGGAAGGTTCCGGGTTTGAGGAGATGAGGAAGTGGCTCTGGTTATTTGCTTCTGTACCAGGTCGGGAGGGTAGTTACGGGATGTGAAAGCTGTTTTCAGGTTGTTGGTGTAATGGTTCAAGGATTCCGGACTGGAGCAGATTCGTTTGACACGAAGACCTAGGCTGTAGGGAAGGGACCGTTTGATGTGGAATGGGTGGCAGCTGTCATAATGGAGGTACTGTTGCTTGTTGGTGGATGTGATGTGGACGGACGTGTGAAGCTGGCCATTGGACAGGTGGAGGTCAACGTCTAGGAAAGTGGCATGGGATTTGAAGTAGGACCAGGTGAATCTGGTGGAACCAAAGGAGTTGAGGTTGGAGAGGAAATTCTGGAGTTCTTCTTCACTGTGAGTCCAGATCATGAAAATGTCATCAATAAATCTGTACCAAACTTTGGGTTGGAAGGCCTGGGTAACCAAGAAGGCTTCCTCTAAGCGACCCATGAATAGGTTGGCGTACAAGGGGGCCATCCTGGTACCCATGGCTGTTCCCTTTAATTGTTGGTATGTCTGGCCTTCGAAAGTGAAGAAGTTGTGGGTCAGGATGAAGCTGGCTAAGGTAATGAGGAAAGAGGTTTTAGGTAGGGTAGCAGGTGATCGGCGTGAAAAGAAGTGCTCCATCGCAGCGAGGCCCTGGACGTGTGGAATATTTGTGTTTTTTAATATGCACAAAGATGGTACTGTAAGTATGTTTAGCTGCATGAACCAGGGCTTGCAGTGTGTTTGTGGGGAGCTGTGTGTAATAATTCTAATGGCCCTTTTCTGTAATTTAAAAACCTCTCTCAGGTGACATTAAGCTGCACCCCAGAATGTTGTTCCATACAAATCACTTTCTCCATTACTTGAGCAAAGAAAACTGGAAAGAGATTTATAACTGCAAACACACAGGTGGAAAATGTAATAACTTTATCAGTAATTTTTCCTACCGTTTTGAATTGTGCTTCCCTCCAACACAGAGGAAAAGATACACAAGGAAAACAAAAAATAAATGGATCACTTCTGGGATTTTGGTAGCCTCAAACAAAAAAAGGTTACTACACAGATTGTCCAAATAGCTCACATCACCAAAATGTGATACTTATCACGAAACCTATTAAAAGATCTTCAAAAATGTCAAACAAGCAAAAATAATAGCAAATGACACATTCCATATAGCTTTCATCTTATTGGTGGAAATTTTTACGTATGTTTTAAGAAAGGAAACTGCAGCAGAATAGACCTACACTCCTGGAAATTGAAATAAGAACACCGTGAATTCATTGCCCCAGGAAGGGGAAACTTTATTGACACATTCCTGGGGTCAGATACATCACATGATCACACTGACAGAACCACAGGCACATAGACACAGGCAACAGAGCATGCACAATGTCGGCACTAGTACAGTGTATATCCACCTTTCGCAGCAATGCAGGCTGCTATTCTCCCATGGAGACGATCGTAGAGATGCTGGATGTAGTCCTGTGGAACGGCTTGCCATGCCATTTCCACCTGGCGCCTCAGTTGGACCAGCGTTCGTGCTGGACGTGCAGACCGCGTGAGACGACGCTTCATCCAGTCCCAAACATGCTCAATGGGGGACAGATCTGGAGATCTTGCTGGCCAGGGTAGTTGACTTACATCTTCTAGAGCACGTTGGGTGGCACGGGATACATGCGGACGTGCATTGTCCTGTTGGAACAGCAAGTTCCCTTGCCGGTCTAGGAATGGTAGAACGATGGGTTCGATGACGGTTTTGATGTACCGTGCACTATTCAGTGTCCCCTCGACGATCACCAGTGGTGTACGGCCAGTGTAGGAGATCGCTCCCCACACCATGATGCCGGGTGTTGGCCCTGTGTGCCTCGGTCGTATGCAGTCCTGATTGTGGCGCTCACCTGCACGGCGCCAAACACGCATACGACCATCATTGGCACCAAGGCAGAAGCGACTCTCATCGCTGAAGACGACACGTCTCCATTCGTCCCTCCATTCACGCCTGTCGCGACACCACTGGAGGCGGGCTGCACGATGTTGGGGCGTGAGCGGAAGACGGCCTAACGGTGTGCGGGACCGTAGCCCAGCTTCATGGAGACGGTTGCAAATGGTCCTCGCCGATACCCCAGGAGCAACAGTGTCCCTAATTTGCTGGGAAGTGGCGGTGCGGTCCCCTACGGCACTGCGTAGGATCCTACGGTCTTGGCGTGCATCCGTGCGTCGCTGCGGTCCGGTCCCAGGTCGACGGGCACGTGCACCTTCCGCCGACCACTGGCGACAACATCGATGTACTGTGGAGACCTCACGCCCCACGTGTTGAGCAATTCGGCGGTACGTCCACCCGGCCTCCCGCATGCCCACTATACGCCCTCGCTCAAAGTCCGTCAACTGCACATACGGTTCACGTCCACGCTGTCGCGGCATGCTACCAGTGTTAAAGACTGCGATGGAGCTCCGTATGCCACGGCAAACTGGCTGACACTGACGGCGGCGGTGCACAAATGCTGCGCAGCTAGCGCCATTCGACGGCCAACACCGCGGTTCCTGGTGTGTCCGCTGTGCCGTGCGTGTGATCATTGCTTGTACAGCCCTCTCGCAGTGTCCGGAGCAAGTATGGTGGGTCTGTCACACCGGTGTCAATGTGTTCTTTTTTCCATTTCCAGGAGTGTATTTCCATGTTAACTGCCTAATGGAGAAGTCAGCTGTGATAACTAAACCTACAAAAATTGCAAATAAATTCAATTGCTACTTTACACAATTAGCTGAACATCTTATACACTCCTGGAAATTGAAATAAGAACACTGTGAATTCATTGTCCCAGGAAGGGGAAACTTTATTGACACATGACTGGGGTCAGATACATCACATGATCACACTGACAGAACCACAGGCACATAGACACAGGCAACAGAGCATGCACAATGTCGGCACTAGTACAGTGTATATCCACCTTTCGCAGCAATGCAGGCTGCTATTCTCCCATGGAGACGATCGTAGAGATGCTGGATGTAGTCCTGTGGAACGGCTTGCCATGCCATTTCCACCTGGTGCCTCAGTTGGACCAGCGTTCGTGCTGGACGTGCAGACCGCGTGAGACGACGCTTCATCCAGTCCCAAACATGCTCAATGGGGGACCGATCCGGAGATCTTGCTGGCCAGGGTAGTTGACTTACACCTTCTAGAGCACGTTGGGTGGCACGGGATACATGCAGACGTGCATTGTCCTGTTGGAACAGCAAGTTCCCTTGCCGGTCTAGGAATGGTAGAACGATGGGTTCGATGACGGTTTGGATGTACTGTGCACTATTCAGTGTCCCCTCGACGATCACCAGTGGTGTACGGCCAGTGTAGGAGATCGCTCCCCACACCATGATGCCGGGTGTTGGCCCTGTGTGCCTCGGTCGTATGCAGTCCTGATTGTGGCGCTCACCTGCACGGCGCCAAACACGCATACGACCATCATTGGCACCAAGGCAGAAGCGACTCTCATCGCTGAAGACGACACGTCTCCATTCGTCCCTCCATTCACGCCTGTCGCGACACCACTGGAGGCGGGCTGCACGATGTTGGGGCGTGAGCGGAAGACGGCCTAACGGTGTGCGGGACCGTAGCCCAGCTTCATGGAGACGGTTGCGAATGGTCCTCGCCGATACCCCAGGAGCAACAGTGTCCCTAATTTGCTGGGAAGTGGCGGTGCGGTCCCCTACGGCACTGTGTAGGATCCTGTGGTCTTGGCGTGCATCCGTGCGTCGCTGCGGTCCGGTCCCAGGTCGACAGGCACGTGCACCTTCCGCCGACCACTGGCGACAACATCGATGTACTGTGGAGACCTCACGCCCCACGTGTTGAGCAATTCGGCGGTACGTCCACCCGGCCTCCCGCATGCCCACTATACGCCCTCGCTCAAAGTCCATCAACTGCACATACGGTTCACGTCCATGCTGTCGTGGCATGCTACCAGTGTTAAAGACTGCGATGGAGCTCCGTATGCCACGGCAAACTGGCTGACACTGACGGCGGCAGTGCACAAATGCTGCGCAGCTAGCGCCATTCGACGGCCAAAACCGCGGTTCCTGGTGTGTCCGCTGTGCCGTGCGTGTGATCATTGCTTGTACAGCCCTCTCACAGTGTCCGGAGCAAGTATGGTGGGTCTGACACACCGGTGTCAATGTGTTCTTTTTTCCATTTCCAGGAGTGTAGATCAAAATTTACAGTGTACTCCCAGGAATCAATCCAGATGTGCTATAAATAATAAATCTCTTTTTCTATCTCCCCCCACCCCCCAATGAAAAGGAAATACTCACTATAATCAAAGAAATGAAGCCCAAATTCTCTTTTGGTACTGACAATACCCCTGATTACATCTTAAAGAAATGTGCTCCTCTCATAGCCAGGCCACTTGTTGACATCTGTAACAGTTCTCTATCAGACGGTGTGTTCCCAGACAAATTGAAGACAGCAAAAGTAAAACAGGCCCATTTTGCTACTATCTGGTTTTTTCAAAATAATTGAAATCTAAATCTGCTGAGATTGCTATCTTTGTGTTCCTAAATGAAGCCTTGAGTGCAATAGACATCTAATGCTTTAGGGAGGTCTAGAAATATGGCTGAGATATGCTGTTTGCTGTCATCAGTCACATCATCTTGCATCAGAAAATAGAATCTGTAGGTATTAGGTGCCCAGCCTATGAATGGATGAAGTCCCAAAATAGAGAAGATGTAGTTGAGCTTGCTATCCAAGAAGGGAACAAGATAAAGTCCTACTGCTTAGAAAAGCAGAGCATTAAGTATGGTGTATCACAAGGCTCCATTCTAGAAAGAATTCTGTTTCTACTCTTTGTAAATTATTTGGAACCAACCAGTCCATGCCATAATCACATAAAATTTGCAGATGACATAAATGTGATAATAAAAGGAAGGATCAGAGAAGAATTACTACATGAGATTGTAATGTGGGTGGTACACTGTTTAGATTGGTTTTCTGGAAACAATTTCGTAATAAACACAGAAAAAACAGTTGCATTGCACTTACACACATGGCAAAATAAATGTCCACTAACACCAGACGTAGAGTTGTTCACCAGAACCCTTGGAAATGTAAGCTCTACAAAATTTATTGGAATACAGATCCAAGAAGATCTGAGATGGATCGAACATGCAATATACATTACAAATAAATTGAATACCATTTGTTACACTATCAAAATTCTTTCTGGTTAGACATCGAAAGAGAGACTAAAAAATTTACCCAGGCAGAATCTTTAATGCGATGTGGTATAACCTTTTTGGGAAATGCATCTGCCAGCAAAAGTGTTTTATTTGCCAAAAGAGAATTGTAAGAGCCATAGAAAATGCTGCCAAAAGAAACTCGTGGAAGCCCTTATTTAAGAAACTTCGCATCCTTCTACTAACATGTCTATATATCCAGAGTATCCATCTGCATAACACAAGGAGAAAGCAGGGTAAACATGTTCAACATGCATAAAGAATGCTAAAACAGAATGGACCACTGCAAACAGGAAACAGACTGTACTACAAGCTACCTAATAATATTAAAACAATAAAAGAAACTTCAAAATTTAATATTGCTCTCCAAAAATATTTATTGCAAAAGTGTAGTTATATTATACATGAATATCTTGAAAGATAAAAATTTGTTCTGTATGTGTTCTCTACTTTGTATGTAAACCTGAACACCTTAATGCAGCAGTTTGTCACCTTTATTGTTTTACTTTAGTAATGGATTTTTAAAGGTATATGTTACTTTTGACTTCACATGTTATTTGCTTGTATGTTTCTTTCCCTTAATAATGTAGTCTTATTTAGAAATAGTGTGCAATTCTGAATGTTTTTGCAAAATATCCACGTATACACTTTCCTGTTTCTTGGCATTACACACATATTATATGAACACTTATATCGTTATAAGATCACTGTCGTAATCATTTAAATCATGTATCATTTCATCTCCATTTTTACTTGTCCTATATCATCATGTGCTTGTCTGTACACAATGTATGATCTACAGGACAAATAAAATTACAACTATAGTTACAATGATGGCAGTGGCTACTGGGTGGGTGTAAGGAGGAGGCTGGGGTGGGGAGGGTGACGGAGAGCATGGCAGGAGTGTGGGACAGTGAAGTGCTGCTGGGGAGCACACAAGGAGAGAGGGTAAGGTGCAGTCGGGAGGTTAGACGGAGGGTAGGAGTGGGGGGGGGGGGGGAGTGGGAAAGAAGAGAAGTAAAATGACTGGTTGCATTGGTGGAATGAGAGTTTGTGTAGTCCTCGAATGTCAACAGGGAAGGGCTGGATGGGTGAGAACAATGACAAACAAAGATTGAGGCCAGAAGGGTTACGGGAATGTAGGATATATTGCAGGGAGAGTTCCCTCCTGCGCAGTTCAGAAAAGCTGGTGTTGGTGGGAAGGATCCATATGGCACAGGCTGTAAAGCAGTCATTGAAATGAAGGATGTCGTGTTGGGCAGTGTGCTCAGCAACACTTGTTTCTTGGCCACAGTTTGTTGGTAGCGACTCAGGCCGCTGTGGAAAGGATAGTGGGCAGGACATTTCTCATTTCAGGGCATCATAAGAGGAGATCAAAACATTGGCAGAGAATGTAATTCAGTTGCTTGAGTCCTGGGTGGTACCAAGTTGTGAGGGGAATGTTTCTCTGTGGCCGTACGGTGAGGCTTTGGGAGACTGGAATGATAAGGCATGGGAGATTTGTTTTTGTACAAGGTTGTGAGAATAATTACGGCCAGTGAAAGCCTCAGTGAGACCCCTGGTATATTTTGAGAAGGAGAAGGGGGATAAGTTGTTGAGGTTCTAAAGGAATGTGGATAAGGTGGCCTCATCCTCGATCCAGTCTGCAGCTCATGGTCCAATGCTAGCGTTTCTGCTTCTGGATCATCATCATCATCATCAACATCATCATCATCATCATCATCAACATCATCATCATCATCAATTTTTACACAGTCCAATCTAGCCACGGTCATGAATGATGATGGATTGTGTAAAAACTGAGACTTTGAGTGGGTACTGATGACCACACAGTTGAGCACCCCACAAAACCACCACCACCACCACCACCACCACCACCACCATCATCATCATCATCATCCTCAATCCAGATCACAAAGCTGTCACCAATGAATCTGAGATGAGGGTTGTAGAATTGTGGGTGTTCAGGAAGGATTCCTCTATATGGCCCATGAATAGGTTGGCATAGAATTGTGCCATGTGGGTGCCCATAGCCATATCCTGGATTTGTTTGTATGAAATGCCTTCAAAGGAGAAGTAATTGTGGGTGAGGATATACTTGGTCATGGTGAATAGGAAGGAGGTTGTTGGTTTGGAATCCATTGGGCATTGTGAAAGGTAGTGTTCAACAGTGGTAAGGCCATGGGCATAAGAGATGTTAGTGTAAAGGAAGGTGACATCAATAGTGATGAGCAGGGCACTGTGTGGTAAAGGGACAGGAACTGTGGAGAATTGGTGGAGGAAATGGATGCTATCTTTTATGTAGGAAGGTAGTTGTCAGGAAATAGGCTGAAGCCAGAGATTCTCTCAGTGGGGGCACAGTAACAGATCACAATGGGGCATCCTGGTTGGTTGGTTTTATGGATTTTAGAAAGCACATAGAAGGTAGGAGTGCGGGGAGTGTTAGGTATGAACAGAGAGATGATTTCTGCGATGAGGTTCTGGGATGGGCCTAAGGATTTGAGGAGTGACTGGAGATCCTGCTGGATTTCTGGAATGGGGTCACTGTGGCAAAATTTGTAGGTGGGCATATGTGACAGCTCCCAGAGTCCTTCTTCCAGGTAATCCTTTGCAGTTCAAAACAATGGTGGTGGAGCCTTTGTCCGCAGGTAGGATCATAAGGTTAGGATCAGTTTTTAGATGGTGGACTGAAGGTTAGTTTGCATGTTGAGGGATCTGGAGAATGATGGTGAGGTGAGGTTCGAGGTTAAGAAATTCTGGAAAGTTAACACTGGATAATTTGGGGACAGTTGGGGTGGATCACAGTCCGATGGCAGAGTAAACAGATTCCAGACTCAACCAAAGACTAATGTTGAACTCTGCATGAATCAGTCGGGCTATGGAAACATTTTTTCCCCACCAACCCTACCAATCAAACCAACAACCTCCTTCGTAGTTGCCGTGACCAACTATATCCTCACCCACAATTACTTCTTCTTTGAAGGCATTATCTACAAACAAGTCCAAGGTATGGCTATGTGCACACACATGGTCCATGAATAGATTGGCATAGGATGTTGTCATCATAGAGGAATCCTTTATAAACACCTACAATCGTAAACCCCTCACCTGGTTCAAATTCACTGATGACATCTTTGTGATCTGGATTGAGGGTGAGGATACCCTATCCACGTTCCTCCAGAACCTCAACAGCATCACATTTGCTTCACCAGGCCCTACTCAACCCAACAAACCAGCCTGCTAGATGTTGACCTCCACTTCGAAGATGGCGACATCAGTACCTCTGTCCATATCAAACCTACTAACCACATGCAGTACCTCCTCTTCAACAGCTGCCATCCATTTCATATAGCCAAGCCATCTGTCGTCGTCACATCTGCAGTGGCAAGCGATACCTTTCAAAATATACTGAGGGCTTCACTGTGGCCTTCACAGACATGTTTTTGTACAAGTTTGGGAGGATAATTACAATCTCCCACACATTATCTTTCCAGTCTCCCACAGCCCCCCAAAGCCTCATTGTTGGCCACAGAGCAGGATTCCCCTCTTAGCTCAGTATCACCCAGGACTGGAGCAGCTGAATTGCATTCTCCGCTAGTATAGCGACTACCTCTCATCATGCCCTGAAATGAGAAATGTCCTGCCCATGATCCTTCCCACAGTGGTATTCTGCTGTCCTCTGAACCTATACAGTATACTCGTCCATCCCTACACAATCCCTACACAAACCCTGCTCCCAATACCTTACCTCATGGCTCATATCCTTGTAACAGACCTAGATGCAAGACATGTCCCATACACCCTCTCACCACCACCTACTCCAGTCCGATCACAAACGTCACCTATCCAATCAAAGGCAGGGCTACATGTGAAACCAGTCATGTGATCTACAAGCTAAGCTGCAACTGCTGTGCTGCATTCTATATGGGCATGACAACCAACAACCTGTCTGTCCTTGTGAATGACCACTGACACACTGTGGCCAAGAAAGAAGTGGACCAGCCTGTTGCTGAGCACGCTGCACAACATGACATTCTTCATTTCAATGACTGCTTCACAGCCTGTGCCATGTGGATCCTTTCCACAAACACCGTTTCTGAATTGCACATATGGGAACTCTCCCTGCAATATATCCTATGTTCTCATAGCCCTCCTGACCTCAACCTTTGTTAGTCATTTTTCTCACCCATCCAGCCACTTCCCTGTTCCCATTCCGACATTACACAGCCCACACTCCACCAATGCAAACAGTGATTTTACTTCTCTCCTTTTCCACTATCCCCTGCCTCCTTCACCTCTCCCCCGCCCTCCGCCTAACCTTCCAACTGCACCTAGCTGCCCTAACCTCTCTCCACCTCATCCTTGCATGCTCCCCAGCAATCCTTCACTGTCCCTCACACCTATCCTGCCATGTCTCCCTCCATGCCCAAGCCTCCTCCTCACCCCCACCCAGTTGCCATTCCTATCATACACAGAGAGGAGCAGGGGCAGCAGCAGTGTGTCCAAGAGGCTGCAGTCGTGTGTGTCTAATGTCTGGCAGCACCGTCATGTAGTCTTCAACGTACCTGATTTCAATGTACACCCTTGTTGTGCTCATTTCATTTCATAAGTCTGAAGTATTGTCTTGATTGGCTGTGGACAAGTTAAACACATACTATTTGGGCAATAATCAGATGACATATTGGCCACAGTATCATATAGGAGTGTTCAATGCAGCTTGTAGATTAATTATTAACTTTAAAAGAAGCAAGTCACTAGTTTGTCTTTATTACAGTTCTTTTGAGCCAGATCCCTTTTCTGAAAATATTGTCCTAACTGCCTTGCTTCTAATGCTACTGGAACACTGCAAGAACTTAAATGCAGCATGTTTATGACACCCACATCTCTTCACTCTAAAGAACCATAAATTGAACTGGTAATGAAGAAATTTCTAGACATCTGTTTCAAAATATAGATTAGAATTCCACATTTTGTTTTATTGTTATTGTACATCACTATAATGTGCAGGCTTGAACCAATACACCTCATTCATTACTTCTGCCTGTAGTAGTGTGACTCAATGGTAGGATAATCTAGGCATGTTGCCTTACATGATCATCTCTACTTTGACAGTTTGTGATTAAAAATGCTCTCACATTATTTTGAAAGAGCACTTCTCACAATTGCTTCTGTCTACTTTGAGGCTGAGAAAAAAAAAATTGTGGAAAGTCTTTTTTCAACTTCTACAGCGAGAGAATAAAAGTGCTATATCTTTAACTATTTTCTGTATTCCTTGTTGTTCACCCATGTAGCTTCTTTGGGAGGCAGTCTTATTCCTTACTATAAATTTGACCTTTGTTATTTTGCAAAAACAATCCTTTCTGCAATGAATAGTTGAAGAATATATGAAATAAATAATGACGAGTAGGTGGTTCTGAATTTGTCTCCCATGTCCTTTTGTCTTGGGGTCCAAATGAACTGCTCTTCCTTTTCATCCTTTCCCCAGACTATTACTCTTTCCTCTCCAGAGAATCAATTATTAGTTCTGGAAGCCAGGATTGTGTACTTTTATATGTGACTGTTGGCAGTAATGATTTTTCCACACTTGAAGGTAAGTACAACTAACAGTTCTGTCTCACTATATGTTTGAACAAAATACTCAGGACATTTAACAAATGTAACCCAGGCATGCTTGTAAAGTGATATGGGGACATTCAGTGGAGCTCTGACAGTACAAATGAGGCATATTTGCTGACTTGCTTAACACACTGTCAACAACATGTGGCATCACAAAGTAGATTTTTTAAAACACCTTCATTAAAGTGGAG
Source organism: Schistocerca cancellata (assembly GCF_023864275.1). Classification (NCBI taxonomy): domain Eukaryota; kingdom Metazoa; phylum Arthropoda; class Insecta; order Orthoptera; family Acrididae; genus Schistocerca; species Schistocerca cancellata. Next base: position 140,669,438 of record NC_064635.1, read on the forward strand.
CTTGCATCTCATTCTGTACTATAACAGTAACACAGTTCACTATAACAAAGAACACAAAAAAGTAATTCAGTAATTCATATAAGTCAAAATCTGAATTTTAGGACACATGTACTCTTTAGTGTTAAAGGGCCAATACATCAGCACGAGGATGAGGTGTAATGTTTGTTCTTAGATCCAACTACTTTGGATAATTAATTTACTTTTCCACTTAACAATTGAAAATCATGTTTAGATAATTTTATTTGTTAACACTGAAAGACATAAATCCATTGGCAATAATAATATTATACAACATTATCATAAGCAAGGACTAATTCAGAATATTTTAACAGGAAGTTAGTTTCACAAAATGTATAGAATGATAACCCTGTATTAAACATATTTCTTCAGAAATTTGACACCTGATTTCTCTTATAACCAACAAGTATAAATCTGGACAGTATCAGGACAAAAAACCGTAATGTCTACAATGAAATTATATAGTGTTAAGATCTATGCTGACTTAAGATCTAAAATGCTCATTTAATTTGTCTATGCCTGATAAGATATTTCTGTAATGCAACAGGGAATAAAGAGTGTAGCCGAAGTAAGGAAAGTGTTTATTCAGCATAAGCGAAAACTGAGAATGCTGTAGAAAGTAAATACCTGCCCATCTTGCAGATGTCTTTTAACCTTCCGGTGGGTGCTCCTGTGAAATTTGCTCATGTAGCACTGACTGCTGCCTCCAGAAAATTGACTTTTCTGTTCATGTAGCAGCCCTGTTTTTGATGTAAGGTAGGTAAAATCATTAGAAACAAATGGTGTATCAAACTGAATTATATATATGGTTCATGAGCATATTACAGCCTTTCAATATAATGTATTTTTTCAATGTAAACTAGAAATCATTCCTCAATAAACTATAAAATATCAAACACAAGTAACTAAAGCAAAAATATATTTTGTTATTGGTGGTAACCTAACCTTTTGATGGAAAGAACATACATGTTTTAAATACAGCCAATTTCACAAGATCACAGATCAGACCTATCGTAAAATATAACCAGAATTTGACAGGCAAAATAGTAGGTAGCTGCTTACACTGAGAACATTATCATAATAACCAACATTGAGCAAGAGTACAGTAACTGAACAGACCACTACCAGTCTGAACATAATTTGTAGGTTCGTAAGCTTCTCTCTTCAAATTTGAGATAAGTAGAAAATGTTAAAATGCAGGATTTTCAAATGTATCACAATCTTTATACGTTGCAATATGTTGTGAGTATTTCTTAGAAACAAATTGTTTACAATCATTGCATGTGATACTTGCACGATTGCACTCTTTTCCTCCACATAGATGACGTGGTCCATTTCTTTTTGCAGCTCCTGGACTGCAATTGGTTGAGGTGGCTCGCAGTATTTTACAAGAAACAGTCAGATATCTTTTGGAAGTGTGCACATCTGAGCCCTTATTTTCAAACGAGCCTCTAAAAGTTCGAGCACTAATTCACTGAGAAAGTTACTACGACAGTGTATCGTGGATTCGGGGTTATTTTGGAGAAACACTACTTATGAATTTATGCCAGCCAGGTCCAAAAAACTGAAAAACATCCTTAGAGGCCATCTCCTTGTTTGGCATGTAGTTGAGGAAGCAACACACATTTTATTGACTATATTGACACCTCCCTTGGTGGAATTGTAATCGGTGTCAATCAGTGGTTTACCTGTCATTTCTTTGGTAACTTTGTGGCCATGAATAGTCAATAGATGGATTACACATTTCCTTTGCTTGGTCTGCATCGAAACAAGTGTTTTATTGTACCAAACACATAAAGACATGAACCAATTTCCCATGATTTTGAGATAAATTCAGATGGGATTTCTCTTTTGTTGGCTTTTAGGGTACCAATGACAGTCAATCCTTACTCAAGAAGGATGTCAGCTAATGGTACACTAGTGTAGTAGCTGTCCATTGTAATATTCCTGTTGGAATGTTGAATATCTTGAGAAAGTCTTTGAACTAAATCGTAGGATTTATTTGATACATCCCTAGGACCTGGCCTGTGCTTTCCACAGCACACCTCGAAATTTGATGTATAACTCATTTTACTGTCACATATTGCATAATATTTCAGTCCATATTTGGCTGGTTTGGTAGGCATGTACTGGACAAAACCACATCTACCTCTAAAGACGAACAGCATCTCGTCAGTTGTTACGAATTCACCATGACTGTAATTATTCCTACAGTTTGCCTAAAACCTGTCATAAATATTGTGGACAGCTGTGACCCTGTCAATCTTTTCTCTCTCCACTCTTGTACACAGATATCAAATCTCATTGATTGAAGCAAGAACAGGAAGCGCTTGTAAATATATGTCGCCCTTGTGATCATATCTGTCCATCATCTTTTTGTTGCTCTCTGCAGTTCACACGAATCTCACGCTTCACTCCAACTAGGAATAAAAGATCCAATATACCTATAATCTCATCCCATGTAGTGTCCTTACAGCACTGATCTCTGGAGTATTTTTGACCCATTTGTTTGCAATAAAAGTGTTGGTACAGTCTACAATTGTATGAATAATGTCAAGGCCTATAAATTTGAGAAATGCATCAATGGGTTTCGGAGTATCCCTGCTAATCCACTTTGGGCTGAGAAAAATTTTCATGATATTCTTCACTGGTACTCTTGAAGCAGCTTTCATGGGGGGTTTGCTGCAACAAATAGTTTCCTTGTCTTTTCCGATGTAAAAAAAGTAATCCTCACCAGAATCATCAATCTCCATTTCATCTGCTTCATCTTCAGAAACCTCTGAACTGCAGTCATGCTCATTTACTTCCATGACCTCTTCTTCATCCTCAGCATCTGAGCCGCCTATGCCTTCTTCAATACTGTGTGCCCCTTCTTGAACCTGCCTCTTCTCATCAGCATCCGACTGCTCAATAAGTCGCCCAATCTCCTCATCGGAAGTGTCACGTTTCACTTTAGGTACAACATACAACAGTGAAGACTAACAGACATAGATAGGTAAATATAAATAGTAGGCACATTTATCATAAGATAGGTAGGTAGTAGATATATGTATTTGCATTACACTGCTGATTGAATGTAACAATATATGGATAGATAAAAAAGCTAACCCGTCATATTGTATGTTGATTGCATGAAAAACGTTGATCTACATAGATGCTTCTACCAAATGACTCATGGTAAAAATGGCTCTCATTGTTTTTTATTCTTGCACAACAAAGCCTCTCACAAAATAAATTTGCTTTTCGAATATTGGTTATTATGTACATGAATGGGTGCATACAGCACAGAGTGCTGCCAAAGTGTATTCACATTCGACCTTGGCTAGTGACTGCTACAAGGATGGAAAATGACATCTGGTGCATGGATTGCACTGACAGTATAACCGACTGAATTATCTAGGGACATACAGTACATGCACACACCTTCACTACCATTTATCACATACACATCAACGTGGCAGCACGGAGTGCTGCCATGCACCCACTGGAGGGTTAAAACAACTCTGAATATGTACCCTCATTTCCCCACTCATCTACTGATTTATCATGTTTGTTGCCAGTGGTAAAGATCATTCAATTTCCCTGTAGACCACACCTCCTTGTCTGGAGTTAGTGCGGTTCTGTATACTTTGTAGGATGGAAACTTGTTCACAAACCTCCACAACAAAGTGAAACATTGAGATTGTTCATAACCTTGGAATAAATTTACAATTATGTTATAAGAATTAGCTGTTCTGATTGTTGGTTTCTGTGGCAGGTAGCAGTGCTCATTGCAAACTAGCATCTATTTTTACATCACACAACAAAGTATTGTTCCATGGCAAATGTCACTGTGGACATGTAGATGTGAAACTAACAATATCGGATGAACTGCAGGTATGTGATGAAACTGAGGAACTAACTACTTTTTTCCTATTAATTTCAATACATTGAAATTAGCTAGGACCATCATAAATACTTGATAACTGTTAAATGAAGGAATAGGTTGACAGGACATGACCTGTGATATTCAGGAATAGTTAGAGGAATTGTGATGCTAAAAATTATAGATAGGGACCAAGGCATCAGTGCAACATACAGGTGCAAGTAGATGCATGTTACAATAGCTATGCAGAGGTGAAGAGCTTTGCACTGAACAGAGAAATGTGGAGAGCTGCATCGGACCAGTCCAGACTAAATCGCAACAACTTCTGTACGGCAGATAATTTTAATACGAGAGCTCAAATCTTTTCATTAACAGGATGAAGGTACTATTATAGGATTAACAGTAACCTTCATACTAAATAGAGTAGACAGATGGTCATCAGTTATGTCATATCTTTGAGTGATTGTGCTGTAATCTTGTGGAGACAGATAACATTTTTAAATATTATGCTTAATACATTTACCCAGGATGTTGAAACTTTCCACTTGACATATGCATTTTAAGTTCACTGCATAACAGTTTAACAAATGAAAAGACGAGGCACTAGGCGTGGGGCACAAACCAATTACTGTACAGTAATCACTACCAGTCATGAAGTACCTGATTGTTGAATCTCGCATATTTCTGGCTTTGTTTTGTGTGCATTGTGTATGGTTTCTACTGCGTGCTTATGTTGTTGTGTAATTTAGAAGGTTCTGTAGTAGTAGTAGTAGTAGCAGCAGCTTTATTCATTCACAGATCTCTTTTTTACAAGGATATAGGACATCTCAAAGCTCCCGGGATTGGAATGACTCCTTACCCTCTCCCTTAAAACCCACATCCTTTCATCTTTTCCTCTCCTTCCCTCTTTCCTGACGAAGCATCCGTTGGTTGAGAAAGCTTGAAATTTTGTGTGTGTGTTTGTGTGTTTTTTATTGTGCCTATCTACCAGCGCTTTCCCGTTTGGTAAGTCATGGAATCTTTGTTTTTAATATATTTATAAGTTTAGATCAATTTAAAATAAGCTAATTCTTAAACAACTATCAGTCACTGCACTCACTATACACATATTGTTTCATAACACTTCACTTACTACACACACACACACACACACACACACACACACACACACACACTGGTGATCTCTAGGCTATTTTCTGTACTGCAACTTCCCATTTGCTATCTTGTAAAACTGAGTCAGCATCTCTCCATAATGAGTGAGGTGTTGAGCTCAGAAAGTGGAAGAGGTGTTAGTATTGTGCTGTGCATATCTTAGGGGTAAGTATTTCTAGAAAGGAAAAAAGAAGGAAGAAAAACATAAAGTGGAGGTGTTATGTGGAATGTTGGAAGATTTTATGGTCATTATTATTATTATTATTATTTATTTGTATAACACTTTTTATATCAAATCCCTACTCTGTTTTATCTAAGTAATCCTTCAATGTATAAAATGTATTGCACAACAGGTACTTTTTAGATGCCTTTTAAAATTAGTGTATTTTTGCAATTTTTTAAATCTCTTTTGGTAATTTATTGTACAGTGTTATTCCTTGGTAAAAAATGCTGTTTTGAGTTTTATGTTTAGTTTTTCTTGGCAATGTAAGGTGAGTCTATCTCTTGTCGCATGGTCATGGACAGAGCTATTTGTGAAGTAATTACCAATGTTTTCTTTATGTGTACAACTGACTGGTAGATGTATTCACATGGAGCAGTTAAAATCCCCACTGTTCTGAACAGATCTTTACAATGAGCTCGACTAGTATTTTTGGTTATTATTCTTAGGGCTCTTTTCTGGAGTTTGAAAATTGTGTTCATATTTCGTGCATTTGTTCCCCAAAAGAGAATACCATAGCTAATAATTGAGTGTACATATGAATAATATGTAACTAAAAGGCACTGCATGTAATTTGTTGTAATTTGTGCAGGTGCGAATGATGTTGCCAGAGATAAAGGTAGTGAACTTGTCACTGTTCTTGAAAGTGTGCTACCCAAATTAAGCAACACAAATGTAGCTGTTGTAAATCAACCACACAGATACAACCAACCTCCTTGCTCATGTGTAAATAAATTAATAGAAAGAGTAAACAGAGAGATAGTTGCTGTATGCAAAAAGTTTCTGTATGTGAATTTAATAATGTAAGCATGTTAGGTAGGTCCATGCACAACTTCATTTAAATCACAGTGGGAAACAATTTTAAGCTGAAGAAATCTGTCGTCTAGCAAAATTGAGTCGCAGTAGGCATAATATAGAAGCAGTCCAAACTACTTTGGACAAATGGGTCATAAAGAAAGATTGATGTCTTATAAAAAGGGCGAAAGACATTTTTTAGGGAAGTAGACTGTATCACAAAAAAATGTGGTTCAGAATTAAATTGCATATATAGACTGAAGATTGTTTGTTAATGACTGTACATTCTGGTGTACAAAGTTGATGAAATAAATATACTCCTCAATAGTGAATGGAAAGATGTTTCAGTGTTATGTTTTTGTGAGTGTTGGTTACAAAATGAGTATTTTCAGTACTTAAAAATATTGCATTTTAACCTTGCAAGCTGCTTTTGTAGAAAGGGGGAACTTGTATATATGTCTGAAAAAACTATTATTTTATGTGTGTATAGATCTCCTGTTAGCAACATAAGTGGTTTTTTTTTTTCAAAAAATTGGACCTTGCTTTAGGCGAACTTAAGACAACTGGGAAAACAGTGGTACTATGTGGTGATTTTAATATTGACTTTCTGAGCCATAGCCCTCACAGGGAAACATTTTTAAATATTATAAAAGCCTACAATCTTTGTCTGACTGTTAGCTCTCCAACACATGTAACAAAAACTAGTGTCACTCTCCTTGATCAGGTATGTGTAAACATGGACAAGTGTACATCAGAAAACTTTGATACCGGCTGTAGAGACCACCTTTCGCAATTACTGACCATACCTGTAAATCACATTTTGACCAGTATAGAAAATGTTATCCATAAAAGGATTTATAGTAGGAAAAATATTGAATACTTCCAGTACCTAATCAGTGAACAATCTTGGAGAGAAGTATACGATACCTCTAATACTAACGAAAAGATGGAACATTTTTTGAACATTTTCGAGCATAATTTTGACATAGATTTTCCACAAAGGAAAGTGATTTCCAAAAGCACAGATAGTTTCAAAAACTGGATTACACCAAGCATCAGAGTATCTTGTAAAAGTAAGTGGGAACTTCTTCTGTAGTCAAAAACTCACAGCAGTCCAGAATTTATTAATTATTTCAAAAAATACAAGCTAGTTTTGAAACGTGTCATAAAAGAGGCAAAAATTAAGGAAAATGGCAAATATATTAGTAAGTCATCCAATGAAACTAAGTCCATGTGGAGAGCTGTGCAGGATCTTATGGGGAAGAAGACAACTCACAAAAATATTGTGATATCACGTGATGACAAGAATGTCACTGACCCTAGGGCAGTTGCAAACAGTTTCAATTCTTACTATGCAACTGTTGCTGGAAAATCAGTGAAGGAAAAATTTGGAAATCCACCTAATATAACGTGGAAAGAACTTTCATCTATTAAAATAAATAAAATATCCATGTTCCTCAGTCCAGTAAGCCCAACAGAGCCCCTAAATACCATTAATTCACTGAAGAGTAAGTATTCAACTGGTATTGATGATATTCCAGATTATATTATAAAAATAACAGCAAGACAAATACTTTCACCTTTATTGGACATATACAATTCATCCTTATCATGGGGTGTCTTCCCTCAGCAACTGAAAATGGCAAAAGTAATACCCTAAATAAAACAGGTGATCTTCAATGTATGGGTAACTATAGGCCTGTGTCTCTATTGTCAGGGTTTTCAAAAATTATTGAAAAAGTGTTCCTTTCAAAACTAATTACATTTTTCGACAAGAATATTATTATTTCTGGATGTCAATATGGCTTCAGACCACATCAATTGAAACTGCCACTTTCAATCTGATTAACCATGTCTTAAATGCAGTGGACAACCACAGAAATATCTCAGGTTTATTCTTGGACCTAACAAAAGCTTTTGATGTGATTTATCATTCTATACTCCTGAGGAAGCTTGAATGGTATGGTGTAAGAGGTGTGCCAAATCAGTGAATTAAATCATATTTGGAATATCGCTCTCAGGTAACTGAAATTAAGTACATGGAAGGAAATGAACTCTACGTACACCTTTCAGAACCATGTGACTAAGTCATGATGTTCCACAGGGCTCCATTTTAGGTCCCTTTCTTTTTTTGGTCTACATTAATTATCTCCCTTCACACGTTAGGGATTCTGAACCAGTACCATTTGCAGATGACACCTGTCTATTGATTGAAGATATTGCAAAAGAAGTGTTGGAATGGTTTACCAGAAATAGGCTAATAGTTAATCCCCAAAAAACGGTACTCATTAATTTCCACACTGATCAAAATAAAAATCCGACACAACCTGTAATATGTATAGATAAGCAAAACATTAGTGCTGTCAATGAAACTAAATTTCTTGGGATTCATATCCAGGAAAATCTTCAATGGAGCACTCGTATCACAGCCTTAAATTCAAAACTAGCAAAAATGAGCTATGTAGTAAGAATTCTCTGCATAAGTACTAGTGCAGAAACAGTTAGGGTTGTATACTTTGCTCATGTACATTCAATACTGAAGTACAGTATCATTTTCTGGGGAAATGTACATCAGACCATAACAGTTTTCAGGAAACAAAAGGCAATTATAAGAATAATGAAACAAGTGAGCATCAGAAGTCATGCAAACCTTTCTTTAAAGATCTAAAGATCCTACCCCTTTCCTGCATTTATATACTAGAAGTAGTCACGCATGTTGAAAAAAGCATACTGAGAAAAGAAAACCTCTTTCCTCAAAACAAAAAGTGTCCATGATTACAGTACCAGGTCAGACAGTGACACACGTTTTAATCATTGTAACACCACATTATGCCAAAAAGGTGTGTATCATGCAGGAAAAAAACTTTACAACAGATTACCAAGACATAAAAATCTCTTCATGAACTACAAAGCTTTAAAAAGTCTGTGATATCTTACCTTCTGAAAAACTGCTACTATTCAATCTCACAGTATCTTATGCAAGAAAAAATGTAATTTGTATCTTTAATTGTAGAAATAAGTTATAAATATACAGTATTTCAAAAATTTGTTATTATTAACTGTATAAATCTAATTTGTCATAAAAATTTATAAAATGTATGTTTGACATTTGAAAAACCAATAGCTAAAAAGGTTTTCTGTCCAGTATCCTGTGTACAATATATGTACTGAAAAAGAGATTTATATGGACAAATAAAAAAATAAATACACACTGATAATGGAATGTCATCAGCACCTTCTGCCCTTACAATCCTGTTTGCAAGTAACTTTGTGTGTTCACACCACTTGAATTGAGAATCAATATTCATTCCTAAAAATTTTGCATTTGTTACACAGTCTATAGAGGTGCCATCTACTTTAATTTAACATTGTCATTTTTCCTCTTCAAACTGAAATTCATGGCATTAGTTTTCTTTATGTTCAATGTCACTTTATTGTTTATTGACCAATCGTAAACTTCATTGAGAGTTTCATTTGCTTTCTCAGCAAGGAGTTCTCTTGTTTTCTCAGTGGCTATACTATTGCTGCCATCACTGAAGAGAATGTTTTCACCATGAGTAACACTACTGGTGAAGTCATTGATGTATATCAGGAACAGTATTGGTCCTAATATGCTACCTTGCAGAATCCCTATATTAATGTATTTTGATTCTGGTAAATGTTTTACTAAATGTTTAGATATATTTAAAGTATGTGTTATCTCTAATCTTTGTACCCTGTCTGTTAGGTATGGTTGAAACCAGTCATTAGCTACCCCTCTTATTCCTAATGCTGCTAATTTATGTAATAGAATCTTGTGGTCTACTGAATCAAATGCCTTAGAAAGATCCAAAAATATGCCTGTGACACGCTCATCTTTATCAAGAGCATCAAATACAACGTTTGTAAATTCTACTATTGCTCTCTATGCTATGTATTTTTGCCACTTCATAAACCAAATGGTGATTCGCTTAAAAGATTGTATTTATTCACGTAATTCATTAATTTGCCTTTCATAATTGCTTCTGTTATTTTTGAGAATGCTGAAAGCAGGGAAATGTGCTGGTAATTTTCTGTCTTTTGCATTACCCTTCTTAAGCAAAGATACAACTCTTGCCTGTTTCAACTGTTCTGGAAATGTCCCTGATGTGAAGGATTCATTTATTATATTTGATAAGGGGCCTTGTATAATCCCTATGCATTGTTTCAGTACACACATTGGTGCTTCATCAAAGCCAACTGACTTCTTATTTTTTAGTTTTTGAACAGTTTTATTGACTTCATTCTCTGTGGTTGGAAGTAACATCATTGTATTTAGTGCAACATTATTCACAGGTGTTATATTTGTTTGGGACAAATTTTGCTGTAACTTCTCAGCAATACTTGAAAAATGCTCATTTACATGGTTTGCTAAGTGTTGTGGATCATTTATTACCTTATCCCCCTCCCTTAGCAGTATGTTATTCTGTGTTTGTGTGCCTCTCCCCATTTCCTTTTTCTATAACATCCCAGACTGATTTGCTTTTATTCTCTGCATTATATATTACACTCCTGGAAATGGAAAAAAGAACACATTGACACCGGTGTGTCAGACCCACCATACTTGCTCCGGACACTGCGAGAGGGCTGTACAAGCAATGATCACACGCACGGCACAGCGGACACACCAGGAACCGCGGTGTTGGCCGTCGAATGGCGCTAGCTGCGCAGCATTTGTGCACCGCCGCCGTCAGTGTCAGCCAGTTTGCCGTGGCATACGGAGCTCCATAGCAGTCTTTAACACTGGTAGCATGCCGCGACAGCGTGGACGTGAACCGTATGTGCAGTTGACGGACTTTGAGCGAGGGCGTATAGTGGGCATGTGGGAGGCCGGGTGGACGTACCGCCGAATTGCTCAACACGTGGGGCGTGAGGTCTCCACAGTACATCGATGTTGTCGCCAGTGGTCGGCGGAAGGTGCACGTGCCCGTCAACCTGGGACCGGACCGCAGCGACGCACGGATGCACGCCAAGACCGTAGGATCCTACGCAGTGCCGTAGGGGACCGCACCGCCACTTCCCAGCAAATTAGGGACACTGTGGCTCCTGGGGTATCGGCGAGGACCATTCGCAACCGTCTCCATGAAGCTGGGCTACGGTCCCACACACCGTTAGGCCGTCTTCCGCTCACGCCCCAACATCGTGCAGCTCGCCTCCAGTGGTGTCGCGACAGGCGTGAATGGAGGGACGAATGGAGACGTGTCGTCTTCAGCGATGAGAGTCGCTTCTGCCTTGGTGCCAATGATGGTCATATGCGTGTTTGGCGCCGTACAGGTGAGCGCCACAATCAGGACTGCATACGACCGAGGCACACAGGGCCAACACCCGGCATCATGGTGTGGGGAGCGATCTCCTACACTGGCCGTACACCACTGGTGATCGTCGAGGGGACACTGAATAGTGCACGGTACATCCAAACCATCATCGAACCCATCGTTCTACCATTCCTAGACCGGCAAGGGAACTTGCTGTTCCAACAGGACAATGCACGTCCGCATGTATCCCGTGCCACCCAACGTGCTCTAGAAGGTGTAAGTCAACTACCCTGGCCAGCAAGATCTCCGGATCTGTCCCCCATTGAGCATGTTTGGGACTGGATGAAGCGTCGTCTCACGCGGTCTGCACGTCCAGCACGAACGCTGGTCCCACTGAGGTGCCAGGTGGAAATGGCATGGCAAGCCGTTCCACAGGACTACATCCAGCATCTCTACGATCGTCTCCATGGGAGAATAGCAGCCTGCATTGCTGCGAAAGGTGGATATACACTGTACTAGTGCCGACATTGTGCATGCTCTGTTGCCTGTGTCTATGTGCCTGTGGTTCTGTCAGTGTGATCATGTGATGTATCTGACCCCAGGAATGTGTCAATAAAGTTTCCCCTTCCTGGGACAATGAATTCACGGTGTTCTTATTTCAATTTCCAGGAGTGTATTTTGTCATTATATGACTTTTTTGCAGCAATCAGCACCTTCCTATAGATCTTTTTATAACCATGATAGAAATTTAAGAATTCTGGATTACTGTGAATCTTTTTCATGGAACTGAGGTGTTTAAGTGTTTGGGAGGACTTCTTAATACTTGCTGTTATCCATCTGTTTTTGTGAGGTGTTTATACAGACAAGCATACTTTTGGAAACGCCTTTTCAAAGTTCAATTTAAACAATGTGGAGAATTTAGAGAATTTCATATTCACATTGGTTTCCTTATACATTTCATCCCAGCTTTGTTTTTCTAGTTCTTTTGAAAAATCTTTTATTTTGATTTCTGATAGATGTCGTTTGTAGGCTTGCAGTTTAGGGAATGATTCAATGCCTCATTTTACTGTTGTTATTTGACAGAGATGGTCTGATAGTCTGAGATCTTTTACAGCTACATCACATTTTTTCCTGTCCATATTCGTGGCCACATGGTCAATTACTGAGTCAATCGTTGTAGTAACCCTTGTTGCACTATTGACCAATAGGGACATGACAAAACTTTGAAGGATGTTTATGAAGGTGCTGCTGGATTCATTTATGATATTAGTGTTGATGTTAATGTCTCCACACAGAATTATGTTGACCTTTGTACTTGAGACTTTATCTAGAACTTCTGTTAATTTATTAAAAAAAATTGTCCACGCTACCACGGGTACATCTATACACACACAAAATGATTAATTTCTTGGTGATATCAAGTCCTGTTAATTCAATAGCTGATATTTCAGATTGTTTGTCTTGACTTAATGTACTGAGGTCATGTCTTGAATTGAACTGTGTTGCTTCTCTGATATAACTGCATGATCCTCCACCCTTTGAAGTAGGTCTGCAGTAAGAGCTTGCCTTTTCATATAATGATCTGCCACTGAAAAGACTTCGTTTGCTTAGTGACAATCCTTTAGCAGTACACCTGGGTGCAAACAACCAGGTGCTGGAGTTACTATCGAGATCCTGTAGGATTACATGGTGTCCTATATTACATATACATTCACTGTACATGTAAAAAATACAAAACATTACCACACACTTCCTGACTATTCTAACATCAGTGATTATAATTAACAATATTTACAGATTTAATGATTCCTTTTCCACCAGATGGTCTTTTAGGTCCTTTGAAAACTTCATGACAATTTACATGACACTCAGGTATCAAATTACTAAGAAGTCTGCCTAAAAAGCTGAGTACTGGGGTCCTTTTCCTAGCATTGTCAGTCAGGGGGGGTATGCTTTGCATGCCATTCTTCTTCCATGTGTTGTGGGTGTGTACACTAGCATTTGTAGTCCACTCTGCACTATCTTTTGTGACATATAGAGTAGTTTTATATATGTACGAGGAGGAAAAAGTTAAGATGCCTAGTATTTTCAAGCAGTTTCTGCATGTTTCAGAAGCCTTTCTTCTTAATGTGATTCTGATTGCTTTTTTGTAGTGTGAACACCCTTTTTATTTCTTGCATGTTTGAGTTCCCCCATGCTACCTTTCTATACCACAGGTATGATTCGAAGAGTCCACGGGATACTGTGCATGGAGCTATTTATCTGCTTACAGTGTTGGTTGCCTCATTGTAGATATGACAGAGCTGAGTTTCTTACAGACAGAATTAATATATTGTTTCCATTTCAGCTTGTTATCCACAGTAATACCTAAGGATCTAGTGGATTGTACTTCTTCTAGCCTTGTTTCATCCATCTCTAAACCCATGTGCTCAGCCTTCTCTTTATTTCTGAACGCTGCATACATAGTCATTTTAGGTTTGTAACAAGTTCATTTTCCAGAATCCATTGAGCTGTGGTGTTTACAGATATGTACGCTCTTCTTACAAGCTGTGTCACAGTTTGGTCGTTGTTCAGTATTGTCATATCATCCGCATACAATATTGTCTTCTCTTCCTCTTCAACACCCATGTCACTAACGAACAGATTAAACAGCAATGGCCTCATTACCAATCCCTGCAGCACACCATTTTTTATGGTTTTAGTTTCTGACTATTAATACATATTGCTTCCTGTTGCATAGGTATAATCCTATCCAATTCCCTGCTGGCCTTGAATACCATAGTTTTCCAGTTTTCTTGTCAGTATTTCATGGTCAATAGTGTCAAATGCTTTGGAGAGATCCAGAAACATTGCAGATACATAATATGTTTGTTTGTGTGGCCATATTTCACAGCAGCTGTTAGTATCTGTTACTATAGGTTAACCATCTTGAGCTGACTGCAGTGTAATTAAAAAGAAGTATACCAGATGCATTTTGCTTTTATTTTTAAAGCATCTTCTGTTGTTATTCCATAAATTGGATACATATGTTTGTACATTTTTATTGTTTTAGGTTAAGAACAGTGTTTTCTTTTTAAAGTTGGTCTGCAAGTTACTTACAGTGTTTCTTTATATATTCTGCTCCTTCCCTCCCTGCTAGCAGCAGTATCTGGGAGGAGATGGTAGTGGTAAATGCAGCCTGTGGTTATATGTGTACATTTAATGTTATATTAAGAGGTCAATCAGTTTAAAGAGTGTGTGGTTTACCAAGTTGGTCTTGTCATTTATGAGTTGTTTCTTTTCTGTTATGGTTTTTTTGTAAGATGAGGAGGTGTTTTTCATTGTTGTTCATCCTTATGATTTCCATGTATATGTCTCTGGTTATAATTTTATGTTGGTGTTGGTGTAAGGGTTCTGCAAAAGTTAAATGATTTGTCGTATAGTTCCATGTTCTTTGTATCTGTTGTCAACCGTGCTCCTGGTTTGACCTATGTATCTTCCATCACATGTATCGCGTTTCAGTTTCTATATTCCTGATTTCTGATACAGATCAGTTTTTCCTATTGTTTTTGGGAAGTTTTTCTGAATTGAGTTATTGGTTTGGTGTGCTATTTTTGTGCCATATTTTTTGAAAAGATTGGATATTCTGTGTGTGTATTTGTGTGTACATCAAAGTGTACCATATTTTACTTTCTGTTTCTTTCACACTTTGTGTTGATCTATTCTTTTATTTTGTGTATTTATTTGTGTGTGATGTCCATGTGTTGTGACAGTTTGGTATTTGTTCTTTTCTGTTTTTTGATTTTCTTGTTCAGCTTTGTTACTAAGTCCTCTTTGTATCTATTGTTCGCAGCTACTTTTATTATAGTATTCATTTCTTTTTTGTAATTGTCTGTATCTAATGATACTGTGTTTAGTCTGTGGAGGATGTATCTAAGTGCTGCCTACTTCTGAGACCTAGGGTGTTGTGATGTCTCATGTATAATTGCGTCTGTTGTTGTCGGTTTTCGGTATATGTCAAATGTGTGTTGGACATCATCAAAAAAATTCGAAACAACCAAGTAATTTTACTGTCTATTTTGCTCTTTCTCTATTGTAAAATGTATCTTATGATGAACAGAATTTATGTCTGTGTGTAATTGGTCAGTTTTATTGTTTGGTTCATCTATCGGACATGAGATCTCATCCATATATCTAATCCATTATAGGATGTTTTACCTATTTGGCACTATTTTGTTAAATATGACCCATTCTACATGGTTCATAAATATGTTTGCTATGGTTCCAGACACTGGGGATCACATTGGTAATCCATCACTTTCTAAATAGAATACATTATTGAACTTAAAATAATTCTGTTCTGTTATTAACTCTAGAAACCTGCTGTTCCTTTGATGTATTCATGTGGAAGAGCACTGTGTGTTTTAAGATTTTGTTCTATAATGTTTATTGTTTCAGTTAATGGTATATAGGAATACATATTATCTACATCAAATGAGAGGAGGGTGGCTGTGTATGGAACTTATATCTCTTTTATTTACTGAATCAATTGTGTGGTGTTTCTTACTGTCCTGTCTTCTTTTAATCTGTAGTTTCCTGATAAGATTTTCAAAATGTATCTTTCAAGTGGGTAAGTGGGGGCCTTTCTATAATTCACAATAGCTCTAACAGATTGCAGATATGGCTTGTCTTTCATCTAAGGACTGTATAATGTGTTTTGGCAGTTGCTGATTCCGTAGATATACTCTTCTACTCTTTCTGAAACTGTGCTGTACTGGTATGAGAATGTTGTATTTGTCCAGATAATTAACTAATCTATGTTGTATTTGTCCAGATAACCAACTAATCTGTTATACACAAGCATTTCCAGGATTTTTGGGAAACCTGATATCATTGAAATTGGCCTGTAGTTGTCAGAGTCATCCTGCACACTGGTGCCGTCCTGCTTACCTTCAGTTTTTCTGGAAAAATTCCTTCTCTGAGAGAGCTATGTCCAGCAATAGTGAGATTATTTGCTCACTTACTTGCTTTATTACATGATTTGATATTTTGTCATCACCAGCTGATTTCTTGGACTTCAGTTTCTATGTAGTTTTCCTCAGTGCATCTTCTGTGACTAGTTTCTAGAACATGGTTACTAAGTTATCACAAAAATGAAGCAGAACCTTCTTTTGTGGACTATTTCTTTCCAATTTTAAGTTCTCTACCACATTTACATAGTTAAACCAAAGGAAAACAGATGCAGAGCAAAATCTTCATGAACCAAAACTACAAGAAAACCCGGTGAGTGGTGTCAAAAATCATTCAATTGGAAAACAGTCACTATTATCCTTTACAATATTACACCACAATGTGCAGTCAATGTTTAATAAGTTACTAGAAATAGATCTCTTCAAAAAACAAAGTTACACTTAGATGTTCTCTGTATTACTGAACACCGGTTAACAGAAGACAAAATTAAAAAAACGCCACTTGGCGAATTTACTCTAGCTGGTTATTCTTGTCAGAACAAAAATAAGGGAGGTGGTACAGCAATCTATGTAAAAAAAAAAAAAGCTACAAAAGCCTCACAAAGTACAATAAAAATGCAAATAGAAACAGACTTTGAATTCTCCTTAATTATCTTAACAGACTATAACCTATTGATACTGAATGTATATAGAGCCCGTGATGGGAACATCCAAACCTTCAATCACTCCATTGAAGCACTACTCACAAAAATTCACTCACTAAACAAAAACCTATTAATAAATGGAGATTTTAATATTGACTTCCTCACACCTGGAAAAAACAAAGATGAATTGTTGAATATTACAAAATCATTCAACCTATCCCCAACCGTAAACACCAACCAGGATCACAAAAAATTCAAAAACATCTCTAGATCAGATTTTCATAAAGGCAGACAAACTACACCATTCAATCGAAGTCATCAGCACAGGTTACAGTGACCATGAAGCCCAAATACTAATGGCGAATTTAAATTACGTAAGACAACATCCCACAAAAACTAAAATGCAAAGGCAGTTTAATCTTGATAATATTAGGGTTTTTCACTATCTGTTAAGGGCTGAAAACTGGGCAAAGGTCTGGAAAGAAAATGATATAAACTACATATTTAATTCCTTCCATGAAACATTTCTCCACCACTTCAATATTGCATTTCCACTGAAATCCAGGAAAATCGGAAACAAACACACTAACTCATGGGTAACAAAAGGGATAAGGATCTCCAGCCAAAAAAAGCATGACTTAAAAAATCACATGAAACACCATGAAGTCGATGATTAGTTTAGGTCATATGGTAAGACCTATTTTGCAACCTACAGGAAAGTAATCCAACAAGCAAAAAAATTATACAATGATAAATTTCTAAAGGAATCTAACAATGAAATGAAAGGCTTGTGGTCAGTTGTAAAAAATGAAACAAACAGTAAGCAGTATGTTATAAACAAAACATTAAAACTAAACCTAAATGATGAAGCCACATCAGATCCCCACAAAATAGTAAATGGTTTTAATGACTATTTTAGCAAAATAGCAGAAAACCTGATAAAGAAAAACTGCCACAGACCAAATACTCAAAACCAAACACTACAATACTGAAGTACTTACAGCTATAAAAGGACTAAAGAATAAGTATTCCAGTGGCAGTGACAACATTCCTTATTTAATTGTAAAGAAATGTGGAGAATCCATTGTAGTACCCCTAACGCACATAATAAATGCATCCTTTACAAATGGAGTTTTCCCTGACCTACTAAAGACTTCTAAAATTACCCCACTTCACAAAAAGGGCCCTAAAATGCTGTAGCCAATTACAGGCCCATAGCACAACTCAGCTCATTCTAAAAAATATTTTAAAAATTATTTTACACCAGATTGGAAGACTTTACTAATAAACTATTCTTATTAACACCATCACGGTTTTAGAAAACAAAAGACAACTACCACAGCTATTTATGAGTATCTCAACAAAACCTTAAAAGCGTTGGATAGTAAGGAAATCTCTACTGGTATCTTTCTAGATTTATCCAAAGCCTTTGATGTAATTCACCATACCATACCATACTCCTTAAGAAGCTAGCAAATAAAGGTATAAGAGAAATTGCAAACAAATGGTTAGAATCTTATGTGTCAAACAGATTACAAAAAGTTGAAATTAATTTTGAAAAAAAAGAATACAACCACCCATCAATGTAGTGTCCACTACTCTGACACAATGCCTATTAGATATGGTGTGCCACAAGGCTCAATCCTGGAACCCATACTCTTTCTGCTATACATTGATGACATAAGCACGAAGCTTGCTACAGGACATACCACACTATTTGCCAATGACATGAGTTTACTAATAACAGGTACTGATACAGAGGACCACCGCCATAAAATTAAACCGCTTATGTCATCACTATGCAAATGGTTCAATGAGAACAAAATGATTATAAATATACAGAAAACAATGTACATCAACTTCAGACTCTCATCCCAAAAACAAGAAATGCCCAATGTGATTCTTACGTGTGTGGACTCTGTCAAGTTTCTTGGTATATGGCTTGAAGAAAATCTTAAGTGGGAGACTCACACAAATTATATCTCAGAAAACCTATCAACTGTGTATTACATTTTAAGAATACTCAAAAAATCAGTCACAAAATGTGTTCTCATACATGTATATTATGCTTACTTCCACTCTACATTACAGTATGGAATAATATTTTGGGGGAACTCACCTGGGAGTAGATATATTTTCAAAATGCAAAAAAAGGCAATATGCATAATATGTAACCTAAGACATAACGAATCATGCAGACAACATTTCAAAACAAATGGCATTATGACACTGCCCTCTGCTTACATTTATAATATCGTCTCATTTGTCAGGTCATACCTGTTAAACAATGACTGCATATTAAAATTCAATAGAGATTTTCGTAACTATGCAACAAGGCAGCAATCTGACCTACATATGATTCAGCCCAGAACTACCTGCTACCAAAAAAGTGTTTTAAATGTTGGGACACAAATGTATAATAATTTACCAAATGAAATCAAAGCAACAAAGCACCCAAGAGCCTTCACACATAAGTTAAAAAAATATCTCTTGGACCAATGCTTTTATGCAGTTGATCATTTTTTTGAAAGGGGTTAAAATTGTAAACAATTTCATAATAAATGTTCAGTCAGGTCTGAAAATTATATGAAATATACTAGATTATTGTATACTGTGCATGTCTATGAAACATACTGGATTATTTTGCTATTACATTTGTATTGGCTGTTTGTATTTTACTATACAACATTTGTATTTACTGTTTTGTTAATGATAGGCAATTTCCTCATTACAAAATAATGTAAAATCAATTTATTAAAAATTATTTGCAAATATGTTCTCTTGACCTGTCCGATATCATATGTGCAACTGTACAATTCTGTGATTTGTATTGACTGTTTTGTTTAAGATAATTTCCTCACTACAAAATAATGTAAAAATCAGTTTGTAAAAATTACTTGTAAATATGCTCTCTTGACCTATCCAATAACATATGTACAACTGTACAATACTATGACTGCCTGGATCAATAAAATCCAATACAATATCATTATGTTAGCTATTTCTCTACTATCTGTCATTTATTTTCATTGAACTGATATCTATTTCTTTTTCCTGTCTTTCACCATTAATTGCTTCCCAGTTACCTTTGTCTTGTTTCTTGAGTTCATTATTTTTCTGTACTTCATTTTTGTAGCATTTTATAACTTTCAGCTTCACCCCTCCATTTCACATCCTGCAGCTTCCTTCGCAATTCTGTTATTTCACTGGTAATCCACTTAGTGTGATCCTACATCTTTTCTTGTCTCTTTACTTTTGGGGTTGCTACAGTAAAATGATGTTTAATTGTTGTAATAAATGAATCATATTTTTCTTTTACATTCTGCACCTATAAGGCTGCATTCTGGATTTCAGTGCTTAATATTATTCTAAAAATGTTAACATTTTGTTCACTGATGTTCTTGATTTCGACGGTTGTTTCTTTTAGTTCAGATATTATGTCCTTACTTCCGCAGAAGCAGATCAGCTGTCCATGATGATCAGATATTTCTGTTTGAACGACATGTGACTCATAGTTAGACCTTTTGTTGTTTTTGTTGCTGTGGTCTTCAGTCCAGAGACTGGTTTGGTGCAGCTCTCCATGTTACTCTACCCTGTGCAAGCCTCTTCATCTGCGAATAACTACTGCAAACTACATCATTCTGAATCTGCTTACTGTATTCATCTCTTGGTCTCCCTCTATGATTTTTACCCTCCGCACCTCCCTCAATACTAAATTGATGGGACACATTCTGAGGCATCAAGCGATCATCAAACAATCCTTTCTTCTAGTCAAGTTGTGGAGAAGAGGAATTTGTGGCATAATTCTATTCAGTAGCTCCTCATTAGTTACGTGATCTAACCATCTAATCTTCAGCATTCTTCTGTACCACCACATTTCAAAAGCTCCTATTCTCTTCTTGTCTAAACTAGTTATCATCCATACATGACTACACTCCATACAAACACCTTCAGAAAAGACTTTGTGACACTTAAATCTATACTCGGTGTTAACAAATTTCTCTTCTTCAGAAACACTTTCCTTGCCATCGCCAGTCCACATTTTATATCCTCCCTGCTTCGATAGTCATCAGTTATTTTGCTTCCCAAACAGCAAAACTCACTTACTATGTTGTGTCATTCCCTAATCTAATTCCCACGGCATCACTTGATTTAGTTCGACTACATTCCATTATCCTCATTTTGCTTTTTTTGATGTTCACCTCATATCCTACCGTCCTTTCAAGATACTGTCCATTCCGTTCAGCTGCTCTGCCAGGTCCTTTGTGTCTCTGAGGTTTGCCGATGACATTGACAGAATTACAAAGTTTTTATTTCTTCCCCATGGATTTTAATTTGTACTCCAAATTTTTCTTTTGTTTCCTTTACTGCTTGTTCAATATACAGATAGAATAGCATCACAGGTAGGCGACAACCCTGTTGCTGTTTATTTTTTTGTCATCTTGTCAGCAACTCCAAGACGAATTCTTATATGGGATGAGGCAGCTACGACAGGCCACCCTAAGAATATGCAGAACGAATACATACACTGATGGAAAAAAATCTCAACACCAAGAAGGAATTGAACGACATAAATGAAACTTCGTTCACATGTATCTACATCTGAAAGGTGATGTCTCTTCAAATTTCACCCCAGCCGCATAAGAGTGGCGCTAGTAACGCCACTGTGGGAATGCAAATCAGGTTTGCTTTAAATACACGTTGTAACAATCGTGAGCGTTAGTTACCTTTGAGACTGGAGGTGGTAAGTTTGTGTTAGTTACGAGTATCTTTAAGGCAACAAAAACTCCATTATCAACACATACCGAATTTAAACGAGGTCGTGTAATAGGGCTACGAGAAGCTGGATGTTCGTTCTGTGATATTGTAGAAAGATTTGCCAGGAGTGTAACCACCATACGCGATTGCTGGCAGTGGTGGTCACGAGAATGTACAGACTCAAGAAGACCGGGCTACGAATGGCCACGTGGCACAACCGAGACGGAAGACCATCGTGTTCAGCTTATGGCTCTGGCACATTGTACTGCATTTGCAGCAGCAATCTGAGGCAATGTTGGTACCACAGTGACACGACGAACTGTTACAAATCGGTTGCTTCAAGGACAGCTCTGGGGAGCCAGATTAACACCGACTCTAAGGAAGGCCTCGGCGCTTGTTGGTGACGTCACGTCAGCTAGGCACGACCAACGCCAGGTCTGTTGCAGGGCCCGCATCTCGTGGTCGTGCGGTAGCGTTCTCGCTTCCCACGCTCGGGTTCCCGGGTTCGATTCCCGGCGGGGTCAGGGATTTTCTCTGCCTCGTGATGGCTGGGTGTTGTGTGCTGTCCTTAGGTTAGTTAGGTTTAAGTAGTTCTAAGTTCTAGGGGACTGATGACCATAGATGTTAAGTCCCATAGTGCTCAGAGCCATTTGAACCATTTCTGTTGCAGGCAGAAACGCCTGGGCGTGCTTATCACTATAAATCTCTTATTTTTGGACAAAATGTTTGGTATCGTTTTGGATTCTGCAGTTTTATTTGGATGAAAGATTTTCTTACTATCGTAAAGCTACAAATGAAGATCATAGTTCTGTTTTACTGAATCTTGTCGAAACAAACGTAGATCAATATGAGAAGATGCTTTGCCCCATTGCAAGCTTCGGAAATTTTACATTCGAGTAACTATATTTACTTGATCCATTTTGTTATCGAAACTTAGGTACCCCAACCCCCTTATAATGAACTCGTTTCTTTTATTTATTTATGTATTTTCGTTTGACATCGTCACTGGAAATGTGAACTAATTTACATGAGTAAATGTTCAACTGTTGCCATTCATTAGATTACAGTCGTTTTCAACGAAAGAAATTCCAAACAGGAAACAAAATAGCTTCAAACATCGAAAATACTGCTGAGCGAAAACTTTTTTAAACATGCGCATTAGAAAAGATAAATATTGTCCTCTTGCAACTGAAAGGAGAAACTTTATAAAATAAAAAAAATTTATTTGATAAAACAAGTATCTCTCTTTTGCCTCTTCTTCTGTCCCCCACCCCCTCCCCCAACGTGTACAATCGCAAGATATTTCATTAATATTCAGTGCTCCTCACCCCATAGGCAACCAAGATACCTAAAGAAGAGCACCAATATGTTCACAGTTGCTTGTAAAAGCAACCCAGTACAAACGTAACTTCCTCAGATTTACAAATAAGGTAAAGAAGCACGAATTCTGTTGCTGCTGGACCATGAAGTTGTTTTTGTATGTCAGTCCTTAAAACAGGTGGAAATTTAAGTTCAGGAGTACACTATTTGTTAAGAAGTGTAATGAATTGCACAATTAATTGATTGCACAAATCTCTCAGTACAATGTGTGTTGGTCAACTACCGCCAATAGTTTCACATTTTTCTGTGTCAGAGAGGGAGACACCACCGTTATGAGTATGCCTGCAACAGACCTGGCTTCGGCTGTGCCTAGCTGACGTGACGTCACCAACAAGCGCCGAGGCCTTCCTTTGAGTCGGTGTTGGCCAGATGCGCTGTAGCGTGTATTCCACTGACCCCAGACAACCGCCATTTGCGACGTCAGTGGAGTGAAGCGAGAGCTCATTGGAGGGCAGGTTGGAGGTCTGTTGTGTTATCTGATGAAAGCTGGTTCTTCGTCATTGTCAGTGATGGCCGTGTGTTGGTAACAATGAGACCAGTTGAGGGCCTGCAACCAGCCTGTCTGCGTGCCAGACACACCGAACCTTCACCTGCAGTTATGGCTCGGGGTGCGAAGCTGTACGGCAGCAGGAGCACTCCCGTAGTTATCCCACGCACCCTAACTGCAAATTTTGACATCGAATTTTTACCTCTTGTGCTGTCATTAAAGAACAGCATTCCAGGAGCGTTTTCTCACGGAATAACACTCGGCCACATACGTTTGTTGTAATCCAACATGCTCTACAGTGTATCGACATGTTGCTTTGGCATGCTCGATCACCAGATTTGTCTCCAATTGAGCACGTATGGGACATTGTCGGATGACAATCACAGCGTGATCCACTAACAGCATTACCTGTCCCTGTATCGAGCAACCAAGTGCAACAGGCATCCCACAGACTGACATCCGGCACCTGTAGGGGAGAGTGGGGGAAATACACCCACCTAAGGAAAAATCGATGTGAACCATTCGTTACGTCATTAAAACCTACGAAAATAAGTACATACCATACAATGGACATTTCTCCACATATTCCAATCGTCTGCAAATAGTTATAAACAGTATCTTAATTTTGAACATTAAAATAAAAAAAGTGCAAATGCGTGGTATTCCCCACCCCAGAGGGCAATGACACGCAAAGTACTGGGTAATAACACGCAAAAGAAACAAACCATAAAAATGTACAATGCTTGCTATTTTTATTTGCTAATTAGTTACAACAAATAGTAAACAGTATATTTAAGAACAAAATAATATAATTCTATAAACATCTATTATAATTTTCGTTTTTTAAATTTTTATTCATGTGAAAAGAGATCATTCTCTCATACAGTGAAGATCGCACTTGTAACCTTTTGGAGTGTTCCAGCCACTAATTCTTCATGATTCCATATGCTAGAAGAAATACATCGATACCGTAGTCCTCCATCTTTCCCAAACTCTCCACAAACTAAACAGACATCACTTGCAATCGCCAGTGGATCAATATAATCCATTTCACCGTCATCACAAATGTTCTGCAAGTCCAGATTTAGGTCATCCTCGCTGCTACTTTCACTTTCTTGATGGTGTTTCTTCTTATTTAATGTCTGTTTCTTCTTTAAGACTTTTTTAAGTTGCAGATTTCTGCACTTATCTGCTTTAACCTTAAGATTTCTTTTCTTGTTTCCTTCAGCTTTCTTCTTCATGGCTTCTTTTTGTTTCTTTATTGATAACTCTGTTAGCAGTTTATTCTTCTCTGGAGTTGCTGTAAGGATCACTGACTTTCCCTTAGGCTTTCCTTTGGCTTGTTTCGTCTTAGGAAGAACTTGTTTATGTTTTGGAGCAGGAGATATGTCAAATACACTACCGTGCTTGACACATGCACTTTTAGTTGGTGTTATTGTGACCTCTTATAGACCTACTAGAATGGAATATCTTCTCCTGACGATCCAGGAATCTATTCTTGACTCCTTTTGGGGATATGTGGCTTGTTTGTAGATGCAACCACTTCATTTCCATTTGCTGCATTCGGAACCTCTTCATCTTCAAGGATAACATCTCTGAAGATCTCACATTGTTGTTAGTCGTCATGCTGAAATTTGTTTGGATTGAAAGGACAAATCCCACATGCTTTAAACCCTGACTGCCCTTTGTCCATGGTAGTGACTTTAATATATGCCTTATTAAAAAGTTCTGCTAACTCATATGGTGTAATTTTTTGATACACCTGTGACTTCATATACATGTCACATTCATGATTGAAGGCTGATTTCAGAGAAGAGAAGAATGTAACATCTAGTGGTTGAAGCTTGTGAGAAGTGTGTGGAGGTGTGGTTACCATGACAATAGAATGTTTTATACAAAATTCAAAAATATCAAGTGAAATGTGGCTGCTGTCACTATCTAAGATCAGCAGCACAGGGTCATCAATAGTTGATTTTACATTGTTCTGAAAATGTTGGATCCATTCGAAAAATAATCAAGTTACATAATGTCTATGCTTTTTATTATTTTAATAAATGTGTGTGAAAATTAGTCAAGTTCTGTTCAAAGTTGGTCACCGTCAATCTGCTACTCTAAGCGTGCAAGTGGCATTTCTATCGTCTGACCTAACGGCGGAAGATAAACACGCCACTATAAGACCACGAGACATATTGCTGACACTCGCCTACTTCGTTAGAGCGACAAGTCAAATAATCTGATGGTGTGTGTACCGAAGGTCTTCCAATACGCACACCACAGGAGCGGTAGTTGTGGACTGCCGAAAATCGAGACGCTCTTACTTCCCCTCCCTCCCTCCCTCCATTCGTCCGTCCATCCATCCATCCATCCACCAACATCGAGGACACAGGCCAGCTGCTCCGACATGATGTCGGACCTTCCGCCCCTGCGGCCGCAAACCGCCTTGAGGTGATACTCGTTCGCCGACACAATAGCATGTATAGTCAACTAAACAACAGGAGAGAAAAGGACGGCCACCACAAGTGCAACCTGTTCGTCTAAAATAAAGCGACACAACCCCCCACATGCCACTTCCCTGGTCAGGGGGCAACGACCCACAGACTAGGCACGCACGCCTGTCGTTCGGTGTTGGAGAACACTTTATTTAATGTCAACGTAAGTCCTTCTTACAATCTGTTAAATGTATTTGTTGGAAAGACTGGACCCCTCTGGAACAACAACGAAATTCCGGAGAATGCTCCAGATCACTTTTTCAAATGGCTAGCTACTCCGCCAAGCGCTTGATGTTTTTATGCGGCCGACCGCCACCCCTCTGCGGCCACAGGCCTCGCCAGGTCTTCCGCCATCCTCCGCGGCTGCCTGCGGTGCACGGCCTGCCTCGAGGCCCTTAAGTTGGCTTTACACTAGCAAGTCGCTTGCAGAAGTTATTGCTGCAAGTTATTGCTAGCCGCTTGCAGCTGTGTTTACACAGCAGTGCAAGAATTAAGCAAGATTCTTCTGCAAGTTCTTTGGCACGAAACTTTCGTCAACAAGTTGCTGATACTGTTTACATATGCTTTCAGTACCACTACGGTCTACGAGTGTCAGCCGAAGTGTAAAATGACAAGTAGGTGGGTGAGACATGCTGCAGCTCTTGTAATTGTAATGCAAAACGTGAAAAAGAAGAAGAGAAGTATTTGGGTTAGAGAGTACATAATGAGAACATCGCAAAATGGTGCCTCTAATAACCTTTTGTAAGAACTTAGTATCGATAGCATGGATACTTTTGAAAACTTTTGCAGAATGTCCTCATATGATCTGGAGTATTTGTTGATGTTAATAACGCCCATCATATCAAAACGAGACACAAACTTCGGTACCGCTATTTCAGCAAAGGAACGTTTGCTAGTCACTCTATGATTTATAGCTACCGGTGAGCTACAAATAACATAGGCATTTCATTTATTTATGTGAAACATACAACCAAAAAAAGTTTGAATTTTGAAATCTTTTCTTTGTAGGAGACTCGTACAAGTCCCTAACGTACTTGTTTTATATCCCCGTCAGCACGATTTCTCTGATCGTACACGATGTATGAAGAGCCATTTTTAAGGTCTTGAAAAGGAAAAATTATTTGAAGGTATGTGAAAACACAACAATGAAATTAAATTTTTATTGGAATAAACTGCATTTTACAGAATGATATGCTTATAAAAATGTTTTTTCTAATGCTCATAAAATGGAAAATGACAAGCTAAGTAAATAGAACATGTAACAATTACACATCGTCTTTTTCTAGACTCCTAAAACAACAGGCGAGTGGATGCAGGTGGCAAAGGGGTTGTGTCTTCGAGTTATGCTACTTTCTATGTACTTCTTTTATAGATGTGTCGAATATCGACGAGATTTCATTTAATGCGCTCATCTTCTTCACTCTATCCTTAAAGTCTCACTTATGCACGTTCCGTATTTCGGGGTAGCTCTCCACGGCTTCAATAAAATGTTCTATATCCTGCTTCATCCATTCCCGTTTCTCCTCCATTTCTGAAATTTGTTTGCGTATAATACGTAAGATGGTTGCATAAAATTAAGTCACCACATTAAGTAAAATGTTAAATATGAGTGTTATGCAGACGACATACTTACTATAACTTGCGCTTCCTACTTGCAGGAAATAGAAATAAATCCTAAAAGCTGCAAGTTACTTGCAGATACTTCTTGCGTGGTGTTCACTCTGGAAGCGGAAAACGTGCAGCAAGTCACTTCCGCCATAAATTGCTACAGTCGCAAGTGGACTTGGCGATATGTTTACACTCGCAAATCGCGTGGCAAGTTCCTCCGCGCAAGGAAATTGCTGCAATAACTTGCTAGTGTTAACCGAGCATTAGCCAACACAAAACGGAAATTTAGCAGCGCCGCTCTGCCCCTAATATCCAACTGTCCGGCGACCATCCACCGTAGACTGACCGCCCCCCACCCCCCTCCCCCGGCACCCGCCGTTCTGCGGTGGAGAACTTGTATTTGACATCAACGCATCTCCTATAATCAAGCGTCTATTAAAAAAGGAATACACAATTGCGACGATAATAAATGTCCTCTTTCCACGAAAATAGGCACAGCACATTTTCTTTGGTTCAAAAAATTGCTCTGAGCATTATGGGACTCAACTGCTGTGGTCATAAGTCCCCTAGAACTTAGAACTACTTAAACCTAACTAACCTAAGGACAGCACACAACACCCAGCCATCACGAGGCAGAGAAAATCCCTGACCCCGCCGGGAATCGAACCCGGGAACCCGGGCGTGGGAAGCGAGAACGCTACCGCACGACCACGAGATGCGGGCACATTTTCTTTGTTTTATGACCAAAATTGGTATAGCTTTTACTTTCAACTGCAGGACACAATCTGCATCTCATTATTTTATAGCCGGCCGTAGTGGCCGAGCGGTTCTAGGCGCTACAGTCTGGAGCTGCGCGACCGCTACGGTCGCAAGTTCGAATCCTGCCTCGCGCATGGATGTGTGTGATGTCCTTAGGTTAGTTAGGTTTAAGTAGTTCTAAGTTCTAGGGGACTGATGACCTCAGAAATTAAGTCCCATAGTGCTCAAAACCATTTGAACCATTACTTTGTGACATCCGGGGAAGTGTACCATCGCTGATTACAGACGATCAGCAGAGACATGTCTAAAATCAGGAACTCACTAGCGAACCGCTGTACCATTAGCTTTGGTGAAAGCATGAAAGCAGCTTGATGATGAATTGTGTAATAAATAAAGTAACCTAAAACAAAGTAACCTAAAACCAATTTGTGGCTGGTTGCTGTACACCATCAACAATTTATTACGTGATGTCTTTTCTGAAGTTGTTAAGCAGGATGCTATCTACATTGCTTTCAGCTTTCAAGAGTGTAACCAGTCCTTAACCAGTTATCGTTGTCAGTTGAACGATAGAAGTACGTACTGTAAAATATTTGCAATTTGTGATTTTCGTTCCAGACTTCGTTCAATCTAGCACCTTGGTCCCAAAGAATAAAGGAAATCAGATACCTATAAATAAAGGTAACATATACATGGACAAAGAAAGGCTTCAGTGGTAGCTACAAATAACTGTTATCCGCTAGTTCGAAAAGACGTCGTGCAACGCAACTGCCTGAGAGATCGCTGCATAACTGTGAAAAGATTTCTTCCTAGGGCACACTCACTCATTTCTTGAACGTTGTGACAGTCTTGAGTCTTCAGTATATCAGTTTATCGTTTATGACTCTGGTGAACAGATATATCTGCTGACTAGATGAAGAGTCTTGTTGGAAAGCCGACGTATTTAGAGCTACTTGCGGCATTATTTTTACCTTGTTCATATACATTACTCTCTCTCCAGAGAGCAGAATAACATGAAATAGAGGGAGCACTGACTGGGTCAGAATTCAATTAGCGCAAAGTGCCTGAATAGCTCTGTTTCATTTGTCTGACGAAGCCAAGTGTTTTCCTGGCAGTGAGGGCAGCACAGTGATGTGCTCCACTAATACTTCTTGCAGAGAAAGTGTACGCCCCCCCTTTTTTTCGTAAGAGAACCATGAGTTGGATAGTGTACCTGGATATGTTTGATACCACAGATCGATGAGGATGACCAAGAACGAAACGTTTACTTGAAGCAAGATGGTGCACCACCCCACTACCTGGCTGACATCCGGGATTTTCTCAGGTCAATGGGTTGGCCGTGATACGCCGATTGCATGGCCCCCACGTTCCCCAGACCTGACCCAACTCGATTTTTTTTTTGTGGGGATTCATCAAGGATATCGTGTTTGTACCTCCTGTGCCGGGTTCTCTACCTGAACTTAGAGCACGAATTGATGCCTCCATTGAGCAAGTTTGGGAAGAAATTTACTTCCGATGGGATGCGTGCAGGATAACCAATGGAAGCCACATACATCATTAGTTGAAGGTAAAAAAAAATTAAAAAAATACTTGATGTATTTCCCTATAAAATAACACTAAACCCAGTTCTATATCTTATTTCTATAAATTTATATTAGTTTTTAAAGTTATAAAGTCCTATTTGATACACCCTGTATATGTAGGGTTGCGAAAAGCTGGCAAAGCACAAATTTTTGTTGCTGTAGTTACTCTCGCCGGCTACACTGACGCCCATTTCTTGACAAAATCGGGAAACTCTTGTGGAGATGCCTCACCATAAAATCGCGTTCGATGGTTTCAGCATTCGAGTTTGTAAAATGGACGTTGAGGATTTTAGAACATGTAAGAGTGTTGTCGACCTCACTATCAAACCGTAAACTGGTGTTCATCGTAACAACGTACTTCTAAGAAATTTTGAAATAATGAAATTTTCAAAGGGTTACCGTATGCAGTTGTTTAAAGTAACGTATTCTTGATCGGAATCGTGGGAGGCCACAATTTGCTATTTCTCCATAGTTTGTAGATGCCTCGCAAAATCTAGTGTCCCAATACGTAGACGGAAGGCTAATATTGAAACACAACCACGTAAGAAAATACAATATCAAGCTTGAAACACACAGACTTAATAAAACTACTAGAGTGGGAGCCCACAATTTGCTATTTCTCCATAGTTTGCAGATGCCTCGCAAAATCTAGTGTCCCAATACGTAGATGGAAGGCTAATATTGAAACACAACCACGTAAGAAAATACAATATCAAGCTTGAAACACACAGACCTAATAAAACTATTAGATTTCATGCCTAAAGTGAACAGATAGTTTTGTATGAACCTCAAGCTAGAGAATTTGCCTAATGAAGATGATGATAACGAGGAATGTCAAACGTTGGGATAGGTCTCAACAATGTGTGGTGCATTAAGTGTCCGTTACGTATGTTCTGATTCCAGTTTTGCATTAATTACAAATTACACTACAGTTAAAAGACGCAGTTGGCTCTAGCCTATATATACAGAATTTGTAGATGAACAATAATAATAATAAGTATTAAATGATTTTTATAGGAAGTATGCGATGTTAAAAAAACCAGACTGGTGGTTTCCCTACAAATCTGATTTTCACAAATACCTGTTTTTCTCTAAACTTTGTATACGTGCTTTGGGCATTATGGTTCTCAGTGCCTGAATTATCATCACGCTAGTAAACGAGAGAATCACAGACTACCTTTTAAGTCCGCCGCAGTATCACGCACAGTACACTCTTAATGTAACGGAACAGCGGTAGTTCTTGATAACAAGTACTGAATCGTAGGGGAGGTGGGGGTTTTGAGTGGCCACACACTAAAATCTAACACAACAACCGCAAAATTAAACAAACAGCAACACGTAGAAAACGTAAGCAGGACATGAGCGGGAAATAACGAGAGAGCAACACAGAATTTCTAAAAGAAAAGTCACTACACAAGTAACGAAAAAATAACAAATCTTGGGATCGGTAACCAGAACTGAGCTGTATAGGGCAATTCTACTTGTCGATTTCAAGGTTAGTTATCGCTTTTTTGTAGTGGTACAGGAAGCGATACCATACAGGTAAATCCTAAAGGAATGAGGGAGCCACTCCTAATGAAAATGACATAATAATGGAAAATGCAGTCGACAATTAGGTCAGTGTCACGCACGAAAATTCTAAAAGAATGCATAGTTATATGATTTCTGTTACTTTCTGTACCACTGTTGTTACTGTACGTGTGTACTGGGCAATTCTCAAAGAATGCAATGTATGGTATCCCTCTAATTGTTGATTCCACGTTCCGTTATTTTTCATGATTTTTGCTGGCTGTTAATTATTACACTTTTTCGTATCACTCGCTATGATACTGGAAGAACGGGAAACATAACTAATGTTGTAATCGACAACTAGACTTGACCTCAGTGATATAGAGATAAAAATAATTAATCCTAAAAGAAATAACAACAAACACTTAATAAAAAATCACGAAAAATAACGAACCGTGGGATGAAGAACTAGAATTGACCACATATATAACTGTCCTCTTAGGTTGCTGCCTAATCTTCTCCTCGGCAATCGTAGCACATTCGGACAAAAACGGCCAGATATTTATGAGAAGCAGCATTATATATACCAGCAATTTCAACTGTGTTCTTAAGGTTGTGGCCAACCCCGCCTTCGGAAATGGTGCCATATTCGGAAAAAGTAGTCATATATATTTACGAGAACTAAGATTATAAATACGATTGCTACTTGATTCACGAGCAGCAACTTAAAGCTGTGCACTTGGGTTCCTGCCAAACTACAACCTGGGAAATCGCGATATGTTTCTAATAAACAGCATAGCTTAACGTCAGTTACTAAGACAACCACAGATAAAATGTAATGACATGCCACTTATGTCCTTCGCAGCCTAAACTCATGGCCTCCGTCACTCGGGATGTCATCGATCAAAGCTGACAGGTGGAATCGGACGCTACATTTGACTCAAAATAGAACTTAATGCCTGAAATTCATCTAAAATACGTTAGAAAGTATTCTATCCATCCTACAGTTTTTTTCAGCTTACTAACGTAATTAAAAATTTTATTTGTAATCCGTGTTTCTTCCATTCTTTTTAAATGTCCATAAAATTTTAGCCGTCTCTTCCTCATTGTATCTGTGATCTTTTCTGTATTTTTGTATAAGTCATCGTCTCCCCTTTTAATCCACCTATTTTCCTTGTTTTTCTCAGGACCTAGAATTTTTCTTAGTATTTTTCTCTCTCTTTTTTCTATTTCTCTTAATTCGCCTTTCTTATTCAATGTTAGGCACTCTGATCCGTACTTTGCTTGTGTCCTAATAACTGAGTTATAATGTCTAATCTTCGCTTGTATGGATATTGATTTTTTTATTGTAGTAGTTTTGTGTTAATTTATATGAAAATTCTAATTTTTTTAATTCGTTCTTTATTTGTCGTGTTATCCAGTCCATTGGCTTGGATCCACAATCCCAGCTTTTGAATCTATCAACTCTTTTAATTTTTCCATAGTTTGTTTTCATAAACTTTTCTGTATTTTGTTTGTATTCTATATACTCGATTTTTCCATAGGATATTTTTAGCCCAGTCTTTTCAGCAATCTCGTGTAACAGTTCAAGCATAACTTTTGCGTTTGTTCGGTTTTCAGTTATCAATACCATATCATCCGCAAAGGCTAAGCATTTCACTTCAAATTTGTTCTTTTCTTGGCCCATGCTTATACCCTTTGTGCCTCTATTGTTTAATGTGTTTTCCTATGTTTTTACTACTTTATCTAAAGCCAAGTTAAAGAGAATTGGGGACAGTCCATCTCCTTGGCGAACTCCTGTTTTGATTTTGAATGGTTCAGAAATTTCGCCTTGAAACTTAATTCTTGATGTAGCTGTGAGCGTTTGTTCAACAACTCTTCTGGTGTTTTCGTCTATCCCTGATTCATAAAGTATCTGGAATAGTGTTTGTCTGTCAACTGAGTCGTAGGCCTTCTTGAAGTATACGAAAGTAGCCACTGTATTTTTATTTTGTATAGCTGTCACTCTCAAAATTGTTTTTAAATTAAGAATCAGTTCTGCACATGATCTACCTTTTCTAAATCCTGCTTGGTAATCTCCTATATTAGGTTCTGCTTGCCGCGCGAGATTAACCGAGCGGTCTGGGGCGCTGCAGTCATGGACTGTGCGGCTGATCCCGGCGGAGGTTAGAATCCTCCCTCGGGCATAGGTGTGTGTGTTTGTCCTTAGGATAATTTAGGTTAAGTAGTGTGTAAGCTTAGGGACTGATGACCTTAGCAGTCAAGTCCCATCAGATTTTACACACATTTGAACATTTTTTGAACAGGTTCTGCTTGTTCCTCTATTGTATTTAAAAGTGCTTTAAAAAGTATTTTGTATGTAACTGGTAACAACGATATGTCCCTGTAGTTGTTGGTGTGTGTTTTATCTCCTTTTTTATGGAGAGGATGGATCAGTGCTCGTTTCCAGCCACTGGCTATGAAAGTGTTATAAAAACACATTATTTCTTACGAAAGGGCCATGGAAAACGTGTGTTCACGGCAGCATGGCGATGCACTAAACTTCTCGAACGTTATCCACACGAGCGAATACAGTAAGCATTTGGCCTGGCCGTCTTTGTATGACCGTGTATAATTTGTAGCATTCCGATCTTACTCTAATTACGAGATGGTTCTCCAGTACAAACTGCTTTAGACGAATCGTGATAAACAGTCTGGACGACTGATTTGCAAAATTACCTCGATATAGCTTCTGTGTTGAAGATCTCCACATTCGTTCAACATGTGTTATGTGAGAATTAATGTTCTGCGTCCGCATAAAGGCGCAATCGATTTAACGCCTGTGTTTGGCTGCCAGCAGTGGCGGAAATCATATGCTGGTTCACGACTTTCCAGATACCTCCAGCGTTGCTCGTGCCCCCTACTCCATTTCACGATTTTTTAAGGTTTTGCTAAATGCGGACAGGACGATTCGTGTTGCTCGCCATTCGACTCGTCTCAAACTGTTGCTAAGAAACGACACGGGACGTCGAAGAGGCCCCTGCATTGTTGAAAACTGCGTCACGTCGCGATTGCTGTTGTTTACTCTGAGAGGATATGCGGACAATTATCGTCGCACAATTAAAGGAACTGCACAGCGATGATAATAGGGGCGTAAAGGGGCTGTGCTTTCCGGGCAAATTCTGCCGAGAACAACACCCTCACAGCCTCACTTCCGGCGGTACCTCATCTAATAGACTGAAGAGCCAAGGAAACTCGTACACCTGCCTTATACCGTGTAGGGCCCCCGCGAGCATGCAGAAGTGCCGCAACACGACGTGGCATGGACTCGACTAATGTCCGAAGTAGCGCTGGAGGGAATTGACACCATGAATCCTGCGCGGCTGTCCATAATTCGGTAAGAATACGAGGGGGTGAAGATATCTTCTGAATAGCACGTTGCAAAGCATCCCAAACATGTTCTATAATGTTAACGTCTGGGGAGCTTGACAGCAAGCGGAATTGTTAAACTCAGAAGAGTGTTTCTGGAGCTACTCTGTAGCAGTTCTGGACGTGTGGGGTGTCGCATTGTCCTGTTTGAACTGCCCAAGCTTGTCAGAATGCACAATGGCCACGAATGGATGCAGGTGATCAGACAGGAACCTTACGTGCATGTCACCTGTCAGAGTCGTACCTAGACGTATCAGGGGTCCCATATCACTCCAACTGCAGACACCCCGTACCATTATAGAGCCTCCACCAGCTTGAACAGTCCCCTGTTGACATGGATTCATGAGGTTGTCTTCATAACCGTACACGTTCATCTACTCGATACAATTTGAAACGAGATTCGTCCGACTAGGCAACATGTTTCCAGTCACAAGGATGGGGCCCCTCCACGCCCACACCAACGTGGTGACCAAACCAAAAGTTCTACTGTCACCTCCGTAAACATGTTAGTTTTTGAATCAGGCGTCACAGGATGCGGGCTGTGATGTTATCCATGCGTCTGAGTAAGATTACTCATTAACATGGTCCATCAGGAGATAGAAGTGGTCGAAAACGATTGAAGGGTAGCGGTTGTAAGGGCAGAGGAAAAAAAGTGCCAAGGCAAGAGCCAAGGAAAAAAACCTCTGCGACAGTAGGACGGGTAGTAAGGGCAGTAGCGGCTTGCTAGCTGCGACAGAGCATGCAAGGTGCGGTTATGTTAGTTCGAGGTATCGTGCATCGTTACCTTTGTCGTTGCTGGAGCTTGTTGCGGCGCTTGCTGCAGTTGCTGCGTCCCTGCAACAGTTCAAGGTCGTTTTAGATTAGTGGGCGATCGGTCATAGATCGGCTCACGGACGGTGTAGGGTGTGTGTGTGGCTGGTTTGCGTGCTGTGTACAGTACGGCTTCCCTGCGGTTGCCTGTTTTTCGGCTGGTCGCACATCTGGGTTTCCAGTAGTAACTGTGTTGCAGGGGCTCGCCAGTACTGTCGTGTTAGCGTTCTATGGACCATAGATGTTTAGTTCCTAGCCAGTAATGTCTTTGGTCTGTTATGCTTCCATCTATGGTTGTGGTCGTAGTTACCCAGAGAAAGGATAAACGGGTTGCGCGAGTGTCTCGTGTTATTGTACAGTCGTGTGGGGAGTTTTTGGAATACCTGCAAGATAGTATCTAGCCGGTATTCCCGGTGAAGGTCCGCGATGCGTGTGTAGCGCGGAGCGTTGCTTATGATTTTGAGTACTTTGTTCTGTATGAGCTGCAGACGGCGCAGGCGAGTTGGCGCAGTGTATCCCCAGACAGGGGCTGCGTACGTCATCAGGGGTCTAATAAGTGTCATGTACATGGACCTAGACACCCTCCTGTTCAGTGTGCTACGCCTGTTAAGCATAGGGTAGAGTTGTTTGAGCCTCGCGTTAGCTTTGTTGGTCACGTGTTGAATGTGGTCCCCCCAGAGTAGTTTCCTGTCCAGCCAGACACCGAGGTATTAGACCTTCTCGCGGAAACGTATTGGGCCTGTGTGTAGTGTTTCCAGTCATCAACAGTCCAATGTCTGTGCTGACGGGCCCAGATGAGACGTAAAGCTTTGTGTCGTGCAGTCATCAAAGGGTACACTAGTGGGCCCTCAGCTGCGAAAGCCGAAATCGATGATGTTTCGTAGAATGGTTTGCATGCTGACACTTGTTGATGGTCCAGTGTTGAAATCTGTAGCAATTTGCGGAAGGGTTGCACTTCTGTCACGTTGAACGACTCTCTTCAGTTGTCGTCGGTCCCGTTCTCGCATGATATTTTCCCGCCCGCGGCGATGTCGGAGATCTCATGTTTTACCGGGTTCCTGATATTCACAGTACAGTGGTAAAATAGTCGTACGGGAAAATCCCACTTCATTGCTACCTCGAAGATGCTGTGTCCCATCGCTCGTGCGGCGGCTGTAACACCACGTTCACAGTACCTGAAATCTTGATAACCTGCCATTGTAGCAGTAGTAACCGATCGAACAACTGCCCGGGCACTTAAAGAGACGTAGCTGACCGTAGCTCCATATTCTGCCTGTTTACATATCTCTGTATTTGAATACGCATGCCTCTATCAGTTTCTTTGGCACTTCAGTGTACTTTCCAAATCTCACAGACGCTCTCCTGCGAAACATGCAAGACCTACACTCCTGGAAGAAGGGATATTACAGAGACATGGCATAGCCCCAGGTTGTAGCCAAGCAATGCCTCCGAAAATTTCTTTCTTGCAGGAGTACTGGTTTCGCATGTTTCGCTGGAGAGCTTCTGTGAAATTTGGAAGATAGAGGACGAGGTTCTGGCGGAAGTAAGACTATGAGGACAACTACTTGGGTAGCTTAGCTGGCAGAGCACTTGCCCGCAATCGGCAAAGGTCCGGAGTTCGATTCTCTTTCCGACGCACACACTTTTAATCTGCCAGGAATTTCATGTCAACGCACGCTGCGCTGCAAAGTGAAAATGTCACTCTGGAAAGTAATTTATTTTAATTTTATTTTACACGTCTAGTCAATTAGCACCACACTGACAAACAAATCTCTGTGGTCATGGAACGAGGAAGTACATGAAATTAACATCAGAAAGTTTAAGTACAGATAACGTTTACACGACTCGTAGGAAAATTATAAGCTGATGAGCAAGAACTAGCATAATCCACAATATAACACCTGAATTTTCTTTCTTTTATCCGGGAACTCCCCGACACACTAGAAGGAGCGAGCTGTTTCCTCCATGACGGCTTACTGAAAATGGATGCACCGGAATACTGCATGCCTTTCTAGACAAGAGTAAAGGAGGTGCGATCCAAATGCAGACTGGATTTCACCCTAGCATTAACGGAGTGGAAAGCTGCTACTTCTCGGGAATAAGCTCATACTGTTAACCGTGAACGGAATTGGAATTCTGACACTGGCCTCTCAGTAGACGTTTTCTCCGAGACTCCTGAACAGGGATCGACAACAGGTTCGCGACTGTGTACCACATTTTGCTCGAACTGCCAATTTATGAGCCAAAAATACTCTGTGAGAATGGGAAAAGTTACCCCAGAAAGTAATAAAGTATGCCGTAAATGAATGAAAATAAACAATGTAGACTAATTTCCATGTTCGACTATCACTTATTGCAGATACAGTTGTAACAGAAAATATGGCTGATTTTTTGGCAGTGTTGAGAACCTTCCTGTAGATCCTTTTGTAGTTTTTGCAGTAGTGCAAAAAAAACTGGATCACTATTGCCCTTTTTAATGGAGTTTAAATATTTACAAGTTTGAGCACTTTTTTTGATTCCTTTACTAATCCATTTATTGTTGGTGGGTGTTCCAATGGGAATTGG
Organism: Schistocerca cancellata; assembly: GCF_023864275.1. Taxonomy (NCBI): domain Eukaryota; kingdom Metazoa; phylum Arthropoda; class Insecta; order Orthoptera; family Acrididae; genus Schistocerca; species Schistocerca cancellata. The sequence goes on from NC_064635.1 coordinate 140,707,707, forward strand.
AGAACTTACTATTCACTTTAGTTTCTGTGTACACTCTTTCCCAACTTTCATGTGCTAACTTTAAGGAAAACTCTTGCAAAGCTGATGGAGAGTAGACTCTTTTATATACATGCAGTTTTGATTCTTTTTTTACACAAGCTTTTACTTTTATAATCTGACATAGATGGTCAGACAGTTCCAGATTTTTGACAAGTACATCACAGTTTTCTCTGCCTACATCTGTAGCTGTATGGTCAATGGTAGATGATGAATGTGTGGTTATTCTTGTTGCACAGCTGACTAGTGATGATATACCAAAACTATGTAGAATATTCATAAATGTGTTACTGGTGTCATCTGTTTTAGTTGTATTTATGTTAAAGTCCCCACAGAAAAGGCTATTATGTTTCAGAGTCAACGCTAGTTCTAGGCTTTATATAAGTTTTGAAAAGAATATCTCTATATTACCACTGGGAGTACGATATACACACAATATAGTTAGTTTCTTGGGAATATTTATAGCAACTATCTCTATTGCTGACACTTCAAAGTCTTTGTCTAAACTTAGCACGATAATATCGTTTCTGATTTTAAATTCAATGCCGTTCTTAACATAAATACATGATCTTCCACCTTTCATTGTGTTGCTGAAATAAAAACATGCTTGGACATATGAGGGTAAATTAATATATAAGGGTTCACTTTCTTTTCACCAGTGCTCTGTAATACAGATAACAGTGCTGTCTAAGATTTGTAACTCGACTTCCAGCTGTTGCACTTTTTTTTTACACACTGAATATTTTGGTGGAGTACTGTTAGACATTTAATGTTACTTATCTTGGTGGCTTCTGTTTCGTCATATTTGCAATTAAAAATCCTTCAGATGGGAAGGAGGTGTCTTATTCCGTCTACTTACTGCCCTATGGATGGTTGTTTCCATATCTGCTGCTGCTCCTGCTATTGCTGGGATTTCTGCTGTTACTGCTGTCTGTGATGCTGCTGTTGCTGGTGATGCTGTAGTTGGCATTTCTGTTCCGATTATTGTTTGTACTGCTGCATTTTGTGTAACTGCTTTTGGTTGTGTTTGTTCTGCTGCTTTTTTGTTGCTGATATCATCTGTGATGAGATGGCTTCTCCGTTTTGAGCTGATACAATAATACACAATTTCAGAAATAGGTAATGCGACTTCGGTTAATTGGTAGAATACTAGGGAAATGCAATCACTCAACAAAGGAGATTGCATACAAAACGCTCGTGTGCCCCATCAAGTGTGTGGGTTCCGTACCAGGTGGAATTAACAGGAAATACTGAATGTACACAGAGAAGGACAGCATGAATGCTCACACTTTTGTTTGAACCATGGGAGAGATGCTGAAACAACTGAACTGACGAAAACTTGAAGGCAGACGCAGACCATCCCTTCGAAGCTCTCTAAGAAAGTTTCTATAAATAAATTTAAGAGATGCATCTAGGAACATACTACAGGCGCCTACGTATCGCGAAGACAAGATTAGAGTAATTACAACACGCACAGGGGGATTAAGCAGCCCCGCACTTCATACGTCTATGCAACTGGGAAAAGCCCTAATAATAGCTACAATGAAAAGCACCCTCTGTCATGCATTTCACAGTGGTTTGCGAGGTATGGATGTAGTGCATATTTTGTGAAGACTGAGGTTGTTTATAGCTCGTTGTAACAGCGGCTAACCGTTTATACACGTGATTCTGTTACAGTATTTCAACGTTCGTGTTAAGCAACAGACGTTTTCTGCAAGCTGATGTTATGTTTTGTCGTTGCTACGTCAGTACAGAACTCAGTATAAAGGCATGGATATTTGTAAGAAAATTAACATTGTCGGTTGGAACAGTTGCGTGCAGTGTACATGCAACAGCATGAAGACCCAGCATACCTAAACATGCAGTCATATGGTATAGCATTTGATGTCAGTAGTACAGCATGTAACGAGATATCAAAGACTGAGGTGGTAGAGGATGGAACTCAGTATGAGGGCAGTCGGCTCTGTGCGATGTAGTGTTTGGGTACATGTGTTTCCTGTAGATAGGTCAATGATTACTATTAGTAACTGTGCGTATTATGTACATGAACCACGAGTGTGACGTAGCCACAATGAAACAGCTGTCATTTGATGAAACAGCAAAAATCGGCGCGTAGAAGGAAGAGGGACTGCCTAATCGTCAAACTACCAAGAAGTTGCACCGTTCGAGTACAGTGATTTAAAATTTCTTTAGATTCGGCGCACGACATGGAGAAAGCGAAAGATATGGGCAAAGCCGAAAATTATCAGAGGCATCGAAACTGTTACTTCGCAAAGCAAGGACCACGACCCCACAAAACCCGTAATTCTTCTCAACTTCTTGCTGATTTAGAGTTGCCAGTAACTGCCCAGGCATGTTCGACAGATCTTGTCAAATGTAAGCATCTTGCATTCAAAAAACTACTACAGAAACCTGCTCTAACGCATTAAAATAAACATGCTATATTGGAGTTGGCTGAAATAGGTACGTCACGGACTTGAGAATGGGATAAAGTTATCTTCAGTGAAGACAAGAATTTTAATGTAGATAGCCCGGATAGATTTCAGTACGACTGGCATGATCTGAGAACAGAGCAGCAAATTTTGGTGATGGAAGTGTTATGATTTGGGAGGCATTCTGCACTAAAGGTAAATCAAGCCTTGATCGGGTGAACATTAGAATGAACTCTAATATGTACAGTGAGATGGTAGAGACAGAATGGCTTTGAATGTATGAGGACTAGGAAACAAAAGCTTCAACAATATAATGCATCTGTGCAGGTTTCTGCACCACAAGAAAGTGGTTTGAAGATAAGAATATCGATGTCTCTCCCTGGCCTGCAGCCCTTCCACCCCTCCGTCAATTCCTGACTGAAAACATCCTTATGCCCGAACAGTTTGGTGCCGCGCTGAGCGCTCCAGATTAGATTAGATTAGATTTACTTTCATTCCAATTGATCCGTAGTGAGGAGGTCCTCCAGAATGTGGAACATGTCAGAAAAACAACAATACATGACAAATATTTACAACTAAAACAAATAAGCTAATGTACCATTCCACAGGTCCCAAGTGGAATTATCGTCATTTTTTACTGAACACTATATGAAAGTCATTTTACAGATACTAATGCATTGAATTTAAAATAAAATAGTTTTTTATTTATTTATAAGGTAATAAACATGTAATACAACTACTATAATACTTATTTACAATGAACACATTACTGCACTGAAATGGTGCAGAAGTTAGATTGTACTTAGACACACACACACACACACACACACACACATTTACAATGAACACATTACTGCACTGAAACTGCGCAGAAGTTATATTGTACTCATACACAAATCAGTTGGTTTTACTGAGAAATTCATCAATGGAGTAGGAGGAGTTGGCCACCAATAAATCCTTTAGGCTTCTCTTAAACTGAATTTCATTGGTTGTTAAGCTTTTTATGGCTGCTGGCAAGTTATTGAAAATGTGTGTTCCTGAATAATGCACAACTTTTTGTACAAGACTAAGTGACTTTAAATCCTTGTGAAGATTATTCTTATTTCTAGTATTGATTCCATGAATTGAGCTGTTGGTTTGAAAAAGTGATATATTTTTAATGACAAATTTCATTAAGGAATAAATATATTGGGAAGCAGTAGTTAGTATCCCTAGTCCCTTACCCAACAATTCCTTCGCTTGGTAGAACTCATTTGTCTGGCCAGGGCAAGGAGAGAAGCAACAGGAGCAGTGTTCCTAGACATAGAGAAAGCATTTGACCGCGTCTGGCACGATGGCCTAATCTACAAACTTGATCAAATAGGGTGCCCAGCTCATATAACCTGGATCATTGACTCCTTCCTTACAGGGCGCCAGCTCTTCGTAAGGAATGGAGACAAGGCCAGCCAAACACGACGGATTGCGGCAGGAGTCCCGCAGGGCCCGGTTTTGGGTCCTGTCCTCTACATCACATACACGAATGACATCCCTAGGCAGTTGGGTGGAGAGATTGCTCTCTATGCGGACGACACCTCAATGTACAGAAGCAGTCGCAGCCTCCTCCTTATACACCACCACCTCCACCAACATCTCGACAAAATAACCCATTGGTGCAACCGCTGGAAAATTAAAATCAATCCTGCAAAGTGCCAAGCGATCTATTTCACCCCTAAGATCAAACTCCCGGATCGCCAACTCATAATTGACGGCCGAGAGCTAACCTGGAAAAACTCAATCATTTACCTGGGGGTCGAAATAGATCGCAGCTTAACACGGAACAGGCACATCACTAGTGCTACATACAAGGGCTGTGCCCTCTTCTGTAAGCTATATCCACTCCTGAAAGGTGATCGTATAACCATCCAATGTAAACTCTTTCTCTGGCGCCAGCTCATACTTCCATTCAGCCCATATGGCTCGGAAGTATGCTCTATGGCGTCAGGCACAGCACTTTCCCGATTGCAACCTCTCCAGAACAAAGTTTTCCGTGTCATCTCTGGCGCGGGCAGATACGTCACATAAGAGACCTCCTAGGCCAACCAACCATCTACACACTTATTCAGGAAAAATCCACAAAATTTTACGAAACTACACAAACTTCGCCTCACTTTCTCATACTAAATTTAGGAAACGAAACACCAGAAGCTTCTCACAAACGGCCAAAATTAACCCTTACACGCCTCTTTAGAGACCAATAACACAAACATAAAACAACAAACACAAGCTTACACACAGAAAACACACACACAACTCCAATCTCCTGTTAAAAAACCTGGCGCATTCCGAAGTCAGAGGGGCACAGCCCAGTGGTTCTTGGTGTACAACAAGAACACACATAGCCTCGTCAGCCCTGGCCTGCACATAGCATGGATTTGAACCCCGCGGAACAACTTTTGGAGAATATTTGCAAGGCGTGTTTATCGGAATTGAAGGCAATTTGAGGCCATGTGCGAGCTGAAAAGAGCGATACGAGAAGAGCGGACGACAATTTCACTGCAAGAATTACAAACCCTTTGTAGATTAAGGCATCGTGCCAGACGTAGTCAAATGCTTTCTCTACAGACGTTTTGAGGTAATTGGGAATAACGGAGGTTGGACAAAGTACTAACAGTGCAATAACATAACAGGACAGTGAGTGCCTATGTACCAATTTCCATCCTGGAAACGTAAACGCTCTAAAAGTGAAACCATTAAAAAATTTCTAAACTACTGCTGTAGGTAAGGTAGACGGGCGCTAGAAGCGTGGTAGAAGACGCGATCCATGAGCATCAAACAAGTAGTCGTCGGTCGCAAGAGTACACTGTGACGTAGCCTTGAGTATCAACAATCAGTGCGCAAATATGTTAACACCGTAAGCGCTTCTTCACTTGAAACCTCAACTGCCGGTACAGCATCGGAGATGAAGAAGTGTTCGTGGCTCTAATAGTAAGCATTTCAGAGTCCGTGTTTACTTAATTTTGTTGCTTAGAATGATCGTTCCTGTCATGTCCTGGAATATGGACCATTCACCCTGGAACACGCAATTAAGTGCGTACGGTTGTGTACAGAAGTTACACTGTAAGTAGACTGTATAGGTTTTTTTATTGGTAACGCCACATAGCCCTCTGTATGAAAACCACTGGCTGTGCTGTGTGCAGTCTGTGGCTGGTTTGCATTGTTGTTGGCCATTGTAGTGTTGGGCAGCTGAATGTTAACAGCGCGTAGCGTTGTGCAGTTGGAGGTGCGCCGCCAGCAGTGGTGTATGTGGGGAGAGAAATGGCAGAGTTTTGAAATTTGTAAGACTGGATGTCATGAACTGCTATGTATATTATGATTTTTCAACACTATTAAGGTAAATACATTGTTTTTTCTCTATTAAAATCTTTCATTTGTTGCATTAATTGCAATAATAATGTATTTGTGTCTGGAATCTGTTCCTCTATGCTTTTCGGCAGTGCAATTGCACCGGCAACATTCACATTTTGACCAGCAGAAAGTGTGTCTTGACTTATTTGAGAAAACGGTGAGGACCCAAAACCTGAATCTACAGTATTTGGAAGTTGTGTCCTGTCATTTCGGAATCCTGAGGCGAGCTGTTGCCGACCGATCGATTGATAATGCTTCCCTGTTCTCTAATTGTTTCAGTGCCTACACCATTATTTGCAGCCCGCTCCATTTCCCTATGTACAATTACCAAATTACTACTTTGAACATTAGTTAATGCATTACATGGTGGCGCTAACACACTGCTTTCGTCTTCACTGTCATTTCTCAGTTTACTTTGGAGCCTAGTATTACGTTTTTCACACGCCATTACTGTCACAATATTTCACACGACAACACAGAAAAACACAATTTGAAGTGCAAAAATAAGAGAACACATTAACATAGCACTGAAAATAATATCTAGTTAATTGCAAGCGCAGCTGCGAAATACTTGGTGCAAATCTACATGCATGCCACAACTGTTTTACTGTACAACAATGAAAGACTGCAACTACAAAGGAGATTCTCTCTACAATTACGCGCTAGCAATAAAAAATAGCTACACTAATTACAGAAACTACAAGAAAAAAATCAGAAGATTCCAGTGAGGTATCCTTGACTAAGGGTCGACATATGAAACGTCCCCTTAGAACAATTATACAAGACTGTGCTTAAACTGACACACAATACTTTTAGTGCAACGCAATCTGACTTTCAAAAATCCCTACAAAAGAATGGCCCTGACTAACATTAACCTATACGTTTCATAAATCACTTACCTCACAAAAATCTTTGTTACTCGAACTACTGCAATACAGCGAGCGCCACTACTGCCAGCTAAATAAAAGATTCAAACTACGGAAGGCACTAACTACTGATAGGCATAGTTAGCAAATGAAAGATTTTAATAGAGAACAAACAATGTATTTACCTTAATAGTGTTGAAAAATCATAATATACATAGCAGTTCATGACATCCAGTCTTACAAATTTCAAAACTCTGCCATTTCTCTCCCCACATACACCACTGCTGGCGGCAAATTCAACGCTACGCGCTGTTAACATCCAACTGCTCAACACTACAATGGCCAACAACAATGCAAACCAGCCACAGACTGCACACAGCACAGCCAGTGGTTTTCATACAGAGCGCTATGTGGCGTTACCAATAAAAAAACCTATACAGTCTACTTACAACACTTGTAGTTTAGTTTCCCAATAATTTACTATGCCGTTTTTCTTGCTCTTCAAACAGATAATCTGACGATGACTTAGGGCTTTTAACACGCTCAGATATTTGCGCCGGCTTTGTAAAAACAGTGGTTGCAGAGACAGATCATTGTGTGTGAATGCGTCGCCGACTGAAAAATTTGTCTGAGTTAACGGTCTGCGTTCGGCCTGTGCGAAGTGTGGCGGCACTCGAAACGATGCAGGCCAGACGAAGTGCATTAGTGCTCCATATATGACACGGCAGGTTTCCGGAAGGATATTGGTCAACGAGGAAGGTGATTTCATAGCAGATCAGCGTGGCTTTTGCCAGTTGCCAAATACCTCGATGTTATAGCAGTGATTCTTATTAACATTTAAAAAACCCTGAAGCTGCTGATGATGCTGAGACAAGTAATTTAACATAAGACGCACGTGGTCGGAATTGTCGGGAAACACCCCAAAAATGGATGAGTGTGTTGAACATGTGACGTCACAAGACGACTTACCTCACCTGCAGCTGTTGGGCTTGGAAGTGAAGGTTAGTTGGTTGGCTTACGTGGGCGAGGGGACCAAATAGCGTGGTCATCGGTCCCATCGGATTAGGGAAGGATACGGAACGGAATCGGCCGCGCCCTTTCAAAGGAACCATCCTGGCATTTGCCTGAAGCGATTTAGGAAAATAACGGAAAACCTAAATGAAGATAGCCGGACGCGGGATTGAACCGTTGCTCTCCCGAATGTGAGTCTAGTGTTGAGCGCCAAGGGATGATTTAACAATGAAATATTTCCATTCGAGCAAACGGTGCAAATTTCGAACACCTTCTGTAAATCTGATCTGTTGTGATCGTAGAAGTTGCAAAATTATTGTCCTAGCTGTAACCAAGCAAAAGCTGTTCTTACTTTGTGTTTCTCTCCATTTGTCCCCTTTTTGTTTTTGTTTATAGGGATTATTTAATAAAGAAGACGAAGGTCATCTGCCGGTAACGACGCATTTCGGAAGCTTATACTCGTGATGCAATACGGTGGGTTTTTGTTATACCATACTTTGCAATAAACCAGCGCAGGCTGCGAGAATGGTAAATCATAATAGTCTAACATAGTAATAAATATATGGCTTACCAGACGCAAAACAACAACCCTGAGCTCCAATCGCTAAAGTCACTTACATGGGCCCAGAGCCACACCGACGCGACGTGGGATACTTGAGTTGGATAAACAGGTGCGATAGACGAATAGGCTCCACCGCTGCAAGTGCAGCAGGCGCGTCGTGTAGTGACATCATATGTTCTAATTTTGTCATTCACATGTGGGGTATCTCCCATTTGAGGCACCAATACTGAATTACAGAGAGTACTCTACTGCATTGGCTCCTTACTTACCTTGCATTTATCGCGAATCTCTTGCCCAACATAAAGTTCCGAGCGACTGGAAAAAAGCGCAGGTGACGCCTGTATATAAGAAGGGTAGAAGAACGGATCCTCAAAATTACACACCAATGTCCTTAACATCGGTTTGTTGCAGGATTCTAGAACATATTCTCAGTTCGAATATAATGAATTTCCTTGAGACAGAGAAGTTGCTGTCCATGCATCAGCACGGCTTTAGAAAGCATCGCTCCTGCGAAATGCAACTCGCCCTTTTTTCACATGATATCTTGCGAACCATGGATGAAGGGTATCAGACGGATGCCATATACCTTGACTTCCGGAAAGCGTTTGACTCGGTGCCCCACTGCAGACTGCTAACTAAGGTGCGAGCATATGGGATTGGTTCCCAAGTATGTGAGTGGCTCGAAGACTTCTTAAGTAATAGAAAAAAAATTGCTCTGAGCACTATGGGACTCAACTGCTGAGGTCATAAGTCCCCTAGAACTTACAACAACTTAAACCTAACTAACCTAAGGACAACACACACATCCATGCCCGAGGCAGGATTCGAACCTGCGACCGTAGCGGTCGAGCGGTTCCAGAATGTAGCGCCTAGAACCTCTCGGCCACTACGGCCGGCGTAAGTAATAGAACCCAGTACGTTGTCCTCGATGGTGAGTATTCATCGGAGGTGAGGGTATCATCTGGAGTGCCCCAGGGAAGTGTGGTAGGTCCGCTGTTGTTTTCTATCTACATAAATGATCTTTTGGATAGAGTGGATAACAATGTGCGGCTGTTTGCTGATGATGCTGTGGTGTACGGGAAGGTGCCGTCGTTGAGTGACTGTAGGAGGATACAAGATGACTTGGACAGGATTTGTGATTGGTGTAAAGAATGGCAGCTATCTCTAAATATAGATAAATGTAAATTAATACAGATGAGTAGGAAAAAGAATCCTGTAATGTTTGAATAATCCATTAGTAGTGTAGCGCTTGACACAGTCACGTCGATTAAATATTTGGGTGTAACATTGCAGAGCGGTATGAAGTGGGACAAGCATGTAATGGCAGTTGTGGGGAAGGCGGATAGTCGTCTTCGGTTCATTGGTAGAATTTTGGGAAGATGTGGTTCATCTGTAAAGGAGACCACTTATAAAACACTAATACGACCTATTGTTGAGTACTGCTCGAGCGCTTGGGATCCCTATCAGATCGGATTGAGGGAGAACATAGAAGCAATTCAGAGACGGGCTGCTAGATTTGTTACTGGTAGGTTTGATCATCACGCGAGTGTTATGGAAATGCTTCAGAAACTGGGGTGGGAGTCTCTAGAGGAAAGGAGGCGTTCTTTTCGTGAATCGCTACTGAGGAAATTTAGAGAACCAGCATTTGAGGCTGACTGCAGTACAATTTTACTGCCGCCAACTTGCATTTCGCGGGAAGACCACAAAGATAAGATACGAGAGATTAGGACTTGTACAGAGGCATATAGGCAGTCATTTTTCCCTCGTTCTGTTTGGGAGTGGAACAGGGAGAGAAGATGCTATTTGTGGTACGAGGCACCCTCCGCCACGTACCGTATGGTGGATTGTCGAGTATGTATGTAGATGTAGAATTATTTGTTTCAGCGTCATCTATGCTGCTTCGCAGGTTTTTAAACATTAGTGAAAATCACCCTGGACATGGTATAACGAAGAATGTAATCACACCAGTCTTCTTCTCAATTTTTAGCTTCTTCAGAAGATTAACATACGAATGCTCTACACCTTTTACTAGTCACTCGTTCGTCCATCTTGTCCGCGCTTATATTCTTCTTTTTATAACTTTCGAAATAATAGTTTTGGAGACAGTCATTATTTTGTAGCCAAATTTACTTAATTGAGCCTTGGCCAGAAAAAGTTTTGCACTCTCGGACTATTGAACCAGGAGTGTGCGAAAGTTGCTGTGTGGCCGGTAGGTGTAAATGCGAACTGAATACTGCACATCACTTGTGCAGACGGTCGTTTGCGAACGTGGTCTGCTCATACAAACCTGGGCGTGTAAGGAACCATTTTTGAAACCAGTAATGATCTTATTTTTGTGGCTCGAGGCCTCATATAATAAAACAAGTTTTTTACGTCGGAAAAAAGTGGAATAACCATTTTTAAAGCTTCTTCACATTGTCAGTGACGTCTTTTACCGGTTGTTTCTGTTGATATCCAACAGAATTTTCTCGAAAATTTCGGGACAACGTGGTTATCTTGTTCAAAGACAACGCCACGGAGACCTCGAAGATGGGGCAAAGCCACCTTCCCACGTGAAAAACGTAACGGCTGCCGTCCAAATTGGTGGCTATGCGAACCGGAGGTGATCATGTAATATACACAATGTCACCTCATCACAGGTATGGCAGTTATCGCTGAAACGACTGGTTTTCGGTTATATCTTTTTTTCCACGTCTGTTTAACCCGAATGTTATTAACACTCAAAATAACTGGTTTATAAAATAACTCATTTCCGGTTTTTTATTTCTATTATTTCTTGTAATAGACGTAGAAACTGAACAAAACTCGAAAAATTTTAACTCTGTCAATTTCAAGATACATAGAATCAAAGTATTAAATTAAATAGGCAAATAAAAGAAAAATTAGTCCGTTCACCGTTCGTTGCTCTTCTCGAAAAGTGATAAGCGGTTGAATACTATAAGGAATTTCCGATATTCTCCTATCGATTATAATTTTTTGAAACTCTCCTCAAACAAAAATCATGTTGTAATTGGGGATCATACCACTATTTGGGCATTACGCATAGTCAAAGCTAAAGAGTGAAATTTGTCCGTTTCCAAGGGCTAGAAGCAAATAAAGAGATTAAGTAGACACAGGCAAGAGATCAGCTAATTCCTATTTTAATTGTATACTATGAATGATTGTGGCACCATACACAATCATTAACCCGGCTCCAGGGAGATAGGGTGCCCTTCCCTATTCCCCCACTGGGGTAATTCCTGTCTGGCGCGTCCACGTCGCGGGGGTGGGCATCCTACACTTCAGTAGGCCAGAGTGCTAGGATGGCTGAGTTCAGGCAGGGACCCAATCCCGTGGGGTATAACACGGAACCCATGCCCAGGGTTACGGGTGAAGACCTTAATGACAGCGACGGAGGAGAAGAAAGACTTCGGAACGGCGTAGCTGGCAGATGAGGCAACCCTCCTTTCTGGGGATTAAATGAGAAGGGAACCACTGCCTTGTGGTGGAGGAGAAACTCCAAAGGCTAAGGGAGACAACCCCAACAGAAAATCTCTTCTTGCGTTAGGCCTAGCAAGCCAGTAGGAAAGTCTTCATATATTGCTTTCAAAACACAGACGAGCCTCGGAACGAACCACTCAGGACTTGACCCCACTGCTTCTTCAAGTACTTGTGCAAATGATGGGAGACCTGATGATATTCATCAGTACAAGAAGATGAAACCAACTGGACTAAAAAATAACCTAAATATTGGCACCCTTAATGCATTAACCCTCAATGGAAAAATGGAAGAAATGACAGATGTACTAACAGAGAGGAAGTTAGATATATTGGGATTAAGCGAAACAAAGTGGAAGGGAAAAGGTGAGAAGAATTTGAGAGGAGGAGGAAAACTGTACTGGCGTGGGAATAACAGGTCTGGAAGAAATGGTGTGGCAGTGATGGTGAATAAGAATGTACAAAGCTGTACTGAAAATGTGAGATATATATTAGACAGGATCATAATCTTAAACCTGAGATTCCAAAAAGAAACACTAAAAGTAATCCAGATTTATGCACCTCAAGTGGGATGTAGCGAAGAAGAGAAGATGGACTTTGAAAATGTGTTAGAAAACCGTATAGAGAGTGCTAATATAGTGATGGGAGATTTTAATGCACAGGTAGGCAAAGACAGAAAGGGATTTGAGCAAGTATTGGGATGTTTTGGATATGGAGGCAGAAATGAAGAAGGGGAAAGACTCCTGAATTTGTGCCAGAGGAATGGAATGAAAATAGCAAACAGCTGGTTTATGAAGAGAGAAAGTCATGTTATCACCAGATACAGTTGGGATGGAAGAACGAAGAGTGTAATTGATTATATTCTAGTAGATAGGAAATGGGGAGAGAAAGTAACAAATATGTAGGTAATTCCAAATGTGAGTGCAGATGGAGACCATAGATTACTGGTGGGATGATGGAAAATGAATCAGTGTGTGAAAAATAGAAAACAGAAGAAAGTGATGAGGATACGGGATTGGAAACTGAAGGAGAGTGAATGTGCTGAGAAGCACAGAGAATTAATATCTCACAAAGAGAATTAATATCTCACAAAAATTTCCAAAAGAAGTTTTCTGCGATGCAGAAAAAGAATGGAGTTTATTCAAAGACACTTTAGTCGAAGCAGCACAAAAAGTATGTGGCGGAACATCTGGAAAGGAAAAAATAAGACAGACAAGTTGGTGGGATGATACCACAATCCAAGCAGTTAGAAGGAAAAATGGAGCATGGAGAAAGTGGTGGAAAACTAAAAATGACGAAGACCATAAAAGATATATAGAGGAAAAGAAGAAGTGCAAAGAAATAGTGGAAACAGCAAAGGAAAAGGCATGGGAAGAGTTTACAAAAAAACTTGAAGAAGATGTGAAGAGCAATAAGAAAATTTTCTATAAAATGATGAAAAATAAAAGGAAGGCTTCTGAAGTACCAGTAAAGATGGAAACAGAGGACGGTACCATTATTGAAGATCCAGGGAATATAAAACATCTCTGGAAAGAACATTTTAAGGAGCTGTTAAACGCTGAGGAGCAGGTACATGAGGAAACAACAAATAATGGAGAAATTGAGAGAAGTTGGGAAGCACGATTAGGACAAATTACACGGGAAGAAATGGAAAAAGCTGTGAAGAAGATGAATGGGGGGAAAGCCCCAGGACCTGATGAAGTATCAGTGGACATGATAAGAGCGGCAGGTCCAGTGGGAATGCAGTGGCTGTATAGAGTACTATCAAGCGTGTGGAGAAATAATACAATACCTGACGACCGGAGAACAGGAGACATTGTTCCCATCTTCAAGAAAGGCAATAAAAGACTTTGTAAAAACTACAGAGGAATAACCCTTATGAATCATACAGCCAAGATTTTTGAAAGAATTTTACTAAATCGAATAAGTGAAAAGATAGAAAAGGAGCTGAGTGAAGAACAGCATGGGTTCAGGAAAGGAAGAAGCACGATCGAACTGATATTTTCTATCCGTCAACTGATGGAAAAAAGTTGGGAGTATAACAAAAGGGTGATAATGGTTTTTATAGACAGTTGACAGGGAAAGACTCTGTGAAGAAATGAAGAAGATAGATATAGAAGATGGATACATTAATGTTATAAAGACAATGTACAGAGGACACAATTGTAGAATTAGAACACCATTGGGGAACTCTGAATACTTCGAAATAAGACAAGGACTTAAGCAAGGAAGTATTCTATCGCCTGCACTTTTTAATGTTGCGATGGAGGGAATGAATAGGGCAGTTAAAGATATAGTAAAAGGAAAAGACAAAAAGATGATTTTTGCAGATGATATGGTAATATGGGGTGATAAAGAGGTAGATGTACAGTTACAGCTTGATGCGTGGAAGCAAATAATGAAAAGATATGGATTAAAAAAAAATAAAGATAAGAGTGAAGTAATGGTATTTGGAAGAGAGAAAGGAATCAACGGAAATATTACCTTGAATGGAGAACCCCTCAAAGTGGTAGAAAGTTTCACTTATTTAGGGAGTGAAATATCTAGGGATGGAAGAATAACTAACGAAATTAATAGGAGGTTACAGAAGGGAGGCAATTTTTACCAAACAATAAAACACCTGATTTTGAATAATGAAGTTTAAGTAAGAGCAAAACTCCTTATGTATAAGAATTATTACATCCCTATTGTCACCTATGGTGGAGAAACATGGACAATGACAGAAAGGGACTGGAGCAGACTGCAAGCAGGGAAAATGAAATTTCTCAGAGCAGTTAAGGGAAAAACAAGAATGGACAGAGTAAGGAATGTAGAGATTTGAAAGGGCCTCAAACAAGAAAGAATCAGAGAAGAAATTGAAAGAAAGAGATTAAGATGGTATGAGCATGTTAAGAGGATGCATGGGCAGAGACTCCCCAAAATTATGGAAGAACTAAAGATGGATGGGAAAAGACATAGAGGGCGCCCAAGAACACGGTGGAAAATGGGAGTGAGAATATCTGTAGAAAGGAAAGATGTGACCTGGCAGCAAGTGGAGGAAGAAAAGTGGTGGGAGGACCGAGCCAAATGGAGAGGACTCATCAGCACCCAGACCCGGCAGTAGCTGGAGCGGGATTCGGATATAGATAGATAGACTATAAATGAATTGTTGTGGTGTCTTTAACCCTTTCACTGTTCCAGACGTAAATATACGTTAATCGTTTCTGTGCTCCAGACGTATATATACTATTTGCTATAAAAAACACTTACTGCGGTTCCATGCTACAGTCGTATAGTTACGTATAACGCCGACAGTCGGGCCAGCGTGTCGGAGGTAACTGTTGCGCAAGTATGCAGTTTAATTGTTGGAGTACTAGGAAATACCTGAACGACTACTGAATGCTGAATTCTCTTTCTGCTGAGTTCAATCATATCGCTGTATTACCTAGTTTGTGTGCGGCCGTTTCCGCGTTACCGAATAAAATGACGCGACGTTACCGTCCGTTTACAGACGATGAGGTGCCGAGTATTCTAAACCAAAGTGACGACGAGGACATCATCATGCCAATCCAGCTGATTATGGGTGGACAGATAATGACGACGACGAGCTGGCCGATAAATCTGTCACCACAAAAATAAAAACATTTGTGAACCAACAAACGTTGAACCAGTAAATGCAGAGCCAGATTTTGATGTTATCGTCAATTCTTTCTCCGATTCCGAAGAAGAGCCTGAGCGTATGCCTGAAAAACCTCCTAAGAGACACAAAACAGTCGATTTTAGATGGAAAATCTGATTTGGACCCTAAAGTGTATAATTTCGATAACAGTGGTTCCGGTAGCAAAATCGTCAATTTAGGTGATTTCTGTACTGTATACGACTGCTTCCAAGTTTTCTTTAGCCAAGAAATTATGAGCTACATAGCTGAGCAACGTAATTTATATTATGAAAAGCTTTGCAATGATGCTAGTGAAAATTCAGGACTGAGACGTTGGAAAAACACAAACAGTGACGAAGTTTACTGTTTCCTCGCTGTAAATTTTCTGATGGCTCAAGTGAGAAAAAATGAAACAAACAGTCATTGGACCAATGATCATTTACTGTCTACTACAATGTTTGCGCAAATCTGTTACCTAGAATGTTACATTTTTCTGATAACAGTAAGGCCTCTGGAGATGACAAAATCTGGAAATTACGTCGAATTGTGGATCACTTAAGAAAAGTATTTCCAGGTGCTTTCTATCCTTTTAAAAATTTGTGCATTGACGAAAGTTTAGTTCTCTTCAAAGGTCGTGTCTTCTTCAAGCAGTACATTCCTTCCAAACGCCACAGATTCGGTGTAAATTTTTTTGTGTTATGTGATTGTGAACTGGTTATATTCTTGACTTTATTATTTATGTGGGTGCAGCAACAGACGTAAAAAAAGAAACTGACTTTGGTGTAAATGTTGGAATACCTGGAAGCATTGTTCTCACTTTACTTGAACGTTACCTTGGTAAAGGTCACAAATTACACTCCTGGAAATTGAAATAAGAACACCGTGAATTCATTGTCCCAGGAAGGGGAAACTTTATTGACACATTCCTGGGGTCAGATACATCACATGATCACACTGACAGAACCACAGGCACATAGACACAGGCAACAGAGCATGCACAATGTCGGCACTAGTGCAGTGTATATCCACCTTTCGCAGCAATGCAGGCTGCTATTCTCCCATGGAGACGATCGTAGAGATGCTGGATGTAGTCCTGTGGAACGGCTTGCCATGCCATTTCCACCTGGCGCCTCAGTTGGACCAGCGTTCGTGCTGGACGTGCAGACCGCGTGAGACGACGCTTCATCCAGTCCCAAACATGCTCAATGGGGGACAGATCCGGAGATCTTGCTGGCCAGGGTAGTTGACTTACACCTTCTAGAGCACGTTGGGTGGCACGGGATACATGCGGACGTGCATTGTCCTGTTGGAACAGCAAGTTCCCTTGCCGGTCTAGGAATGGTAGAACGATGGGTTCGATGACGGTTTGGATGTACCGTGCACTATTCAGTGTCCCCTCGACGATCACCAGTGGTGTACGGCCAGTGTAGGAGATCGCTCCCCACACCATGATGCCGGGTGTTGGCCCTGTGTGCCTCGGTCGTATGCAGTCCTGATTGTGGCGCTCACCTGCACGGCGCCAAACACGCATACGACCATCATTGGCACCAAGGCAGAAGCGACTCTCATCGCTGAAGACGACACGTCTCCATTCGTCCCTCCATTCACGCCTGTCGCGACACCACTGGAGGCGGGCTGCACGATGTTGGGGCGTGAGCGGAAGACGGCCTAACGGTGTGCGGGACCGTAGCCCAGCTTCATGGAGACGGTTGCGAATGGTCCTCGCCGATACCCCAGGAGCAACAGTGTCCCTAATTTGGTGGGAAGTGGCGGTGCGGTCCCCTACGGCACTGCGTAGGATCCTACGGTCTTGGCGTGCATCCGTGCGTCGCTGCGGTCCGGTCCCAGGTCGACGGGCACGTGCACCTTCCGCCGACTACTGGCGACAACATCGATGTACTGTGGAGACCTCACGCCCCACGTGTTGAGCAATTCGGCGGTACGTCCACCCGGCCTCCCGCATGCCCACTATACGCCCTCGCTCAAAGTCCGTCAACTGCACATACGGTTCACGTACACGCTGTCGCGGCATGCTACCAGTGTTAAAGACTGCGATGGAGCTCCGTATGCCACGGCAAACTGGCTGACACTGACGGCGGCGGTGCACAAATGCTGCGCAGCTAGCGCCATTCGACGGCCAACACCGCGGTTCCTGGTGTGTCCGCTGTGCCGTGCATGTGATCATTGCTTGTACAGCCCTCTCGCAGTGTCCGGAGCAAGTATGGTGGGTCTGACACACCGGTGTCAATGTGTTCTTTTTTCCATTTCCAGGAGTGTATATGTTGGCAATTGGTACACTAGCCCAACCTTGTTTTCTTATTTGCATGACAGAGTGACTAATGCCTGTGGAACTGTGAGAACAAACCGCAAAGGCATACCTGCTTTATCAAAAAAACTTATAAAAGGCGAGATCGAGTTTATGTCAACAGATAAACTTCTTGCTCTGAAGTGGCAGGACAAGCGCGAAGTGAGGATGCTTTCAACTCTTCATACAAGCGAAATTATAGCGACTGTCAAAATTGACAGAACCACGAATGAACCAGAAACAAAACCAGCTTGCATCGTAAGCTACACTGAAAATATGCGGGCCGTCGACAGGAGCGACATGATGCTAAGTTCAGTAGAATCTGTACGAAAAACTGTAAAATGGTATAAAAAAGTATTTTTTAATTTGGTGGATCTGTCTCTGCTCAATGCGCATGCTTTATATAAAACTCAAACGGGACGAAATATTTCAGTATCAGATTTTTAACAGAAACTTATCAAGGAGATCCTAGAGATTCACCACCAACAGCAAACAGAAGGACGTCGTGAAAGGAGATCGGCTGATGGTGACAATCCCTTACGTCTAAACGAGCGCCACTTTATCTCGCTAATCCCAGGAACTTCAAAGAAGAGCCGGCCGGAGTGGCCGAGCCTTTCTAGCCGCTTCAGTCTGGAGCCGCGCGACCGTTACGGTCGCAGGTTCGAATCCTGCCTCGGGCATCGATGTGTGTGATGTCCTTAGGTTAGTTAGGTTTAAGTAGTTCTAAGTTCTAGGGAACTGATAACCACAGATGTTAAGTCCCATAGTGCTCAGAGCCATTTGCACCATTTTGAACTTCGGCAATGTTTCATTCGCTTACTGTAGTCGCCTCACTACAACACAAACACCGACATAGACCCTGTTCGATGAAAAGTCGAAGCAATTTCTGTGTACCATCGTCATTGTGACAGGTCCAAGGCTAGAACAAACACGAAAAAGACCATACGTGTCAAGTTTTTTATACCCATTGATGGATTCATTAGCTTACTGTAATTTTCTCAGTACAGCACAAACACTGAAATAGACCCTGTACGTTGAAACGACGAAGCAATTTCTGTGTACGAACGTCATTGTGAGAGGTCCAAGGTTAGAGTAAACATTCAAAAGAGCATCAGGGTTCCGTTTTTTATACTAAGGGATGGTTTCATATGCTTACTGTAATCTCACTACAGCACAAACGAGGATGTAGACTCTGTTAGATGAAAAGACGAAGGAATTTCTATGTACGATCGTCATTGCGACTGGTCAAAAGGTAGATTAAAATTGGCAAATTCCATCGCAGTGAAGTTATTCATCCACAGACAAGGTTTCATTCGCTTACTGTAATCGCCTCAGTTCAACACAAACGGCTACATAGACGCTGTTCGATGAAAAGTCGAGGCTATTATTGTGGACGATCGTTATTGTGACTGGTCTAGGGCTAGAATAAACACGGAAAAGTGCATCGCTGTCAAGCTATTTATACTCAGGTAACGTTTAATTCACTTACTGTAATCACCTCAGTACAACACAAACGACGACATAGACCCTGTTCGATGAAAAGGCGAAGCAATTTCTGTGTACTATCATCATTGTGGCTTTTCCAAGGATAGAACTAACATGGAAAAGTAAATATGTGTCAAGATTTTTATATTCTGGGATAGTTTATTCGCTTACTGTGATCTTCTCAGTACAACGCAAACAACGACATAGGCACTGTTCGATGAAAAGGCGAAGCAATTTCTGTGTACTATCATCATTGTGACAGGTCCAAGGCGAGAATGAAGATGGAAAAGTGCATCAGTGTCAAGTTTTTTATACTCTGGGATGGTTTTATTCGCTTACTGTAGTCTTATCACTATAACACAAAGGGGAAATAGGCCCTATTCGATGAAAAGGAGGAGAAATTTATGTGTACCTTCGTCATTGTGACAGTTTTAAGGTTAGCGTAAACATAGAGAAGTACATCCGTGTTAAGTTTTTTATACTCAGGGATGGTTTCATTCGCTTACTTTAATCTTCTCAGTACAAAACAAACACCAAAATAGGCTCTGTTCAGGAAAAGGCGAAGCCATTTTGATACACTATCGTGATTGAGACTGGTCCAAGTGTAGAATAAACATGTAAAAGTGCATCGCTGTCAAGTGTTTTATACTCAGGGGTGGTTTCATTCGCTTACTGTAATCGCTCAGTACAAGACAAACGCCGACGTAGACCCTGTTCGATGAAAAGCCGAAGCAATTTCTGTGTACTATCGTCTTTGTGCAGGTCCAAGGCTAGAACAAACATGGAAAAGTGCATACATGTAAAGAATTTTATACTCAGAGATGATTTCATTCTATTACTGTAATCCTCTCAATAAAACACCAACACCGACATAGGCCCTGTTAGATGAAAAGGCGTAGCATTTTCTGTGTACGATCGTAAACGTGACTGTCCAAGTCAACAATAAACATGGAAAAGTGCATCGTGGTCAAGTTATTTATTCTCAGGCAGGGTTTCATCGCTTACTGAAATCGCCTCAGTACAACACAAACACCGACATGGACCCTTTTCGATGACAAGGCAAGGCTTTTTCTGTGTACAATCGTCATTGTGACAGGTACAAGGCTAGAATAAACATGGAAAAGTGCATCAGTCAGGCTTTCTATACTCGGGGAATGAAAATTCGCGTACTGTTATCGCCTCAGTACAACCCAAACGCCGTTATAGACCCTGTTCGATGAAAAGACTAAAGAAATTCAGTGTACGAAGTCATTCTACAGGCTCCAAGGGTACAATAAATTTGGGAAAGTGCGTTGCTGTCATGTTATCTATTCTTAGGCACTGTTTCCTTTGCTTACTGTAATCGCCTCAGTACAACACAAATGATGACATAGACCTTTTTAGAAGAAAGGGCGCTGCAATTTCTGAGTACCATCGTCTTTGTGACAAGTCCAAGGCTAGAACAAACATGGGAAAGTGCATCGCTGTCATGTTATTTATACTCGGACAAGGTTTCATTCGCTTTCTGTAAACTCTCAGTACATCACAACCGCCGACATGGATCGTGTTCGGTGAAAAGGCGAATCAGTTTCTGTGTACGATTGTCATGGTGACTGGTCCAAGGTTAGAATAAACATGGAAGAGTGCATCAGTGTGAAGTTTTTTATACGCAGAGATGGTTTCATTTGCGTACTGTAATCGCCTCACTACAACACAAACGCCGACATATACCATGTTGGATTAAAAGACGAAGCAATTTTTGTGTACCATCGTCTTTGTCACCGGTCCAAGGGTAGAACAAACATGGAAAAGTGCATATGTGTTAGGTTTTTTATACTGTGGGATGGTTTCATTCGCTCACTGTAATCTTTTCGGTACGACACAAACACCGACATAGGTCCTGTTCTATGAAAAGGCAATGCAATTTCTATGTACGATCGTGATTGTGAGTGGCTCAAGGGTTGAATAAACATGGAAAAGTGCATCGCTGTCAAGTATTTTGTGCTGAGGGAAGGTTTCATTCGCTTTCTGTAATTGCCTCAGTACTACACAAACGCTTACGTAGACCGTGTTCGATGAAAAGGCGAAGTAATTTCTGCGTACCTTCGTCATGGTGATAGGTCCAAGGCTAGATTAACATGTAAAATGCAACGCTGTCAAGTTTTTTTTTCTCAGGGAAGTTTATTCGATTACTTTAATCGCCTCAGTCCTACACAAACACTTACATAGACCCTGTTCGATGTTGTTGTTGGTGTTGTAGTTTTGGTCTTCAGTCCTGCGACTGGTTTGATGCAGCTCTCCATGCTACTCTATCCTGTTCAAGCTTCTTCATCTCCCAGTACTTACTGCAACATACATCCTTCTACGATTTTTACCCTCCACGCTGCCCCTTAATGCTGAATTTGTGATCCCGTGATGCCTCAGAATATGTCCTACCAATCGGTCCCTTCTCCTTGTCAATTTGTTCCACAAACTCCTCTTCCCCTCAATTCTCTTCAATGCCTCCTCATTAGTTATGTGATCTACCCATCTAATCTTCAGCATTCTTCTGTAGCACCACATTTAGAAAGCTTCTATTCTCTTCCTGTCCAAACTATTTATCGTCCATGTTTCACTTCCATACATGGCTACACTCCATACAAATACTTTCAGAAACCACTTCCTCACACTTAAATCTATACTAGATGTTAACAAATCTCTCTTTTTCAGAAACGCTTTCCTTGCCATTGCCAGTCTACATTTTATATCCTCTCTACTTCGCCCATCATCAGTTATTTTGCTCCCCAAATAGCAAAACTCTTTTACTACTTTAAGTGTCTCATTTCCTAATATAATTCCATCATCACCCGACTTAATTCGACTACATTCCATTATCCTCGTTTTGCTTTTGTTGATGTTCATCTTATATCCTCCTTTCAAGACACTGTCCATTCCGTTCAACTGCTCTTCCAGGTCATTTGATGTCTCTGACAGAATTACAATGTCATTGGCGAACCTCAAATTTTTGATTTCTTCTTCAGGGATTTTATTACCTACTCCGAATTTTTCTTTTGTTTCCTTTATTGCTTGCTCAATATACGGATTGAATAACATAGGGGAGAGGCTACAAACCACTGCTTCCCTTTCATGCCCGTCCAACCTTATAACTGCCATCTGGTTTCTGTACAAATTGTAAATAGCCCTTCGCTCCCTGTATTTTACCCCTACCACCTGTAGAATTTGAAAGAGAGTATTCCAGACAACATGGTTAAAAGCTTTCTCTAAGTTTACAAATGCTAAAAACGTAGGTTTGCCTTTCCTTAATCTTTCTTCTAAGATAAGTCGTAAGATCAGTATTGCCTCGCGTGTTCCAATATTTCTACGAAATCCAAACTGATCTTCCCTGAGGTCGGCTTGTACCAAATTTTCCATTCGTCTGTAAAGAATTCGTGTTAGTATTTTGCAGCTGTGACTTATTAAACTGATAGTTCGGTAATTTTCACATCTATCAACACATGCTTTCTTTGGGATTGGAATTATTATATTCTTCTTGAAGTCTGAGGGTATTTCGCCTGTCTCATACATCTTGCTCACCAGATGGTAGAGTTTTGTCAGGACTGGCTCTCCCAAGGCCGTCAGTAGTTCTAATGGAATGTTGTCTAACCCCGGAGCCTTGTTTCGACTCAGATCTTTCAGTGCTCTGTCAAACTCTTCACACAGTATCATATCTCCAATTTCATCTTCATCTACATACCAGTTCCATAATATTGCCCTCAAGTACATCGCCCTTGTATAGACCATCCATATACTCATTCCACTTTTTGCTTTCCCTTGTTTGCTTAGAATTGGGTTCCCATCTGAGCTCTTGATATTCATACAAGTGGTTCTCTTTTCTCCAAAGATTTCTTTAATTTTCCTGTAGGCAGTATCTATCTTAACACTTGTGAGATAAGCCTCTACGTCCTTACATTTGTCTTGTAGCCATCCCTGCTTAGCCATTTTGAACTTCTGTCGATCTCATTTATGAGACGTTTGTATTCCTTTTTGCCTGCTTCATTTTCTGTATTTTTATATTTTCTCCTTTCATTAATGAAATTCAATATTTCTTCTGTTACCCAAGGATTTCTACTAACCCTCGTCTATTTACCTACTTGATCCTCTGCTGCCTTCACTACTTCATCCCTGAGAGCTACCCATTCTTCTACTACTGTATTTCTTTCCCCCATTCCTGTCAATTGTTCCCTTATACTCTCCCTGAAACTCTGTACAACCTCTCGTTTAGTCAGTTTAATTTTGGTAAACATTTTTGGAAAGCAGTGATCAATTAATTGTTATATTTTGACTAAAGTTCAGTCTTGATCACTCATGTATGTTTCAATGATATAGGTAACTGGTTTCGGTTCTTTCTACAGAACCATCATCAGACCTGTGGATAAATTTTAAGAAATACTAGATACCAATCTTTAAATAAAATGAAAGTGTCTAATGATGTCAAAATTTAACAAGATCAGATAAAATTAATTATACCCATGGCTCCCTTAGGATAGTAGGCGGAGCTCTCCTCACTGCTACGCAGTCAACTGATGGTTTGAGTGCTGAGCACGAGCTTAAATATGCAGAGGCTCCGCCTACTTCCTGTCACACTCCTTCACAACTGCCAATCAGCATTCATAATATGACGCCATCGTCAAAGTATAAAAGTAGGAAATACACTAATAACATAAAATTGATTCATTTAAATGTCTGATTAAAAGATAGTTAGTATGTCTACAGCTCATTTATATTTTGGATAAAAACAGTGAACTATGATGTGTAATAGTTGTGCCCTCTATGGGCAACCTTAGTACTATTACAGTGTCGGTTACATCAAAGATGTGAAAGTCTTTGGCGTTGTGGTATATATCGATTATACCGAGTCGCCTGCATCATAATTGCATCTTTGTTGGATGCTGCATAATCGTCTTACTTTAACTGCAGTTTTTATAGCAATATTCTTTATAGTTGTAGGGTAGCAGCCAAGAGTATGTTCCACATTATGTATATCTGAATAACTGATGAGAGTGCTGATTAAAAAAAATTAATCATCGATCTAAAAGTTCTTATAATAATCAATGTCAATTTAATATTCTTTTTTATATATGTTGTGCTGTATATTTTACATACATTGCTTTTGCCATGGGTATAACTAGTCTTATATTTTATAAAAAACAAAAGAGTAGATGCTTTAACTATAAAATTTCGTCAAAAAGGTCGTAATAATATTTTTCGCGAAAATCTAATTGTTCATTGAGCAGCACTGATGATTTGGTTTTCAAATGAGCATATATCTCGATTTCTTCTAGGATATTCATAAGTAAGCCTTTATTTGCATAATGCAGAACTTGTAAATTCTTTTCTACTGTCCCCTCAGCATGATTATTGAATGCTATATGATGGCCAAATACAGACTTTGTTCATGAGGTACCCAACGTATGTTCTTTGTACCTTACTGTAAAATTTCGACCTGTTTGGCCGATATATATTTTCTCACAGTCTCTACATTGGATCTTGTACACTCCTGATCTGGTAGATTTTCCATTGTCTTTACTTACTGTATGTCTTAATTTTTGTTGTAAAGTATTGTCAGTTGTAAATGCTATTGTTATTCCAGAATTTTTGAATAAATTAGTAATTCTATCTGATATGTTTCCCATATATGTCATCTTCATATATTTTGGATTACCTATTAGTGGAGTGCTTTGTGATTGTTGTACTTTATTAAAAATGATATCTACCTGTCGTGTGTCGAAAGAGTTGGTTTTTGCAATTTATTTTAAGATGGTCAGTTCCTTTTTGATTTCATTAGCTTCTAGTGGTAATTTTAGTATTCGGTGTATCATAGACTTAAAAAATGCTTTTTTATACTTGTCAGGATGACATGATGTGGCATTAATAATAACATCAGTGGTTGTAGGTTTCCTGTATATGGCAAATAAATGTTTCCCATTGTTATTAGTTATAGTGAGATCTAGGTAGTTGATAGATTTTCGATTTTCATGCTCAACTGTAAATTGTAACTTCGGATGCGTAGAGTTTAATTTTATAGTAAGTTTCTGAATTTCATCTTTTGAGCCATTATAAAGCAATAATGTATCATCTACATATCGCTTGTAATATATGATTTTATTTGCGATATCAGAGTTATTTTTCAGGAATTGCGTCTCAACGTGGTTCACGAAAATGTCTGCAACTGTCCCCGCTAAAGAATTTCCCATTGCTAAGCCATCTTTCTGACAATAGATTTTAGTATTGAAAGAGAAATAATTGTAATCTAAAGTGCATTCAAGCAGTTCTATAAATTCGATTATTTCGTCTTTAGTCATATTTTTGTATTGTATTAAGTTATCCCTAATTATATTAATTGTCTCATTAATGGGTATATTTGTATACAAATTTTTTAATATCTAATGAGGTGAAACTTGCACTAGTTGGAATGCCTATATTGTGGATTTGTTGTGCTAGTTCATAACTGTTTTTGATACTGAAATTGCTGTCATATGTATAGAATGCTTTCAAAATTTTATTAAGTTTCATATTTAGTTTATATGAAGGACTGCTTTTGTAGTTGACAATAGGTCGTATAGATTTCTCTTTTTTATGCAGTTTAATCTGTGATCTTAATTTAGGTATTTGGGGATTCATATTTTTCATCATATTCTTTTCTTCAGGGGTCAAGAGGTGATTATTTTCATCGACTAATTTCTCGATCTTTAACTGGAACGTTGGAGTGGGGTCTTTAGTTACTTCAACAATCCCATTTTCATTAAAAAATGAGAGTGTTTTGAATATATAATCGTCTTCTTTAATAATAACAAGGGTATTTCCTTTATCGGCCTTTACCACAATTGCTTTCTCTGCTAGTAGTTTATTATTGATATTTTTAAGTGTTTTATCTTCAGTTTTTCTATGCAGTTTATTTTTCTCTTTTAAAATTAAATCCTTCGTTTTTAGGGCTATCTTACATGCTTCGGGTTTATTTATTTTCGATATTTTGCTTGTTGCTATAACATCAGCAATTATGTGTTTAACATTCGTATTATTTAGTGGGGGAGTTAAGTTATATTTTAAGCCTTTGTCAAGTAGCGACATTTCGGACTTTGTGAACTGAATATCTGTAAGATTCATTGTCCTTGGATAAAATTGATGTATATTGTTGACCTTTTCTAAAAGCTTATTTTGTTGTTTAGCTACGAGAAAATCAATTTTTCTCTGATGTCTTTGGGTAATCGCTTTACGTAAAAAGTCTATTTTCTCATCAATGCTGCTTAGTAAAATAGAAAAAAA
Source organism: Schistocerca cancellata (assembly GCF_023864275.1). NCBI lineage: Eukaryota > Metazoa > Arthropoda > Insecta > Orthoptera > Acrididae > Schistocerca > Schistocerca cancellata. Next base: position 140,734,183 of record NC_064635.1, read on the forward strand.
TCAAAGGTGAGAGTTCATTACTTAGCAATAAATGCAGACTATACATTTCGACATTTAAAAGATCTTTTATCTTAAAAGCTTCTCTAATTTCAGATTTAATCCATAAAATACTACTCTTTTGTTGTACATATGTTACATTACTAGATTTGGATTGGATATTGATTCTAGCATATTTTGGTATGATATGTTCCATGAGGCAAGTTTTATTAAATTTAATTTTCATACCAAGTTTCATAATTTTGGTTCTAATATTTCTAAACCTTTTGTAATTTCCAATTGCCTGACTATACAAACTTTGCACAATTTTGGTAAACATTTTTGGAAAGCAGTGATCAATTAATTGTTATATTTTGACTAAAGTTCAGTCTTGATCACTCATGTATGTTTTAATGATATAGGTAACCGGTTTCGGTTCTTTCTACAGAACCATCATCAGACCTGTGGATAAATTTTAAGAAATACTAGATACCAATCTTTAAATAAAATGAAAGTGTCTAATGATGTCAAAATTTAACAAGATAAGATAAAATTAATTATACCCATGGCTCCCTTAGGATAGTTTTTTATAAAATATAAGACTAGTTATACCCATGGCAAAAGCAATGTATGTAAAATATACAGCACAACATATATAAAAAAGAATATTAAATTGACATTGATTATTATAAGAACTTTTAGATCGATGATTAATTTTTTTTTTTAATCAGCACTCTCATCAGTTATTCAGATATACATAATGTGGAACATACTCTTGGCTGCTACCCTACAACTATAAAGAATATTGCTATAAGAACTGCAGTTAAAGTAAGACGATTATGCAGCATCCAACAAAGATGCAATTATGATGCAGGCGACTCGGTATAATCGATATATACCACAACGCCAAAGACTTTCACATCTTTGATGTAACCGGCACTGTAATAGTACTAAGGTTGCCCATAGAGGGCACAACTATTACACATCGTAGTTCACTGTTTTTATCCAAAATATAAATGAGCTGTAGACATACTAACTATCTTTTAATCAGACATTTAAATGAATCAATTTTATGTTATTAGTGTATTTCCTACTTTTATACTTTGACGATGGCGTCATATTATGAATGCTGATTGGCAGTTGTGAAGGAGTGTGACAGGAAGTAGGCAGAGCCTCTGCATATTTAAGCTCGTGCTCAGCACTCAAACCATCAGTTGACTGCGTAGCAGCGAGGAGAGCTCCGCCTACTATCCTAAGGGAGCCATGGGTATAATTAATTTTATCTGATCTTGTTAAATTTTGACATCATTAGACACTTTCATTTTATTTAAAGATTGGTATCTAGTATTTCTTAAAATTTATCCACAGGTCTGATGATGGTTCTGTAGAAAGAACCGAAACCGGTTACCTATATCATTAAAACATACATGAGTGATCAAGACTGAACTTTAGTCAAAATATTAGTCAGTTTATCCAGCTCCCATTCCTTAAATTCCCACCTTTTTGCAGTTTCTTCAGTTTTAATCTACAGTTCATAACCAATAGATTGAGGTCGGAGTCCACATCTGCCCTGGAAATGCTTCCAAATTAAAACCTGGTTACTAAATCTCTGTCTTACCTTTATATAACCTATCAGATACATTCTAGTATCTTCAGGATTCTTCCATGTATACAACCTTCTTTTATGATTATCTATGATTAAGTTATGTTGTGTGCACAATTCTACCAGACGGCTTCCTCTTTCATTTCTTACACCCAATCCATATTCACCTACTATGTTTCCTTCTCTCTCTTTTCCTACTCCCGAATTATAGTCACCCATGACTATTAAGGCGATGAAAAGGCGAAAAAATTTCTGTGTACGATCGTCATTGTGAATGGTACAAGGGTAGACTAAACTTGGGGAAGTGCATCGCTGTCACGTTATCTACACTTAGGCAAGGTTTCATTCGCTTACTGTAATCTCCTCGCTACAGCACAAACGCCGACATACGCACTGTTCGATGAAAAGACGAAGCATTTTCTGTGTAAATCGTAATTGTGACTATCCAAGGTAATAATAAACAAGGAAAAGTGCATCGCGTTCAAGTTATTTATTCTCAGGCAGGGTTTCATCGCTTACTGAAATCGCCTCAGTACAACACAAACGCCGACATAGACCCTTTTCGATGAAGTGGCAAAGCTTTTTCTGTGTACCATGGTCATTGTGACAGGTAGAAGGCTAGAATAAACATGGAAAAGTTCATCAGTGTCAGGTATTTTATACTCCGGGGTAGTTTGATTCGGTTAATGTAATCGCCTCAGTACAAGACAAACGCCGACGTAGACCCTGTTCGATGATAGGGCGAAGGAATTTCTGTGTAACATCGTCATTGTGACAGGTCCAAGGATAGAATAAACATGCAATGTGCATCGGTGTCGAGGTTTTTATACTCAGGGGTGGTTTCATTCCTTTACTGTAATCACCTCACTACAACACAAAGCCAACATAGGCCCTATTCGATGAAAAGGAGAAGAAATTTCTGTGTACCGTCGCCATTGTGACAGGTATAAGGCTACAGTAGACATATAAAAGTACATCCTCTTCAACTTTTTTATCCTCAGGGATGGTCTAATTCCCTTACTTTAATCTTCTCAGTACAAAACAAACACAAAAATAGGCTTTGTTCGACGAAAAGGCGAAGCCATTTCTATATACTATCGTGATTGAGACTGGTCCAAGGGTAGAATAAACACGTCAATGTACATCTTTGTCAAGTTTTTTATACTCAGGGATGGTTTCATTCGCTTACTTTAATCTTCTCAGTACAAAACAAGCACCAATATTGACCCAGTTCGATGAAAAGGCAAAGCAATTTCTGTATACCATTGTCATTGTGATGGGTCCAGGACTAGAATAAACATGGAAAGGTGCATCCCTGCCAAGTTTATTATGCTCAGGGAAGATTTCATTCGGTTACTGTAATCGCCTCAGTACAACACAATCGCCGTTATAGACCCTGTTCGATGAAAAGAAAAAACTTCTGTTAGAGTGCTGCAACGCTCCGTGTTTGACCGGTCACGGCTCGCCTGTTGACGGGGCGACCGAGCCGCTCGTGTCCGGCCCCATACGACTCGGCTCGGTTACTTACTCGCGCCATGTCTGATGTCCGGATTCCGGACACGCGGATAACCCAGCATGACCGGTCACCGCTGACTTCTCACTTCGCCTCGCCACGGCTCGCTTCTCTGTACTGTACTGTACAAATCCAACGCCTCTCTCTCTATCTCTCTCTCTCTCTTTTTTAATACAAAAGTAACATTTCCAAGAACGGGTACGTGACACAGCTAAATTCATAAAGCACCTGGAAAGTAAAATGATATTTCAATACAATCGTGGATAGAAGACGAGTCTCATTTCCAAACAAAAGAGATAGTTTTCCTTTCATTTATAGGAAACATTAAATAAGTGCTTTCCCTGTAATCTAGAAGACAACCATCTTCATAAAGAAAGCATACAAAGAACATTAAACATTTACAGACGTAACTTGTCATACGTTTCAATTGTTTGCAACATAAACAAAATTATAGTTATTGTTGATCAGCAGGAAATCACTAACGCGTTCCGGATTTAATTGGATGCGGCAGTTTGTTAGTAACATGCCGGCTTTACTAAAGCACCTTTCACTAGGTGCGCTTGTTGCTGGGATACATAAAATACGTCTTGCAACTGCAGCCAAACCTGGCAGATCTGTTTCATGTCTGCTCCACCACTTTAAGATGTCATCATCTCCGGGGTGCATTAAAATGTACAGGTCTACTTCATCTGCTGCGGATGATCTGTTGTTCCTCCATTCCTTGAAACAAGCTCTCTTTCTGGGTGGTGATGACACAGTACTTGAAGGGTCTATGATAATAAACAAGAGAGAAGTAAGACAGAACTGATATTGAAATCATCGAAACATTCCCGTAAGAGACCGATGACCTCGCTGTTTGGTATCTCCCCCCAAACAACCCGACCCCCCGTTCCCATAAAAACGAGATGTTTTACGTTAATGAAATATTATACGAGTCACAACATTCCCGTTTCTCTATAATACACTTTCCACTAACTACGCAAAAACGATTATGTTAATGATTGAATGTTGTACCTGCGTACGTAGCACACATTTGTAGCACATTGTTAAGAATTTCCTGCTTTTCACTTACTTCAAGCATATTAAGATAACGGAAGGACGGCCAAAGAAACGATCTTTGTGAGGTTTCTTGCAACTGTGTTTCTTTAAATGAGTGGTTGCCGACTGGAAAAACAATAAAGTGGAGCAGTTTATGCGCGATACGTACCCAGTAGACGCAATGTTTTCATCTACAACCAACAGAAATGTACTCCATACTTGGCTTTTTAGACCTTCCCGTTTCTTTAATGTGTAAGCATTGGTTTCAATCTTACGTCTCACTACACTGGCTTCCTCGCGCTGCATGATTACAGAGAGACACACCACAAATAAGAAGCCCGTACTGGCTGCAGTGTCACACGGATAATAACACGTGTAATGTGTTCGAAGTTACGTGCTACGTATTCGGTCACGGCTTCTATGCTCGGTCACAAGAACTAGTGCGGATAGCCTATCCAGTTAGGCTGTGCTCGCCCCACCTCGTATTTTGTGCTCGCTTAACCGGTCATGCAGGACTCTAATTTCAGTGTACAATCGTCATTCTACCAGGACCAAGGGTAAAACAAATTTGGGAAAATGCATTGCTGTGATGTTATTTATACTTAGGTAGGTTTTCCTTCGCTTACTGTAATCGCCTCAGTACAACACAAACGCCGACATTGACTCTGTTCGATGAAAAGGTGAAGCAATTTATGTGTACGATCGACATTGTGACTCGCCCAAGGGTAGAATAAACATGAAAGAGTGCATCGCTGTTAAGTTATTTATTCTCAGGCAAGGTTACATTCGCTTACTGAAATCGGCTCAGTACAACACAAACGCCGACATGGACCGTAATCGATGAAAAGGCAAAGCAATTTCTGTGTACCGTCATCATTGTGACAGTTCCAGGATAAGAATAAACATGGAAAACGGCATCAGTGTCAGGTTTTTTTACACAGGGTTGATTCGCTTACTGTAATCTTCTCAGTACAACACAAACGACATAGACCCTGTTCGATGAAATGGAGAAGCATTTTCTGTGAAAGATCGTCATTGTGACTGGTCCAAGGGTAGAAAAACATGGAAAAGTGCATCGGTGTCAAGTTTTTTACACTAAGGGATGGTTTCATTTGCTTGTTGCAATCGCCGCAGTACAACACAAACCCTGACATGGAACCTGTTCGATGAAATTGCGAAGCTATTTCTGTGTACCATCGTCATTGTGACTGGTCCATGGCTAGAATAAACATGGAAAAGTGCATCGGTGTCAAGTTTTTTATACTCAGGGATTTTTTCATTCGCTTACTATAGTCTTCTTAGTACAACAGAAACGCCCACATAGACATTGTTCGATGGAAAGACGAAGCAATTTCCAAGTACGATCGTCATTGTGACTGGTCCAAGGCTAGCATAAGCATGGAAAAGTGCATATATGTCAAGTTATTTATACTCAGGCAAGGTTTCATTCGCTCACTGTACTCTTCTCAGTAGAACACAGAAGCCTCATAGACCCTGTTCGATGAATAGGCGAAGCAATTTCTTTGTACCATCATAACTGTGACAGGCCCAAGAGTAGAATAAACATGCTGATGTGCATCGCTGTAAAGTTATTTATACTCAGGCAAGGCTTCGTTCGCTTACTGTAATCTTCTAAGTACTACGCAAACGCTTCATTCATCCTGTTCGATGATTAGGCGCAGCAATATCTGTGTACCATCATAACTGTGACAGGACCAAGGTTAGAATAAACAAAGAAAAGTGCATCAGTGTCAAGTTTTTTATACTCTGGGGTTGTTTCATTCGCTCACTGTTATTGCCTCAATACAACACAAACGCCGCCTTAGTCCCTGTTCGATGAAAAGCCGAAGCAATTTGTGTGTACCATCTTATCTGTGGCAGGTTTAAGGCTAGAATAAGCATGGAGATTTGCATCGGTGTGAAGTTTTTTATGCTCAGGGATTTTTTAATTCGCGTCCTGTAATCTTCTCTGTACAACACAAACGCCGACGTCGACCGTGTTCGATGAAAAGGAGAAGCAAAATCTTTGTACGATCGTCATTACGACAGGTCCAAGACTGGAATAACACAAAAAAGTACATCCGTGTCAAGTTTTTTATACTCTGGGATGGTTACATTTGCTTAGTGTAATAGTCTCACCTGAACGCAACCGCCGATATAGACCCTGTTCGATGAAATAGCGAAGTAATCTCTGTGTACGGTCATCATTGAGACAGGTCCAAGGCTAGAATAAACATGCTAAAGTGCATCGTTGTCAAGTTATTTATACTCAGGCATGGTTTCGTTCGCTTACTGTAATCTTCTCATTACAACACAAACGCCTCATAGACCATGTTCGATGGTTAGGCGAAGCAATTTCATTGTGCCATCGTAACTGACAGGTCCAAGGCTAGAATAAACATGGAAAAGGGCATTGGTGTCAAGATTTTTTTTTTTTTTTGCTCTGGGATGGTTTCAGTCGCTTGCTGTAATCTTACAGTACAACACAAACGCCGATATAAACCGTGTTCGATGAAATGGCGAAGTAATTTCTGTGTACGGTCATCATTGAGACAGGTCCAAGACTAGAATAAACATGTAAAAGTGCATCTGTGCCAAGTTTTTTTATACTCAGGGATGGTTTCATTCGCTTACTGTAATCGCCTCACTACAACACAAACGCCGACATAGACCCTTTTCGATGAAAAGTCGAAGCAATTTCTGTGTCCGATCGTCACTGTGACTGGTCCAAGGGTAGAATAAACATGAAAAAGTTCATCGCTGTAAAGTTACGACATAACGCAAACCAGACAAACAATGCTAACTTTGAGCAAACACAATTTGGCAATAACAATCGTAATAAATGCTTTCGCAGCGAAAATGAAAATTTTAATCGAGAATACACACAGGGATTTAATGAAGAGCAGTATAATAACAATGTACATTAGAATCCAAGACAGCAACAAAGCCATCCAAATAACACGACACATATACGACAGGAAATGCCGAACCGGTCAAACTTTCACATGACTCATCGCCAAGAAAATGCGACGGGTGCAAGCAATTACACCGATCAGCCGCACAATACACAAAGCGAACAAAGACAGCCTTTTCAGAGAAACACGCATGCCTCGCCGTATAACCACAGTTATAACGACAGAAGGAGAGACAACAAACACCGACCGCAAAGGACATTCTACAATGATAATTTCCATAGAAATTCCAACAGTGCACAACAACCAAGTCATCGTATGAATGTACCAGACACAAGATTTCATCCGCCACCAATCGCTAATAATCAAAACGGTAGAATAGTACAGCTCATAGAAAATACACAACACTCCCCGACAGAAAATGAAATGTCAGAACATTTATGACTAGTGATAGCCTGTGATGAATCTCTAAATGACGACACTATGGATAAGGACAGAGAAAAGATAATGATAGAGAATGGCATTACATTCGACGACGTGCGAGACACATTGTTACACGAAAGACCGATCATGCAGAAAACTATATGCCACCCAATAATCCAGTTAAATTTAAAGTCACAAAATATTTTAGCAATAATTGATTCAGGCTTACCAGTGTGTGTAATTAACGAAGACACATTTAACAGATGCAATAGCGATAATGATTACCCTGTATTCCCATTACACAAAACTAAAGTTAAGGGAGCATTTCCAGGAAAAAGCATTGAAGTCAAAAGACAGACACAATTAATGTTTGTTTTTGCAGGGCAAACTTCCCACAGCAATTGTTGAATAGTTCCACATTTAACAACTGATATAATATTAGGAATGAATTTTCTCGTACAGTATGTCGCAAAGATTGACTTTAAATCGTCATACCTCACATTACAGAAGGAAGACAGTAAAGTGGTAGTGAGATTTCAAAACACAGTATCCTCTGAAGAACAAAATATGCACAGGATCGAGATTATTGCAGATTCTAAAGATAACGATTGTTATCTCACACTATACACGAATACACATAATAACGACATGGCAGAGGAACAGGAGTATAATGTATTAGAGACAATTACACGCAAGGCTGGAGACAGTATACCAAAAGATGACACAGAACGCACAGAATTAGAAAATATTCTTGTGCAGCATAAAACAGTTTTTAACAATGTTCCAGGAACGAAGACAGGATTTATGTACGAATTTCAGGTGAAATCACACTAGACTTTCAAAGCAAAACATTATCCAATCCCGCACATGCACACAGAAGCAGTTAAGAAAAAGTTACGAGCAATGATTGATCAGCGTATAATTGAACCAGCAGCAAGCCAATATATAAATCCATTACACATCGTTGAAAAGAAGGATGGATCACTCCGTTTAGTTTTAGATTCACATCAAGTTAATAAAATAATCATTACAGAAACTGACCGACCACACGCGTTAGAAGAGTTACTGCAAAAGTTTCATGGCACCTCTATATATACCACCCTCGATCTCAAATTAGGATTTTGGCAAATTTAGTTGCATCCAAATTGCCGAAAGTATACGGCATTCCTTTGCTTTGGTGAATGTTACCAAATTTGTAAACTTCCGTTTGGACTAACGATTTCGTCTGCAGCTTTTATACGAGGCATGCATACAGTTCTCCCACAGGATCTTAAAAACAAAATTACTACATATGTAGATGACATTCTAATCGCAGCAGAAAACTGGGAACAGCACAACCACACCCTTCAACAATTAATGAATACATTCGGGCAGAACTGTGTAACTATAAACCTCCGTAAATCTGAATTTGGAAAAGCCTCAATAAAATTTCTAGGTCATGTCATTTCACAAACAGGTATTGCACCAGACTCCGACAAATTGGAAGCATTGAAAGATATCGACGAGCCAACAAATAAGAAGGAACTTCGGAGCTTTTTAGGCCTTATTAATTATTTTAGAAAATTCATTCATTATAAAGTATTAGACACACCCCTGCTATACCAGCTCATAAGTAAAAACACAATTTGGTCATGGAATGAAGACGATGAAGCTGAATTCGAGAATTTGAAAGAAGCGTTACTAAGGGCACCTTTGTTATCACATCCTGACCCAACACAAAACTTTTCCATTGCAACAAATAGTTCAACTACAGCACTAGCAGTACATATTTTCCAGGAAGTAGAAGAGGGCGGTAAGACAATCGTTAAACATATTGCGTTTGCAAGCGGGATACTTTCTCCAGCAGAGCGCAATTATTCTGTAACAGAATTAGAGACGCTATGCATAGTATGGGCATTTAAGAGATTCCGTCATTATCTATATGGAAGACACACCACAGTATGCACCGATCACCGAGCAATCCAGTTTTTATTATCAGCAAAACTTACGCATGATAGATTAAGCCGTTGGAATTTATATCTACAAGAGTTCGACTTTGCTATTGTACACATTCCAGGCACGCAGAATATTGTTGCCGACGCACTATCGAGATCTATTCACCATAATGACTAGAGAAAGAAAATACCTTCTGCCACAACAACAATAGTATTATGTATATCAAACAAGTAGCTTTCGAAAACTTTATATCATCAGCGTTACAGGACATAGAGACAGAACAGCAGAAAGATGAAAGACTAAAAGAGATTGTAACGCTTTGGCGAGACAAGAGCAACGCAAAAAATCAGAAATAATTACACTATAAATCAAAATATTCTGTTTATTCGCTCATACCCAGACGGCAACAATTGGCTTTTATGCATTCCATGGTCGTGCGGTAGCGTTTTCGCTTCCCGCGCCCGGGTTCCCGGGTTCGATTCCCGGCGGGGTCAGGAATTTTCTCTGCCTCGTGATGACTGGGTGTTGTGTGATGTCCTTAGGTTAGTTAGGTTTAAGTAGTTCTAAGTTCTAGGGGACTGATGACCATAGATATTAAGTCCCATAGTGCTCAGAGCAATTTTTATGCATTCCAGAAGGGATCAGAAACAAATTGATATGGTATACGCACCTAAGCTATGCACATTACGGAGCTAGGAAATGCTTTCTAATTCTTCGACAAAATTGTCACTTCAACAATATGGAAAAACACATTCGCAAAGTTAAAGCATCCTGCAAGATATGTCAGAAAGCTAAATCATCAACAGTATCACATATTCCACCACTGTATCCCATCATACCGGTTAAGTTAGACACATGGCAGCAGTAGATCTTTTCGGTCAAATCCCCAGAACAAGTAAAGATTATAGGTATATTTTAGTAGCCGTAGAACTGACATCCAAATTTGTAACATTTTCTCCACTAAGGAAAGCAACAGCTAGACCAGTATCAAGAGCATTTGTAAGAGATTTTGTATCAATAGTAGGACATGTACAGAAGGTTATTTCAGATAACGGACCACAGTGTAGGTCAGACATATGGAAACAAATGTTAGAGAGTAAGAACATAACACCAATTTACATATCAAGATATCACAGTTCTTCTAACCCGTCAGAAAGAATAATGAAAGAGATCGGAAGACTATGTAGAATTTATTGCCACAGAAAGCATACAACATGGGACGAATACATTTCACAGTTTCAGGAAGTAATAAATGCAATACCCAATGAGTCAACGATGCTCTCACCAACTGTAATACCGACGAATAAAGACCCACCGATTAAACTTACTGAAATGATTATTTTTCCAAAGAAGCGTAGACTTCGTCATTGTGAGATAATAGACATGGCACTAGCGAACATTAAACGAGCTGCAGATCGTCGGCAGAGACAGCAGAAGCAGGTAAGTAGATTATGCAAGTACGAGATTGGCGATAAGGTACTAGTCCGTACCCATTATCTGTCACATAAAGGGAAGAACCGATGCAAAAAATTTGAACTTCTATATGCAGGACCGTACAGAATTCGAAATATTCCGCATGCTAATGTAGTACACATTGAGACACTCAGAACAAAAAAAATCGAGAGGAAACCATCATATGTCAAATACGAAGAAATTCTTAAAACAGAAAAACCTTCTTACAGGGATACGTATAGAAAGAGTATAACAATGAGCTTTTTGACACATTCCAGCAAGCCCAAACACAGTGAGCTACTAATGCGTTATTTACTTGCCCAACAGGTCACCTCGATTCGACCGCAGATAAATACGCTGAACATTAATAGCAGTCTTAGAAGCGTTCTCGCAGAACATTTATTTCACATTATTTGAGGTAAGTGAAGCAATTAACAGGACTACTTTAAATGTAAATGTATAACACGTACAAATGATTTTCATACAGTAGTAGCAATTAGATATATTCTTTAACCCGTGCATGCAACATTGTTGTCACAGATCACCAAAATAAACGTAGTTTTAATTATAATACAAGTATTGAATATGGAGAAATGTGTATAAATGCTTTACAGGTCATGCCGAAAGCTGACGCGATTTTCCAGACACAGAGAGATGTTGAAATGCTGCGCTGATGACTATTAACCATGAATATTTTATTATAGGTAATACAGAGAGATATTGAAGTCATGCCGTGCGCTGATGATTATTAACAATGAATATTGGACCATGGACCTTACCGTTGGTGGGGAGCCTTGCGTGCCTCAGCGATACAGATGACCGTACCGTAGGTGCAACCACAACGGAAGGGTATCTGTTGAGAGGCCAGACAAACGTGTGGTTCCTGAAGAGGGGCAGCAGCCTTTTCAGTAGTTGCAGGGGCAACAGTCTGGATGATTTACTGATCTGGCCTTGTAACAATAACCAAAACGGCCTTGCTGTTCTGGTACTGCGAACGGCTGAAAGCAAGGGGAAACTACAGCCGTAATTTTTCCCGAGGGCATGCAGCTTTACTGTATGGTTAAATGATGATGGCGTCCTCTTGGGTAAAATATTCCGGAGGTAAAATAGTCCCCCATTCGGATCTCCGGGCGGGGACTACTCAAGAGGACGTTGTTATCAGGAGAAAGAAAACTGGCGTTCTACGGATCGGAGCGTGGAATGTCAGATCCCTTAGTCGAGCAGGTAGGTTAGAAAATTTAAAAAGGGAAATGGAAAGGTTAAAGTTAGATATAGTGGGAATTAGTGAAGTTCGGTGGCAGGAGGACCAAGACATTTGGTCGGGTGAATACAGGGTTATAAATACTAAATCAAATAGAGGTAATGCAGGAGTTGGTTTAATAATGCATAAAAAAATAGGCATGCGGGTAACCTACTACAAACAGCACAGTGAAAGCATTATTGTGGCCAAGATAGACACGAAGTCCACGCCTACTACAGTAGTACAAGTTTATATGCCAACTAGCTCTGCAGATGATGAAGAAATTGATGAAATGTATGATGAGATAAAAGAAATTATTCAGATAGTGAAGGGAGATGAAAATTTAATAGTCATGGGTGACTAAGAGCATAAGGGAACAATTGACAGCAGTGGGGGAAAGAAGTACGGTAGAAGAAGAATGGGTAGCTCTGAGGGATGAAGGCAGCAGAAGATCAAGTAGGTAAAAAGACGAGGGCTAGTAGAAATCCATGGGTAACAGAAGAAGTATTGAATTTAATTGATGAAAGGAGAAAATATAAAAATGCAGTAAATGAAGCAGGCAAAAAGGAATACAAACGTCTCAAAAATGAGATCGACAGGAAGTGCAAAATGGCTAAGCAGGGATGGCTAGAGGACAAATGTAAGGATGTAGAGGCTTATCTCACAAGGGTTAAGATAGATACTGCCTACAGGAAAATTAAAGAAATCTTTGGAGAAAAGAGAACCACTTGTATGAATATCATGAGCTCAAATGGAAACCCAGTTCTAAGCAAAGAAGGGAAAGCAAAAAGTGGAAGGAGTATATAGAGGGTCTATGCAAGGGCGATGTACTTGAGGACAATATTATGGAACTGGGATGTAGATGAAGATGAAATTGGAGATTCTGTGTGAAGAGTTTGACAGAGCACTGAAGGATCTGAGTCGAAACAAGGCTCCGGGATTAGACAACATTCCATTGGAACTACTGACAGCCTTGGGAGAGCCAGTCCTGACAAAACTCTACCATCTGGTGAGCAAGATGTATGAAACAGGCGAAATACCCTCAGACTTCAAGAAGAATATAATAATTCCAATCCCAAAGAAAGCAGGTGTTGACAGATGTGAAAATTACCGAACAATCAGTTTAATAAGTCACAGCTGCAAAATACTAACACGAATTCTTTACAGACGAATGGAAAAACTGGTAGAAGCCGACATCGGGGAAGATCAGTTTGGATTCCGTATAAATACTGGAACACGTGAGGCAATACTGACCTTACGACTTATCTTAGAAGAAAGATTAAGGAAAGGCAGACCTACGTTTCTAGCATTTGTAAACTTAGAGGAAGCTTTTGACAATGTCGACTGGAATACTCTCTTCCAAATTCTAAAGGTGGGAGGGGTAAAATACAGGGAGCGAAAGACTATTTACAATTTGTACAGCAACCAGATGGCAGTTATAAGAGTCGAGGGACATGAAAGGGAAGCAGTGGTTGGGAAGGGAGTAAGACAGGGTTGTAGCCTCTCCCCGATGTTATTCAATCTGTATGTTGAGCAAGCAGTAAAGGAAACAAAAGAAAAATTTGGAGTAGGTATTAAAATCCATGGAGAAGAAATAAAAACTTTGAGGTTCGCCGATGACATTGTAATTCTGTCAGAGACAGCAAAGGACTTGGAAGAGCAGTTGAACGGAATGGATGGTGTCTTGAAAGGAGGATATAAGATGAACATCAACAAAAGCAAAACGAGGATAATGGAATGTAGTCGAATTAAGTCGGGTGATACTGAGGGAATTATATTAGGAAATGAGACACTTAAAGTAGTAAAGGAGTTTTGCTATTTGGGGAGCAAAATAACTGATGTTGGTCGAAGTAGAGAGGATATAAAATGTAGACTGGCAATGGCAAGGAAAGCGTTTCTGAAGAAGAGAAATTTGTTAACATCGAGTATAGATTTAAGTGTCAGGAAGTCTTTTCTGAAAGTATTTGTATGGAGTGTAGCCATGTATGGAAGTGAAACGTGGACGATAAATAGTTTGGACAGGAAGAGAATAGAAGCTTTCGAAATGTGGTGCTACAGAAGAATGCTGAAGATTAGATGGGTAGATCACATAACTAATGAGGAGGTATCGCATAGGATTGGAGAGAAGAGGAGTTTGTGGCACAACTTGACGAGAAGAAGGGACCGTTTGGTAGGACATGTTCTGAGGCATCAAGGGATCACAAATTTAGCATTGGAGGGCAGTGTGGAAGGTAAAAATCGTAGAGGGAGACCAAGAGATGAATACACTAAGCAGATTCAGAAGGATGTAGGCTGCAGTAGGTATTGGGAGATGAAGAAACTTGCACAGAATAGGGTAGCATGGAGAGCTGCATCAAACCAGTCTCAGGACTGAAGACCACAACAACAACAACAACATTTTATTACAGGCTATACAGAAAGATGACACGAGGTACAAAGGAGAGAGGAGAATGAAGATTTTAGTTTGTAAGGAATATAATTTAGTAATGGTTTATTTTGATAACAGGTGACACAGTGCAGTGCAGCACTACGGATGGAGAAACCACATTATATTGCTTACTATATGTATTTCGCTATTCGAATTTTTTTTTCTGCATTGAACATGATATCTTTTACATCAGAATCATACACAGGAAAAACAGACCACTCCAAATGTCAGCATACCGATTCGCACTCTGCGTAAAATACAAATATTTTCTCTTAAATAACAATGACGATGTGTGCTACACAACTCCAACATAATATATAGTCGACTGACAATATCACTTGTAACTGACGACCACATTACCGAACATACTGAAGTCACAGAAAGTGACATAGTTTGTCAAAATGTACTTTCATATTTCAAAAACTGAATTCACAACCTGTGAAGTAATATAACAGCCAGGGACAGAGACTCTTGTGACATTATCCTGACTGCCTTGTCCGAGAATTACTTCGAGCAGATAGTTAGAGAACCAACTCGTGAAGCTAACGTTTTAGACCTCATAGCAACAAATAGACCGGAACTTTTCGACTCCGTGAATGTAGAAGAGGGTATCAGTGATCATAAGTCAGTGGTTGCATCAATGACTACAAGTGTAATAAGAAATGCCAAGAAAGGAAGGAAAATATATTAGCTTAACAAGAGTGATAGGGCACAAATCGCAGAATATCTGAGTGACCACCATCAAACGTTCATTTCTGAGGAAGAGGATGTGGAACAAAAATGGAAAAAATTCAGAAACATCGTCCAGTACGCCTTAGATAAGTTCGTACCGACTAAGGTCCAAAGCGAGGGGAAAGATCCACCGTGGTATAACAATCATGTACGAAAGGTACTACGGAAACAAAGAAAGCTTCATCATAGGTTTAAGAGTAGTCGAATCATAGCTGATAAGGAAAAGCTGAACGAAGCGAAAAAGAGCGTAAAGAGAGCAATGAGAGAAGCATTCAACGAATTCGAACATAAAACATTGGCAAACAATCTAAACAAGAACCCTAAAAAGTTTTGGTCATATGTAAAATCGGTAAGCGGATCTAAATCCCCTATTCAGTCACTCGTTGACCACGATGGCACCGAAACAGAGAACGACCGAAGAAAGGCAGAAATACTGAATTCAGTGTTCCGAAACTGTTTCACTGCGGAAAATCGTAACACGGTCCCTGACTTCAGCCGTCGCACGGACGCCAAAATGGAAAATATTGAAATAAACGATATCGGAATTGAAAAACAACTGCTATCACTTAGTAGCGGAAAAGCATCCGGACCAGACGAGATACCCTTAAGATTCTACAGTGATTATGCTAAAGAACTTGCCCCCTTTCTATCAGCAATTTATCGTAGATCGCTGGAAGAACGTAAAGTACCTAGCGACTGGAAGAAAGCGCAGGTCGTTCCCATTTTCAAGAAGGGTCATAAATCAGATGCGAATAATTATAGGCCTATTTCGCTTACGTCAATCTGTTGTAGAATAATGGAACATGTTTTGTGTTCTCGTATTATGACGTTCTTAGATAATACAAATCTCCTTCATCATAACCAACATGGATTCCGCAAACAGAGATCATGTGAAACTCAGCTCGCCCTATTTGCCCTAGAAATTCACAGTGCCGTATACACTGGCGAGCAGATTGATGCCGTATTCCTGGACTTCAGGAAGGCATTTGATACGGTTCCGCACTTACGTTTAGTGAAAAAAATACGAGCTTACGGAATATCGGACCAGGTTTGTGATTGGATTCAGGATTTCCTAGAAGAAAGAACACAACATGTCATTCTTAACGGTTCAAAATCTGCAGATGTAGAGGTAATTTCGGGAGTACCGCAAGGAAGCGTGATAGGACCTTTATTGTTTACAATATACGTAAATGACTTAGTTGACAACAACGGTAGCTCCGTGAGGCTATTTGCAGATGACACGGTTGTCTACAAGAAAGTAGCAACATCAGAAGACTCGTACGTACTCCAGGAAGACCTGCAGAGGATTAATGCATGGTGCGACAGCTGGCAGCTTTCCCTAAACGTAGATAAATGTAATATAATGCGCATACATAGGGGCAGAAATCCATTACAGTACGATTATGCCATAGGTGGTAAATCATTGGAAGCGGTAACGACCGTAAAATACTTAGGAGTTACTATCCGGAGCGATCTGAAGTGGAATGATCACATAAAACAAATAGTGGGAAAAGCAGGCGCCAGGCTGAGATTCATAGGAAGAATTCTAAGAAAATGTGACTCATCGACGAAAGAAGTAGCTTACAAAACGCTTGTTCGTCCGATTCTTGAGTATTGCTCATCAGTATGGGACCCTTACCAGGTTGGATTAATAGAAGAGATAGACATGATCCAGCGAAAAGCAGCGCGATTCGTCATGGGGACATTTAGTCAGCGCGAGAGCGTTACGGAGATGCTGAACAAGCTCCAGTGGCGGACACTTCAAGAAAGGCGTTACGCAATACGGAGAGGTTTATTATCGAAATTACGAGAGAGCACATTCCGGGAAGAGATGGGCAACATATTACTACCGCCCACATATATCTCGCGTAATGATCACAACGAAAAGATCCGAGAAATTAGAGCAAATACGGAGACTTACAAGCAGTCGTTCTTCCCACGCACAATTCGTGAATGGAACAGGGAAGGGGGGATCAGATAGTGGTACAATAAGTACCCTCCGCCACACACCGTAAGGTGGCTCGCGGAGTATAGATGTAGATGTAGATGTAGTTTATGAAATTATTAATATGAGCACCAGATCGTGATTTATTTAGAGTAAATTTATCTGATAAAGTCACAGAAAGTGACATAGTTTGTGTAAAGGCACTTGCCTATTTATTTAAACTGTTGATGCCTAAATGTACTACTAAATTCGACTTACAGAAATATTTGTTTATGTTATTGACTGTCACGTAATGTCATATGTATTGTAGGCTGAATTCACTACAGATGGAGAATGTGTTTTTTATGTAATTGTTTAGAACTATAAAATTTTTCTACAGTCATACAAGGTCATTTTAAACGTAAAATAAGAATACAAACAAAGTGAATAGTGACCCACGTTACTTCAATCTACGATGTTTTCTATGAGGTGTCGGCATACCAAGATGCACACCACAGTCATGACGTACGCCAATAGGTGCTTGCATACCAAGATGCACACCATCACTACTAATGTACAATTGGAGCTGGAACTTGTACCTGATGTAGCTGCGGCAACTCAGGCAATTCGGCGGTTAACTTAGTATTTGCTTACACTAAAACTATGGATAAAAGAGACGACGGAATCACAGGGCGAAATCTGGTGTTGTGCTATGTGAGGGAAAGAAACGGACTTTTGAGTGCATTCACAGGCAGTTGCCAGTGCTTTGACCATGTTATCCAATTCCTTTTTCCCCTTCTTTGAATATGGTACTAATAGATGCCAATTTATAATGAAACATAAACTATGTTCTAATTTTTGCCATCCATTACAATTAGAAATATAAATAACTTTTACTACCTGATGTACACTTACAACTTACAGACTCATATTATTTGTATATTTTGATGTATACTCTTTTGAATATTCTCTTTGTTAGACTCAGGAAAACAAATTCTTATGACAGTATATGTATGTGCTTGGTTGAAAGAAATATTCTATTATTAACTTACTTACTACTACACATATCTCTATAATCAAATTTTCTGCTTAGGTCAAGTCCAAATGACTTAACGACGCAGGAAAATTTTAAGGAAACCCAGTGGAGGGTTATGTCTATTGTCTATTGTCAAACCACAATTTATGAAAGATGTTTATATTTTATTAATAGGATTAAGTAGGAATAATTAATATTTGTCATGTTGGAAATAATTGTGGTAGCAGGGAATGTCTGCACCAAAGTATTGTTGGCAAGAGAGACCGAAAATTGTTATAATTTTAAAAAGGGCGGGAGGGACCGCTTATGGATACATTTTAAGAAAAGAGCGGGAAAGACCGCGCATTGATACATTTTGTAATGGTAGCAGGGATTGTCTGCACCAGAAAGCATTGTTGGCAGGAGAGACCGCACTTTAGCGTTCGTAGGAAGTCAGTAGTAAGCGAGAAGTGAAGACATCACAACAATGCTGTAGTAAAAAAAAAATGTGGCATGCTATTAAGGCAGTGAGAAGTGGTGAAATGGGCTGCAAGAAGGCAAAGTAAAATATTTAGTATTCCCAGAATGACACTGAAGAGGCGAGTCAACAACCTAAATCAAGACGCAACCGAAGAAAAAAAGTCCTCGGTCCAAAACGTCCTGTTTTCAC
The DNA here is from genome assembly GCF_023864275.1 of Schistocerca cancellata. Lineage (NCBI taxonomy): Eukaryota > Metazoa > Arthropoda > Insecta > Orthoptera > Acrididae > Schistocerca > Schistocerca cancellata. The sequence continues at coordinate 140,753,044 of NC_064635.1, forward strand.
CCCTAAACAGGAGAAGGAACTAAAAGACTATCTTTGAAAATGTGAGCAATGTTCTTTGGCTTTACAGCTAGAGATTTCAGATGTCCTGCTTTTCAACTGGCTGAGGAAAACAAAATGGAGCATACTTTCAACAAGGAATCACATGCTGTATGTATGTAAATATGTATGTATGTATTAAACCGGGGACCGAGGAACGATGGAGAGGCTTCGTCCTGCCGTAGCCCTCAGTGGTTCACAACCCCACAACAGGCCACAGCAGTCCACCCACCCCACCGCCGCCCCACACCGAACCCCAGGGTTATTGTGCGGTTCGTCCCCCAGTGGACCCCGCGGGAACGTCTCATACCAGACGAGTGTGACCCCAAATGTTTGCGTGGTAGAATAATTATGATGGACGCGTACGTGGGAACGGTGTTCGCGCAGCAAATCAGGTCTTGCCGGAAGAGATTCGTTCTATTGAAACGTCTCCTTTGAACAAATTATACAAGACTGTGCTTAAACTGACACAATATTTTTAGCGCAACGCAATCTTTCAATAATCCCTACAAAACAATGGCCCTGACTAACATTAACCTATACCTTTCACAAATCACTTACCTCACAAAAATCTTCGTTACTCGAACTACTGCAATACAGCGAGCGTCACTACTGCCAGCTAAATAAAAGATTCAAACTACTGAAGGCACTAACTATTGATAGGCATAGTTAGCAAATGAAAGATTTTGATAGAGAACAAACAATGTATTTACCTTAATAGTGTTGAAAAATCATAATATACGTAGCAGTTCATGACATCCAGTCTTACAAATTTCGAAACTCCGCCATTTCTCTCCCCACATCCACCACTGCTGGCGGCTCACCTCCAACTGCGCAACGCTACGCGCTGTTCACATCCAGCTGCCCAACACTACAATGGCAGACAACAATGCAAACTAGCCACAGACTGCACACAGCACAGCCAGTGATTTTCACACCGAGCGCTACGTAACGTTGCCGATAAGAAAACATAAACAGCCTACTTACACTATGGATTCAAGAGTCGCACCCAGAACTGACATTGCGATTGCTTGAAGGGACGTATGTCGCTAGACCTCTGGCCTTAAACAAGCGTAATGTAGATAACTTTTTCTCCATATTAAAAATCCTCTTGGATGACAGTTTCCGCCTCATCGCTGAAAATATGTCGCTACTACTCCTAGTGACACTACGTTAGAGTCTCAGTTTTCCATTTTGCTCACGTAGTCGTCTTACAAAGTTCGTCAGACACAAACAAAGAATGTTTCTGAACACAAGTCACTACAAACACTATTACAAAAATAATTCCTTTTGACTAATTATGTGTTAGCTAGTAAAGTGTTTTCCACTGTTAACGTAAGAATGATTTGGTACAGTGGTTATGGAGGGAGAAAAATAGAGATACTAGAAGCGTTTCCTTCGTAAACGATTGCAGTGTAAAATTTTCACTCCAAGTTCAATGTCACTAGTGTGTGTGGATCCATTGCAGGCCCCTTGCCTACTATATGAAGCATCGCAAAACTATCCATCTGCGCCTTTTTCTTTAATGTCGGTGAGACAGGTCAAACTACTGTTCAAACAGAATCGAGTAAGGTCCTCACTTTGCGGGGAAAAGAAGCAAATAGGGACCACTGCATCTGCAGAACGAGGAGTTCTGCCCATAGTAGTCATCTGTATGTCCGCTGGGAGACATTTTAAATCCCCCTGATCATTATTTTACCTCACACCTGGACAAAAGCAAACTAGGAACATTATTTTCTTGTTCTTCTTCAAGGTGAATACAATTGGAAACTTTTCTTCCTGGTTTGACAATTTCCTGATCCATACTAAGCCATCAGACAAAGGCTCTGCTCTTCTCATATGGAATTATTTTACGTGCCAAGGCCTTAAATATACAAAATAATTAAAATGCAACACGATAAATGAAAGCACAGTACAGTAATACAAGATACAAAAAGTAATATTCAAATGTGTGTGAAATCTTATGGGACTTAACTGTTAAGGTCATGAGTCCCTAAGCTTACACACTACTTAACCTAAGTTATCCTAAGGACAAACACACACACCCATGCCCGAGGGAGGACTCGAACCTCCGCCGGGACCAGCCGCACAGTCCATGACTGCAGCGTCTTAGAACGCTCGGCTAATCCTGCGCAGCCAGAAAGTAATAACATAAGACAACAACAAGAGACATGCGGTTTTCTACTAAATGGACCGCAAGCTCCAGAATTCCGCGGTTTTCTTTGCCTTATCATTTGCTGCATAGAGATCTCGTGTGGTGCAAGGATCGATCACGTTTCTGTAGTGTGTCCTATAGGTCGCCACATTCACGTAGTTCCCCACTTCCTGAGGTTCGCCTTGCATCATGACAGCCCGCATCTCGTGGTCGTGCGGTAGCGTTCTCACTTCCCACGCCCGGGTTCCCGGGTTCGATTCCCGGCGGGGTCAGGGATTTTCTCTGCCTCGTGATGGCTGGGTGTTGTGTGCTGTCCTTAGGTTAGTTAGGCTTAAGTAGTTCTAAGTTCTAGGGGACTGATGACCATAGATGTTAAGTCCCATAGTGCTCAGAGCCATTTGAACCATTTTTTTTTTGCATCATGACACTCCTGTCCTTAGTCATTTCAGAACTTTCCACGTCGCATATGGCAGATGAAAGCCCGCAGCACGTTGCTCTGTCACGTTCTTGCTATCCCTTTCAGTTAATCAGTCTTGCCGTTGTTCTGCTCCAAGAGTTCCAGGTGCTGACGGAACTGCTGATGTTGTATGCACGAAGCGTCTTCTTGACCTCAGCCTAGGTCTCTGTGCTTAATGTGCGAACGGGGGAATGCCTAGGGTCGGTTTCCTGCTTATTTTTCTCACTACCTGCGGCTGTTCTTCTATGGACGTCAGGCTGCGCTATACCCATTATATGATAGATTGTGGTAACAGCAGTTGGTCTTAGGCAGCCAGTCACAATACGTCCAGTCTCATTTAGTGCCATGTCCAACTGTTCAGCATGTGTGGAGTTGCGCCAGACTGGCGCTGCATATTCTGATACAGAGAAGCACGAAGCCAGGCCACATGTGGTGCCACTGAGTTGTTGCGGGCAGACACTTTCAGTCCTGTTTCTCGGCAATGATCCGGCATAGCTGTTGTCCTCTCCAGGTACTACTTAACTTCCTCCTGGCTTTGCGATTCCTCAGATCAAAGGCACAGACCTGCGTCTTTCTGGGATTTGGTTTCAGACGGTTATCATTATCATACTTGCCGAGATCCTCGAGGACTACTATGAGCTTCGTCTTCACTTCTTCATAGGTTTTGCTTTAGCTGTAGCTGCTGCGTCATCTGCATAAATAAATGCTCTTGTTCCAGGATTGATTGGTTGTTCGTTTGTGTATATGTTGTACAGCAGGGGTGCCAGTACACTACCTTGAGGGAGATTATTTTTCAAGGTCCTCCATCGGCTCTTCCTGCTATGCAGAATGACAAAAGACCACCTGTTTTGAAGTAAACATTGATGACTTGTGTTAAGTGGTAGTCTTTTGTAACTGAATATTCCTTTCTGTTCAACTTGACGCCCGCATCTCGTGGTCGTGCGGTAGCGTTCTCGCTTCCCACGCCCGGGTTCCCGGGTTCGATTCCCGGCGGGGTCAGGGATTTTCTCTGCCTCGTGATGGCTGGGTGTTGTGTGCTGTCCTTAGGTTAGTTAGGTTTAAGTAGTTCTAAGTTCTAGGGGACCGATGACCATAGATGTTAAGTCCCATAGTGCTCAGAGCCATTTGAACCAATCAACTTGACGGAGTCATATGTTCCTGACAGCTCTATGAATGCCACTCCTGTGACTTGTCCTCTTTCACATCCATCTTATATACACTGAGTCAGACTGAGGTTTTGAAGACAGCTTTTCCTTCCTTGGCGAAAACCCGACTGCTCATTTATAAGGTTTTTATCAACGTGTTGTGAGATTCGATTGAGGATCGGCCTTTCCAGGACTTTGTACAGTTGGAAAAGAAGAGAAACTGGTCACTAGCTTTTAGGACCAGTTGGTTCCCTTCCAGGTCTCAGAAGTGCTACAACTTTGGCTTTGCGCAACATCTTATGGAGCAGTAATTTCTGAATACAGGTTTTCATTAAATTTAAGTTCCATTGCTTCGTTATTGGTCCAAACATTTTAATTCCCTCTGGTTTTAGATCATCTAGGCCTGCAGCTTTATTGTTCTTCATAGATTGGAAAGTTGCTTCCAGTTCTTCCATAGTGAAGGGAGTACTAATTTAATCTTCCTCATCAGTAATTCTTTGAAGCTTCCTGTCCACAGATCTTCTTTCATTTTTTCCATTCGACGGTAGTTGATGTGCAGTTTGATCAGGTGTTACATTAAATATGCTTGGAGGAGAACTTGTGGAGTCACTGTTAAGTTTCTGCAGCAGGTTCCACGCCTTAAGGCTGTTCCGCTTCATGTCTAGTTGTCTTACTGTACCGCACCATTTCTCTCTTCTTGTTACTGATGTAGCATTCAGTAGTTCCTCGCCTGTCTGAGTTGTTAATTGTGACATGACACACTCCAAGAATCGGGACGTCATTATGCGTGCAAGGGGAAAAAAGTGACAATTATTATAGTTCCGCCTCACTGCAGCCAGATATTGCATCCCTTGGATGTCACGTTTTATGTGTCTACTATAGAAAAGTTTCTCCGTAACAGTCTTGGACTAGCAGTGACCCAATACCAAGTGAGCAGACGCTTTGGAGAAGCAAATCTGAGGGCGGCAACACCTATAACAGCCAGTAATGAATTTAAAGCACGTGACATTTGTCCTTTCAACCGTGAGACTTCTGAAAAAGCACATTTCGCTGCCTCTTTGCCTGCTGACATACCTCTTATTCCTGAAGATAGGCCTATACTTTCCAATTCAGAAATACTGCACTTTCAACTATTTCGATCTACGTCCTCTAACGATGCACTCGTGTATTCCAGCTTCATTGTCACCACAACCTAGTCCTTCTTTTGCGGTTAGTCCAGAAGATATCAGCCCGCCACCCAAATCCGTGTAAGTTCATTCGCAGATGAGGAAAAGGGGCTCAGGTACCATCCTAATAATGCTAAAGAAACTGATCTGGCAGAGTCTTTCGAGACAGACGTGTCAACAATCCCGAGAAAGTCTACTAACAAGGTTTCAAGAACCTGCTTTAAATGATGACTCTAGGAATTTACTACAGACCCTACGTAACGAGTGGGTAAGGTGAGAATAATTACTACACGCATAGAGGCATTCAAAGAATCATTATCCACGCGTCCATTCGTGAATGGGAAGGGAAGAAACCCTAATAACTGGTAAAATCGGACTTACTTACCTTCTGCCATGCACCTTACGGTGGTTTGCTATACATCCGAAACTTGACAAAATCTCTCCTGCGGAACTTGCGGCGCTAGCACTCGTGGAAGAATAGATCTTCTAATTTTGTTTTCTTACACATCGTAGACATTGTTTTGGAACATTACTACACACCTCAGTAACTCAGCTCGAGTGTACATATTTGCAACACGAACAGCGAGGGTCCCAAATCTGACTGAATATTTATGCAGGTCTTTGCAGAAAGTACTTCATTGCAGATAACTGCATCATCTGCAAAAAGCCTGAGGTTACTAATAACATTGTCCTCAAGTTCATTAATATACAAAACGAACAGCGAGGGTCCCAACACACTTCTGTGGGGCACACCTGAAGTTACTTCTGCATCCACGATAACATGCTGCATCCCCCTTACCACGAAGTCCTCAACCCGTTCACAAAGAGAAAATATATGACGCTGCAACTAATTGAGAGGTAGATTGCTCATTTTATTTTGGGCTATTTCGAACTTGCGTCTTCGCTATTTCTTTGCCTTACAACTAAATTAATATGCCTCATTGCAACAAGTCGTTGCATAGTGCGAGGAATTAATTGTCTCTTTAGATTTCCACATTACAACAGGAAAGAGATTAGGTAAAGAGACTAAGGACGCGGTTCCACAGGCTGTATTTCGCAAGGTGCAGCGTGTAGCCTGAGCTGTGGGCAGCTCTTCGCGAACCTTCCCTAGCCACGCCCTTGAGATCAATAGAAGCAGACGCCGACGCGAGATGCGTCCGTTCTAGGTAGCGGCGACCTATTTCTAGGCTACTTTCAGAAACCGGAAAGCAAAACTAGTCGCTACGAAACGATTCCCCTAAAATTCTCGATCTATTTACCCTTTGTGTGTTCGTATTGAGAGGGCTTTTCTTTGCGTGTGGAGGGGGGAGGGGGGGCTTTAATCAGCTGTTTGACACTGCGCCAGCTGGTATTGATTGCATGCGCGCATCTGTTCTCAGGGCGCAGGACGCACGGCCGGGCCAATGCAGTCCCCGCGGACGCTATATAAGGCCGGCTGCAGCGCCGGAGCTGCACAGACCACGTCTGCGGCCGCGGCGGCGACGATGACGATGACGATGACGATGGCGGTGACGGTGACGTCAGCAGCCCCGCCCTGCAGCCACGGTGAGTCGGTGGCTCCGGCCTACCCCAAGCAGCTCGCTCGCGTCTGCCACGCAACAGGTTCTGGTCCACTGTTAAATGCGCTCGCTGATGCTGCAGAACACCGCGAAGTCAATGGCAGGCGCTTTCTTCCAACGTACCAATCATTAGGGCGATTTTTTTCTGAAATCTCCTCGCGTTGTCAGCCGAGTCGTAGCGACGTGTCCTCGTTACGTTTCAACGAGTTTGCTACCTGCAATCTTCAGGCCAAGTCTGAAGATGACGAGTACGAAACTCGTCGAAACATTGCGACAATACGACGGCTGACAACCCGAGGAGATTTCGTCGAAATTATTAGGGCTTCTTCCTATTCCATCGGCGTACAGAGAGGGGCAAAAATGCCTGCTTAAACGCCTCTTTGCCCTCTGTAATTACTCTAAAACGGGCCCAGGATATGAGGTTAATCCTAGCAGTACCAACGTGTTTTCCGTAACGCGTACTGCCAGTGGGGTTCGGGTGCTTTATAGCCATCACAAAAAATTTAAAAAAAATCATTAATTGTTGTTAACTTTTATTAATAACATGCTTTTTAATAGGAACATGTATAGTACTAAGATGGTATCTGTTCTTTCGACATGTCCATCTTTATATATATATATATATATATATATATATATATATATATATATATATATATATATATATATAGTTAAGGCGCACCGGCTACTAGACCATCTTCTTCTTCTGTGCGGATACACGAAAAGTGCCCGAACTCTTACGGGAATCGGCAACGCGCCGCGAGTAATGAGTATAATGGGCGGGGGCACTACGAATGTAGTGCGGGACAATACGTTGAGAATGTGGGTGTCACGGGAGGCGTGCCAGAGGTAAGTCCCTGCAGTGGCACTGTCCTCTGTGTCATCGGTGGCTCAGATGGATAGAGCGTCTGCCCTGTAAGCAGGAGATCCCGGGTTCGAGGCCCGGTCGGGGCACACATTTTCATCTGTCCCCGTTGACGTATGTCAACGCCTGTAAGCAGCTAAGGGTAGTCTCCAGAACCTGAAAATATGCTTTAGCACAATCTTAGCAATGCCAATGCATTTCCTGTAATGTGTACATTGTAGAGGGAAGTCCTTTACGACCACTGCCAATAAACTTAAAATAATACCACTTAACTGTCGTTGACTTTTGTTCTTAAAATAATATTTAAAGATATTCAGATGTGTAAGAAGGGTCCTGAACCTGAAAATATGACTATTGCACTTGTTGCGAAAAGTCACATTCACTACTAAGACCTAAATTTTTTGGGGAAGATTAACTGAGAAATTTTAAACTATAATATAACCCAGTGTAAGAAATCATTTAACACAATTAATACTGTTTCAAAATTTTAAAATACAAAGTACGTAGCTGGCCGAGCGGTTCTAGGCGCTACAGCGTGGAACCGCGTGACCGCTACGGTCGCAGGTTCGAATCCTGCCTCGGGCATGGATGTGTGTGACGTCCTTAGGTTAGTTAGGTTTAAGTAGTTCTAAGTTCTAAGTGACTGATGACCTCAGAAGTTAAGCCCCATAGTGCTCAGAGCCATTTGAACAAAGTACGTGAGTATATTACAATATTTTCGAAAGGTACACATAAAGTAACCTCCACCCCACCCCCACCCCCACCCCACTCCTTTGTATTGCGAGGGTTATAGCTGAACTCATCCAAAATTCAAGCGGCACTGTTTGGTCATCCTAGACTCATTAGCACGAAATATCGGGAATCCTCACCACCTTCCACCCTAAATGGGACAAACATTAAGTTCTCCCCCTCTGCAAAGTGCCTAGGAGTGATAACAGATGAAAACCTAAACTGGACTGGGTACGTAACTACGGTGTGCAAGAGGGCATCAGCGCCTCTCCGTAGCATCTCCACAAAAATGAAAAAACCTCTTCCCTTTTGACCTGAAAAAGAAACTGTCACAAACACTTATATTCGCAATTATTACATTTGATTACTGTCACGTTATCGTACTAAGCCTTTCTCAGGAAATACTATCTCGCAACGCCTGTGCTGTTAAGAAGAACTGTGGTGTCACCGCCAGACACCACACTTGCTAGGTGGTAGCTTTAAATCGGCCGCGGTCGATTAGTACATGTCGGACCCGCGTGTCGCCACTGTCAGTAATTGCAGACCGAGCGCCACCACACGGCAGGTCTAGAGAGACGTACTAGGACTCGCCCCAGTTGTACAACGACTTTGCTAGCGACTACACGTACGAAGCCTTTCTCTCAATTGCCGAGAGACAGTTAGAATAGCCTTCAGCTAAGTCCATGGCTACGACCTAGCAAGGCGCCATTAACCATTTCTAGAGAGAGTCTCACTTGTATCATCAAGAATGCTGTATACAAATGATGGATTAAAGTTAAGTATTCCAGCAGCTACGTACTTTTCTTTATAGCATTCATTACGTATCCTGTTCCAGACCTCACGCCAGTCTGCGTTAGATTATAGCGTGCATTTCGGCCTCCTCTAACTACAAGGTGTTGGCACATCTGCCAACACATCAAGAACGATGCAAGTTCTATCGGACATACATCCTGTACGGAAATTACGAGTACATGATGTGTGTAGGAGTACAGGTTGTGACGCAGGTACGACGACGTATGGAAGTGTGGGTCCGGGTGTCAGTTGTGAAGCGAAAGCCAAAGCGGTTACGGCGATCGCTCGTTTAAAGCGGAAAACCCGGGTTCGAGACCCAGTCTGGCACAAGTTCTCGTTGTCTTTATTTCCCTCTGCAGGTGATCGTTATTCGTACCCGCAACCGAGAATACATTTCATGTATTTCTCAGGAATCCTCACGACACCTGTAACTGCTTATGAATGTGTGTGTCCGTTATATACGTCGTGTTCGACTTTCTGATGATATTTCACCATCATATGCACAGCTTCCTGGCTGCGTGCAGACAAGAGCAGATATTTCAATACCCTCCTTCTCTTCTACTGTCTCTTGTATCTTTCCTTGATCTTAACTCTCGTATGTGAACAACATGGCACAAAGACCCGTTTTCTCAGAGCAAAATCCTTTCTGTCGCACTCCATCGTTGAGCCACATTCTCGAAGTACTTCTGAGTAGCAGGAACCCTCCTCTGGAACAACCGCCCCCCATTCTATTAGACAACTGAACAACATCTCCGGCTTCAGAAGACAATTAATGACATATCTACTGAAGCTACAATAAGATTGGTTCAAATGGCTCTGAGCACTATGGGACTCAACATCTTAGGTCATAAGTCCCCTAGAACTTAGAACTACTTAAACCTAACTAACCTAAGGACATCACACACACCCATGCCCGAGGCAGGATTCGAACCTGCGACCGTAGCAGTCCTGCGGTTCCGGACTGCAGCGCCAGAACCGCACGGCCACCGCGGCCGGCTACAATAAGATTACCATTGTCCTTGTACGCACCCGTTAGCCTTGTACATACATCATTCTTGCCAACCAGATCTTCCACATTTTCCAGTATTCTTAGCTGATGCGGTCTCCCTAAATTTCCTTTCCTCGGAACTCGCTATATCAGAAATGATCTGTTTTGCACACCTATAAATTTCTTTTATATTTCTCACTGTCGTTATTGTAATTATTATTATTATATGGTATTATTATATCGTAAAACTGTATATGAGAAGACAGAGCTTGAAATACATCCAACAAGAAATTGAGGGTGCAAGAGCTAATCTGAGATGAAGAGGCAGGCACAAGAGGAATGCTTGGCGATCCGCGTAGAACCAGTCAGAACACTGACGTCCCCCCAAAAGAAAAGAATGCTATTCGGTACAAGGCTGACACACTTCAGCAGTATTCTAGAATTGGCCGAATAACTGTTTTGTAAGCATCTCCTTTGTAGACTAGCTGCGTTTTCCTGATTTCCTATCAATGAACCGAAGTCTGTCACCTGTTTTACATCTGTCTGAGCCTATGTGATGATTGCGCTGCATAACCCTACAAATCGGTTCACAATTGCAGCTTGTGACGGTGGTAACTTTCTTAGTAAATGAGAACAAATTAATCGAATGAGATCGTAATCACTGTGAGTAATCGGGAGAAGCACCTTACGGATCGATTAGTGACTGTTTACTTTTATTGATTACACTGCTCCACGTTTTGTCTACTACCTTCGTAATATCCTAAGAGATTTGTTTCCAAAGTTCTAAGTTTAGATTTGAAGGTCATAGCAGCCGAATCATGCCACAGAGTATCGTAATTACAGCCATGCAGATAAGATGCCTGTCATCTCGACTGCTAGTGATACGAGGCCGTTGGGATCCAGCACGGCCTTCCGTATCACCCTCCAGAACCCACCGATTCCATATTCTGCTAACAGTCATTGGATCTCGACCAACGCGAGCAGCAACGTCGCGATACGATAAACCGCAATCGCGATAGGCTACAATCCGACCTTTATCAAAGTCGGAAACGTGATGGTACGCGTTTCCCCTCCTTACAAGAGGCATCACAACAACGTTTCACCAGGCAACGCCGGTCAACTGCTGTTTGTGTATGAGAAATCGGTTGGAAACTTTCCTCGTGTCAGCACGTTGTAGGTGTCGCCACCGGCGCCAACCTTGTGTGAATGCTCTGAAAAGCTAATCATTTGCATGTCACAGCATCTTCTTCCTGTCGGTTAAATTTCGCGTCTGTAGCACGTCATCTTCGTGGTGTAGCAATTGTAATGGCCAGTAGTGTAGTTACAATCTGGAAGGAAGTATTGTAGGGGTAAGAACCTACAGACTCTTATTAGGGTAAGTGTGATAACGTGGGGAGAGAAGGGAGGACGAGTAGATGGACAGATAGCGACGGGAAGGAGGAGATGGACGCAAATAGGAGAACGAGGAGGAGAAGATGGACAGAGACAGGGAAGGAGGAACTGGACAGGAAGTGAGGGAGGAGGGGATCGAGAGAGAGAAATGGAGCAGTAGATCTGCAAAGAGAGGGAGATAGACATTGAGGGGGCAGGACGAGACGGACAGAGAGAGCGGCAGGTGGGGATGGACTGAGAGTGGGGGGGGGGGGGGGAAGGAGGTGGGCGCAGAGGATGGGGTGGTAGAGATGGCACAGAGGGGCCGAAGAAGGGGGAGATGGACTAATAGAAGATTGCAATGAACACATATCTGGGCAACACCGGGTATTGAGCTAGTTAATTATTTGAAATATAAGAAACAAACACTAAGGGTAAGATAGATACTACCTACTGGAAAATTAAAGAGACCTTTGGAAAATGGAGAACCACTTGCATGAATATCAAGAGCTTTGATGGAAAACCAGTTCTAAGCGAAGAAGGGAAAGCAGAAAGGTGGAAGGAGTATGTAGAGGGTCTATACAAGGGCGATGTACTTGAGGGTAATGTTATAGAAATAGAAGAGGATGTAGATAAGTTGAAATGGGAGATTTGATACTGCGTGCAAGAGTTTGACAGAGCACTGAAAGATCTGAGTCGAAACAAGGCCCCCGGAGTAGACAACATTCCATTAGAACTACTGACACCCTTGGGAGAGCCAGTCCTGACAAAACTCTACCATATGGTGAGCAAGATGTATGAGACAGGTGAAATACCCTCAGACTTCAAGAAGAATATAATAATGCCAATCCCAAAGAAAGCAGGTGTTGACAGATGTGAAAATCAGTTTAATAAGTCACAGCTCCAAAATACTAACGCGAATTCTTTACACACGAATGTAAAAACTGATAGAAACCGACCTCGGGGAAGATCAGTTTGGATTCCGTAGAAATGTTGGAACACATGAAGCAATACTGACCTTACGACTTATCTTAGAAGCTAGATTAAGGAAAGGCAAACCTACGTTTCTAGCATTTGTAGACTTACAGAAACCCTTTGACAATGTTGATTGGAATACTCTCTATCAAATTCTGAAGGTGGCAGGGGTAAAATACAGGGAGCGAAAGGCTATTTACAATTTTTACAGAAAGCAGATGGCAGTTATAAGAGTTGATGCGTATGAAAGGGAAGCAATGGTTGGGAAGGGAGTGAGACAGGGTTGTAGCCTATCCCCGATGTTATTCAATCTGTATATTGAGCAAGCAGTAAAGGAAACAAAAGAAAAGTTCGGAGTGGGTATTAAAACCCATGGAGAAGAAATAAAAACTTTGAGGTTCGCCGATGACATTGTAATTCTGTCAGAGACAGCAAAGGACTTGGAAGAGCAGTTGAACGGAATGGACAGTGTCTTGAAAGGAGGGTGTAAGATGAATATAAACAAAAGCAAAACAAGGATAATGGAATGTAGTCGAATTAAGTCGGGTGATGCTGAGGGAATTAGATTAGACACTTAAGGTAGTAAAGTAGTTTTACTATTCGGGGAGCACAATAACTGATGATGGTCGAAGTAGAGAGGATATAAAATGTAGACTGGCAATGGCAAGGAAAGCGTTTCTGAAGAAGAAAATTTTGTTAACATCGAGTATAGATTTAAATGTCAGGAAGTCGTTTCTGAAAGTATTTGTATGGAGTGTAGCCATGTATGGAAGTGAAACATGGACGATAAATAGTTTAGATAAGAAGAGAATAGAAGCTTTCGAAATGTGGTGCTGCAGAAGAAGGCTGAAGATTAGGTGGATAGATCACATAACTAATGATGAGGTATTGAATAGAATTGGAGAGAAGAGGAGTTTGTGGCACAACTTGACTAGAAGAAGGGATCGGCTGGTAGGACATGTTCTGAGACATCGAGGGATCACCAATTTAGTATTGGAGTTGAGCGTGGAGGGTAAAAATCGTAGAGGGAGACCAAGAGATGAATACACTAAGCAGATTCAGAAGGATGTAGGCTGCAGTAGGTACTGGGAGATGAAGAAGCTTGCACAGGATAGAGTAGCATGGAGAGCTGCATCAAACCAGTGTTAGGACTGAAGACCACGACAACAACAACAAGAAACAAAATTGTTGTTCGACTTGGAAGCCATCAGATAGGACTACTGTAGCCGTTAAAACGATGCAGAGTGCAGTTAGGTAAGTGGCAGCTGTTGGTTGTCCGCTGCCACATGTACTTCGAGCCGAGCCGACACGGTGAGACCTGCGCTGGCCCGCGAGACTTGGCGGTAGGACAGGCCACAGCTGGCGAGGCCGGCGCCGCGGCTGCGCCGCCCGCTATTGATCGCGCCGCCTGCCCCAGCTGATTGCGTCTCGACTCCGGCAGTGGGCCGACTCGGCTGTACACCAAACCCAGTTAACCGAGATGAGAGTTTGCGTAAACCGAGTTAAGCCGAAATGGGACAAAAGAACTGAGATAACATTCAACTCCGTTCTCTCTTTCGCGTCGACACAGCCTGCGATTCAGTTTAGTTATCCAACCGCAGCTTTGCGGTTTTACAATCGGCGATTGCATATACAGCAAAAACTAGATTAACCGTCACTCTTTAAACCGTCAGTTTCTGTTAACCGTCACTGCTGTAACAGCATAATAATACTGTAATAACAGAGTGCTCTAAGGTGCAGTGACGCGTTCGCTTTGTTTATTTACTCTATTTTAGTGGGAAGGGAATGTACCCGTCCGCCGTAGAATGGTACATAAAATATGACCTTCAGTTGACGTGCTAACACATCTCCCCCTTTTCTTGCAGTCCGGAACCGCGCGCCTGCTACGGTCGCAGGTTCGAATCCTGCCTCGGGCATGGATGTGTGTGATGTCCTTAGGTTAGTTAGGTTTAAGTAGTTCTAAGTTCTAGGAGACTGATGACCACAGATGTTAAGTCCCATGGTGCTCAGAGCCATTTGAACCCTTTTCTTGTCTTTGTCTCACTTGCGAGTCAACAATCACCACTGGATCGGTTTCCAGTTGTGGCGAGAAGACTGTAATTGATATCAGTGGAGAAAAACTCAGCGCGGATAGCTCTGTAATTGCTGAGTTCCGGGAACAATTTAAAGAAAAAATGGCTGAATTGAATCTTGTTAGGGAGCAAGTTTACAATTGTGATGAAGCTGGGCTTCATTGGAGGCTTTACCACAAAAGAAATTAGCATCACTCTCTGAAAAGGCTGCTCCAGGTTTCAAAGTACAAAAAAATCGAATCACTGCTAAGGTTTGCGCAAATGCGACCGGCAATCATACGCTACCCCTACTTGTGATTGGGAAATCAAGAAAACCTCGTGCATTCAAGAATCTGAATTTGAATGCTCTCCCTGCACAATACTACGCCCAGAAGGTTGCTTGGGTGGATCAATCAATTTTTTCTGACTGGTTTCACAAACAATTTGTACCTCAAGTTAGAGTACATTTGGCTGAAAAAAAGTTGCCACAAAAAGCGCTATTGCTATTAGACAATGCCGCAACGCACCCTACTTGTGAAATGAAAAGTGATGACGGCAACATAACATGTCTCTTCCTTCCAGCAAACACAACAGCCCATGGATCAGGGAATCATCGAAAACATGAAACGTCGTTTTGGAAAAATATTTATCGAAAGTTTGCTGTCATCTGATGAATCAACATCTGTAAAACAGTTTTGGAAGTCTTACAGTATTAAAGATGCCATTTTCATTGTTGCCAGTGCTTGGAGTGATTTGTCAGTGTCTAATCTCAAGAACGGCTGGAATAAACTTTGGCCTCAACCTAGAGGTGAAGAATCGGAGGAACCTGAGTGTGTGACAGTTGACGAGATGGTCAATTTGTGTAATAATTTACAAATCAGCACAAATTTGACGTCAGAAGAAGTATCAGAGTGGTTAGAGTGTGACAAAGTCGACGGGCGTTTTCAAATTTTGAGTGATGACGAAATTGTTGCCAGCGTAAGTGCCACCAAAGAAGAAGAAGAAGAAGAAGGGGCAGATGAAGACGAGTGTTCAAACCATGAAGAAAAACAAATTATTAGCCATTCAGAGGCCGAAACAATGCTGCCCAAGTGTATAGAATGGTTTGAAAGTCAAGAAGAGGCTAATGCAACGCAGGCACTACTGCTCCGAAAAATACGAAATATTGCCGCGGTGAAAGCTCGAACATCAAAAAGGCAGTAGAAATTGACTATTTCCAAGCTAGATAAACTATTTCACCTGTAAGTTTATAGTACAGTACAGTACTGTACATTATGTATTTTGCAACTTTTGCAGCTACTGTACGGATGTTTTTATCATGTAATAAATAGTTTTATTTGCTATTACAATCGTGTTTAATATGTTTTCGCTCCGAAATATTATTATATTACTGTGAGAGTGATATGTGTCTATACATAAAATAATTGATTGAGGTTATGCTTTGGAGGAATACAGTGTTTCTGTTATCCGTCTATTCGCTCAACCGTCACGACCACGGTCCCGAAGGTGACGGTTAATCGAGTTTCCACTGTATAGCGACGAGCGCGATTGATACAACACGGGGCGCTATTTTTGCTCTTTCAGCTTGAAAATTTGAATACAGACTTGATAAACCAGAAACATGTTGTATACGTTTTGACGGCTATCGGGCGCTCGTAAGGTAGCCAAATGGCTGTTCGCGCTTACGACTGCACACAGGACTACAGGCTGCAGTATCGGGTAGTTTTGGTTTGAAACATTGAAAATACACTTATGAAATACCCGAAATACAGATTATTAATTTTGGCAACCATCGGTCGATCATAAGGCAGCCAAAGCATAATCATGAGAATGATTCCAAACCGCGCTACAGGCCATAATCATCGGTCATTTGTTATGAAATCTGGAAAATAGACGTGTGAAATATCCAAAAATGCTGTTTACAATTTGACAGCTATCGCGCGATCGTAAGGTAGCCAAATTCCTGTTCATGAGTATCACTGCGTACCACGCAACACCCCGCAATTTTGGATCTTTTGGTTTGATATTCTGAAAAGAGACTTGCGAGTATAGACTCTGAAACATATCGTGACGAGCATTAATGGGCGCCATACTGTTGCTGTTTTCGTCTTCAGTCCAGAGACTGGTTTGATGTAGCTCTCCATGCTACTCTATCTCGTGCAAGCCTCTTCATCTCCGAATAACTGCTGCAACCTACATACTTCTGAATGTGCTTAGTGTATTCATCTCTTTGTCTCTCTCTACCATTTTTACCCTCCACGCTTCCTCCAGTACCAGACTGGTGATCCCTTGATGCCTGAGAATCCCTGCTTCTAGTCAGGTTGTACCAGAAATTTCTCTTCTCCCCAATTCTATTCAGCACCTCCTCACTAGCTACGTGATCTATGGTAGCACCACATCTCAAAAGCTTCTATTCTCTTCTTGTCTAAACTATTTATCGCCCATGTTTCACTTCCATACATGGCTACACTCTATACAAATTCTTCGCAAATTCTTCAGAAACGACTTCCTGACTTAAGTCTATGCTCGATGTTAAAAAACTTCTATTCTTCAGCAACGCTTTTCTTGTCGTTGCTAGTCTACATTTTATATCCTCTCTACTTCGACCGTGATCAGTTATTTTGCTGCCGAAAAGCGAAACTCATCAATCCTTTAAATGTCTCATTTCCTAATCTAATTCCCTCAGCATCAGCTGATGTCATTCGACTACATTCCATTATCTTCATTTTGCTTTTGTTGACGCTCATTGTGGTGTCACCGCCAGACATCACACTTGCTAGGTGGTAACCTTTAAATCGGCCGCGGTCCACTAGTATACGTCGGACTTGCGTGTTGCCACTGTCAGTGATTGCAGACCGAGCGCCGCCACACGGCAGGTCTAGAGACACTTCCTAGCACTCGCCCCAGTTGTACAGCCGACTTTGCTAGAGATGGTTCAATGACAAATTACGCTCTCATTTGCCGAGACGATAGTTAGCACAGCCTTCAGCTACGTCATTTGCTACGACCTAGTAAGGCGCCATTAACATTTGCTATTTATCTTGTGATGCATGTACCGTCAGACCGATGTTCACCAATTATGGATTAAAGTTAAGTATTCCAGCAGCTACGTATTATTTTTACTAGACTCAACTCCTTTAACTGTTCCAGACCTCACGCCAGCCTGCGTGAGCTTAAACGCGTGCCTTTCGTCTACCGGTCATAGTGGCTTGGCTGTCTTACCAAGTCACAGCACTCATATTGTATCCTCCTTCTAGCCGGTCATTGTGGCCGAGCGGTTCTAGGCGCTTCAGTCTGGAACCGCGTGACCGATACGGTCGCAGGTTCGAATCCTGCCTCGGGCATGGATGTGTGTGGTGTCCTTAGGTTAGTTAGGTTTAAGTAGTTCTGAGTTCTAGGGGACTGATGACCTCAGATGTTAAATCCCATAGTGCCCAGAGCCATTTGAATCATCCTCGTTTCAAGACACTGTCCATTCCGTTCAGCTGCTCTTCTAGGTCCTTTGCTACCCCTGACAGAATTATAATATCGTCGGCAAACATCAAATCTCTTATTTCTTTTCCCTGGACTTTAATTCCTACTCCAAATTTTTCTTTATGTTGCCCTCAAGTACATGTCCCTTGTATAGACCCTCTATATCCTTCCTCCGCCTTCCTGCTTTCCGTTCTTTGCTTAGGACTGGTTTCCATCTGAGCTCTTGATATTCATACAGATGGTTCTCTTTTCTCCATTCCTAGTTAGTCATATTGCTCTTCGTCTTCGCCTGCCATATTTATTGTATTTTAATATTTTCTCCTTTCATCAATTACATTCAATATCTCTTGTGTTACCAGTGGATTTCTACTAGCCCTCACCTTTTTACCAATTTAATCCTCTGCTGTCTTCACTATTTCATCTCTCAAAGCTACCCATTCTTCTTCTTCTACTGTATTCTTTTCCCCCGTTCTCATCAGTCGTTTCCTAATGCTCCCTCTGAAAGTCTCTGCAACCTCTGGTTCTTTCAGTTTATCCAGGTCCCATCTCCTTAAATTCCTATCTTTTTGCAGTTTCTTCATTTTAATCTGCATTTCGTAACCAATAAATTGTGCTTACAGTCCACATCTGCCCCTGGAAATGTCTTACAATTTAATACATAGTTCCGAAATCTCTGTCTCACCGTTATATAAGCAATCTGAAGCCTTCCGGCGTCTCCAGGTCTCTTCCGCAGATACGACCATCTTTCATGATTCTTAAACCGAGAGTTAGCTATGATTACATTATGCTCTGTGCAAAATTCTACGAGACGGCTTCCTCTTTCATTCCCTTCCCCCAGTCCGTATACACCCACTACTTTCCTTTTCTTCCTTTTCCTACTGTCAGTCCCCCATGGCTATTATACTTTCGTCCCCCTTAACAATCTAAATATTTTATTTTGTCTCATCATACTTTTCGTCAGTCTCCTCCTCATCTGCGGAGCTAGTTGGTATTTAAACTTGTACTGCCGTGGTGTTGGCTACAATAACGGCTTCACTATGCTGTTCGTAGTAGCTTATACACGTTCCTATTATGTTACTTATTATTAAACGTACTACTGCATTACCCCTATCTGATTTTGTATTTATAACCATGTATTCACCTGACCATAAATCCTGTTCCTCGTGCCACCGAACATCACTAATTCCCACTATATCTAACTTCAACAAGGCACATTCCTTTTCAAATTTTCTAACCTACCTACCCTATTCAGGTATCTTCCATTCCACTCTCCGGTCTGTAGAACGCCACTTTTGTTTCTCCTGATAACGACGTCCTCCTGAGCAGTCCCCGCCAGGGTATCCGAATGGGGGACTGTTTTACATACGGGATATTTTACCCAAGAGGACGCCATCATCATTTATCCATGCAGCAGAGCTGCTTGCACTTGGAAGAAATTACGACTGTAGTTTCCCCTTGCTTTCAGCCGTTCGCAGTATCAGCACAAAAGGCCGTTCTGGTTGATCTTACAAGGCCAGATCAGTCGATCATCCATACTGTTGCCCCTGCAACTACTGAAAAGGCTTCTGCTTCTCTTCACGAGCCACAAATTTGTCCGGGCCTCTCAGCAGACACTCCTCCGTTGTGATTGCCCTGCCCCTACGGTGCGGCTATCTGTATCACTGACGGCAAGGTCCATGGGGGGGGGGGGGGGGGAGGGGAAGACGCCACACTATGATTCTCACTGTGACCGGGCGATCTTAAATCTCTTACAGAATGTCAAATCAAACACCTTTCAGCAGTCTAATTTCCAAACTGTTACTTTATTTGCTACCAGTTTCGGTGATTTACTACGCCATCTTCAGGCCCTATGACCGACGCGTAGGAAGATTCCAATCTCGGTTCCAGTCAACATTAAGCTGAGTGAAAATGAACCTGCAGGCCGATATTCGTTGTAATATATGTACATATAAACGTCGAAATTGTTAAATATCTGTGAAACATATTTAAATTGTGCGTATGCGAACAAAGCCATGGCTAAAAACCTCATCTAAATCCCTGGAACGATTTCTGTCAAATTCGGTACGTATATTAAATATGGAAATAAATACTGTAGGGGTAAGAACCACCTGGCTCGTATTAGTCTGTGATAATGTGCATGGGGACTTAATTAAAAGGATAAATGCAATAATTTTAGTAGCTGTGTGACCGGTTACGAAGTCTCGTAACCGGTTGGCCCTGACTAGTATTAGCACACAATCTGACTGCATAAAATAAAAATAAGGAATGACAAGGAATTTCCATTAACACAATTGATTAATTAAGTCCCCTGCAACTATAAAAGCTACGAAACAACAAAGCACAAGTGTAACTGGTCTGTGTGTGGTAGTGTGACTCAATGTACATGTATCTGGCTCGGTTCTTTCTCAATACGACAAAATATTTTAAACACCATTTACAATGAACTAATTGAAAAACCAGTAATACTTTAATTGCACATAGAAACCAGAATTACAAGTCTAATAAATGAGCACGAGCCAGATGCTTTGTTGACTGTACCTGTGAGCATGAGGCATTGTCATTAAAGAAAACTGTAATACCCTTTTACCTCATTATATATTGACGAAAATTTTCCATTACAACAGCATCATAAATCAAAAACCCATCTCCTTTCTCAAATACACTCTGACAATTGCAACTTCATGCATCTATACATTACACCAACTGAACAGCATCTACTCTCTCGCCCAACAGAACAACAACTGCTCTCGACATCCTCTCAACTACTACTGCCCCAGCGGAGGCGGCGGAATAATAATCTTTGGCGCAATCTCTGGCGCTGTGACTCAGTGTAGCCACCTTTCAAATGTCGAAAGAGAAGGGTGGACGACGAATGCTGGCCCCTATTTTAATCGGAACCGACGTTGGAATCTTCCTACACATCAGTGAGATAGCCTGGAGACGCCGTAGTAGATCGGCGAAACTGGTAGTGAAATAAAGTAACATTTTAGAAATTAGACGGCTAAAAGGTGTTTGATTTGACATTCTGGACGACCGTAAGGTAGCCGGACACCTCTTCATGTGCGTGAATGGTGGTGTGAGACAGCCGGAATTGGCTGTAGGGATTCTGACGACGACCTGAAGATCTTCAAGCTGCCAAATGCCACGGATAGAGCATGAATGATATAGTTCCCGCTTCATCGTTGTTTCCCTCAGGCACCTTTTAATCAAAATTTTAATATACACTGATCAACCAGAACATTCTGACCACCCACCTCACGGCCAGTACGCCCGCCTTTGGCGGCGACGCGTCGTGGGATGGAAGCAATGACGCCTTGGTAGGTCGCTGGAGGAGGTTGGCATCACATCTGAACACACACAAGTCACCTGATTCCCATAAATTCCGGGCAGGGGGCGATGACATCTGACGTCTCGTTCAATCGCCTCCCAGACGCGTTCCATCAGGTTCAGATCTGGCGGGTTGTGGACCAGCAAATCAATTGGAACTCGCCACGGTGTTCATCGAACCACTCCCTCACACATCTGGCCGTGTGACATGGCAGATTATCTTATTTAAAAATGGTACTACCATCGGGAAACATGGTGCAGAGTGCATGTGGTCTGCAACCAGTGTACGATACTCCTTGGCTACCATGGCGCCTTGCACGAGCTCCACTGGAACCACGGATGCCGAGACGAATGTTCCCCAGAGCTTAATGGAGCCGCCGTCAGCTTGCCTCCATCGCGTACAAAAGGTGTCGTGAAACTGTTCCCCTCGAAGACGACGGATTCGCGCCCTCCCTTCGGCATGATGAAGAAAGAATCGGGATTCGTCAGACCGTGCCACGCTCTGCCACTGCGCCAACTTTCAGTGCCGATGGTTTACGTGCCCATTTCAGTTGTAGTTGCCGATGTCGTGGTGTTAGCATAGGCACATGCATGGATCGTCAGCTGCGTTGGCCCATCGTTAGGAGTGTTCAGTGCACTGTGGTTCAGACATACTTGTACTCTGAATGAGATTTTCACTCTGCAGCGGAGTGTGCGCTGATATGAAACTTCCTGGCAGATTAAAACTGTGTGCCCGACCGAGACTCGAACTCGGGACCTTTGCCTTTCGCGGGCAAGTGCTCTACCATCTGAGCTACCGAAGCACGACTCCCGCCCGGTACTCACAGCTTTACTTCTGCCAGTATCTCGTCTCCTACCTTCCAAACTTTACAGAAGCTCTCCTGCGAACCTAGCAGAACTAGCACTCCTGAAAGAAAGGATATAGCGGAGACATGGCTTAGCCACAGCCTGGGGGATGTTTCCAGAATGAGATTTTCACTCTGCAGCGGAGTGTGCGCTGATATGAAACTTCCTGGCAGATTAAAACTGGAGAGCTTCTGTAAAGTTTGGAAGGTAGGAGACGAGATACTGGCAGAAGTAAAGCTGTGAGTACCGGGCGGGACTCGTGCTTCGGTAGCTCAGATGGTAGAGCACTTGCCCGCGAAAGGCAAAGGTCCCGAGTTCGAGTCTCGGTCGGGCACACAGTTTTAATCTGCCAGGAAGTTTCATACTTGTAGTCTGTTCAGCGTTAGACGTTAGCTCCGCCACAGTTCGCCGCCCGTCCTATTTTACCTGTCTGCCCAGCATACCACGTCCGACATTTCTCATGAGGTGTGGCCGCCCAACCCCACGAAGTCTGGAAGAGGTTTCACCTTGGTTTCGCCACGTGTTGAATACACTCAACACAGCACTCCCCCAACACCCGACAAGTCGTGGTTCCTGAACTTCTCGAGCCGAGCTTCCAGGTCATCACAACCTGCCCTGTGTCAAACTCAGACAGATCGCTACTAAAAAATTTTTCATAATGCGAGGCCACAGTCATAATACATTTCTTTAAAGTAGAAAGCTGAATATTTACCTACTAAAATGTACTTTAAACAACGTCAATGAGTAGCTGGACTGTTAAATTTATGGATGCAGCGAATATTATCGAGAGGTTTGTTACTGTTTATGTTTATGAGCAGACAACTTTAATGTGTACTAAGATAAACAGCTACTGCAAAGATGTAGCAACTACCAACGAAAATAAATTGCTCCTAACCTTCCCTATCCTACCGGACACTGAGTCTAAAGATTAAAAGAAAAAGTCACCTGCTTGTAACAGGAATTTCTGTGACCAAGACAACTTGACACTTAGCCAACTGTCAAGATGGTACACTAAGTGATAAAACGAAGCAGTGGGCTTTACCAGAAATATCGACCATTAGACAATGTGTCTAATAGTGCATTCTAAATACGACACTCTGCCAGCTTAGGCACTGTACAACACTTGTAAGTAAGCATTATAAACATGGATTCTTATATGGTTATTGTTGTGGGTTGGCAGGAGAGCCAACACCGGTTTTGAGAGGAAGCCTAAAGCCACGCGTTTTAGCTCACGCAGGCTGGCGTGAGGTCTGGAACAGGTCAAGGAAATTAGACTTTAGCAAAAAACGTACGTAGCTGCTGGAATACTTAACTTTAATCCATAATTGGTGAACGTCGCTCTTGACTGTACATTATTTACAATATCAATAGTAACTGAACATGGCGCCTTGCTAGGTCGTAGCAAATGACGTAGCTGAAGGCTATGCTAACTACCGTCTCGGCAAATGAGAGCGTATTTTGTCAGTGAACCATCGCTAGCAAAGTCGGTTGTACCACTGGGGCGAGTGCTAGGAAGTCTCTCTAGACCTGCCGTGTGGCGGCGCTCGGTCTGCAATCACTAATAGTGGCGACACGCGGGTCCGACGTATACTAACGGACCGCGGCCGATTTAAAGGCTACCACCTAGCAAGTGTGGTGTCTGGCGGTGACACCACAGTTATATCAATTGTTATGTATTTCACTGTTATTGTCTAATACGCTTTCAGAAAACACTTGATAATGGCACTTTGAAGCCGAAATCATGATCGTGTAAACGTAACACTGCAAACAAACAACAGTCTAATGGCGGTACTGACTTTAAAGAAAGATCGCTACTACATACACCGTGCGCGCGTCTGACTAGCAGTCATTCCTTGTCAAGAGACGCCGTTATCGCATGGACGGGTTTATATCGATAGTATATCGATGGTCATAATGCTCTGGGTGACTTAACTTGCAATTATGCTCGGACAGGCAGTACACGACCTCCGATGGCAAGGATCCACACATCCGACCGCGCACGCGTCGCCAGTGTATCCAACACGCCACGGTCACACGACAACACGCTCTGTCACCGGAGTTCACGTCTTCTCTGAAACGTTGACGGGTAGTGACCGCTCCTTCATGTTAGGTGTCTCCTTTTTAACTCCAGTGTTGAAACGGAGGACTTAAAGAAGCTTCTTAACGTCCCACCAAGGCGAAATGAATAGCAACTACCCGTGGGGCGATTCTGTATACAACCAACCCGCGGGGAGCTCTTCCGTCAACTCGAACCGCTCGTTACACACAACCGACATACATCACGTGGCGACTCGGTACAACCGACCACGCCTGGTCCGCGCTGGCGAGCCACACTGCCCTCCCGTGTCCACCAGACTCTCGGAGTGCCCTCTCCCTACTTCGATACATGGCTCAGATACCATTGGTGATCTTGCAGCTCTGGAACAAAGAAATTACAATGAAATCCAGACCACTAGCTGCTTACAGGCGTTGATAAATATCAACAGGGACAGTTCAAAATGTGTGCCCCGACAGGGACTTGAACCCGGGATCTCCTATTTACATGGCAGACACTCTATCCAACTGAGGCATCGAGGACACCAAGGACAGTGCGACTGCAGCGACTGATCTCTGGCACGCTCCCCGTGAGACCCACAATTCCAGTTTACTGTCCACATACTACATTTTTAGTGCCCCTGCCCACTGTACTCATTACTCGCAGCAGTCAATCTACCGATTCCTGTCAGAATTTGGGCAATTTCATTCTTCGAGAGCTTCAAGATCACCAGTTGTTGTGTACATAGGTCCGCGTAGTCAGCGCGTACACAACTTTCCCACTAGAGCGCGCCCCACTAAGCACAACAGCGCAGGCGCAGCGCTCGTCCGTCTCCGCACTATGAGATGGCGCTGCCATAGAGACGGACCAAATTCTGCTTCCGCCGATCCGCGTATTAGTATGTAACGCAGCCAATGAGATTGCTGCTAACGTAGAACCTTTTCTCCTCTCGGATCACACTCGCGCAGTGATACATGAACGCACTAGGTATTATAACGAGTGTACAGACCTCCGATTAGTCAGTCTTGCAACTGAACTCGGGCTCGTTTACTACCTATTTTTCGCGTGGCTCATCTGTAAAGGGGGTTGGTAGTAAACGGTTGCATTTGCGCCCCTATTATTGAGTCTGATATTGGCTGGCTATTGAACAGCAGTGAATTGAACTATACACGTTCAGATTGAAACTTATTTATTCAAAAGAAACACTTTAACGTTGTGGCCATGCATTTTTAAGTTCACAGATAATAATCTGTGCAATTCGTACACTGTTTGTCTCACACCCACACACTTTCACTGTGTTCCTTCGCATACCCTGGCGTCCATGCTTGCACTCGCGGCACTTTGCCGCTCCCAACCCGCCACCACAACGGCCAACGACCAAAGACCTCGATTTTCCCGCTCACATCCACAGTCCTGAGTCGGGTCACATGACACCACAGTAGTCAAAATAATTGCTAAACATGGCCACAATTCGTTTACAGTATTTTATAATATTTAAATACTTAAATCTAAATACATTATATAATTTTACAAATTATCACCACACTTATATAATTCATTGCAATTAAAAGAAAACCAAAACACTATCCAACGGAACTACAACGTCCATTAAAACACAAACAAATATTTTCCGGTCTATTTTTGCCAAGCATATTATCTCTGCTGCCGTGCTTTAAATTTTAAACTACTTGAAAGAGTTCCATATTATCCCCTGTTACCTTACATACCCCCACTTCATGGAGACATTACCTTAGTAACGGCAACATGAAGTAGCACCAAATGGAGTGAACCCATATTACTTTATATATTAAACATTTTAATTATAACTATAATGGCACCAAAACACGTAGAACAGTGTTATAGTGGTGAGTTAATCAGTGTATGTACTGTCATTATGAAACATACATACATAATCCAACAATGTATCCAACTCAAATATACTATTAGATAGCAGTGACTGGGCAGGCAAAATAAATGCCCATGTTAGTCTATATGTAGGTTGCCCACCACTGCACATTAACACTTCCACTTTTTACACAGATGTTTCTGTAAGTTGCACGAAGTTGTTGTAACCAGATCCTTTTGTTCACAGGTTTATGCATTGGAATACAGTCTTTCCAAACTTGCCAGCCAACAGCACTGCTCTTCCTCTCATTAGCCAAGCCATCCTATCAAAATTTAATCAAATCCTCATAAATCTTGCCTAGACATGCAGACCCACATTTCCCAGGAATCAGGCTATCCAAATCCTCCCTGGAACATCCTGTTTTCACTGATCAGTTCTTATTGAGGTTTGTACAAATGACAAACATGCACATAAATCAAACACAAACATGGCATAGTTAAATATATTCTATTTCACCCTTCAAATGTTCCCAGATCAGGACCTCCGACACTTCTACCCCCACGCACCAGTATCAACTCCAGGTGCCACAGATACATTAGAAATTTTAATCAAATCTCATTTTTTTTACTAACTATTTGCAGATTTCCTCCCTCCTATATTCTCCACATATTTATACAGAAATAGACTATATGTACAGTAGGTTTCAGTTCCCGTATGACTTTCAACAAGGCTTCTATCACACCCACACCAGTTGTGCAAATCCATTGGACAACAGATTCCCTTATTGCAAATATATACAGTATAATGAAGTTTGTTGACCACCAACAATGGCATCGCAACATACACAGTAACACAAATAATACTCCAATTATAAATACACGTATACATAGCCCCCAATAATTTTTTTAACTCGACAATAGTGTACATGGGAATCTCACTTCCTTAACCTTTATTCTTTTACCACATATTTTTTCAACTCCGTTACATTTCTCAGTCCAAATGGCTTTTTGGACACTGGATATACCAACCTATATGCATTAGGGTTTGGACAACCCGTTATCTCAAAGGGTTCATGGTATAATTCAAATAACTTTTTGATTTCGCCATCAATGTCACTGGATTTTTTTCTTGTTCCTCACCAGCACCTTATCTCCCTTCTTGAACTTTGTTGTCTTATACCTTTCTCCATGCCTCCTCTGTCTCTCATGTCCTTTCTTTAACATTTGCTGTCTGGCCACCTGCATCTTCTCTTGACTTGCCAAGTCTTGAGATGGAGGAAAATCTATGTGTTCTGCTATTAGATTGTCAGGCTTGATATCTTTCATGAGCTCATAGGGTGAGAATCCTGTTGCACAACTCTTCACTGTGTTCATAAGATCCTCAAACACAGTTATATATTCTGCCCAAGTACTATGCTATTTACTGCAATATGTCCTACATAGCCTACCCAGCTCCCTCATATACCTCTCAGCAGGGTTTCCCACAGGGTGATACACTGAAATCCTTAGATGCTTCATCCCAGATCATTGCATAAACTTCCCCCACACACTAGATACAAATTGTGCTCCATTATCAGACAGAACATTCTCTGGTTTTATAACATTCACAAAGTAATCTTTCTCTAGCTTGTTAATTATATTCTGGCTAGTGGCCTTTTTCAGTGGATACAGCCTTACAAACTTTGAGAATACATCAACAGCTAAAAGAACATACTTTACACCCCCTCGACCTGTTGGCAGCCTCCCAAATAAATCAATAGCCAGCAGTTCACCATTTCTTTTAGGAACAATATTCTGCATCTCTCCTTGTACTGCAATAGTATTATACTTCAGTTTTTGACATTTGTCACAAGAAGCCAACTGTCTCTTTACTCTCCTGGCCATGTTGTTAAAACTAACAGTCCTGCAGTATTTCCAAACATTTTTGAGCCCCATAATGCCCATGTCTAAGGTGGATGTAATTTATTAATTTTTCCACATGCTCATCTGGAAAACATACCTTCCACTCGACTTTGTCCAAATTTCTTCGTCTAAATAAAATACCTTTATAAATTCTATAATATTTAGCTATTTTTTCATGTTCTTTACTTCCAAAGTTTGTTTTGATAAACTTCAAGGTTTGGTCCCCATTCTGAAGTCTCCTCATGTCCTTACAGATGGATCTGATTTCCTTCTCTCCACCCACTCCTTTCATATACAATATCTGTAGTTCTTTCTCGTCTCCATTCGCTTCATGTTCTTCTCCAATGAAAGGTAATCTTGATAAGGCATCAGCCACATTGTTGTCTGTGCCCTTAATATATCTTATTTCATAGTTAAACTGCTGCAAAAACATGGCCCATCTCATGAGTCTATTATTTAACAGCTTACATTCTTGCAAATAGCTCAGAACCTTTTGGTCTGTGTAAACAATCACTTTCCTACCTTCCACATATATCCTGAACTTCTGAAATCCAAAAACTATGGCTAAAAGTTCCTTCTCTGTGATACCATACATCAATTCATGTTTGGATAGCATTTTGCTTGCAAAAGCGATTGCCCTGTGCTCGGTCTTCCCATCTACTACCCTCTCCTGAAATAGCACTGCCCCTATCCCATAATCTGAGCTGTCTGCCCCAACACAGAAAGGCAAAGACAAATCTGGATAGAACAAAATTTTGCTGTTTTTTAAGCTATTCTTGATGGCTTTAAATTCCCGGTCACAGTCAGATGTCCAGCACCAGGTTACACTTTTCTTTAATAGTCTACATAAGTTAGGTGAATTCAGGCTATAATCACTTATGTACTTCCTATAGAATGAACATAGTCCTATAAATGATTTCAATTGTTTCCTGTTCGTTGGCACCTTGCAGTCAACAATAGCCTTGATTATCTCTTTATTGGGCAGAATGCCATCAGGAGTTAACTGATGACCGAGAAATAGTAATGTTGCTTGAAAAAATTCACACTTACTTAACTTAAGGGTCATCCCCCCTTTAGATATAGCCTTGAATACATCCTCCAACAGCTGACAGTTCTCTTGCCAATTGCTACTTGTAATCAAAATGTCATCTACGTACACGGTCAATTTTCTCATTAGTTCATCACCCAACACATGACTTAAAGCCCTTACAAAAACTGCTACAGATATTGATAAACCAAATGGCACAACTGTAAACATATAAGTCCTGCCCTCAAATAAGAAAGCAGTGTACTTTCTGCTCTCTTCAGCCAATTGCACCTGCCAGAACCCTGAAGTCAAATCAACACTTGACAGAATTTTAACATTATAAAATTTTTGCAACAGCTCATCCATGTTCTCTGGCTGATCATTTTCTTTGACTATTATTTTATTTAGCTTTCTTGCATCCAGTACTATTCTTATAGAACCATCCCTCTTTTTCACCACTACTATTGGATTACAATACTCGCTCCTCCCCATTTCCAGTATGCCCCACTTCAACATCATC
Source organism: Schistocerca cancellata (assembly GCF_023864275.1). Taxonomy (NCBI): domain Eukaryota; kingdom Metazoa; phylum Arthropoda; class Insecta; order Orthoptera; family Acrididae; genus Schistocerca; species Schistocerca cancellata. The sequence goes on from NC_064635.1 coordinate 140,782,309, forward strand.
TGTATCCTTGCCCTTACAGCCTCTCTATTAGCTATTGCTATAGGATAAGGTTTGGCCCTTATCACTTCATGTGGCAATACCCTCAAAACATAAGTGAAATCTACGACTTTTCCAGGTCTGTCAGAGAACACATGCTTATGCTTACACAACAAACCTGTAAGCTGCACCTTTTGTTCCTCATTTAAGTGTCCCATTTCATTCACTTTGTCATGTACCTGCAGATCTCATCACCTACCTCTTCTATCCTTTGTAAATGAGTAATAGTCTCACCTCCTTTTAATTCCCCTTTAAATTTTATTCTTCGTCTATTTCCACCAGCATCAAATTCTACCATTCTGTCCTTTACAAAAATGCTACAGTCATACTTGTACAAGAAGTCCATACCCAAAATTACATTCAATGCCAAACCCTTCACCACAAAGCAACTAATATCAAAACAATACTCATTACTATTAAATTCCAGTAATACTTCCCTGCTGATGGGCTTGCTACATGTCCCATTTGCTGTCTTAATTTTGACTCCTGTAACTGGTAATTCTATTAATCCTAAACCTTTAATTTGCTGCCAGAAAGATTCAGAGATTGCAGATAAACTTGAGCCAGAGTCTAATAATGCTATATCTGCAACTCCTCCCACACTGATATCAATTATTGGCTGTATCACCTCTATTTCTACTCTGCTCAGCCCTGATTCCTGTAATAAATCTCTTTCTACTTCACTCCTGCTTTCCTCTTGCATAATGCAAATATCTTTAGGTCTTTGTCCAAAACATACATCAGTATCCCCTTCAAACAGATCCTTAATAGCAAACTCAACATTCTCTTCTTCACTTAATTCTTCCAATTTTCTGGCAATTTTAAATTTTATTTTACCCCATTCTTCAGGCATTAAAGCTTTATGTAATTTTGCATAGGACACCCAATCACTCAAATCATAATCAGCCTCCTCCTTTCCTAACCATCCACAATTAACATCTTTGAGGCTTGCATCATCAGTTAAGAAAACATAGGTTTCAATTTTATCTTCTGGGCAACCTACAGCAACATTCTCCATATCATTACACATTTCCATATCCACACTGAAGTCATTATCACTACCACAGTTAACACCTGCACCCACAAGCACAGTAACCTTATCAGTAGGTGATTTACCAGCATTTTCCACATTGTTAAATACACCACTCATATTAGCCTTTACATCACACTGAATAACCCTCACCTCACCTTTTCCACAATTCTCCATACTATTTCCAATAGACATCTCTACCCATTCATCACACCCATTATCATTGTGAACATTGCCCCTTAATTCCATATCCACTTCTGTTCCCCCTTTTGATGAAACTACCTCTGTCTCTGATCTTTCAGAGATTGCAGATAAACTTGAGCCAGAGTCTATTATCATTGTGAACATTGCCCCTTAATTCCATATCCACTTCTGTTCCCCCTTTTGATGAAACTACCTCTGTCTCTGATCTTTCAGAGATTGCAGATAAACTTGAGCCAGAGTCTAATAATGCTATATCTGCAACTCCTCCCACACTGATATCAATTATTGGCTGTATCACCTCTATTTCTACTCTGCTCAGCCCTGATTCCTGTAATAAATCTCTTTCTACTTCACTCCTGCTTTCCTCTTGCATAATGCAAATATCTTTAGGTCTTTGTCCAAAACATACATCAGTATCCCCTTCAAACAGATCCTTAATAGCAAACTCAACATTCTCTTCTTCACTTAATTCTTCCAATTTTCTGGCAATTTTAAATTTTATTTTACCCCATTCTTCAGGCATCAAAGCTTTATGTAATTTTGCATAGGACACCCAATCACTCAAATCATAATCAGCCTCCTCCTTTCCTAACCATCCACAATTAACATCTTTGAGGCTTGCATCATCAGTTAAGAAAACATAGGTTTCAATTTTATCTTCTGGGCAACCTACAGCAACATTCTCCATATCATTACACATTTCCATATCCACACTGAAGTCATTATCACTACCACAGTTAACACCTGCACCCACAAGCACAGTAACCTTATCAGTAGGTGATTTACCAGCATTTTCCACATTGTTAAATACACCACTCATATTAGCCTTTACATCACACTGAATAACCCTCACCTCACCTTTTCCACAATTCTCCATACTATTTCCAATAGACATCTCTACCCATTCATCACACCCATTATCATTGTGAACATTGCCCCTTAATTCCATATCCACTTCTGTTCCCCCTTTTGATGAAACTACCTCTGTCTCTGATCTTTCAATGAATTTTGCTGCACACAAACCAATATTGTCCTCCTCTGCTTGTAATTTCTCTTCCCTTTTAAACATGTCATCAATGTAAAACTCCCACTGTTCATTGCTGATATTAGCCTTGTTCCCTTTTTTCCTCTTATACCTTTTATCTGTATTTCTATTATTGTTAAAACCCCTCCATAGATTTTCATTTCCTAAGACAGCATCCATATGACATATCCCAATTTCCCTATTTTCCTTGCTGACTTTATTACTCATCCCATCATGTCCTTGTCTGGCCCTGTTCACATAATTACCAGCCCCCCTGCGGACCTTAAGTGAGGCATCAATTAGTTTTTTGATTGCCTACCCTGTCCATTTGCATCTGGCATTCCTACTCTCATACCTTCTCTATCACTCCTCATCTGATCAAAATTGTCTCTTCTCCCTCCAAAATTTCTGTTATACCTTTGTGGCTTGCTTCTCCAGTCTCTATCCTGATTATTCTGATCACTTCTATCTTCTCTCCACCTGTTATGGTTATTACTGTATTCATAATTAATACTGTTTCCCCTTTCATGATACCTTCCACTCTCCCTATGTTCCATGTATTTAGGTCTGTAACACAATGCCCTGTCCATATTATCCACAAAATTAAGAAATTCTTCCACTGAATCTGTTGCACTGTGAATCAAATCCCATTGCAAGTGCTCTGGTAATCTTCTCTTTAGTGTAGATATTTCTGTTAATACGCCCAGTGGGCTATCCAGATGATTTAATTTATTCAGTTCTCTAACACAGAACTCTCTCATACTTTCCTTTCCACTCTTGTAACTGGATCCATTCAAAAAATCGTTTTGCAATCTTAATTGTTTTGCTTGGCCCCAGTATTTGTTCAAGAACAGGTTTTCGAAGGTTTTAAAATCACAAAATTTATCATCATTTTGGTTTGCCCATGTTTGAGCTCCCCCTTCCAACTGCCTCTTAACATATTTAATTTTTGCCTGCTCACTCATCCCTGTCACAAAGTTATCCTTACACGCAGCTAGAAAGTCAACTGCATGGTATTTATTCTCCCCATTTAAAGGTTTTGACTGAAATCCATGCCCCAGATGATATCCCAACAATAAATTTCCATTCCCTGCTGCCACAGTATTAACTGTTTCCCTCAAGACATTTATTTCCCCTTCTAATTCCTTCTTATTGTCAGTAATTCCCTTATGGCAATCCAGCACTCCTATCTTAATGGATTCAATGTCTGCCTCTGTTTGTCTTTGAAATAATGTGCATTTCTGTTCCTGTACCTGAATCTGCCCCACAAGATTACTTTGCACAGTGTCCACCTTGGCTACTAGGCCTCTTTCAACCTCATCAACTCTCTAAATAATTCCCTCAACAATTTTAACTGTGTTTTCAACTTTATCTGTAATTTGAGTGAATTTGAGATCTAGCTGATCAAATTTTTCACTCACTGTCTTTATTTTATCACCAAGCCTTAATTCCATATCCCCTATTTTCGAATCCATTTCTCCAACTATTGCAGTTTTTATATTCCCTATTTTCGAGTCTATTTCTCCTAATTTACTAGTAAGTTTTACAAAAAATGTGCTGAGGTCACTTCCTGGTATCCAGCCTATTTCTTTTGGCATGCTAGGACTACTACAGGTACTCCTAACATCCACTGATTCGCCTTCACTTTGAGATTCACGCGTCTCATCGGCCATGGCTAATGAAAGGACACAATTTTGCAATGTAGCTGCTGGCTGTACTTATCTTTTAAATCCTCGTGTGACGCGACGTCTGCAGTGAGCTCCGCAGCACAGCTATGCAATGAATCTTAATCGGCGGCGTGGACACACAGCAAACTCAATCAGGAGCGAGAACACGTTGCGTAGGCCCCTGGCAGCATGTAGTCGTGTTGGTCGGTGGCACGGACGACGGTTTCTTCTCGCGGCAGCACGTATCGCGGCACGGACGACTGTTTTACCCGCGGCAAACACGTGGTCGACTCATCAGACTGTGTAACTGACTGCTTCACAATCGTGGTGGCCTCATATCGGCGTAACCACGGGGCAGCGCGTATCTTGTCCAGCACAAACACTCCGGTACTGCTAATGCACCGATTTAGCTCAGAGCCCCCACACTGACTGTTCAAAAGCCTAACATCAGACGGACATTCGATTCCGAAATACTATGGAATATGGAAGAAAGTCCTATCCCGGACGAGCCCCCAATTGCAACTGAACTCGGGCTCGTTTACTACCTATTTTTCGCGTGGCTCATCTGTAAAGGGGGTTGGTAGTAAACGGTTGCATTTGCGCCCCTATTATTGAGTCTGATATTGGCTGGCTATTGAAGAGCAGTGAATTGAACTATACACGTTCAGATTGAAACTTATTTATTCAAAAGAAACACTTTAACGTTGTGGCCATGCATTTTTAAGTTCACAGATAATAATCTGTGCAATTCGTACACTGTTTGTCTCACACCCACACACTTTCACTGTGTTCCTTCGCATACCCTGGCGTCCATGCTTGCACTCGCGGCACTTTGCCGCTCCCAACCCGCCACCACAACGGCCAACGACCAAAGACCTCGATTTTCCCGCTCACATCCACAGTCCTGAGTCGGGTCACATGACACCACAGTAGTCAAAATAACTGCTAAACATGGCCACAATTCGTTTACAGTATTTTATAATATTTAAATACTTAAATCTAAATACATTATATAATTTTACAAATTATCACCACACTTATATAATTCGTTGCAATTAAAAGAAAACAAGAACACTATCCAACGGAACTACAACGTCCATCAAAACACAAACAAATATTTTCCGGTCTATTTTTGCCCAGCATATTATCTCTGCTGCCGTGCTTTAAATTTTAAACTACTTGAAAGAGTTCCATATTATCCCCTGTTACCTTACAGTCTGCATTTGTCTACACCAGTCTGTACCAGTCTGCATTTGTCTGCACCAGTCTATAGTCAAGTTTCAGTCTGCGCCTAATAAGATTACCATATTCCTGTGCATATCCATGAAGATAAATGTATAGACACTTTTTTCAAGTATCAGAGATATATGTGAGAATAAGATTAACGTACCAATACCAAAGGAACTTCAGATTGTCAATTGTAAATGGCATCCAGAACCAAGTTAAGTAATTTTTATGCTTGTTATTATTTTAATAAATGTGTGTGAAAATTAATCAAGTTCTGTTTAAAGTTGGTCACCGTCAGTCTGCTACTCTAAGTGTGCCAGTGGCATTTCTATCGTCTGACCTAACGGCAGAAGATAAACACGCCACGATAAGATCACGAGACATATTGCTGACACTCGCCTACTTCGTTAGAGCGACAAGTCAAATAATCTGAAGGTGTGTGTACTGAAGGTCTTACAGTACGCACACCACACCAGTATTATCTGCTCATTCGACATGTGCGAAAGAACAGATACTGTCTTCATATAGATAAAGCTTACCGGCCAATGATCTTCTTCAGTGCGGCTGCATTCACATTGCCCAAACTCTTACAGGAATCGGCAGGTTGACTGTCGCGAGCCATGAGAATAGTGGGCAGGGGCACTAAAAATGTAGTATGTGGACAGTAAACTGAATTGTGGGTCTCACGGGGAGCGTGCCAGAGATCAGTCCCTGCAGTCGCACTGTCCTCAGTGTCCTCGGTGGTTCAGTCGGATAGAGCGTCTGCCATGTAAGCAGGAGATCTCGGGTTCAAGTCCCGGTTGGGACACACATTTTCATCTGTCCCCAATGATATTTATCAACGCCTGTAAGCAGCTAATGGTCTGGATTTCATTGTAGTTTCAACCCGTTTATTAGGTTCTTTGTTCGTCTTTGGAACGAAGTACATCACTGTTTCTGCGTATCCAGGATACGACAGTTTGTTGGTAGGTTTATGGAGATATGTATCATTAGATGTCTACGCACAGGTCGTGTAATTCGCGTAAATAGCTGGCTGCTGATCTGCGTACCCGGTGATGGTACCCGATAGCGACCCAGACTGGTTCCATACGATTTACATCAGGAGAACTGGGTCGCCGAGACATCATCGTGAGTTCACTACAATGCTCCTTAAACCACTGTAGCAAAGTTGTGCCACCGGAACATGGACAATTATGATGCTCGAGTGTGACATCACTGTCGGGGAAACGTCAACATAAAGGGACACAGGTGGTTCGCAGCTGCCAGCGTGTCTTCGATTACTATCACTGGTCCCACGCAAGCGCAGAACTTCCCCCGTAGCATAGTATTGCTCCCACCAGCCTGCGTCCATGGCACGCTGCACGTTTCGAGGCGGCGTTCACGTCGATGACGGCGTTTGTGGAGACGACCAGAAACCTAGTGGAGCAAAAATGTGATTTTTTTTTAAAGGAACACACCGCCATTTGACTATTTTACTCTTTATTTAATAGAACCCAGGTTACGCCTTTTATGCCATTTTCAAGTATTTGATTTTATGTCTCTAACACATATTGCAGGACACATAACATGTTGTCAAGCTCAAA